>NW_023605305.1:109124138-109806130 GCF_014898055.3 Talpa occidentalis | reverse complement strand
TGTCTGCGCGGCCTTCACTGCCTGTGATTCTCCTGAGCGGTTCCTCTCACGCCCAGGCTTGGCTTCTGTTTTCGCTGCTGCCAACCTTGTGCCACAGTCCCAGGAGGCACTGGAAAAAGCTGTGGATTTTATGGGCCTGGGGATTTTTGAAGGGATATGAGTGTTGATTTATGTTCTCTTGTGTTGAAAATGGTCTTCTAAGCACTTTATGGACGTATTTACATGGAAATCTTCCAACGAAAGAATATCCTATCATACAAAGAAATTTGCTGCCAATATTCTTTCATTTCAAAGTGACACTGAATCAGGTCTGAGTAAATATTTATGATTTTCTTGAAATGTGACAGACTCATGACATGGTAATTAATTTTACTGTAGGCTGACTTCAGAATGACTTCAGTAATATATGAGTAGGTGTGTAAAATGTTTATAGGCTTTCAAAAATAAGCCCAAAGCTTAAATGAAACCTTAATCAGACAACCGAGGAGGAATAAAATTGCAATTCTAATTTTGCTGATAGAATTTCTGTGGGAAGCAAGGAATTTTAGAGATTGATATTCATTGCAGAGCATCAGTACACACCATCTATTTTATGTAGTGTTGAACTATTTGGAAACTTCAAACACACTTACTTTTTAAGAAATGCATGCATTGAGCAATAGTTAAAAAAGGAAGGTTAAATTTAGAAAACTGGCTGTGGTTTAGGCCAAAAGCTGCAAGGAACATATTTCATAACTCTTAGGAGAGGCTAAAGGAGTAATGTCTCATCGGAAGCCTCCATTTGGGGGCGTTTCTTTTCTCTCACCCTTTATATTTAATCTGTCAGCAAATCCTATATCTTCTACCTTAAAAATACATCCAGAATCTGGCTACTTCTCACCAACTCTACCACTGCCACCTGGTCGAACCCACATTATCTTTTATTTTTTTTAAAGATTTTTAAAAAATTTATTTATGCATACAAGAACTGGGGTACAGGTCAGGAGTGTGGAAGGTGAGAGGACCCACCAGAGACAGAGCGGGGAGCAGAACAGGCAGACGGACTGAAATACACTGCTGAGGGGAGCAGCGGGTGAGTCAGGAGAGGTCTGCCATGCCATGTGGGTAGCTCGCTGGCTGGGACTGAACTCAGGCTGCAGTGGCTGCGGACAGCTTCACAGGTTTCGTCTTAAACCCCTTGCACCACCAGGGAGGCCCCAAGCCCCATTATCTTTGGGTCAGCCCATGGTGATATATGTTGTGGAGTAGGACAAACGCAACTATAAGACCCACAGGAAAAATGAACAGTAATAGTAAAAAAAAAAATCCCACTTCCTCTCTTTAATAATGTGTGGTGATTTGTAACCCCCTCCTGTGCCCAATAAATAGATTTTCCCCAAGGAAGTCAATTAGTCTACAACCACTGTGTTCATTTACAATGACTGAAAATTGGGCTAAAGGCTGTGCTGGGGCTGGTTCAAGGGAGCAGCGGTGGAAAGTCTTGAGCCTCGCCCCCTTCCCTTTTTAGAATCTTCCCAGAGGAAGATTTGTTACCATGAAGTGAGGTTTGAGTACTCTTTGCAGGTGGCCTGAGGTAGGGGATCAAAACCCCATCCATCAATGTAGCCACAGACAGGGACACAGGAGCACCGAGTCTATGTGGACATAGCACCTGGTACCACAGGGCAGTGTGTGGGAGACCCGGGGGTGCAAAATGATATTGAAATGGAGGGCAGCCTGCCCTCAAATGGTTAGACTATGCAACGGGTGTTGTAATCCAACTGACCTAACTTCTCTCCTCCCCCCCGCCCAGCTCCCTCTTTTTTTTTTTTTTTTTTTTTTTTTTTTTGGTGGGACCCTGGCCAGAGGCTGGGAATCGAACCAGTGCTGCAGAGACTGCGAGCTGCGTCACCAGGGGAAGCCCCCGACTTCTCTTTTAAGGCTTGTTTTCCATAGGTGCAGCTAAACCACAGTTGTCCACTGATGCAATTAAGCAAAACTGCAAGGTGAGAATGTGCTAGCAGGTGACACCCATAAAAGTGAGGGCCTACCAACAAGGAAGATCTAATTTTGTGCCTCACCAATCAAACCGCCAAATCATTCCTGGTCTTTCCCTACTCCTACCCCTATAAAGCCAACCTTAGCCCCCTGATCAGGGAGACAGATTTGAGCCTTGTCTCCTTGCTGGCTGACCTTGAGATAAAACTCTTTTTTCAAAAGCTGGTGTACCGTGGGATTGGCTTTATGCACATGGGTGAGTTCTTGTTTGGTAGCATATATTGCGGAGATGGAAGAAGAAAATATCTTTGCCAATATCTTATTTAAAAACAAGAAAGAAGGGGGCCTCCCCCGTGGCGCAGCGGTTGAGCTCTGGGCTGCAAAGCTGCCCGCAGCCTCTGCAGCGCCGGTTCGATCCCCGGCAGCTCCCCGGCCTCCGGAGGAGGGTCCCACATGGCGCGCAGACCTCTACTGCCGCCCGCTGCTCCCCTCAGCAGTGTACTTCGGTCCTTCTGCCTGCTCTGCTCCCCGCTCTGGCTCTGGTGAATTCTCTCACCCTCCCGTGCTTCTGACTGTACCCAGTGCTTGTATAAACAAAACAAACAAACAAACAAACAAATAAATAAATAACATGCCTCTAAAAAAAAAACAAGAACGGAATCAAGCTTTACTTAAGTTTAATTACTTTGCTTAAATATTGAACCACTCACAGATGTTTGGTCTATGTGTTTGTTGTTCCCATGTTACATACAAAGCTCAAGGGGTGTCCTGAGACACATGAGTGTCACACACATGCACACAAACACACATGCACACACATACAGATGGCCATTGTAGCTTCATTCACTCATCTGATTTTAGAGTATCATAGCTCGTTTATGCTACTTGAGAGGATGTATAGATCATATTTTCTGTTTTAGCTAAATAAAAACTCACGAGTTAAAGGAGTGATTTAAAAAGGACTCTGCAAGGAAACAGTGAGGCAAATCCAGGTGTACAACGTGGAAATGGCACCGACTGTAGCCCAATATAAGCTTATTGTCAGACATGCTGTTATAGGGCACCCCGATATTGAACGGGTTGCCTGGCTGTGGGTCCTCACCCGCGCGCTTAAAAGGGATTTACTAATACTCCACTACAGGCACACACGAAAGGTTAATAAAAGGTTTATTGACAAGGGAAAAGGAAATAAGGAAAATGTACAACTCAGGGAGAAAATAGGGAAATAAAGTCTTTAATGCGTCCTACCTGATCCGCCGACCTGGAAACCCAAAGGCGCTCTCAGAGCTGGCCGTAAGCTGCGAGCTGGCGGGGAGCCAAAATGGGGGACCCCCCCCCCAAAGCCCACGTGTCTGGCTTTATACCAACCTGGCTGCTGAACCCCACCCTCAGGTCCCAGCCACCTTCCCTTGGGTGGGGATGGGATTTGGAGTTCCCAGTGTCTTTGGCTTTGGCCTGGGGTGGGGGGTGGAGTCCACAAAGCCTGTATGGAATTAGCTTTAGGACAGCCTTTTCCCCCTAACAATTCCCCCCTTTCACTTTTTGCCACCATTTCCATGGTGATGAAGATCGAATATATAGATGTTGGGATGATCATCTAATCCAATCAGATGAGAAGTTGACAAAACATATTTAGAGATTACCAAGAGTGCTGTGCCTTTGCCTGCACTGGCATCTATGATGAACCTTAGCCTAAGTGCATAGTAGCCTTGAGATATTAACTATTATTGTATTATTGTATTATTAACTATTATTGTATGTGGAAGTACATGTGTATAGTTTATATAGATAAATTACTTATGTTGAGTACAGGGCTAAAAAATTTTACTGCTATGTTTGTGTGATTGACAATAAGGTGAAATCCTTGAAGGTGATTGTATTAGGAAACTAGACCTGCTTTAATAAGTCCTGGTGCTTTATGATAATGTGCTTTGCAATTTGGGCAGAAGCAGCTGGCTAGTCTGGGTAGACCTGAGATCAGAGACTTGTTGCTTATTCACTTGCATCTGCATTTCTTTTCTTTTCAAACTGCATTCTTAAACAATGCCATCCACATCCTGGCAGCCCCAGATGCAGCTTCCTGTGTGCTGTGAGCCCTTTGAAAAAATAATTCCATAATTTTATAACAAATGATATTTTTATACTGAACAGTAATAGGTAATACTGAAGCACAGTTTTCTATATTTTTTTCTTCATCTTGTGCAATGTAATTTATTTTTAAAGTCTCCTCTTTTTTACATGTGTAATTTTTGTTTGTGTCTTTTCTTAGCCTGACAATGATTTTTCCTTTTGTGGAAGAGAATTTGCATAACTGCTCCATATGTAAAACAGTGTTGCTTGGTGAGTCACGGTCACAAAAAGTTCCCTTACAGCATGTGAATAGATCTCTGCCTCAGCCAGATTCTTTCTGCAGCAACCCTCTTTGACAACCAAGCTCAGAGGCTCCCACTGGCCTAGCCCCTTGCACGTCTTCTAAGACCCAGCCAAGAGGCCAGCTTTGGTGGGGTGGGGGATTTCGAAGCTTTGGCCAGGCCAGGCCCCAGAGGGTGGGAACTGACAATGGGCAAGAGGTTACCTTTTGAGCCAGCTCCAGACCCTGTGAAGCAGGGGAGGCTTAGCGCTCAGGGTGGGGTGGGAGAACCACACGCAAGGCTGACTGGTCCCCTGGCTTCAGTGGTGGAATGTTTGTTTGTGGGCTCCTGGCCAGGCAGGCCTGGTGCTTTGCTGCTCAAGATGCCTTTTCCACAGGAGGTGGGTGTTCAGTGACCAGTCACTCAATCAGGCTCTGCTGTTTGGGCATCTTGCTTGCCTCCTCATGCGCCAGTTTCCTCAGCTATAAGGTGAGCATAATAATGCCCACTTCATGGACTTGTGAAAGATGAAATGAGAATCCACAGAATGCACTTAACTCAATATCTAGTAAGTTGCTACTGAGCTACTGTTATTACTGTCGTGCATTATGTATTCAGACTCAGTTCCCAGCTGAGTAACTGGGGAACTTGGTGATTGAAGTAAAATTAGACTTTGACTGCCACCATCCCCCAAATAATAGATCATTACTTAAAACAACATAATAGATCATTACTTAAAACAACATAAATAGTTTACAGAAATGGGCTCTGGGAGCAGAGATGTAGATTCCAGAACCATTTCCACCACGTACGTGACCTTGGGCAAGTCACATGGCTTCTTCTGTACCAAGGGGTTTCCATAGGCAGGACTGAGTGGTGAGTACATGACGGAAGTGTGTTCAGAAGGGCTTCTGGCACTCCTCAGACCTCAGTATATTGTCCTTTGCCCCTTAAGAGCCACTAAATAAATCAAGTCATGTTTGGGTTATGAGAACCAAGAATAACTTTATTGTCCAGGGTTTGGAAGCCCATGGTGATGGGACAGGTAATACATATTTGAGCTCTGTCCCCAGTAAAGTGTTCCCCTAAGTTTTAAAAGCTGTTATAGAAATTATGAGACCTGAGCAGGGTTTTGGTAACTGCTGATCGGTGGATAAGTTGGATCCAAGTATGAGTAACCTGGAGACCCACTATTTGCAATTGGCGTCTGCAGCGGGGGCAGTTTTGTAGACGGAGTCGTACCCTGTGGCATCTCACACTAGCGCTGGGTAGTTAGTGTCAGAATTGAGTTAAATTGCAGGGCACCGAGTTAGTGTCTGCAGAACTGGAGAACTGCTTAGTGGGGGAAACCCACGCATTCAGTATCAGAGACGTGAGTAGAGAAACTGTTTCTCCTTTCTCTGGAAGCTCCAGCCAGGTGGAGACCCCGTAGACACAGACAGAACCAGGAACATTTATTGCATCCTACTATGTGCTGTGCAGGGGTTACACATTTTATAATCTCATAGATTCCTTAAAATTGTGTGACACAGTTTTTTGGACAAGAGGATCAAAGTTCAGAGAAGGTAAGCCCTTGTCCTCGGTTGATCTGTCTAGAAATCCAGAAATCCTACTTCTTGCTGCCCTGCCTCAACCCAGATCTCTGGACAGTAAATCCTGTATCTCTAAAGGGAAATCCCTGATCTTCCCTCTAGTTCAACACTTTGGTAATTAAAATAGAATGAGAGTGAAGAGGTGGCTGTTTGGAACTCTTATAGCAATACTAGAGGACACTCATTTCACCAGCTCAGTCACCTGGGTGTTGGGTAAGGGGAGTCAGCTTTAGTTTGGTGCTGCTGTTTATTTTTTTATGACCTTCAAGGCATACTTGTGCAGCTCAAGCTTCCATTTTAACCCTCCCATTACCAGCCCACAACGACCCTGTTGGTTTGATCCATGAGGGATGGAATTCAGAGTCATTTCTCCTCCGAGAGCCAGAATCTCCCTGTCAGGACCTGAGACAGCAGTTCTTGGGGCTTCATGGATGCAAGTTCAGGCCTTAGAGACCCCTGCAGGCTTCATCAAGAAGAAAGATGGAGAGATAAGCGTCTGTAATGACTGCTGGCTATTGAGTCTGACCACCACCTGAAATCAATACCCGCAAGTTAATCCCAGCCTGGCTGGATCCGTTACAATGGGCTATAATTTATATCACACAGGCAGGAGCCACTGGGGAGGGACAGAGAAGCGGAGTGTGGAAAGGTGATGAGGGCAGAACTACATCAGGCTCCAGGCAACTCGTTTCTATGCTCCTAGGGTGTCTCAAGTTGGAATTCCAGACAGATTCTTTTAAAAAATAAAAATACCTTTTCTACCCTGATTTTAAAACAGTGCATGAATATTATCTTTTTAAATTCAGCATATGAAAAGGTTGAAAGAAGAAAATGAAAATCCCTCCTATAACCTTGTCATGTGGTAAGAACATTCTGTGTAAATCCTTCTATTCATATACCTCTAATTCCCTACAATTTTTTTCCCTACAATGTTTCAAAAACAGTACTGTATTCTTATCTTATTCTTATCACTTTTAACATACCAAAATATAGATCTGTTATTATTTTAATAGATTTATGACATACCATTATAGAGATGTAACACAAATTATTCAGCCATTCCCCTCTTAATTATTGTTTCCAATTTGCCATGATTATAAACAAAACCCTGGTATATTTTTGGTAAGGATTTAATCCTGTGGTTGTTAACCCTAAATCTGAAATTCCAAATGACCCCAAGAATCTTCACCTCATGTATATATTCCTCTGTGGTAAATAATGGCTAAAGCATTCATTCATTCATTCATTCATTCATTCAAGTACTTATTGGGTGACTACGATATTCCAGACAGAGTATTCCATGTACTCTGTGAATGTGCAGAGAATAAAACAGACAAATTCTCTTCCCCCAGAGTGCTCACCTTTAGAGGGGGAATAAGCAATAAACCAAATAAATGATAGTTTTTAAAAAGTGGCAAGAGAAAAGTCAGGCAGGGAAAGCATTTGTTCTCTCAGTCATCATGCTATTCAGTTTAATTCACTTAGCATCTGTTGCTCCCCTACATTATGTTATATTAGATATCTGGAAAGAGGGGCCTAGGGTGAAATGAAGTTTGAGCCCCTGTTGTAGATAAGCTCACATTCAATTGTTTTCTTACTTGTGACTTAGCCATTTCATCTACGTATATTTTGTCTTCACAACTAGATTAGAAAGTGTGTGGGGACGGGAACCACACTTTCTAGTGTGTTCTCCTGAGCTTACTTACATGTTTTTATACATCAATGTCCGTCGCCAACTTGTGAAATGGAGACGAAGCTGGTGGTTTTGGGAGCTGGTCAACTGGGTTCTGATAAGTCATGAAAGAGTCAGGGTGATTAAGCATTGGGTAAAAATGAGCGCTGATTAAAATCTAAGTTTAGGGCCTCTCCGGTGGCGCAGCGGGTTGAGCGCAGCGCAGTGAAGCTGTCTGCAGCCTCTGCAGCACGGGTTCAATCCCTGGCCGGCCAGGGAGCTACCCACATTGTGCTGCAGACCTCTCATGTCTCGCCCGCTGCTCCCCTCAGCAGTGTATTTCAGTCAGTCTGCCTGTTCTGTTCCCCACTCTGTCTCTGGTGAATCCTCTCACGTCCCACACCTCTGGCCTGTACCCCAGCTCTTGTATAAATAAAATAAATCTTTTTTTAAAAAAATCTAAGTTTAATGAGAAAGCTACCTGTTTAGATCCTGGTGTTGACATGGAAAAAAAAAACATGGCTCTAAATCACATATCAATTAAACAAAGGTAGTAATACAAATATGTTGGTATTATTTACGGGGTTGGTAAATGCACAAGCTGATTGAGGAATGCTGGGCTCCTGCAAGCCGCTCCGAGTCCTACTTGCACTCACCAAGTTCTGCCTGTAGGGGGAGCTCCAGTATTCTTTGCGATTCGAGGCCTCCGTTTTGCAGAACTCCCTGGGCTCTCCCCACAGGCCATGCTCTGCCCTCCTCACCTTCCTGGCTACCAGCTGGGGTTTCTCTCCCGTTAAAAGAACAAATTCCTCCTATACAAATGCAGGTAACTGAAAGTGTGGAGCAGTGCAGAAGATTGGCTTTTTGGGGTCAGGGATTCTATCCTGCAGGCTACATAATTTTTTTCTAACTCTTAAAACAGCCCTTTGTGAGGCACAAGATCAACCCCATTTTGCAGACAAAAGCTCTGAAGCTGAGACAGGTCACAGTGGAAGTGGTGGTGGGGTCCATGCCCTGCTCTCTGTAGCTGCCATTACTTACTTGTTTACTTATTATTAGTGTCATATTATTGGCATACTTGCTATCTGTCATTCAGGCAGAAATAGTGTAATTTAAAAATATTTCTCCTCAATGCAACTCTCAGTTCTTTCCTCCTCATTCCCTTCTCTCTGGCTCCTCTCAATAAAGAATCTACCCATTCAGGCTCGAAAGGTGTGGGCTCTTTCTGGAAATTTCTGGTCTAGGCTACTTGGAGCTGAGCAAGAACTGACACAGGTAGAGCGTCCACCAGGCAGGCTCACCTGCTCACGGGGGTAGGCAGGAGCTAGGTCTCGATTCTCTTCAGAGCTAAACTTTTCTTCTCCTTTTAAGAAGATTTCCCCTAGCTTTATTAAGATGTGATTGATACACGACATCAGGTGAGTTTCAGGTGTATAAACTGATGATTTGATACATGTATATATCACAAAAATATAACTATAACAAGGTTATCACATCATCTCACACAATTAGCTGTGTGTGTAACTGTCAAGAACTACTTTCTTGGTAACTCAAGAATATAGTAAATGCAGTTAACCGTAAGTATATGTTAACTACAGCCACCGTGCTGTTCATTAGGTCCTTAGAATTTTCTCAACTTATAGCTGAAGTTTGTGCCCTTTGACCTGCCTCCTCTCATTTCCACCCACACCCCACCCCAGACCCTGGCACTACCATTCATTCTTTTCTGTTTCTGTTTCTGGCCTTTTTTTTTTTTTTCTTAAAGATTTATTTATTTATGCATACAAGAGCTGGGGCACAGGCCAGAGATGCGGAGGGTGAGAGGATTCACCAGAGACAGAGCAGGGAACAGAACAGGCGGACTGACTGAAATACACTGCTGAGGGGAGCAGTGGGCAAGACAGGAGAGGTCTGCCGCGCCATGTGGGTAGCTCCCTGGCAGGCCGGGGATCAAACTCATGCTGTCGAGGCTTCCGATTGCTTCATAGTGCAGTGCTTAACCCCTTGCGCCACCAGGGAGGCCCTGTTTCTGGCCTTTTAAGATTCCACATATAAGCCAGATAGATCCTACGGTATTTACCTTTCTCTGATTTATCTCACTGAGCGTGATGCTCTCAAGATCTGTCCGTTCTGTCATGGCCGGCAGCATTTCCCTCTTTTATTGTCCGGTCTTCCTCCTGAGTGCACGCCCCAGATTGCAGGTGCCCCTGGGAAGAAATAAACAGCTGGAGGCTTTAAGCCCTCACTTACAGCATGATATGAAGACCTCTGTGAAATGGACCCAGAACCCACCTCAAAGCTGGGCCCAGTAGGTGCCAATGATTTTTGAGTGAATAAATGACTCTATTGGCAGGAGTGTTTTACTAGCGGCTGAAGTCTCCCCACGGAATGCAGACACAAGCTTCAGGCAGCTACTGTGGTCTGTGCTCACGTGGAAACTACGAAGACAAAAATTTTAAGCCGCAAAGCGGCTGACCACGCTGTCTATAGGCCTAATAAAAGGGCTAATCCCTTTAAAAATTTAGCGAAAAGAGTTATTCTCTTCGGTATATAAACTTCTTCTCTTTTCCCTAGAGCAGATTGCAGCACTAGGAAGAAGTTAATTCTGTATTTTTTAATCTCCATGGTTCTATTACCAAATTTCTTTTTAAGAAAGCCAAAACTTTTCAATAATACATGAGTTATAAAATAATAATACATGTGTCATAAATAATACATGTGTTATACAAACAAGAGAAAATACTAACAAGTATGAAAAATTAAATATCACTAATAGTTCTACCACCCAGCAATAATCACTATGAACATTTGGTGTGTTTGTGTCTAGCCTTTCCCATGCAAACATAATGTGTATCCATCAGAACAGAGGAAATGCAGTTTTATATGCTGCTTTTTTCACTTAAAATTATGTAGTATTTCTCCATGTCATTGAATATCTTTAAAATCTTGCTTTTTAAGACAAAACTAGCAGGAAAATTGTAGATCTGAGGTATATAGCAGGGGAGGGAGAAGGAGGGGTCAAAACAGAGCAGGGATGAGCACAAGGGACTATGGTGACAGTCACGGGTGCCGCGGTGGTGGGAGACTTATGGGGACCACACTGGAGGGGAGACATCAAACACTGCACAAAAATGAAAAATGATGTAAGAGAATAAAAAATCACTAATAAAAAAAACATGAAAGGAAAAAAAAATCTTGCTTTTTAGTGTATGTGACATATCCTATTATGATTATAACTTACTGTGAACCTCTCAGTCATTGCTTCTGTTTCTCGACTCCATCAATACTCCACAGTGGACAGCTCTGTACCTACTTCCCGTACACATCTATGATTATTTCCTCTGGATCTTCCCCTCATTTTTATTTTTTTAAGATTTTATTTATTTATTTATACAAGCACTGGGTACAGTCAGAAGCGCGGGAGGGTGAGAGAATTCACCAGAGCCAGAGCAGGGAGCAGAACAGGCAGAAGGACTGAAGTACACTGCTGAGGGGAGCAGCGGGCTGCAGGAGGGGTCTGCGTGCCATGTGGAACCCTCGCCCTGCGGCCGGGATCAAACTGGCGCTGCAGAGGCTGTGGGCAACTTCGCAGCCCAGCACTCAACCGCTGAGCCACCAGGGGAGGCCCTTCCCCTCATTTTTAAACTCCACATGTGGCTACTTGTAAGGCAGCACTTTTCAACCAGCGAGGTGTGGCCTCATAGTGGGGGTCTCTGCAAAGGGCAGGGTATGTGTAATTCAAAAATCTTTATTCAAAATGTCATTGTATTCATTTTCTTATTGTGATAGTTAATTGTTTTTAAAATCATGTAACAAAATGTGGGGTTTTGTTTTTCTGAAGGGGGATGGGTTCAAGGTGTATATTCATTCAAAAATATTTATTAGGTTCCTACTACATTCGAGGCCTTCGGGATATAACCACGAGGGGCATAGCCAGGTTGAGAGTCGCATCCTGAGGTTTGCATGCCCTGCTTTTAAAGTCTCCAGGGTCTGTGCAGATAATTTTTCCCCTCTGTCAGTTTGGAGTAAATCGTATTTGTGCTGATTGAAAGGGATCATATATGTTGCGTGTCTGGTACACAGTAGGTCTTCAATAGCAGTTGCCCTCCATCTTCAAAGGCCTTCAGAGTTTTCATTAATGTGCATGGTTGCTGGGCGCCCCCGGCAACGCAGCATGCACATGATAGCCGTTGGCTGAAATTCTTCGGAGCCCAGAAACTTGGCATTATTAACGTCAGACTCTCCCAGCTAAAACCAGAACTTGATTAGAGGGGTCGATCATTTACAGACATTGGGGTTCACTACTGCCCTGTGAGCCTAGGTGGTAGGCCTTGTGCAAAAAGTCCTCTTTGAAATGTTAATGGAAAGTTTTGTGGTCACTCAATGTTACCGTTGTATTTTGCATCACTATTAACTGTCTCAAAAATTGCTTTTTGCTTTGGAAACTACTTCTCATAACCTTGAAAGAGACTTGGTCATTTTGGGGGAGAGGATGTAAAGGTGGCTGATGTGAAGATGGAGGATGAAATCTGTCTTTGTGGGATAGGTCAAGTCTCCCCAGAGTCTTTCCCACAGAGCTCCAAGATTATTTGGGACAGGGAAGTTCTGAAATCATCCATTTTCTCAGGAGGAAGCTTAGGTAAGGCGTCTTTCAGCGTGGGTCTACTGCTAATCTGGTATGTACCAGGGACTCCCACAGAAGTTGATATAATAGGTCAGGGGCTTATTTTGTGAAAGTTTAGTCCTGGTAAATTTATAACTTCTTGAAGACACCTACCTTAGAGACTGAAACTTAAAAAAAAATCTCTTCTGGCCTTCGTGAGGTGAAACAAAGACTTGCGTTTGGAGGCTGGTAGAACTCAGAGGGGTTCTTATTATAAATAAGGATTAATGTTACCTACTTCTTCTTACCTAATAGGACAGTCTTAGTATCTTCTCTTAGATATATTCTCTCTCTTTTCTTTCCCAGGGCATTAAACTTTTTCAGAAAGTCTTTTTTTTTTTCTTAAAGATTTATATATTTATGCATACAAGAACTGGGGTACAGACCAGAGGCATGGGAGGGTGAGAGGAGTCACCAGAGACAGAGTAGGGAACAGAACAGGCAGATTGACCGAAGTACACTGCTGAGGGGAACAGTGGGTGAGTCAGGAGAGGTCTGCTGCACCATGTGGGTAGCTTCCTGGAAGACTGGCGATGGAACTCATGCTGCAGAGGCTATGGATTGCTTCATAGTGCGGTGCTTAACCCCTTGAGCCACCAGGGAGGCCCCCAGGAAGTCTTTTTGAAGGCCATTATAATACCATTTCTTTTTTTTTTTTTTAATTCTCTAAATATTTTATTTTATTTATTTATTTTTTAAATAATAAATTTTATTTTTATATTCCCCCATACAATTGCAAACGCCCCATTCTGACCCCAATCCTTCCCCTCCCGCTCCCCACCCCCCAAAAAGTGTCTCTGGTTCATAGTTTTTTGTTGATTTTGATTTTCACTTTCTTATATTCATTTTCCTGGTCCCTTATTTAAGTTTTCTAGATTCCTGCTATGAGTGAGACCATCCGGTATTTTTCTTTTTCTTTTTGGCTTATTTCGCTGAGCATGATCCCTTCCAGCGCCATCCATGTTGCTGCAAATTGCATGTGTTTATCTTTTTTGAATGCTGAGTAATATTCCATGGTATAATACCATTTCTTTTTTTTTTTTTTTTTTGTTGTTGTTGTTTATTTGTTTATACATGCACTGGGTACAGTCAGAAGCGCGGGAGGGTGAGAGAATTCACCAGAGTCAGAGCGGGGAGCAGAGCAGGCAGACTGACGAAGTACACTGCTGAGGGGAGCAGCGGGCGGCAGGAGAGGTCTGCGCGCCATGTGGGACCCTCCTCGGGTGGCCGGGGAGCAGCGGGGATTGAACCAGCGCCGCAGAGGCCGCGGGTAGCTTCACAATCCAGCGCTCAACCGCTGCGCCACCAGGGAGGCCCAATACCATTTCTTTGATCCAGGTTGAAGAGCATTTGAAACCTTGGTCTTCTGCCCACTTGGACAGATCATGGCGGCTGGATAAATCCCCAGGGATGAATTGAGCAGGAGTGGATACTACTCAAATACATGAGATACTCTGTTGTTCAATGGGGCAAGAAGAATACACGCGAATCTGTAACGGAGAATGAGGTGGGGGGATTTATATGTCTAATTAAAAGGAACAAACTCTGAAATCTGGACACAGCAATTGACTTTAAAGCTCTGATTGCTGAAAGAGTTGCAAATAAAAGCAACCTGAGAAGAGAGTGCTTTTTTTTTTGAGACAGGTGAGCCCAATGCTTTAAGAATTGAAAGCTTTCAATCAGTATTAATTTCACTTACAGTGAGAGTATAAATTTTATCTGAATTACATGACTATATAAATCTGACCTATGAAAAACTGGCCAAGAAATCATAGACTCTAAGAATCACTGGCAGATATAGGTTGAGATGGAAAATCACAGGATTATTTAGCTAATAAGCCCTGGAGTATAAAAGCCCTAGAGTATATAAGTATATGTATTTGGATAAAGTTTGGATAAAGTTTATATATATAGAGAGATATATATCTATATATATTTATATATATCCATTTTTCAAAGGATTCTGGAAAAATACTGGATCTCAAACAAGAGTAAGGAGCTGAATTCACTGGTGTCATCCACCCAAGGCCAGAGTAAATTTATTTTATCTGTCATTTTGTTCTGAAAATATTTTTCTGAATTGATAGCTGGTTATCATGTCCTTGTGTCATTCCATTTTATTATCATTCTGGGCCTTTCAAAGGACCTAAAATTGCTTTTTAATCATATCAGTAATATAAACCCTAATGACGTCTTTTCTTTTCACAGAAGCCTTAATTCGGTGAGCACCTTAATATACTGTGAGCTCCCTGATGACGGGACCATGTCCTTCTGTAGTGGCCCTGAATAGGGGACCCAGCACATTCAGGTCGTGGCCGTCCTGAGTCTGAGGAAAGCAATCTACTGGGTCATTCCACTGTCTGGGGAGTCTCAGAAGCTGTGCTGGGGGCAGCTATGGAATAGACAGTTTCAGAACTTTGCAACCACCAGGGCCTCATTTTTTTGTGACTCAGAGTGAGGCAGAGATTTGGAAGTATGGAAACTGAATAGGCAAAAATGTAGAACACAGGAAAGAGGGCTAGAGAGCCTCTCAGTTTTGTTGCAGAAAAGAAATGGACTCCTTCTCCTAGAGTTGAAAGTTTTCAGCTGTTCTTCAAGGTCGAGCGATTCTCTCCCTGCCGGAGGGAAAAAGGACGGCTGAGGGAGCCTATTATCAGCTGTAAACTAAACGCTATAGTCACTTCTATAAATATTAGGCATGTGAGTAGTAAGTGGGAATAATGATCAGGTCCGAATTACTCATTTGTTACCCCGTGAGTGGCAAATTTAGTGTCACTTGATACCATCAGCTAGAATCGCTGTCTGATACAATCAGCAGGGGACCAGGCTCCAGTGGCCCTGACAACAGTTCAAGGTGGCCTGTTTAGGGAGAAGGATCCACCTATTTAGGGAGAAGCATCCACCCTGTAGTTAATCCTCAAACCAGCTCCAAGTGCTGCCACCTGCAGGTCTTCAACTCACCCCAACCTCCTCTGTAGGATTATCCAAGGAAGGTTCATCACACCGGCAGTATGTCCTAGCTGGGGTACGCTCTAGCTGGGGTACACCAGAGCCTTCTCCTGCGTGCCCTGGACAGTCCACTTTCTCTTTCTCCAGTGTTCCCTGTGTTGTTAAAATCCTAGTTCCCAGCTCTACACATGGTTGGATTTGAATTTGTAAGACAAAATCGGAGAAGGTCACTAATCATTTTTGAAATGCAGGGGCCTCATCTCTTAAAAACCCAGCTGTCCTGGGTTTGCCCGGGATGCAGGGCTTTTGGTGTTTAAACCGAGAATGTCCCTCACAAACTAAGATGAGTTGGTTTTCCTACTGAAACAGGAACAACATCTCATTTCTTGTTTGGATGAAATGTAATATTGTTTGTAGAGTATCTGAAAAATAGTCAGTATTCAATAAACGCTAGCTACCATATTCTTGAATCAGTGAAAATTAGTTGTGAGATAAGGGTTTGGGGAATGCCTGGCAGTTTACCCTCTCCATGTTGGGGGACTGTGATCAAGTGAGATCTGAAACCCAATGCCTGTCTTCAGGGTGCTCACAATGCAGATGGGGACATAACATTAATACTCATGAAACCGATGTTTTGTATACTTATGCTTTTATACTCTATTCCTTTCCCCCCAAAAAAGATCGGAGAAAGCGAAGAATACATGATACAGATATACAAAGAATAAGAGTTGAAGGACAACAGCCACGTAATTAAGGAGACAGCGGTGGAATAATTATACTA
Organism: Talpa occidentalis; assembly: GCF_014898055.3. Lineage (NCBI taxonomy): Eukaryota > Metazoa > Chordata > Mammalia > Eulipotyphla > Talpidae > Talpa > Talpa occidentalis. The sequence goes on along the minus strand of NW_023605305.1, from coordinate 109,790,145 downwards.
GAAACCCAAGGCTAAGGAAAGCTACTCCAACAGCCGAGAACAAAACAAGAATAACACAGGGCAGACTAAAATGAAACAGTAATTACATGGTGTCCATTTCAGAAGTTCAAGGTGGAGTTGGGTGATCTCCCTCCAAAGAGCTGCGTCATTGTGGTTACCCTCTGCCCACCTCAGTTTCTTCTTCTAGAAGATGCTTCTGGTGACAAAATAGCAACTGCCATTGCATTTGCATCCCAAACTCTCCCCGCCTCTCATTAAGTATTCTCTGTCTCCCAAGTTTCTCCCAGGGTATGAGAAGAACAAAGCCTTGCACTGGAGGAAGAGTTTAGGAGAAAATTTTTCTCAAGAAGTTGGGAGGAGAGAGAAGATAGGGTAGACAGTGATGGATAAGGGAAACAGAAGAGAGAGGAAAGAAAGATTTCTAGGAAGAATTGTCAGATTGAGTGACTGATCACCTGATACCACGTCCAGACCTTTGTTTCCCCAGCGCCTTCCAGAATTGTGAAAGGTCTTATTTCTATAATAAGTTCCTTGTCCGTCATACTAACTCTGTTCCCCTGGGAAAATTGACTGACACAGTTGTTGACACCAAAAGTGGTTCTAAGGACAGGAATATAGAATTTAAAGGCCTAAAGACTGTTGCCAATGATGAATCAGACACTGGTGAATCAGTTCGTGGTATTTAAGTGTCAAACTTTCCTTAAATGACAACCTGTAATCACCTGCTGTTAAGCTCCTAGAGAAAGCAAGGCATCGAGAACAAAGTGGCTCTTGCCACATTAGATTTTAGTGCAAATAAAAATTAGACCGCATTTGGTTGCTTCTAAGTATCCAGGAGAGCTTGGTTAAGGAAAATGAGGTGCTTGATGCTCTACCTGCGGAGATCAAGGTTTGTGAGATAAGGAAGAAAGCTGCTATGGTTTCCCCCAAATAAGCAGTTACCCCTGGAGCCTCCCTTCATAGGGGCTGGGACGGGCCTGACTTCTTGGATTGATCGACTGATCATCTAATACATAAACATAATCATATATTTTTGTTTCTGTAGGTGCAGGGTCAAGATTTTTGCAATCCAAAGCCAGGATCTAACCTTAGAGATTGCTGGATTACAATGCAAAAAGCATTTGCCTCTGTGAATGTACCAACAGACCGTTGAATCACGCACTTGACATCTTGAATTGTGTGGTATGTGAACTAAAATCTTTTTTTAAAAAAGTTTTATTTATTTTTGCATAGAAGAACTGGGGCATAGGCCAGAGGTGCAGGGAAGAGGGTGAGAGGATTGACCAGAGACAGAGTGGGGAGCAGAATAGGCGGATCCACTGAAACACACTGCTGAGGGGAGCAGCGGGCGAGACAGGAGGTCTGCTGCGTCAGGTGGGTCACCTCCCTGACCGGGGATCGAACTCAGGCTTTAGTGGTGATCGTGCTGAGACTTAACCCCTAGGTAACCAGGGAGGCCTGTGAACGATAAACTTTAAAAAACTGCTACCTGCCCGCCTCCCCCCACCCCCCAAAAAAATCACACTCTTGCAGGGTTTCATGTTAAAGTCAGGGTACTGACTGGGAGGAAGAGGAACCCTGGACATTGGATAAGGACTTTTAGGTCATTTCTGATGAAGTCGAGGACTTGACTCTACATTCCACCGAGCCTGCTTTGTCCATGGAAGCAGCCCTTCCTCCTGGCCGAGGCAGCTGTCTCCCCGCATCTCAGAACCTGCAGTGAGCTCTAATGTGTGACTTGTAAGGAACAGTCGATCCCCTCAGGACTCATCCTGACCACAGATCTTTCCCCTCCAGCCACAGCCGGGGGTGATCTCATCCACGCTCATGGTTCTGGTGCCATCTCTGTGCTGACCACCCAGATTTATGGCTTCAGCTCAGACCTCGCTCCTGAACCCCAGGCTCACAGATGCAGCGGCTTTCTTTAACTCCCTGCTTGGCAGCATCGCAGGCATCTCAACAGTAACTTGTCACAAGTGAGCCCTTCTGCTTGTCCTCCCCCAGTCAGATCCCTCATGGTGTCGTCCTTCGCCTCTTACAGTCGTCCTGTCTCAGACGTCATTCTCTCTCCCCTGCGTTGCTTGTGTCTCTGATCTGGTCTCTTAGCTTTGTCCCTCTCCAGTCTGTTTCCAACACAGCAGCCAGAATGCAAGAGAGCTATCATTGCTGAAAACCCTGCAACAGCTTCCCCTTTAGGGAAAAAGCCAGAGTGGGCACAATGGCTTTATGACTCGAGATCTACATACCCTCATCCACAAGGACCCTCCACAGTGCTGCCTTTACTCGACCCCAGGCCTCTGCTCTGCACATAGTCCCCGAGATGGCCACACACCTCGCTTCCTGGTCACACCCCCAGTAAAATCCCCCCTACTTAAAATGTCAAACTCTCTCCATTCTGGATATTGTCATTAACTTCCCCTGATTCGTGCTTGTTCCTGTTACTAATCATTTTCCTCCTTCTATAGAGGCAAAGATTTTTGTCTTTTTTCTTCCAATAGCTATATCTTCAGTATCTTAGACTCTGCTCAGCATCTATTGACTCTTGAGTATAAAAAATTACACAATGAAAGTATGCAAAAACACTTAATGTGGTGCATAGGAGGTACTCCATTACATTAGCTCTTGCTATCTAGTTGATTATTCCAACTATGAAGTTGGGGGATATTCTAGACTCTTCCTTTTCTTCCTTCCCCTCCCAGATCTAAACAGTCATAAAATTTTTACAGCATCTAACTTAACTGCTCATCATTTCTCATCTGGAATCCTGTCCTTTCTCTTTCACCTTCTTTTTTTCATTTTCTAAACATTGCTGCTAGAATTTCAAAATCACAAAATCCGATCATGTCAACTTCATGCTTAGAATTCAACAATGGTCCCAGACCTGTCATGATAAAGCTTGTACTCTTTCACTTAGCACACAAATCCTTCCTGATTCAGCCCTCAGACCCCCTACCTGTCTTCTTCTTCTCCCTCATATCTTTTGCTTCCATCAAACAAAGCCACTTGGTCCCCAACAGAAATGCTCTGTAACACCGCCCTGCTGTGTACCTGGCTTCCCTGCTGCCTGCTGTGACCTTCTTCCTCCATGCTTTAAAATCTAGAGAATCATGCTCATCTTTCACATCTCATCTCAAGCATGACAGACTCTAAAAATTCTTCTTGGACTGCTCAGTCTGATTTAGATGCACTTTGTAGTGTATTATTACACTCCGACCCTGCAGTGGAATTGGGGGTGTGCTGGTGGGCCTCCCCGTCAAGTGAAGACCAGCCTGCAGGGTCGGAGGAGTGTCACACTGTGTCTAGCACAGAACTGAGGGGGGTGGAAGTGTTTGCAGAATTAGTGCAGCTGCTGCTTTGGAAATTTGTGTGGAGGCTCCTCAGAACACTATAAATGGATCTACCATATGATCTAGTGATTCTACTCCTAGGAGTCTACCCGAAGGACACAAAAACACTAATTCAAAAGGAAACACACACTCTCTATCACAGCAGTATTTACAAGCTAAGATATGGAAACAACCTAAATGCCCCCAAACAGATGGATGGATCAAGAAGTTGTGGTCTATAGACACAGTGGAATACTACTCAGCCATCAAAAAGATAAACTTGTGCCATTTGTGGCAACATGGATGGAGCTGGAAGGGATACTGCTAAGTCAAAGTGCTAAGTCAAAGGAAAAAGATAAATATTGAATGGTTTCACTTCTATGTGGAATGCAGAGAAACTGAACAAAGGGTCAGGAAAAAGACAAAACTTGCAAGCTGACCATGGATCTGAGGCATCCAGCAGGGGAGGGGGAAGGAGATGGGTCAAAACATGGGAGGGAAGCACACAAGGGACTGTGATGATGGATCACTGGGGCTATGGTGGTGGGAGAACCTATGGGGACTATTTTTGTTCCAAGAGGAGAAATCAAATACTGTCCAAGAATGAACAGTGATGTAAGAAAATAAATGAATAAATTTAATTATTTAAAAAAATTAGTGCTGGCTGTAAAGTTAAGATTCTGCAGGCTTCCTGGGTCTGCCTTGTCTAGAAAAGGAGGGCAGGCTGCAGCCAAGAAACAAGACATCCCACAAGGGGCATTTAGATTTGGTCTTCTCTTGGGGTTAAAGAGTAACCACCCCAGGGAGAATAGGGCCAGGCTCTGTGAGCCGTCTGTGCTCCACATTCTTGATTTGAAAAATGTTTCTGATATTTTCTTTGTGCACTTCCTTTTTATTATCCTTTCACCTTTAACAGAGTCTAATGGAAAATTCCAGACTGCCTTAGCTGTTCTAAAATAATTCACTAGAAACAATTAAGGTCCATAACTGAGCCGTTGTGTTAAAGGGGTAACCATATCGCTCCTGTTGATGGCCATAAGAGTCTTTTCCAGAGAAGAATCTCAAGTGCCCTATCACGTTGGAGGGCTTAAGACTTCCCTCTATGCCTTCTGCGAAAGAGAAGGTAAAATTTACGGCATGCAGCCCTCCTCACCCACAGATTCTCTTTCCTGAGCTGAAACCTTGAAGCTTCTGTGTTTTCTGTTATGAGCGAGGCGTTTCCCCCACAGATGCTTAATAAATGCTTGGAGTAAGGGTGTTTTCAGATTGGCTGTTCAGACGCAGGAGGCATTCAGACTGGCTGGTGCAGAGGTGGCTGGAGTGGGTGAGCGTGGGAGGGTGGAGATGGGAAAGAGATGGAAGGGTCTGGAAATCTTCCTCTGCTCAAAACTGAGCAGAAAGACGCGACCGCCTGCGAGCACGTGAACTTGAGACCCAAGCGTGAGGATTTCATTCTTTTGAAATAAGCTGCTGTAAGAGAGGGGCAAATATTTAAGCAACAGTTTGCAGTGTTTGCAATTACAATTCCCACTGATAAATTTGAGACGGTAACAGGGCAACAGAGGACACTCGCTCAGCACCGTGTTCAGACTGTGGTAAGAGAAGGCGTCTGCTCCAGGCGAGGGCTGAGAGGGCGTGGAAAACAAAAATAAAAGCAAGCAAGTGAAATGGATAAATCATAGAAAGAAGCAATAACAAACACTTTCTTATAATCGCTGAGAAAATGGTAACACGAATAAATCTTGACAGAGAGAAGCAGGGTGCTGAAGACGGAGGAGACTCAGGGCCAGTAGCAATATATATAAGGCGTGATAGAATAACGAACAGAGATGAAGCTACTATTTGTTTTATGTGGAGACAGCACAGCTAAACAGTTATCTTCCTTAAAAATGTCAGTCATCACTATAAATATTCATCTTCACATAGCTGGGAGAAAGTGATTTTAGACTCATAAAATTTCAGTGCTGGGCCTAAGAGTTGTCTCCTCCAACCTCATGGGCCTGCCAATGATGATGACCCCGAGGTGGGGATCTCTGTGGGATAAGCTGTCCAACACCTCACCTGGGGTCCCTCACTGCTGCTTTCTGTGACATCGAGCATTTCCAGGTTTTAAACATGGAAAAAAAAAACCCCTAAGTGTCAAATATCTTATTTTTTTAAAAAAGATTTATTTATTTATGCATACAAGAACTGGGGTACAGGCCAGAGATGCGGGGGGCGGGGTGAGAGCATTCACCAGAGACAGAGTGGGGAACAGAACAGGCAGATTGACTGAAGTACACTGCTGAGGGGAGCAGCGGGCGAGTCAGGAGAGGTCTGCTGTGCCATGTGGGTAGCTCCATGGCCTGGGCTCAAACTCACGCTGCAGTGGCTGCAGACAGCTTCTTAAGACACAACCTATGCTACCAGGGAGGCCCAAGTGTCAAATATCCTGAACAGTCTCATGTAGGCAAACTAACTATGGTATCTACTGATTACATTTATATGCATAATGATAAAAAGCCACCATGAGTTCAGAAAAGCTTAAAAATTACTATGGAATATACAATGGAATCTGCTCAGCTCTTTAAAAAACAACAGGAAAGCCTGCCATTTGCAACAACAGGGATGGACCTAGAAGGATTGGGCTCAGGGAAATAAACCAGAGAAAGACCCTCTGCGAAATATAGAGAAACCAAACAATCAAATCAACTAAATAAAACCAAACAAACTTAGACTGGAAGAGCAAATGAGTGGTTCCCCGGGGGAAGAGGAGGTGGGGAGGTAAGTAAAGGTGGCAATGACATGGTGACGGCTAGTATTTACTTTTACTTTTTTTTTTCTTTTTTTTTTTTTTTATAGAGGCATGTTTATTTATTTATTTATTTGTTTGTTTGTTTTGTTTGTTTATACATGCACTGGGCACAGTCAGAAGCGCGGGAGGGTGAGAGAATTCACCAGAGCCAGAGCGGGGAGCAGAGCAGGCAGAAGGACCGAAGTACACTGCTGAGGGGAGCAGCGGGCGGCAGGAGAGGTCTGCGCGCCATGTGGGACCCTCCTCTGGTGGCCGGGGAGCAGCCGGGGATCGAACCGGTGTCGCAGAGGCTGCGGGCAGCTTCGCAACCCAGCGCTCCACCGCCGCGCCACCGGGGAGGCCCTAGTATTTACTTTTAGAAGTGAATTTACCGTAATCTATACTGAAGCTGGTTTCTAATGATCTATATCATACTGTATTATGGCCACAAAAATTGTTACAAAAAGAACAAAAAAAGGGTCTCCTGTGTTATATCGATCACAGTAGCACCCTGTGCCTTCGAGGTGTGAGTGATGTGGTAATTCCAGTCTCCAGGCAGCTGGATCCTACCTGCCTTCTGGCCGGCCCCTTCAGGTAGGAGGCGGGACCCTGCATGGGGAGGAGCTGGCACTTGCCAGACCAAGAATGCAAAGAAATATCTGCATTCTCCCGTGAACAAGGAAGATACTGGGTGAAATCAAAGAAGTTATTTTGCAAAGAACTTCCGATGGACTTTGGGTGATTTCACACCCCAGGAGAGGTTCCTATTCTGTGTGCCCCATCCACGGCTTTTGTCTTGGGAGGATCATCATCTGGGGCCCAATCAGCCAGCAAATTGTGGCTAAGTCAGCACACAGGGGGCAAGGAAATTCATCCTGTCTTCACGGGGGCAAGGAAATTCATCCTGAAGTGGGAGAGACTTGCAGTCTTGGATCTGAGGAGTGTGGAGGGTGGGGCAGGAAGAAAGCTTGAGGGTACATGGATCCCCAGACCAGAGACTGCTGAGCGTGAGGAATCTGTGGGCCACCCATGTGGGGAAGCTCCGGGGAGAGACCTTTTATGAACACCTACTGTGTGCTAGGTGCCATGCTAGGTGCTCCCCATGTATCATTGCATCTAAAAATAGCACCTCACAGTAGAGGCCATTGTTACTCCATTTTCTGGTGGAGGAAAGAAAGGCTTAGAGAGGCTTTGTAACTTGCCTAAGATCTTGGGGCTGAAATTGGAACTCAGACAACTTAGTTTCAAAGTGCCTGGTTTTTTTTTTTTTTAAAACACAACCTTTGCAAGCAAGAATGTGGCAAACAGTTGAGGTGCAATGGAGATAATCCATGATCAGCACTTAACATTGTGTCTGGGCATCTAAAAAAGGGCTTATTCCAGGGTGACAATGATGATTTGTGTTTTCAAGATTATTCCTTTGGAAGTGCAAGTCACACAAAAATGTTGAAAATACTGGGGCGTTGTAAGGAAGTTAAAGTGTGAAAGCTTCTAAGATGGGGCCTCCAGAAACAGCAACGACGGAAAAGATCACACCCCTGGTTTAGAAAGGGAAACTCTGGAAGAATGTGGGGTGGAACCCTGTGTGGAGGATGAGATGGGCAGGGAAGCTGCTGGGCTCGGTTTGGTGGGGTTCAGAGACAAGCTTATTTCATCAGCATTTTCTCTTATCTATTATTTTCCCTTCCCCTGTGTCCAGGCTGGTATGAGTGAGGACATCTGCCAGCAAATGATGTCGTGATGGAAATATGTAGATAAGGCCAGGATGCAGGAAAGTTGAATGTCAGCAGCAGAAGGATCAATTATTCAAAGTTTGTTTTGGAAAACATGGGGGCCCTTTAAAGAGAGTTCTGTCGTGGTATATAAGGACGAAGTCTCGGTTTGATAGCTTGAATTTAAAAAATTGCAGGTTTCATTTGAGAGAAGTAAAATTGTATATGTGTAGCAAAAATAACTTTCTTTAAAATTTTGAGCAGAGCTTTAAAAATCTCATGCCCAATTGAGTTTATTTATTCTCCAGGGAGAAAGATTCTTTTGCAGAGAACAGTTTAATCCGTGAAACTGGCTGTTATGGTCCCTGCTAGAGGATAAGATTTTCTACTTAATTTGACCAAATGATTGAATAAGTTTTGTGGAATTTGGCAAAATTTCCTCTGGAAGTTCTGCCTTTTGCTTCTTGTTAACTGAGAACAGGGAGGTATGACAATACCCACAATGGCAAATGCATTTTTGCAGTAATAGGTGGATTTGTGGAAGCCCACATGGCGTGTTCGCCCAGAAATTGTTCAAAAATGAGACTGGTGCATCCCAGAAAGCCTGATGTGCTAGTAAGATGGCTTTGAGTGGCCTTTTGGTGCATTGTGGTCAAGGTTTATTCTGACAAGTAGGAAATTTGTTAACACATTAGTATTTTCAGGTGACATCAACACCATTTGTCTGGAGAATGACAAGACTCGATGCATATCATACAAAGAAACTGGTCCTCTGACGGCAGGTCTCCTAAGCAGAGATGTATCATAATAGGGACAAATGGGTGTTAATAACATAAATAGTCTGGGACAAGCAATCCACAATAAATAGGATGATTACAAAGCCCGATCAGGACATCAGGCTGATGAGGGCAGAACATGTTTTCAATCCTTTCACAGTGCACCGAGGAAGGGAAGCTGGCCTGAAAAGGACTTTGCTTTGGAAAAGTATTTGTGCATTTCTCTCATAAACCAAGATTCTTAAGCTTTGTCAGTCTGGGGACCACTTTGCAGAACAGCAGCTTCTCCGTGACTCAGCCTGTCCTCAGCTTCGAGGGTCACTGCAGGCATCAACTATTTATGTTATGTCTTTATCTTAGATGGAGAGATTTATTATGAGGAATTGCTCACATATTTATGGGAGCTGAGAGGTCCTACGATCTGCTGCCTGCAAGCTGGGGACCCGGGAAAGAGCTAATGGTGTAAATCAGTATGAATCAGAACGTCTAAGAACAAGGGGAGTCCAGGGGATAGACTCCAGTCTAGCGCTGAAGGCCTGAGTGAGAACCAGGAGTGCTGAGGGCAGCAGGAGGTTGATCAAGCCATCAGGCAAGAAGGATTGATTCTTCCTTCCTTTGCCTTTTTATTCTACCCAGCAGATTGGATGGTGCCCACCTACTCGGGGGAGAGCCAATTACTTTACCTTTTAGACTGATTCAAATGCTACTTTCATCGGAAAACTTCTATAGCCAAATATCTGGGCATAAAATTAACTATCACACCCAGTGCGTATCATTATGGTGAGAGGCAGCACCCCATTTCCTGAAATCCAAGAATCACATGGCCCTTCTCCCTGCACCGTGGCTGCAGGCTGCAGGCATATGACCTGTCTATATTCTAATTGGTCACTCAATCAAGTGCTCCTGGGACTGTTACAGATACGCCCTGAGGAAGGGGCATGGACTAAGAGGAGATTCTTAGATGGCGAAGACATGTTTACTGATAAACCTATGAGGCAAGACCCCTAAACTACAATCTTCTGAGTCATCAAGGGAGAGTAGTGATTGCTTCTTCAATTAGGAAAAGGGCAGAAAGTTAGGACACATTCATCTCTTCTCCCATTAAGAAAGGATGAAAGACTTGGGCAAGAACAGAAGCTTCTGGGCCTCCCCTGGTGGCACAGCAGTTGAGCGCTGGGCTGTGAAGCTGCCCGCAGCCTCTGCAGCACCGGTTCGATCCCCGGCCACCGGGTGAGGGTCCCACATGGTGCGCAGACCTCTCCTGCCACTCGCTGCTCCCCTCAGCAGTTTACTTCGTCAGTCTGCCTGTTCTGTTCCCCACTCTGGCTCTGGTGAATTCTCTCACCCTCCCGCGCTTCTGACTGTACCCAGTGCTTGTATAAATAAATAAATAAATCATAAAAAATAATAATAATATAGCTCTGTGACCATTCACAGTCTATGTTATCACATGGCTATAAAAGAAAACCAGAATTAAAAAAAAAAAAAAAAAAAGAACAGAAGCTTCTACTCGCCTCCAGACCCCTTGCTGCTCTCAGGCAGAACAATCTGCCTTTCTTGGGTGGTGGTGATAGACTTGTTGACACTCACAGGGCCTCGCCAGACTTCTAGTTCCCATGCCAAGGTGACAAGAGGCCTACTCTGCCTATGAGAAGAGTCTATTTGACCCTCTGGGGGGGATTGATCCCATACTTTTGTAGACCCCTGGCATTCCTGGAGAGGCACTAGGGACTACCACAGTCATCAAGGATGGACATAGGACAGGGGCAGCCAGCTCTTTTATAACAGTCCAGCTCTGAATGTGCTCCAGGTTCTAGGCTTAATCATTGGCTTATCTAAATTCTTCACTTTTGTTGATGAGAAAACAGGGACTCAGATGCAAATACCTTGTCCATCATCACAGAAATAATGAAGGTTAAAACTGAGACCAAAATAAGAACCTCTGATTTTAAGCTGGCACGACTGCACAATATCTGGAGGTGTGCTCATTCAAAACTGCCAGGATGCAGGGACCTTCTGGAGCTAGCACAGGTGGTGATTGATAATGGTCAGATTTCAGCTTAAACATCACTGCCTCAGAGAATCTGTCTGGCTCAATCAGTCCAAGCCATTTCTCCCTGTCATATGCATTCTTAGAGCCTATACTTCACCCTAGTATCACGCACCACATTTATAATGAAGACTATAATCAATCACCATGTCTGCTTCTCTTGTTAGAATGTAAATTTCATGGAGAAAAGGCTCTGTGAGTCTCTGTCACTTATATATCCCCAGAATGTGACAGTTTCTGATGGACAATCCAAACACCAAAAGAGGGTGGAAGATAGGGCAGTTAAGTCCAAGTTCTGTCCCAAAACTCCAGCAGGAGAGAGAGTTGCTGTGGCAAGAATGTGGACTTTGGGTAAAAGAACCTGGGTTCAGCCCTGAGCTGGGTCTCTATCTCCTCATCTGTTAAATGAACCCAATGATTCCATTCTCTTTTCTATGGTAAGGAGAAAAAGAGAAGGTGGCTAAAAGTTGGTCCTGAATTTGGGTATACATTTCCCATGGCCAGTCAAACTGTGACAGACATTCTATTCTGTGCCTTGAGATTCTGAAGCCTATGGAAAGAATACTCGAGGGTGTGAGGACTGAAGCTGTTCCTGAAATCCTTGGAACTTAGCTTCCTGTCTATATTCTAATTGAAAAAAAAAATGATAATGTTGGAAAGAATAGAAAATATAATTGTAAAAAAGAAAATAAAAAGCTACCTGTGATCTCATAAACCTGATATTAGTATCTTAGTGTGCATCATCCCCACTTATTTCTATTATTTAAACATCATACTTTATACTACTTGTAAGCTGTGCATTTTTATTATACCTTAGGAACATTTTCATATTTTAAATGTTCTTATACAATGATTTTTCCATATTTTCTCCTTTAACTTTTTCTCTTCAATTTTGATTTGTGACCTTTTCTCTTTTCTATTGGAAGCATTTTAGTGTTATACATTTCCCTCTTAATATTGCTTTGGCTGCACCCCACAAATCTGATATGCTGTATTTCAATTTTCATTCAGTTCTATGTATTTTTATTCCCTTTCTTGAGATCTTTTAATTTTCCTAACTCATTCTTTTAGTTATAAAATTAATTTATTTACATGGTAAAGTTATTCAAATAGTGTAAAAGTATTCAGTGGAAAGAAAGTCTCTTATCTTATATCTGAGTTCCTTTCACCAAAGTAACTATAGTGAAAAGAAATTTTGTGCACCTGATAAAATCTTCCACTTACACACAAAGGTGTGAGATAACGTGCTCATGTTTTATCTTTTCTTGGACAAGGAACATATAACACACACTGTCTTGCGCCTTAACTATGTGGTAGATCGATTGTGAAAATAGTCTAAGGCCATACCTCCCTGAACATGCCCAGTCTCCTCTGATTAAAAAAAAGACATTGTTATTTGCCCTTGTCATTTTTCTTGTGAAATAACTGAAACTACTGTCATTGAGAGAGAGAGACAGAGAGAGGGAGAAGATATTTCCCTACTCACTGAGTTTGGATTTGCTTTGGCCAGCTGAATGTGATTGCAGTGTGATTGGAGTAGGGAGTTATGGTATACTAATCCTCACTGTAAGTCTCAAGAAGCCGTATAAGCTTTCACTCTTTCTTTTGAAATTCTGCCATGGCCATATGAATCATTCTGGGTGAGTCTGTTGGGAGATAAAAGTCCACATGGAGATTAACTGTCCTTGTCAAGTCAATTTTAAACCAGATTACGCTGAGCACTAAACATGTGAGAGAACCCACACAGGGTCAGTCAACCAAAGAATAAAGATGCTTATTGCTTTAAATCACTGAGTTTTGGCCAGTTTGCAATACAGTCATAGCTAAAAGATACAGACACATTTTTCATATGTGTGTATTAAATAAATTTAAGCACATAGAACAGTGCCTGGTTCATGGTATATTTTCACAGATGCTAGTTTTAGTTGTTATTACATACAAATAATGCCTGTAAAGTATTCCATTTTTTGGCGTACCATATTTATTCAACTAGTCTTCCTTTATAGAACATTTGTATTATTTCTACCTTTTCCTCCAATAAAGAATACTATAATCATCTTACTATATACAGTTTAATCTATTAATGGGAAAGAATTATCAAATACATTTGTTTGGTCAAGGAATAAGTACATTTAAAATGATGATGAATAATGAGAATTTGCCTTCCAAAGAAGTTACTCAATTTGTTTCTTTCACAAATTGTGAAATAACTTTTTCCTCACCATTACCTGATTTGATATTGTTGAAATGATTGCATTAATAGTTTATCCTAATATGTACTACATTTTTTTAAACCAGTTTTCATTGTTGAACATTTAGGTTGCCTCCCTTCTGCTATCTAAACAAGACTGTGGCAAACATTCTGGTAGATATATTTTTTTTTGCAGATTCATAATTATTTCTTAAGGAAAAAATTCCCAAAAGTAGAATTTCTGAGCAAGATTTAAACATTTTAAAAGATTTTGAGTATATAATACCAAATTATTCCTCAGCAAAATTATATCAGGTTATACTGAAATGCAGCCTGTACAAAAACCTTATTATAGTAAAATTTAAAAATATACAAAAGAATAGATGATATAAGAATAACTCCCCCCATAAAGGCATTACTCAGATTCAACAATAATTTATGGCCAACCTGTTTCATCTATAACGCCCCAATTTGGCTAGATTATTTTGAATTAAATCCAAAGGAGGTGTTCTCAAGTGTACCTTCATTTGAGCAGTTGAGGATTCAGAAGACAAGGGAAAGGCTCTCGTTTCATAGGTGGTCATGATAGGAATGTCACATGATCACATCCCAAGACCTTGGGCCAGGGAGCAGCACAAGTTCCTGTGGGTCTGATGTCTTGTGCTTATTTCCCGTCTCCCTGGAGCCAATGAGTCTGTAGGTGAAGACTGGTCTGGTCCACGTCTCAATATTCCCAGGGTTTTTTTCTCAACCTCTGTATTCCCCAGCTACATGTCATTCTTCATCTGATAAAGTAGAGACAGGTAAGATAGTCCATCCACGGCTCAAGTCCATGCCAACCACGTGATGTGTGTTTATAGCAACTGCTGCTGAGCAAGAGGCTCCTCTTTGGCCTCTGGTGAAATGATCTAAGCTGATTGAATTTTGTAATGCTAGTTGGTCACATTGCATCAACAAGTCAGCACAACCATGGGCAGAAATACAAGCAATTTCCTTTAATAAGAAAGTACAGTAATCATGCTGTGTCTACCCAGCTCTCGGGGCATATTACATGGGACTATACTGGGAAGCAAACTGTACCATCACTTAAGTGTTGCTCTGAGGGGAGATAAGGGGGAATTTGAAGACATCAGTCAATTTGCAGAGAAGGAACAAGATGACACCTGTCTTCTAGACCAGAATAGTAAGTGGAGAGAAGATGAATACTCCAAGTTGATTTCCAAATGTCAGCCCCAAAGCACCCTCAAGAGTTCACTGCACTTATTCTCAAGACACTGTTAGCATCAGAGGTCATCCAGCCTTGCATTAAATGAGCCTCAAGATGATGCCGTGTCATCAGGCCACAATGGGCACATCATTCAATTATTCATTCATCCATTCAATAAAAATGTTTTGGGCCCTGCTGTGTGCCAGCTGTTGTGTCTGACATTAAGGACTCCATGGTGAGTTAGACATTGTTTCTGTTGAAGAGTTTACAGTCCACTGGGGGACAAGGCGATCCTGTGATAAGGATGAGAACAGAGACAAGGGGAAGAGGTCAGATCTTCCAAGAGAAAGTGGCATCTTAGCTGGAACCAGAAAGCCACCTGGAGTCAAGCAACCGACATGAGGTTAGGGTGAAGAGAGGGTCAGCATTTACGGTAAGACGTCTTCAGACAGAGGAAGAGCTTCTAAAGGTTTAGAGAACGCCATAAGCAGCACCCTCTGGAAATAAAAATTTTAAGTAGCTGGAATGGCAGATGGCACTGACGAGGTAGCAAGAGCTAGCAGCTAGCACATTCAGGACAATTCAGGAATCTGGAGAGTTCCGATCCAGGCAGGTCCAGAGGTGGAGCATGATCACTGGCCACAGGTGCATGATGGATTGAAGGGGGGCTCTGTTAGGAGGTGACTGTGGTGGTGAGGTGACCTGAACTTGTGCAATGGCAGGGGATGGTGACCCAGGTAAACGACTGGATTTGGTGATGACGAGACGTGGTAGGTAAAGGAAAGACAGACCCAGGGGTGAAGCCCAGGCTCTCAGTCTTGGTGTCTGGGTCAGCGGTGGTCCAGTCACAGAGATAGGGACTGTCACAGAGAAGTTTCAGAGAAAGGTGGAGAGTTTGTTCTGAGTTGGAGGCTGAAGAAGTTTTGTGGGGGATTATATAAATGCATGGGGGACTCAGAAGGATGATGACACTTAATTGTGAGCTGCCAGCACAGGAAGGGTCAGAAAGCTGCAGAGCAGAGGTGAACTCCAGGAAGAGCACTCAGCGAAGAGGGAAAATACCCTCACTGACGAAGTGGCTAAGGTCATTACATCTTATGGATGAAGGAACGGATGTCAGGAACAAGTAAGCTGTCACAGATCAAGCGCCTAGGAGGGTTCCTGGCACAAATCTGGGTGTCAGCCCAGAGCAGAGCCCTCCTCATCTCGCTGTGGTCTGAAGGGACGGCCTTATCCCACACCAGTGTCTCGCCTCCCCTTCTCGGCTTACCTGATCTCACACTTCTTGGCGGCCTCTCTTTGATTTAATACCAGCTATGACAATCTAAACCTGCCCTCCCTCCCTTGTCCCAGAAAACAAAATGGGCCGCTTAATACACAAGCCCTGACCTAAATCCCGTAATGTTTGCACTTTTCCCAACCGAGAGGGATTTGAGTCAAAGACTGTGGCTGCCTCTCCGAGGATGACTCTTAAACCCATGGTTTGCTTCATGATACATAAGAGAGAAATCTGGTCAGGAAACTCCAGAAAATCATTTCTTGGCCATCTGTCTTCCCCTGAATGGCAGCCAGAGATCGCTCACCAAGCCGTGTACAGCAGCTCGGTGGCTCAGTTGGACAGGAATGGTGCCAAGGTGGCAGGGCGCTCTGGCTCTGGGGTGGTGACGGCAGCTGGCTGGCAGGCCACTCCGGGGGTCGGCAGGACCAGATGATCTGAGGACAGAAAAATGAGGGCCCTAAGCTGTCCCGGCTCGTCCATCACTGAAGTGGACTTTCCAGCTGACGGAACTTTGCCCTGTTGCAAGGGTCACGGAGCCGTGACCCCAGGGAATGGCGGACTCCCCTGGGGCGGCCTTCAGCTTAGCACTAGCTGGAGAGGAGTGTCATCTAAATAGACTTCCCAGTGCTGGGGGAATCTTAGGGAGGGTCTCCTCGGAGACCCTTGTTTGTATTTATAAGAAACCATTCCTATTCCCTCCCCACCATCCAGGCTGCAGGCCCTGCTGACGCCGTTCTTCCTGGCACAGCTCACGCCTTTGATTTAGACCAGCATTTCGAGGATAGGCATCTTCGGTTCATCTAATTGGATTGTTTTTTTCACTCTATGTATCTAGGGGCAACTTGGGCTGAGCTGGAAACCAGTGACTGCAAGTGTTATTACCCCCTTCAACAATTTGTCTCCCTCCATATGCTTGGGGTGGATATTGTGTGTTTGGAAGAGGAAGAAAGCACAGGATCAAAAGTCTCTTCCACCTCCCCAGTTGGCTTGTATTTGATGTTGAAAGGGATAAAAATCTGAAAGTGATGGAATTATATTCATGGGGGACTCTGAGTTCTGGGTATAAGCTGGGGTGCTGAGGACCCAGGTGACAAAGGGGATGGCAAGAGGCCATTCTGTGCGCTCTGCAGAGAACTCGGTGCCACGATGACAACTGGTGGCCTAGGGTGGCTTCTCCAGGAGCTTAGTGGGTGAGTAGAAGCCAGAGGAGAACAGGCAGGGCAGCCCCAAGTGGTTCTTGCGGTTGTCAGCCTGGCCCGTGGCCCAGCATGCAGCTGTTCTATAGGGGTTCTGGAAGTTACCACGGCCCTTCCTTGGGATGGGGTTTTGCAGAGTTGCGGGGTTCTTGGGCTCACTCTGGGAAAGGTTTCACCAGAGCTCCTGTTTCAGCGGCACGTGGGGAGTTCCCCAGGCGCGTTTCTCCATGAGACAGAGATGTTAGTCTTATTTAAAGAACAAGTTTATTAGGGAAAGGGAAAGGGACAGGTTTTGCTAAGAGAGGCCTGCATGGTTGCAGGTGGGTGGCCTTGAGGAGAGCGGCCTCTGCTGTGGGAGGTCAGTGAAGTCCCGGCAGGTACAGGTCACGGGCAGGCAGGAGGCTGCTGCTCTGCAGAGGGAGAGAGTTGGTGAAAAGAGGCTCCTGCAATAGTCACAGGGGGGCGGTGGGAGTGCTGTCCTGAGCCTGTGCAGAAACTGCACTGATATAGTCCCCTTTTGTTTGGGAGGGGTCACTCCTCCTTGGAGTGGCCCATTTGTTGCTGATTTGGGATAACTAGGCAAAACCAGGAAGGGATCCCAGAGATTCCAGGGTGGGCCCAATCTCCATATCTTTACCCTCAGGTCTGTGCTCCATCCCCTGTAACATCTGACCCTGCTTGGGTCTCCTGCCTTGTGATAGACACTGGTGCCTGAGGGTCACGACCTCTACAGCTGGGTTAATGGTCCTGCTATTCCCCAGACCCCACCTCCTTGTGAGTCAGGTTTTAGTCTTGTGAGGCTTCCTTTCCAGTTTTTTCTATTCTTGTCCTCCATCCCTTGAAAGGGGTTATTCTGCTTGGGTAAGTGAGGGCTTGCTCCCTATCACTGCCTTTGTCAGAAACATAAATGTGACTCTGCTTTATACTCCCAAATAGGGAGGCCAGGGGTCATGTGGGAGAGTTGATGTATTAGCATCACTAATGCTAATGTTTGTGTTAGCATCACTCTTTTTTTTATGCTCTCTCTGGCTCCGACTCAACCTAGCAATGACAGTCCCAAATCTGGACTCTGAAGAGCAGAAGTCATTTCCTCACTCCTATGAGGGATTCTTCACCAAGGAGAGGACCAAGCACTGTTGCCTCTGTGGGATGTCTCAGGTGATGGGGAGAGAGGGAGCCGAGGGGCTGGTACTAGAGGAGTCAGTCTGGGGTGGAAGGAACAGGAAGGAAGGAAAAATGGTCTCAGATGTTTGCTTTGAGCAACAACTGTTACCACTGAAATAATTTCATTTTCTTCATAGCAGAGTAAATTGACATGGACAAATGTCTGAGCTGCCAAGGAGAAATCAGCACACCAGAAAAACCTCCCTCTAGGAAGTGCTGCTTTTGTTCCAGAATGTCAATAGTGTAAGAGTCAGCACAGACAATTCCAGCTTGGAGACCGAAATCTTCTAAGTCAAAAAAATGGTCAAAGACCCACAACTCCAAGATACCCAAATACCCCCTTAATAGTAACCCTCAAATGTGGCCCAGATGTCAACCTGTGGGAGAAGGCCTCGGAGTGTGGCTTTAAAATGAAAATTCCTTGGTCCCACCTAAGCCCAATGGATCAGATCCCTTGGGGAGGCGTGGGGATTGATTTTTATGTACACTAAAATTGAAGAACACTTTTTGTCTACACCTGCATTGCCTAATGCAGTGGCTTCTAACCCCTTGTGGCTCTCCAAATTAATTCATTAAATACAACGTGAACATTCACTTTCTCGGTTATGCAGGCTCTGCTCTGCTCTGAAATGTTGTGTATATTCAAAGGGCTCAATTTCAAGGCCGTTTGGTTTGGGCTGCTGCACTGGGCAGGGCAGATATCCGCATTGCCACACACAATTCTGCTGGCCAGAGCTGGCGGTAAGGAACATTGTAAATATGATTTAGAAGAGTGTGAATGTTTTTATGCTAATATGTGAAATTCAATCTAATTTTCCATAAAAATTGCTGTTTGCTCCTAAAGCGTGAGCTTTGCAGTGGTTAATATTGGTCTGGGAGGCTGTGGCTGTTGCCTCCTCTCTGCCTTTTGGCTGAGCCATGCAGAAGCCTCTGCAGGAATCAGGAGGTGTAACCTAGTGCTCTAGCCTCAGGCACTGTTAGGTGGGTACAGCCTCACGGTCACTCCTCAGTGGGTCAGTAGAGTCTTTGTGCAAAGCAAAAGTGTCCCCTTGCTCCGGGCTGATGGGGGCTGGGCTGGTGCCCATGGGGTGCAGGCTGACTCAGGGCCCGGCATTGCACAATCTGTAAAACCTTGCGCAGCAACCCTGAGAGGGAGTAGCTTTAGTGGAGCATGCAGATTTCTTTATCTAAACTATACAAGCTTTAATCGCCTATTTTAAAGCGCCTGTTCCAGCTGGGTATTGGGACCCAACAGCCAAAGGAGCTGTTGCTGCTGAGTGGGGAAGGAGCCCCAAAGGAACGCAAGGCAGCAGGGTCAGTGCACTCACTGGCGGAGCAGTGCAGGGAGCTTTAGTGGCTTCCAAGCTGGGCAATCAGCCATCTTGGAGGGGGCAGGCAAGTCTTCCTGGAGACCTGAGACGATGCAGAAGGAGCCAAGTTCATGAGGTGCAGAAAGGCCAGTGTGGGCAGGGGACAGAAGGTAAGGGAGGGACAGCATGGCCTTTGGGGTGCTGTACGTCCAATGGGGTGGCTGGAGGTGAAGACATGAGACAAAGAGCTGGAGACAAGCAGGAGAGTCAGGCAGGAGCTAGGGCTGGGGGGCTTCAGAAGGGGCATCACAGAAAGGCTTTTGGCTTCTCAGGTTGCTGTCGTGAATAGATTGCTTTGCCAAATATAGAAGAAATAATAGCGTATTTGCTGATTACATTTTATTTTATCTGTTTGCTGTTGATCTTTGCAAAACCTGCTGGAAAGGCAAGAGAGGCATTATTTGCCATTTTACTGAAGACAAGAGTAAGACTCAGAGAGGTGGTGTCATTTGCTCAAAGGTCACATGCCCCCAAGACAAGTTTTTAAAATTAAGAAAATTGTGCTTAGCATTATCATTTCCTAATTATAAAAGCAGTATGTGTTCATGAGAAAATTAGGAAAACCATATTGCTGCATTAACAACACCCCACTGACAAACGGGAGCTGTGGAACAAGCTGGAGGATGCGGGAAGCTGCCGGAGAGCAAGATCCTGGCCTTTGTATTGATGGAATAATCATACAGCGCCAGTTGTGAGGGGCAGGAGGACAAACAGGAAAGGGAGGGGTGAAACTGGAAAACGTGCTCTGCCATCTACAGGATCAGGGCTGTGAGTCTGCCCTCCAGGCACTTCCCATCTGCCAGATGACTCGGTATTGTAATTGATCCTCAGCCAGGGTTTCAGTCTCATCAACAAGGCTTTCCACTGATCAGCTTCTGGGGTCCCTTGTCAGACATCCTATTAAGCTCTTGGTTGGTTTGAAAGGCACCTTGTAAGGTTTGGCTCCTATGACTCATTGAGCCGGGCAGTTCTGACTTTGTACAGAAATGCAGAACTGCAGGTAACAAAAAATGGTGGCTGAACAGGCCACTTAGAATTAGCAGACCCACACCATATAAAATATGAAGAAGAAAATAAAATTCACCCATAAATCCATTTGCTATTACCATTTTATTGCATTAACTTTCAGGCACACACACACACACACACATACCTCATTTATGGCACAGATATAAATGTTCTATCTCTGTGTGACATACTATAGATGCTTTACATGCACATGGTTTTCATACGTTAGGATTTTTGTATCCGTTGTTTTTCACGCTACAGTTTATCCTAAGCCATTTTCTATGCCCTCAGCTCATTTTTGGGAGTAAGATTTTTACTGACCACGTGTACTAATTCCTTCTTATAGGACATTTTTAGGTTACTTCTGATTTTTTTGCTAATATAAATATGCTTTCAGGAACATTGCTATTAACTTGGAATACATTCTTTAGGAAACCAAATTACTGTGTCAAAAGTACTAAATCATTTAAAGTTCTTGAGACCTGTTGTCAAACTGCCTTCAACAAGGGTCCAAGTCACTTTCCTTCCAGCCTGTGCGACAATGTCTTTACTGACATGTCACCTGTTGCAACCTCTTTGTCGTCTTTCAGTGGATTGTCAGTGCCGTGAGGCTACCGATGAAGAGGGCTTGGGACACAGGTGCAGGGCAAGTAAGGGTTTGCAGGAGCAACTTGTATGCCTGGAAGCTCAGGAATTAAGTGACACTTTATTATTATTATTATTATTTTATTATTATTATCATTATTTTCTTATTGATTAAGAAACATTTTATGGACCTGATAGAGCAGGGACCTGGCTGGGCCAGGACATGGGGGCAGAAAGGTAACTGGTGAGGCTTTAACAGGACCTACTTGACCTGGTTACACAGGACATGATTTCAAAGTCAGCATCCCGTAGCACTTGCTGCCTCATGACGGGGGCATTTTAAAGCTTTGGGTTAACACAGGAAACAGAGATTTGTGTTCAGAGCTAGAGAAAAGCTCTGTTTAAGCAATGGGTGCCGTGAAATGAAATCCATCCATCTGATCTTAAATCCCATTTAAATCGATATTAACAGACTTAAGGGTGTATGTTTGATCACTTACTTTAAATAAAAGGAAACTGACAAGGGAAAGAAAAAGCTTGTACAAAGCTGGAGAGGACGTTCCGGGTCTCCCTGGTCACGTGGCAGTAGGGGTCTGATTCTTCAAGTTCCAAAGGAAATGGACTGTGGGTCCATAAATGTGGGTTGTGTGACTCCCCTTTGTTGGTCTCGTTCACTGGTAGATACGCAAACCAGAGCGCGCCAACATCCCCCAGAGTTTCCAGGATCCCAGCTAAGGCCTTCAGAGCTGTTTGAAGCTGGGGGTGGCCCCACTAGTCGGTGGGTGGGAAAGGAGAGTGAGTGTAGGCATAGCAGGAGATGTAGGGGTCACTCAGGGATGTTGGGGGGCATAGAGGGAGTAGCCGGCTCTCGGGGAGATTGAAAAGTCAGGAACCTAGCCCCCTTCTCGGCTCCCAATGGCCACTTCACTCCCTTTCCACTCAGCCCCTTCCCTATGTTGAGTCATCTGTCATGTGGTCCAAAAATAGCCACCACAACTCTTAAGTCAACCTGTCTTCCAGTTCTCCATCAAACTGACCACAGCTGGTGTGGCTCTGAAATCAGATTCCTGAAGGAGAGAAGAGGACAGACCCAGAATGGCTGGGTGGTGGGTGGTCTCTGTCTGGGGGTAAAGTGACACCTCTGACCCACCAGGCTCAGGCGGTCCTTATGGGGGACAGAGAGGTCACAGGCATAGAGGGCTGTAGGCTGTGGGCAGCACTGCTGTGGTCAGTTATAGAACGTGGAGAAAGAGTTTCCGTTTCTCCTTTAAGATAACCTCACATTGCCCGGGATACAAAACCAGGGGAAAGATCAGAAAAGAAGACAGTGTCCAAGGGTCATCTGGGCACAGAGGTGGGGTGCCCCAGGGCAGAAAGAGCTCGGGGCTTGGAGTCAGGGGACCCGGGTTCCATTCCTGGCTGGTCTGCTTAGGAGTTGGGTCTGGGATCAGGTATTTCATCTCTTATAATCTTAGCTCCTCTTTCTGAGAAAGGCAGATTCTGCTGAGCTCCTAGAGAGGGACTGAGGATAAAATAGTATCTGCAGGGGCCTCCCTGGAGGCGCAAGGGGTTAAGCCTCAGCACTATGAAGCTATCCCCAGCCATTGCAGCATGAGTTCCATCCCTGGCCAGGGAGCTGACCTACATGGTGCAGCAGACCTCTCCTGTCTCACCTGCTGCTCCCCTCAGCAGTGTATTTCAGTCAATTCGCCTGTTCTGCTCCCCACTCTGTCTCTGGTGAATCCTCTCACTCCCCCCCCTACTTCTGGCCTGTACCCCCCAGGTCTTGTATGCATAAATAAAATAACTTTAAAAAAGTCTGCATGAAAGTGAATTCTGAATCATGTATCTTAACCTCCATGGCTGCCCCTGACAGTAGAGGTCAGTGGCTCTTAGTGGCTGTGATCTTTCTGGACTCTCCAGAGAAGCAGCGTAAGACAGATATGACTTGTTCTAAGTCAAAGCAATTCACAAAATCCACACTTTATATGACACTTTTACACTTTTTTAAATTATTGCGATCCCCCAAAGAGCTATTTGTGTGAGTCATGGTTATTTACAATGCTTAAAGTCAAAACTAAGGATTAAAAAAATACATACTTGGTAATTCACTGTAAGAAAATCAAACCCATTAACATCAATAAAAATGGATATTTATATTTTGAAATAGCTATATTTTCCAAAACAAAAAAATATTCCATGAAAAGAGTAGCATTTACAATTCTGCAAATCTCTTTAATGTCTTGCTTACAATTGGTTGGTTGAAGTATGTGAAGAAAATCTGGCTTCCGTACCCACAGAGCTGGAAAAGAGAATTAATTTAATAGCCTTTTGAGATCATTAGGGATGTTCTCTGATACCACATCCACCCAACAAACAAGTTACTGTCAGATAAGTTGCAATGTGGACTCTGAAGTCATAGAAAGAATTTTTCATCTTGTGTCATTACAGGCCACTGGTGTATCTTGCACCCTGGATGGAATTTTACCTTATAAAAGATATCTATGATTTTGCAACATAATGGCTTGAGTTCTACAGATGTTCTAGCAGTCGATAATTTCTTTTTTTTTTTAAAGGTTTATTAATTTATTTATACAAGCACTGGGTACAGTCAGAAGCGCGGGAGGGTGAGAGAATTCGCCAGAGCCAGAGCGGGGAGCAGAGCAGGCAGAAGGACCGAAGTACACTGCTGAGGGGAGCAGCGGGCGGCAGGAGAGGTCTGCGCGCCATGCGGGACCCTCCTCTGGTGGCCGGGGAGCAGCCGGGGATCGAACCAACGCTGCAGAGGCTGAGGGCAGCTTCGCAAGCCAGCGCTCAAACGCTGCGCCACCGGGGATGCTCTCCAATTTCTTTACAAGAAAAAAGAATCCATTCCTTAATTGTACCACCAGTCACATCAGGAAAAAGACTTAGAATATTGGGAAGCTACCCAGTTTACCTTGGTAGATGCAGAGTTTTCCGAAAACATAAGTTGATATTTGAAAGTTCAAATCCTATCATTGGCAACACATCTGTCAGCTGAATTCTTTGTTGTAAGAGGCTCATTTTATTCATTTTAGAAAATCTCTGCCAAATACCCAAGTATGAATAACCACATTTTTACCTATCAATGATTCTTTTAAGTAAAAATGCTCTTCCATTCTTTTGTATTTTATTTTTTTTTTAATTTTTAAAAAAATATTTATTTATTTATTTATACAAGCACTGGGCACAGTCAGAAGCGCGGGAGGGTGAGAGAATTCACCAGAGCCAGAGCAGAGAGCAGAACAGAGTGATGAAGCACACTGCTGAGGGGAGCAGCGGGCGGCAGGAGAGGTCTGCACACCATGTGGGACCCTCCTCTGGTGGCCGGGGAGCAGCCGGGGATCGAACCGGTGCTGCAGAGGCTGCGGGCAGCTTCGCAGCCCAGCAATCAACGGCTGCGCCACCAGGGAAGGCCCTCCATTCTTTTTTAAAGTCTAGTTCAGCTCACAACTCAAGTCATCACACAGTCTTTCCTTCAAGCAGTTTTCTTTTTGGGAAGGGTGGAGATGTCATTGATGTCCAAGATGGCTGAGGCTCTCCCACCACCTTACCTGGGATGCGTCAGAGCTGTGTCTCCGTTTGTCACATGGAGTATTCAAGCACCTGGGCTCAGTCCAAAGCTTCGGGTCCCTTCTCCAACATTCTGCTTTAATTCTCCCAATAGACCTACAGCAGTAGTCCATGGCCTTGTAGACTGTTTCACGAGTTTGACTATAAATTTTTATTTTTTTTTTAAAATTAATCACCAGTATTTTATTTTATTTTTTATTTTTATTTTTTTCCTGTCATTACCTTTTTTTATTTTTTAAAAATTTTATTTTTATATTCCCCATACAATTGCAACCCCCTTATTTTGACCCCAATCCCTCCCTCCCCACCCCCCACCCCCCATAAAGTGTCTCTGGTTCATAGTTTTTTGTTGATTTTGATTTTCACTTTCTTATAGTTATTCATTTTCCTGGTCCCTTATTTAAGTTTTCTAGATTCCTGCTATGAGTGAGACCATCCGGTATTTTTCTTTTTCTTTCTGGCTTATTTCGCTGAGCATGATCCCTTCCAGCTCCATCCATGTTGCTGCAAATTGCATGCGTTTATCGTTTTTGAATGGTGAGTAATATTCCATGGTGTATATGGACCACATCTTCTTGATCCAGTCATCTATTTTTGGGCATTTGGGCTGTTTCCAAAGCTTAGCTATTGTCAACAGTGCTGCTATAAACATAGGGGTGCAGGTGCTCTTTGGAATTAAAGTTTCTGTGTCCTTTGGGTAAATACCTAGGAGTGGAATTGCTGGATCCTATGGAAGCTCTATGTTTAGTAGGTCCAGAAATCTCCACACAGCTCTCCATAGTGATTGGACCAGTTTGCACTCCCAGCAGCAGTGCAGGAGAGTTCCTTTTTCTCCACACCCTCGCCAACATTTGTTGTTGCTAGTGTTTTTAATATGTGCCATTCTCACTGGTGTAAGATGGTATCTCATGTAGTTTTGATTTGCATTTCCCTGATTACAAGTGATGTTGAACATTTTTTCATATGCCTGTTGGCCATTTGCATTTCCTCTTCATAATCACCAGTATTTTAAAAGTGGAATATTCACAGGCAATTTTGTGTTATCTATCTTCTCCTGAAGAACTGGGGTGTTCTCCAACCTTGAAACTTAGGCCTGCATCTTTCTTTTGTCTTTTTGTTGTTGTTGTTGATAAGAGGAAAAACCCAAAGTTTAACAACAGCACATAAACCCCTCCGTATACATGGATGGACGAGACTCGTTAAGACAGAGCCCTCGCCCATGTGGCTTCAGGCACTACCTTAAATAACTTCAACTAAGACAAAGGATGCTGGGAGTGTGGGGAAGGTTAACTATGGGAAGTAACTAAGAAAGTCGCAGCCAACAAGGGCATGGAGGCCTGCACGGTCACATGACAGCATTTTACTGAAGGTGGGAGGAAGCATACTTCATTTTGCCATAGGCCCTACCACTCCCTACTGTCTTACAACAGCCTTCTTTTCTCATTCCCTTACCCACTTGATTTCGTTAGGATTCAGTTTGTCATCTCTGTCTAGCTCTTTGAAGAACAAAGTTTTTTCAAAAGGTTTATCTCCTCCTACCTGGTAAGCTATACACACATTAGTTAGTAATCACCCTGCTCTGGCCAACAGGATAGAGATACATCTGCCTGATGCAATTTGGTGAAAGGATTGCTACGTTATTTTAAGCCCTATTTAGAAACGGGGCTCCTCTAGCCGGAGTTTATAGCAAGCTCGGAGTCTTGCCTGCTCAGGGGCGCTTGGGCTACCGTCACGATGTCTGTGGGGTTCCACAGAGCCCTGGTGAGTAGCTGCAGATCTAGCTAATGCAAAGCTCATAAAAGAAAACAGAGTCCTTGACTCACCCCAGCCAGAGGAAAGGGTATTAGGTAGCTGCCAAAGGACTGCTGAGAAGTGGACACAGAGCAAGTATTGGAAACAATCATTGACTTCTGAGCGCTACCTTGACAATTGGCTGCCAAGGTAGATCACCCCAAATATGCCTGAGCGTGCCCTATATTTAGCTTTCTCGATACCAGTTGTCACCCGCATTGTAAGTCGTGCTTTTGACTCAGGTTCCTCCGTGGCGGAGGCAGCTCCGTCTGGGTGGCTGTGCTCTGTGTGCATGGTCTTGGGGAGCACAGGGTCTTCCTGAGCTCTCCTGGTGATCTGAACCTGGGTGGGAGTCTGCTCAGGCCTGACTGAGGCTGTAGAGTAAGGCCGGGGGCTGGGGGTAGGTTGGGGCGACTGGAACAGAGGAGGGGAGCGGCTCAAGCTCAGCCTTCCTGTTGCTTTCTCTTTTTGTATAAAAAGATCAATCTCATGTCTAATTCATTTGAAAATTCTCCACTTCCCTGTGTGTGTTTTTGGTAAAAATAGAAGTCTCTGAGGACTGCAGGCTCCTGCTGAATTTTATGAGCAACTTTTTTTTTTCTTTTTTTTTTTTTTTTTTGGTTTTCTTTTTTTATGAGCAACTTTTCAAAGCTGGGTAACCAGCTTCTTCTAATCTTTCCTTAGTGAATTAAGCACCGGCGGGAGGTTTACTTTCTCCGTAACTGGTTTAAGTAAAAGACTTTCAGCTTGGGAGGTAGGAGGCTTTTTAAGGTCATTTAATCAATTGTCGGACCACAGAAAACACAGCTGAGTGGACAGTTGGCAGGAAATTGGCCTCCTGACCCCTGCTCCCCTGCCTCTCTCTCCACCCTCCCTACCCCACTGTCCCTTTCTGGTCCGGCCATCACTCTCTGCCACGCCTCTGAGTCACCTCCCTGCCCGCAGTCCTGCCCAGGAGCCAGGACAAATGTAATCGTGTTTGCTCCCTGCTTTAGACCTTTAGTAATTCTCCATTTCAGAAACTTCCGTGGTGTTAGAAGTCAGTGTAGATGTTACCTTTGAGGGGGAGAGTGAAGTAGGTGGTGGGGGAGCATGTGAGGGGGGCTGGTGTTTCCTGCTGTGGGGTTTGTCCATGGAGAGCCACATTGTGACGGTTTACCTGGCTGTGCTGTTATGGTGAGTGCACTTTCTGCACACATTACACCTACCATAGAACATGGAAAAATGGGTTCAGCGTTCGATATCACTCTCCTGTGCTTTCCGAGGTGGAGGTGAGGAGTGGCTTGCAATGCTGGAGGTGGGGAGCTGGTGGGATTTCTGGAGCATGTTCTGGGTCTTGTCACAGCTTTGGCTGTAGAATCAGAATAATTAGCTAATTCCAGTGACCACTGGTGGGACAAACTTGTAGACTGACCAATGGATGGTGCCATAAAACCGCCGAGTTCTGGGATAATAAGTGATTCAAAGAAACATGTAGAAATCATGACCAAAGGTGATGGCTTGGGGCTGAGCAGGGAGAATTAATCCTGGCCCAGGTCACATCCAAGAAAGGACTTGTTTTGGACAAAGGTCATTAGGCAGGGCTTGGTGTGATGCTTAGCGGGGGTTTGGATCTTAGAGGGTATCCAGGTTGGCCGCTCCAAGGAAGGCTCCTCCAGCTGGCATTTGGCATCCTCACAGCCTCAGTTTCACGTCTCTAGTCTTTCCCCAGTGCCCTCAGCCTTGAGCCTTGGCCCTCCCTGTTGCCTCAGCCACATCTGCTTGCCAACTCACTCGACCTGGTGCCCAACCTCCTCTGAACACGACATCTTCTCGTGACCCGTCCACGGGCATCTTGTCTCAGCGGTGGACCCCGACTAAGCCCACTCGCCATGTCACAGCCCCCCTGCTGCAGCCCTGTAGCATCTGGGGATTCTCCCCAAGCGAGTTACCTGCAGTGCTTTGTTTGCAAACTTTCCTGTTTGAGATTCACCTCTTGTGTATTTCAAAGGCACGCTTTTCTTTCAAACAGGGCTGTGAGTTCCTTGACAATAGCGATGAGAGGTGTCTTCTAATTCTTTGTCAGCTTCAGGCTCAAATACACACACACATACACACACACACACACACCTCATCTCTCTGATTTTCACAGCCACTCAGGGAGGAAAGGGAGCCAGTCAATGCTGCTAATTAACTGATTAGCCAGAGTGTCCTCAGAGGCTCCTGCCATCGCCCCTCTGCCAAGATGGCAACTGCCTCCATAGGTATTGAAAGTTGTGGAAATTCCAGTATCTAGGAGCAGAAAAATTCTAGGAATGATTGTTCTTTGGGGCTAGGGTGTTATGTCTCTATGGATAATTAAGATCGATCAGGAATAAGCTGCCCAGCGCTGCTAGGATACATGCAAGACAGATGGAACCACAGCACATACTATGCTCTATATGCTGTTCCCTGCCTCAGATGCTTGTCCCTTTTGGTTGTGTGCTTGCCAGTGCTGCTGTCCACCTGTCCTGTGTCTGACTGGGGGTTCTACATACCCGGCACAACTAAGTGCAAATAGCACCGGATGGCGAAGCTTCACCTGCATGTGCCCAGAAGCAGTTCCTTTGCCCTTCTCTGTTGTCTTTACTCTTGTGCAAACTCTTTGCATGGCCCTGCTCATTGCGAGTGCTTCACTCAGCTGCCTGTCTCTCTGCTGATGTAAGATCCTTAAGGCCAGGAGCCAATTTTTCTTTTTTTTCTTTTCCTTGTATCTTTGGGTTTTCCTGAGGACAGATCCATCCATGCCTGTAAGGTCATAATAAATAAATCCCTGTTGAATTAAATTAAATTAATTGTTGCATAGGAGAGCAGAAAGCAAGATTCAGAAAAAGTGAACATAGAACTTAATAAATGCAGTGACTACAGCAGGCCCTCAAACAACGTTTCATTCAACATCATGATGTTGTAAGTTTGATGAGAAAAAATATCCTGCCTGACATTGTAGAAAATGACATATTTAAGCACCTGCTTTTGTTATATTTAAGTCTAAAGTTGTAGTTTCCAAGGACCTGTCTCCAAGTAAGGACTTAATAAATTAAGTGTGTGTTTTTCTCCTTTATTATCATTTACGGATAGAGAAATAATGAGAGAGAGAAGAGCTGAGAAGTGGGAATTGATCGGCCTCCCTCCCTCTCTGGATGAGCTTCTTAAGGGCAACTAGTTTCGATCCCATGGCCCAGGCCAGTGCCTAGAACACAGGAGACGATTCACAAATACTTGTTGTGCTTCAGAATTGGATCTGGGCTCTGACTGAGACAAGCCACAAAAAACCTGGATTCTAAGGGAGGACACGGATATTCTGGCAAGAGATCCTGAGCTTTGCCTGTGTTGCCCAGGGCCCATCTGGCCTCAGATCTGTGGTTTGTTCAACAGCTTCTCTGCCCTGGCCACACTCTGCTCTTTGCCTCAGCTCCAGAAACTGCCTGGCCCCATCCAAGGCTCTGAACTGAGGCCTCAGGTCAAGGGCATGAGACTAGACGTGTCCCCCCGGCTTGCTAGACCCTCTGGCAGAAGGAAAAATGGGAGCTCAAAAGCCAAATATTTTATTTTATTGTTTTAAGGAAGGGTCAGATATTTCACAGTTATAAACCAAGTGAGTAAACTTCAATAAAATCTATGGTAGCCTCTTACTTTGACAAATACATTTCCAAAACAACAAAGTGAAAAAATGCATAAAATTATAGTTTTTGTATAATTGAAATTTAGCAAATATCTAAGAAGACCGACTTAAATTATTGTTGGGCGTTTCTTGGTGTTCTGTTGATGGGCCATTGATATTGGGCTGAGAAATAAAATAAAACACCATGTATTTTCACAAGTCATTGTATATTGAATCCATAACTTACATTTTTCATTTCAGCAAAATCACTAATTTTGTCAATATGCGGTTAAGATAGTCACATCATGTGTGTTCTATCAATGGTAATGATCTGGATTAAAAATGTGATGATGTTCCAGGTGTCCAAAGTTGCAGCATATTTTCCTCATAAGCTGTAGATCCAACTCATTGGAGACTATTTGAGCTAACTTTTCATATATATTTCAAAAAAATTTTCTCTTTAATGCATTAACATTAAGGGTAAATAAAAAGTATTATTCATGAACATATAGATATTTGATCAAAACAATTTAAGTCAAGTTAAGTAAAACCATTCCCACAAATCCAGTATGGAAAATCCATGTAGTTGCCAGCATAGAAAACCAGAATTGCTATTTATGTGCATTATGTATAAACCAGCGAGTCTCAACTGGGGGGAATTTACCCCCCAGGAGTACTTGGTGATGTCTATAGACATCTTTGGTAGAACACAGCTTGCTCTTGTGTTCAGCATGCAGAGACCAGGGGTGTTACCAAACACTCTGCAAGGCACAGGACGGTCCTGCAACAAAAATGAACCAGTCTAGGATGTCAATAGTGCCAAGGTTGAGAAACCCTGGTTACGCATGCACACACTGGTCTGTGTGTGTGTGCACTAGTAATATGAACTGTTTAATATTGCAAAATGCTCCTTAACTGCTATGGGCATCCTGCATTAATTTTGGGTAACTGCAGAATCACAAATTGGAACAGGAAAAGCAACATCCTGTTGCAGGAAGATGGACATGTGACAAGATTGCATCATCCGAGAATCTATTGCCATCTTGCTTTGTGAGTAGAGGGGGTTTGACATTTTAATTAGTTTGTCTTCTCTTTTACCTAAGTGCTTCTGCCCATCAATCACCCTCTTCCGCAGCTAATACCCATTTGGAAACAATGTCCATCTGCAACATTAGCGGCAGCACAACCCTCAGGTCTTGACATTCAGACCTTCTGTTTCAAGGATGTAGGACAAAAGACGTGGCAGAGCCTTGTTCTGGGGCCCAGAACGAGTGTTCGGATTTTGAGTCATGATGTACCAGAATCAAACAGCAAATCTCGAGTGACAGAGGTGTTGGGTTTCTGTGTTTGTGTAGCATGGGGTTGAGGCCCTAAAGCAGGAGGCCCAGGGCTGGCCTAGGAGACCCCAGCTCCTGCTACCAACCTTGAGCTCTGAGCAGGACCCTGGGAAAGCTGAGAGGCTGTTCTATCGGCTCATCAGCAGTTTCCCAAGTCTTTTGCAGAACAGCGTGCTGTTTTGCTGCCAAAATATTAGGATTGAAAGCAGCTGGCAAAAATGTTCAGCGAGGAAGCGAGGCTGCTTGCAGAAGCTAAAGGAAAAATTCCTCTTAGACTGTGGCCGGGAAGGAAGCTGGTCCTCAGTTCCTCTCTCAGAAGCCTTCTCTCAGGTGTGGGATTACCCACACTGAGCCCCCAGGGCTGCTAGGAAGAGGTGCCCTGGGACCTGGGCTCATTGTAGGTTTCTGGGGTGATAGGGCCAAGGGTACTCTGTCACTGCCCTAAGAGTAAACCTGTTCTCAGCATATGTTTAATGAATTCAGAAAATAAAAAGTAGATGGAAAAAACCACCTCCATACAACCTCAGCTAATATTTCTGGAGATGGGTCCAAGGGGTGGAGGCAGCCACCTGTGCAGGTGAATGTCGGAGGAGACACGGCAGTGGTTTTGCTGCTACTTCATCCTTGCGTCTGTTTACGAGTCCTTTCTCAAACAGTCGGTCCTCGCTGCACCCTAGCTGCAGGCAGGCAGGCTTCAGACTTCATGGATGAGGATGTTGCTCCAGGAGGCTCAGCCAGCAGGTGGCGGAGCTGGGAGGGAGACCCAGGACTTCGGGCTCTGAGAACAATGTTCTTTCCTGTGACATCAGTGCTCCAGCCTGCAGCCCCTGTTGTTTTCAGTTGTAGTAAAGGCTTTGTGAAGTGCAGGATGTGCAGCCGCAGCCTCGGCCAAGAAGCATATAACCAATATCTAGTGAAGAGCATCTAGAAGTCTTTGACAAGAATGGAGGTCCACAGAAGAGGCAGGGAACCACCACATCACCCCAAATTGTGTCAAAGTTCTCCTGGCAGAGACATGACACCCTTTATCACAAAGTTCACTGGGCATTGAGCGGAGATGCGTAGGATCGCGGTGCAGACGATTGGTTTATGTTTCACGGGGCATAATGGGCTTACAGTTCAGACAGAAAAACCGCCCACCTAGCCCATAGAAGTGCTCGCAAGCCTTGTCAACTGACCCAGCACTGACTGAATCTGAGAAATGAAGAGTGAAATGCTGAAGGAGGATGGTGACGGGGTGGGGAAATCAGCAAGCAAATCCCCCCACCATCAAGGGAAAAGGAATAGAAACAAACAGCAAGAGCACTTAGCACTTGGTTGGACACCGGAAAGCTGTTGCATGGGAATAATAACACAGCCCTGACATCTCATCGGGACTTCTAATGGGAACAGAAAAGAAATACTCATGGCCAATTTCCTTTCTGCTCCTAAATTAGTAGTATACTGTAAAAGCAGTGAGTAGGATGTTACGTCCTTTTTGGTCAATACAAGTTAATTCATTTCCTCATGCTCTCTTTCCTTCCTTCAACAAACGTTGGTTGAGTGCCTCTTATATGCCAGACAACGACCTAGGTGATGGATACAGAGGTGAAGAAAACTGACAAAAGGCTCTTCCCTCATGGAGCTTGGCTTCTCAACAACAAAGAAATTCAAAAGGAAACTATGGGGTGCATCAGGTAGTAATGAGGTTATGGACTCAAGGAGGCAGGGAAAGGCACAGGGGTGTGGCAATTTAAATGCCGCAATCAAGGATGGCTGCCCAGGTATCTGAGCAAAAGCTAAGGATATGTGGGAGCGAGTCAGGCAGGTATCTGAGGGGCAACATGGTGGCTTGGAGCCCAGTTAGGAAGGAACCCGGGCTTTGTTCCTGCGTAACATGGAAAGAGCCACATGCTCTGACTTGCCTTTAAGGAGAGTGTCTTGGCTACTCTGCTGAGACTAAAAGCAGGCAGTCAAGGTGGGATTAAGAAAATTCTGGAAAAATCCGGCAGGCAGAGAGTTAATGGTGGCTTGGGCCAGTTGGTAGCACTGGAGGTGGAGAGAAATGGTTGGATTTTGGATTTGTTATGAAAGTGGAAGAGACAAGATTTGCTAGCAGATTAGATGCAGAGTGGGAGGGAAAGAGGTTCTTGAAGGTGATGGCAGGGTTTTGAACCTGAACAATGCTAAGATCCCAGTTTCCCAGTTGCCATTAATTGACATGAAGAAGGCAGTGAAGAACGTATTGTTTGGGGAAGAAAATCAGAAGTTTGGTTTTGATTGTGTTAAGTTTGCTATGCCTCAGGCATATATATTTTAATATATATCATATTAAAATTTATATGTATGTGGATTTGAGGACAGAGGTTCATGTTTGAGATATAATATGGATTTGAAAGTCATAGCACTCAAAACGGGACTATCACTGGCTCTTGGGACTGGGCCCTGCCTGGTTCTTTTCCTACCCAGAATTGCTTGACCCAATAAAATGAAACCGAGTTCAGCATAGCAAGTTAATTTTATTTGTAGATCAAAGACTGGAGAAGGGTGACCTCAGGTTCAAAAGACAACTTTTCCCCAAGCAAGGAGGTATTAGTCCTTTCTACGGGAAGAGTAGCACAGCACCTTTCTAGGGTGGTTTCTGGTGATCACATGCAGACGGCTTCTTTTTGTGCTTGTAAAATTGTGCCAGTATTTGTTTTGCAGGGTGGTTTTGGTTTTTTTTTTTAGGATTTATTTATGCATATGAGAACTGGGGTACAGGCCAGAGGTGTGGGAGGTGAGAGGATCCACCGGAGACAGAGTAGGGAATAGAACAGGCAGACTGACTGACATACACTGCTGAGGGGACCAGTGGGCTAGCCTGGAGAGGTCTGCTGCACCATGTGGGTAGCTCCCTGGCTGGGGATTGAACTTGTGCTGCAGTGGCTGCAGAGAGCTTCATAGGTTGTGACTTAACCCCTTGCGCCACCAGGAAGGTCCAAGTTACTCTCCTTATTGCTTCAATTTTGTCAGTGAATAGGAAGCCTGGCTGAGACATGGGAAGAAGTAGCCCTCCCCAGTCTGGTGAAGTTGAGATGCTCCAAGCACAGGGCCAGGCACAGGGCGAGGCTTATAAACCTCAGTGGCTTTCCCTGCAGCTGAAAGGAATTCCCCTACTGCCTTTGTTCCTCTGCTGATTGTTGTTCACAGAAATTTCAACTTTTAAGTTACATATAGTTTTATTATTACAATTCTACTTCATGTTTGATAAAGAATCATATGGAAAATGCAGACAAGTATTAAAAAAAAACTCACAATCTTTCCCCCATGAAAACATCTATTAACAGTTTGAAGTATAACCTCCCCAACCCTTTTTCTCTGAGTATACATTATCTACATACTTTTTCTCATGCAGTTTTTTTTCACATCACTTTGTATTTCACTATTTTCTCTTGTCATTTGGTAGTGCCCCAAAGTAGGATTTTCAAAGGCTCTAGAGCATTCTGTCTTGTGGTTGTTCACCGTTAATCTTAAAATACCCCTGTTTAGGGCATTGACATTAATACCTAATATTCACATTTATAACTAACACAGTGTAGGGAGCAGGAAGGGACACAGTGCAGGTTTCCTGATCCAGCAGACCGGGTAAAGGAGGAGTCAGAGTCCTTAGTGGCTTTTTGCAGGTCTTTTTATTGGGATTACCAGGTACATAGCAGGCAGGGGTGCTGGGGGGCTGGGAGCAAGTCTTCACTCTATCTGGGCTCTCCGTCCTTCTCTGCTTCTCTCTCGGCTTCTGTTCGTTCTTGGCTTTTACTGGAGTCCCCGTGACGCCGCCCTTAAAAGCGCAGTCTCAGCCCAGGTGAATCCCATCTACCTATGCCTGCACCCTACTCCAGGTGCCCGCCATCAGGCATGCATTCAGGACAAGGATCCATCCTCTATCCTGATGGCGGGAGGGCAGAAAAGCCTGACATTTTTCCTTACCCTACACACAGCAATGGATTCTTTAAAGAGAAGTCTTCAAGCTCTGATGAGTTCTTTAGAATAAACGCTTAGAAATAGAATTGTTGGGGCAAAGAGTAGATATATTTTTAAGGTCCTTGATGTATATTGCCAAACATCCTTCCAGAAAGGTAACGCTAATTTACATTCTTCCAGTGACATCTCTGAGTGTCCTGGCATGACCATTTTTAAAATCTTAGCCAAGTCGATATTGATTTATTGTTTTAATTTGCATTTCCTTGATGACTTGTGAAGCTCAAGCTTCTTTCACGTGTTTACTTCATTTATTAATATATTTTTTCTGGAATGCCTCTGCAGGGGAGTTTGGCTTGGAGAAAAGCCTTCAGTGGGAAGGTTTTTCAGGCTGCTGGAGTTGTCCAGGCTGAAGCCTTCCTCTGAGCGTCCCTGGAGGAAGATCCCAGCTCCAGGATGCTAGTTGCGCTCACACGTGCTTCAGCTGGGTGCCTCCTGCCTAGTTCTGGGAGAGGCTCCCGCAGGCCTTTGTGCCTGTAGATGGCAGCTGTAGCGGTTTCTGCAGGATTCATCCCAAATCCGAGGAGACCGAAAGCCCTTTTGAATATTCCACAAAGAGAATTTCATTCCACCCAGGACCTGGCAGCCAGGAGCCATCACAGGAGCGGAGACGCATCTACAAAGGTGGCAGGCGCTTGCTTCCTCTCCCTCGGTGTAGTACCGGAGACTCGACTTGCTTAGAATTAAATATTCCTTCTCACCCAATGGAAGGAAGCGGAAACCACCGCATTGTTAGCACTTTTTTTTTTTTTTAAATTTTTAAATGCTTCTCCCCAAAATATCTTTTAACACTCATTTTATTTGGTTGAGATCCAGCTTGTCTTTTTTATCTGGAGCGTCAGAGACCCTCTGAACAGAATTTTTGCCAAAAAGGAAGTTATTCTGGCAAATTTCTAGGGAATAGAAAAACTCCCTTTTCAAACAGCTTGTTAGAGATGGCTTCACTCTCACGCCTATTTTTACACACACACACACATGCACAAACGGTGCTATTACTACCACCACATCCATCCCCTCATGCTCACACCACACACCATCACACACACAAACACATTCCTCTGACACAACACCGTGGCTTCATACTAAATATACCCTGCAGGCATGTGGGCACACCTCACACCCCCCAACCCATACCACATTCAGGTGCCCCACGCACAGACACACACAGACACACTGGTCCCTTCTCCTCCACCCTTTAAGTTTCTTGACCCATAAACAGTCCTGTGACTTCCATGAGGATCACAGGGTCATTTCTCGTCACAACAGACCCCAGAGCTGCCCCCTCGTCTTGCATTCTGCTAGTGCAGAGGGTGGGAAGGTACGAGATGCTCATCAGGGCTCTGGAATGGATCAGAGGGTTAATTAGAAATTAGTGAGTCGTTTATGAGGCAATCACTTTAGCCCAGAGCAGGCCCTGGACCGAGTCTCCTCCCCATTTGCTCGTTAGCATTGACTGTGGAGCTTGTAGCCTGGAATAAATCAAGCCCAGGGCAGATGGTCAGGCCTAGACAATAAAGACCTTGAAGTATTCACCCTTCAAATTTTATTCTTTTCTTCTCACTTAGAGATAGAGAAATATAAAAACTTGAAGTCTCAGAAGGACGAAGGAGCTACAACCACAGAGAACAGCTAATTAGAAAGAGCAAACCTAATCAACTTTACAGATAATCTGTAGTAAAATTTCCATGCCTCAGCGATTCCTCCACTCCCACCTCCTGCCTGCCTCTCCCCTCTTCTTCCAGCTACAGCATTCTCAGGGCATCCTGCAGAAAGCAAATCTGCTGTCAACCGCCCAGGCCCAGGCGGGTGGTGCAGAGAACAGCGACTTCCCGGGGCCCGGGAGCCGAGGGTCTCCACGTCCTTTCCATTCACTTACGTGATCGGAAGTTCTTCCCTATTGATGAGAGATGTCAAGATGGAGCCTCTTCGCCTGAGCCACTTATTTCAGTAATTGAAAACTTTCCAAATGGCTGTAGCTGGGAGATGACAGTGGTGAGATCCGGGGCTCTGACATTAAGAAAATGCGAATCTGACTATATGCTGTGTCCTAGACTCGGAGGCTACAGTCTCTCCCAGATTCCACGCTTAATGGCTAGTAAAGGACTGACTTCCTAGGTCAATTAAAGGGAGGCAGAGAGGTTGGCTGGCAGGGAAGCAGAGCCTGGTGCAAGCGAGGCAGTTATGGTGACCGGACGCTGGAGTCTGCAGCCAGGACGTCTGAGAGCGGCCACTCACCATGGAGCCTTTCTCACCCTGGAATGTCCTGCGGCAGGAAACGGGCAGAGCTGACTTTAATTGCACACTTTCAAAAAGAGGACCACTCTGTTCTTAGTTGTCGTGAGACCCGCAGGATATTCCCCTACCTGTTCCCAGCCTCGGTGGGGGCCATTGCAGTGAGTGACCACCTGGTACTGGGGTCCCTGATCTTCCCCAGTGGAACCCTCTCTGTCTATCACAGCTCACTCTTGCATTTGGAAAGAGGCCTCCCTTTCCTTTATACTAAGTTGGCAAGTCATGATTAAAGGAATACTCCCTGCCATTACCAGTCGGTCTCTCCTTCAACAGTAAGACTGAGCTGTTGTCCTTTGTACTGGCCAAATTAAAGAGAACGATAACATTTAAATTAATAACAATGACACCTTGCATCTCCATGGTGCATTTAATTTCCAAGTACCTAGTATGTCAGCGGCCTGTGACCTCCTTTGGCCAAGAAATCCTGGTGTCCTGCCTGTTATTCAGTTTGGATCCCCAAGTTTTCAGGTCACATGTCTCTTTGGAAATCTCCACGCAGTGAATCTGCCTCGCCAGGCAGAGCCAGACCTGGGCGGGAGGGGGTTTGTTTTCTGCCAACATGTACCCCTGACCCCTAAGAGGCAGCTTCTTTATTATGGCCTTTTATTATTTACAAAGCACTGCAGGTGTACACAGCATTTTATGAGACACAAAGACAAGGTCCCGGCCCCACAGAATGAGAGGTTTTATGCAGCATTTCATCTGTCTGAGCTGAGCTGTGGGGATGCAAGACAAGCAGGTGGAGATGCTGAGAGCGGTGCCGGGATGTCAGGAGGAAGGAAGGGTTTCTGAAGAGGAATTTTAAATGGGGAAAGTCAGATGCATGAAACTGGAAGCCTCACTCCAGGATTCAGAAGAGGTTTAGCCATGGTCGGTGGTCTCTGCTCCTCAGGCCCACTGGGGAGAGAAATTCTCCCCTTGTCTTTGGAACAGTGGCGGGAGTGGAGCGAGGAAGAAGTTGAAAGACTCAGAGGATGTTCCCTGGGCCCCAGGAGCCTCTTGTACTAGGCTGTACTCCCAATTCCCAACTCTCCTGCAAGTCGTCTTGTTTTGTTCTGCTTTATTTTGGGGCGTGCTCGTAGCAGGAGGCACATCCACCAACTTTTTTATGATATGAATTATTATTAATTCACTCTGTAGCTTTAAGCAGATTCGTTAGTCTCCTTAAGTAGGTGAATTTCCAGATATTGGGACCCCTAATCTTCAGCCACTGCTGCTGCTGGTCAGTTACTCTCCTGTCTGTGTTTGTCTCAGCCAGCCTGGTCCTAAAAGCATGTCCTGGTCTCTCTAGTCACCACCACCTGATCTTCCTTCCATCCACCTAGCAGACACCCACGGAGCAGCTCCCCCGAAGGAGGTTCTGACCTGAAAAGATGAACAAGACCCCACCCCTGTCCCACAGGACTAATGGAATGAGGATGCAAAGCAGAGAGGTTGGGACAAATGCTGCCCTCTCCTGTGGGACGAGACAGAGGCTTTGGCTTCAGATCTTCCATCTGGAGACATTCCTGGGTTCCCAGCCTCCGGAACCAGGGCTCAAATTTTAGGAAGGCTCAGAAATGCAGACTTGCCCTGGGTTTGGGAAAAAACGATCATGTCCTTGGCATGGGATGCTTCCTGCTCAGAGCTCAGGGCTTAGTCCAATAGCAGGCAGGTTTGGCAGCCAGAAACAGATATAAATTTGGCTGAGCAGTGTTAGTGAAAGCAAAATAGATTTTGTAATGTACCGAGCATGCACCAGATGGCTCTGCTTCCTACCAGCTCTGAAAGGCTGGTTACCAGAACCTACTCTCCTCCCATCCCCCCCACTGCATTACTATCATCACTGTCGTCATTATCATTAACTCTGAATTAATATGTGTGTGGTGCTCTGCAGAGCAGAGTCTGGAGGCTTAGTTGAGAATATTTCCTGCCTCCATTTCCCTGTTCCCCCCTCCACCCCCTCAGCCCCACGGTGTTTGAGGTCTAAATTACATTTGCTCCACAAACCTCTCCTCTCCCTCAGCTTCTCCCTGTCTCATCCCTGTTCTCACCTGGTTCCTTCTTCACATCCCTTTTACTTTCCAAGCCACTGTCTCCCAAAGATCCTCTTGCACCACAATCATCTGGGATCAGGGGGTGTTAAGAGTGCAGAGTTCCAGGAATGCCCCTGCCTTTCAGTGTCCAGCAGGGGCCCAGGGTCATTTAAGAATTTCCCTAGGTTTCTCAGATAACCCTGAATTTGAGAGACGCTGCCTTACCTGTTCCCTTCAAGAAGAGCCAATGCTTAGTCTTTTCGGTCTCCTAGCGCCGAGAGGCCAGAGCCGGCTCCAGAAGGGACATCGACAGGGGTAAACCAGCGCCTGATGGCAAAAACAACACTTGCAGGACTTTTGCAAGCTGGTTGCTAAACCGTTAGTTGTATAAAGTCAGCCCTGGGGGCGTATTTACACCACAGAAATCATCAAACATTATGAATCAAGACTATTTGTTTTTTGAGAACCAGTTTTTTAGCATGCCACGGGGAGACAAACATCCAGCCCAGCACGGTGACTTGCAAGATGGGAGCAGCAAGGCTCAGAGAGGTAAACGGACCTGTTTGAGGCCTGGTGACAGTAGGGATGGAATCACAGCTAGAATTTAATGCATGTTCTAGTGCGTGACAGCGCCATTCTTTTTTCAGAATCACTTTGCCCTTGTTGAAGGTTGTTTGTACGGCTTTCTATGTAGAGGTCTCACGAGTGTCCATCACTCTGGCACTGGGTTGGGATTCTTTCATTGCAAGGTACAGATTCGAGCTTCCCTCAGCAGAAGAGTTCAGTCCAAGAGTCTTGTCGAGTTCACAGGGTTGAAAGGAAGCCCCCAAAGCTGACCTGGTGGAAGAACTGGGCCAGGCCTGCGCCGACCCACGGAACAGGCCGACGAGAAGCATCCCGAAGGAGAGGTTGCTGCACTGAGGCGACTTTGAATTTTTCTTCCCAGCCTTGCCTCGCTCGGCTCAAGATGTGACGCGCTTGAAGACTGTCTGACTGCCTGCGAGTCAGGTGCCCCATGCTCACCTCCTAGGCGGACTGGACAGGGCAGCTTGATTCCTGGACCGGGTGCCCAAGGTCACCCACAACGGTTGAGAGGTAATTCCCCCCAAATAAATCAGGTGCCATTGCAATGAGAAGAGGAAACTGGCATTGGTAGCCAAACATCGTGAACTCCAGGAAGCTTGGATGAAGACCTCTGGTCCTGCTGATACCCAGAGTGGTACCTGATGCCCCAGACACAGCTGCCTTTGGTTGGTGTGAGGATGGGAGACCTGACTTGGGCATTCTGAGGCAGAGATGTGAGTTCCCAGCTGTCTTCTTCTCACCCCCAGGGCCCTCTCATTCTATATCAATGATGGATCCCTAAATGCCAATGGTTCCCTAATCTGTCTCCACACCCACAGTCTCATTGAACATATGCCCTTCAAAAGTATTTTCAGATCCAACTTTCCCCTCATTCCTGTTGCCACCACCTTGATTCGGGCTTATCTTGTTCTCGTGTGTCTTTTGCTCCAGCTCTGGCCTCTCCATGCTCATTTTTCTCTCCTCTCCAACCTACCCTGCCCATCGCACTGCCTCACTTCCTTAAGACAAGCAGATCTCATCACTCTCAGCCTTATTAAATGACATCTGGTTACTCTCCCCTTTCCTCGAAGTGAAGTTCACGTTGCCCACCTGCTCTACAAGGCTGCCTCTCTCAGCCCCCTTCCCACTGCTGCCCACAGCCTTCACGGCCACCACGCAGGGTCTCTCAGCAGACACGAAGCCTTCCCCCATGCTCCCTCTGTGTGCCCCTCTTACACTCTTTCCCCAGAAAGTTCTTACTCATCCTTTATGATTCAGAGGACAAAACAGAAATGTGGGCAGGATGCTAACGCGCTGGCTGGAGGAGGGCTGGAGGTTGCCCAGTGAGACCTCCGCGGGGCTGCCCCGGCACGTGTAACTCTGTCATCCTCTGCATTCCCACGACTCTGTCCATTGAATCCACAAAGCGCGTGCTCCACCTCAGTGCCTCTATTTATAGGTGTTTCCCCCTCACATGGACATTTATCAGTTATTTGGCCACCAAGGACTTTTCAGTTCCTTCCTTTGCTTGGAGAATCCTCTGTTTGATGAATCCCAAATCCACCCTAGAATGCATGTGCTCAGTCTCCCAGGAAGCCTTGCAGCAAGGATACCCACCGACTTGGGCTGCCAACCGCGTGTGCCCATGCTGGACCCTGAATCCAAGGTTAGTGAAGCAAAGCATGGAGCACAGGGATGCGCTCGTTCTGGCCACAGTGCTGTCCCCACCGTGCTGTCCCCATGGTGCTCTCAGAGGCGGCAGTGGCAGGGAACTCTGGTGAGCGACTCAGGCCTATCCTCAGCAAGCTCACCAGATCATTCTGCTCTCTGTACCAACAGGGGGCCTGGTGCTTTCCCCTCTGGACTAGTTCTGCAGAGTGTTTTGGGCTATGGTTTCATGGCTGAGATTTTATGATGTAACTAATATTCTTTTTAAAAAAGTTTTATTTATTTATTTATACAAGCACCAGGTTACAGTCAGAAGCAGGGAGGGTGAGAGAATTCACCAGAGCCAGAAACAGAACAGGCAGAGTGATGAAATACACTGCTGAGGGGAGCAGCTGGCGGCAGGAGAGGTCTGCGCCATGTGGGACCCTCACCCGGAGGCTGGGGATCGAACCGGTGCTGCAGAGGCTGCAGGCAGCTTCGCAGCCCAGTGCTCAACTGCTGCGCCACCAGGGGAGGCCCTGTAACTGATATTCTTCAATGAATTCATTTCTGCTGTAGGTAACCAGAGTTGATTTCTAATTTGTGCAACCAGAAATCCACTTTTCTAGTCTGAAAAACCTTCCACAGCAAGGAACACCACTTGCTAATTTTTTTTTTATTCTCACCTAGTGCCTGGTGCCAAAGTAACTTATGTATCAATGTTTGTTGAATGAATGAATATGCTTACCTACTGAGCTTGATCTTAATAGCTCTAGGCTGGAGATGCAGGGTTGAACATAATTCTTACATTATTGGCCTC
Organism: Talpa occidentalis; assembly: GCF_014898055.3. Lineage (NCBI taxonomy): Eukaryota > Metazoa > Chordata > Mammalia > Eulipotyphla > Talpidae > Talpa > Talpa occidentalis. Next base: position 109,747,833 of record NW_023605305.1, on the reverse strand, counting down.
AGAAATCTGGGTCCTACAACCTCTTTCAAGGAGCCCAGGACTCTTATAAATGAACACTCAACAATCCATAAGACTGCTTTAATTTTTATATAGCTGTCCTTTTTTTTCCCCCTTGACAGTTCCCATAAAGCTCTGGGTTTTGGAATTTCATTTGATTTCATTTTTTTCAACTCCACTGTGTTTCTGCCTTATCCTTTTTGTTTCTTCCTCACACAGATTAATGGAAAGATTAAATGAATTTCACTGCCCAAAATGTGAGGCCATTTTTCAGGGACAGCGCAGGCTGCCTCTGCCATCTTCTTACCAGGCCCTGGAAATGATTTCCTTTTGTGATAGAGTTCCTGGGCCAGCAGCAGAGCAGAATACTAGAGACCTTTGATTTCATAAGGCGTTTGGAAGAATCTCACTTTATTTCCTTGAGGACAGCAGGAAATGTGGGCTGAATGATAAGCACGAGGTGCGTGGCTGGGCTGAGATGGCTGCATGTCTACCTGCTTGCCATCTCCCTGCTTCCACGGGAACAGGACTGGCACTGGCCCGGGTGGCTCTACTGCCCTGCATTTCCTACCTTCCATGCCACTGGGTGCCCCGTGGACCTCAGCTCTCTCCCCTGGCATGTGAACGGAAGTGACACCTGCCACTTCCTGTCCCGGCCCATAAATCTCCCCTCCATGCTCTTCACCCCCTTCCTGCTGGCTGGGATGGGGACCAGCACAGGAACTTATGAAGCTACATGCTGAAGACGGAAGGGTCCCTGATTTATAGTGAGAGGATGGTCTCCTGTGCAAGTGGGCCTCCCCAGCTTGTTACGGAGGGAGAACTAAGCTTGTGCTCCTGTCATGCCTCTGAGTTATGGGGTCTCAGCCCTGAACTCACCTTCCTTTCTTGTGCTGGGTCCACTGGTTTCACAGCTGGATAGAGGGTGACCCCTGCATCCACGTCAACTTGGAAGGAGGACATGGTGACACGCCACAGGGCTATCTTTAGTGCTGATACCGGTTATTTGAAGCCACGAGTCATTGCTGTGGAAGCCATACTTATCAGATTTAAAGATGACACAATATTGAGAGGGACAGCTGGCCAAATTAAAAAGAGATCTCTAGAAGCTAAATATAACTGGTGAGATTGTCTAAGCACTTAATGCAAGCCAGGCTCAGGGCTAGATGCTTTTCATACGTGATCTCGTTTAATGCTTATGATAATCCTGTGATGTAGAAAGATTATCTCCCTTCTCAAGAGGGGGAAAGAGAATCTTCAAGAGATTAAGCACAGAGCTGGCAAACGATAGCACTGCGGTTTGAAGCTGTACTATGTGGTCCAAAGCATCGTACTCAGGGGGGTCTTGTCATCGTACCCAGGTTTGTCTGGGACAGGCTTGGTCATGCCTGTTGTCTCAATGCGATTGTGAATACAGTGATAGCAACCCTTTCATTTCTGAAAGTGTCCCTACTGGGATGATAAATTACACGGTCACCTTAGTGATTCTGCCTAATCTAAACCTGACAAGATAAGATTTAGAGGAAATCAATGTAGAGTTCCATACATCAAACATTCAGATACACAAAATCCAATGGATTTTCTTGATAATATTACATTGAGCTAGTGTATGGCGAGATGTGAAAACAGCCCTGGAAACTTACAAGTCAGTATAATAGGTGAATTCAGTCCAGAACAAAGTCCAGGATGGTTCAATTGTACTTGGTGCTGGACAGGCCACATCTAGAAGGCTCAGATGGCTCCAACGGCTCATATTTTCAGAGGGACAAGCACAGATTGGAACACATCCAGGGAGCATGTTCTAGTGCAACATCAGGAGACTAAATCGTGTGGAGTGAGATGCTTTGCAGGAGTCAAGCAGACGTTAGGGACATGTGAGCTGTCCTCATATATACCAGTGGCTGCCACGTGGAGGAGGGAGCAGGCTGGAGCCAAGGATTCCAGATGGCAGATCCAGGACTAGGTGGAATGACAAGGAAGCGGATTCCAGCTCAATTTCAGGAAGAACTTTCTAACAATCTGAGCTGTGTGACAATATGCCTGCTTCGTGGCCCTGGTTGTGTTTAAGCCAAGGCAGGCTTGGCCCAGGCAGGGTTGTAGCGGTGGTGGCCCCTCCCTGGTAGAGTCCTGAGATTTCAGTCTGATTAGACCAACTTTAGTCACATGTCCACCTGGAGCAGGATGAAGGTCGGGGTGCCAGAGAGTTTAAATTCTTAAGCTGCAGCTGGGTATTGGTGCTGATCCCGTATAACCCACCTGGCTAAAAAGGAGATGGAGGAGCTTTTCCCAAAAATATTTGATCAATTCTTTCCCAGGAGAGGGGGATGAAATTCTGGGCTGCAGACAACCAATGTCCATCGGGTTTGGTCCCTTATTTCAGGGACCCTCTATAGAAGTACCAGCTTTAAAAAAAAGTGCCAGGTAAGCGTAAATACAGGGTGGTTTTCCCTGTTACAGAGGAAATCCTGGGTGCCTGTAGAGCAGAGAAGCCCTACCCCAGGCGTGGAGTGAAATGGTCGGGGAAGGCTTCCTGGAGGAAGTGGCATTTTTACCAAGACCTGAAGCATGAATAAGATTTAACCAGGATATAAGAAAGAAAGATTATCCTAGGTAGAGGACAAGCATGAGCTAAGCCAGTAGGTGAGAGAGCTTGACAAGTGCAGAGACTGAAGAAATTCAGTGTGGTGGACTGAGGAATGCTGCTATGTGGGGGATGTTGCTAAGGATAAATCAAGGGGCCGGAACCTCATTGTTCATCAGGCTTTAGCCAGAGGCAGCAGAAGAGACTGAGCACTGTCTGCCTTGTTGCGGTTGGGGGGGTGGCAGCCCTTGTTTCTCCCCTCACCATCCCTGAGGGACAGCACAGACTTGGGAGAGGAACAGGTCCGCCTAGGTGATGGCTTGGGGAGGGCTGTCCTCGTCTCCACCTGTTTTCTGGGTAGTCTCAGTTTAGCCTGAAGCTGGTTTGAGACTAAATAAATATTCTATTCAATTACACACTGAGGTTGGCACTGCATTAATATTTTCCACTGGATCTTTGGGGAAGTTCCTTATCCCAGGCTGTTCATCAGGGCACAGTTTAGAAATAGCCTCAGAGCAGCTGTCACCCACAGTGGCAGTCTTGTGCCCTGGGGTGCTCTTGTGCAAGGGAGCCCCTGCTTTATTTTGAGGGGAAATAATATCTCCCTGCTGGGAGGGAGGTGGCTATGGAGTCAGCCTGGGTGTGGATCCCAGCTGTTTCCTTGTACTGTGTGACCTGAGTTTCCTGTTCTCACCCAGCCTCAGTGTCTTCCTCTGTAAAATACGGATCGTGATAGTACCCATCTCATGGGGTCCTGTAAGGATTAAAGGAAATTTTGTTTGCAAGTTGTCTGGGATTTAATAAGCCCCCAATGGAAAATATTATTATGACTGTGCTAGAAATGACTTTATTGTTACATATTTTCAAATGTTGTTTTCCCCCATTGATTCAGGTCCAGGCACTGGGAACATAGTAGTGAACAAACGGACAAAAATCCCTACATTTGTGGATCTTACCTTCCAGTCAGGGAGATGGATAATAGACAAATATTATACGATTTAGAGAGTATCAGTAGTCTGAGTAAAATTAAGTAATTATTCTACTTTATTTTAAAGAAGGGAGAGCTATGGGGGGTGTTGAAGGTAAGGGTGGTCAGAAAAGTTCCACAAGAAGGTGACAGCTAAGCAGAGGCCTAGGTGACGGGCGGGGAGACACCCACACGGGAAGAGTGTTCAAGGCAGGAGGAACAGCTTGTGCAAAGGGCAGGGATGGGCTTAGTGTGTTTGAGTGAGAACAAGAAGGCTCTAGGGACTGGAATAGCCTGGGTCAGATGAGAGGCAGGAGGGCTGCGCAGAGACCAGAACAGGAAATGCAGATGGTGCTCTCAGATGGGACGGGTTTGCAGAGGTCAATAATATGTTCTCGCCTGTTTCTTATAAAGACCGCTTTGTCCAACACCAAAGGCAGGTGACGTGCAGGTGACTCTCACGGGGTGTGTGAGCCTGTGCTCTGCTCCTGGGGTCTCCATGACCCCTGCCTCCTCGCCTTGGCTGGAGTCCCTGCACAGTGCACACACCCACTTCCATGCCCCCTTCAGGTTCTGTCTTGCTCTCACCTACGAACATGAAAAACTTAAAGGGTAAACTCCAAGCCATTTGAAGCCAAGGGCTGTTGAAAGGGTTTGGAATCTGTCTTTTGGAATCTGTGTTTTGGAATCTGTCTTTCTTTCCAAAGAGGGAAGGTCAGATTCAGTCTGGAAGTAATTCTTGCTACCATGAGAAGCCAGCTCCCAACCCAGCCCAGCAGAGAGGCAGCTGAGCAGAGGCAAGCAGATGCTGGTGATGGAGCAGAAGAGGCCATTGCAAGCAGAGAAGGACCCACTTGTGGGGTATATATAAATAACTGGCAGTAGACATTTTGTGAAACACATGGAGAAAGGTGACCTTGCCAGCTATCAGCTGATATGCCTTTGTTCTTTAAAACCTGAGCTTTGAGGGTTTGCAAATCTAGAGATTCAAAATTCTCTGCTATTAGTAGCAAAATCCTTGACACAGAAATGATCCCCCAAAGCTGGACCTCATGAGCTCAGAATTAGGTGGAATGGAGGAAGCAGATCAAGAGACTCAGATGACATCAAATCAACAGACTCAGCAGCTGGTCCTTGCTCTGGAAGGAGTGGAAGTTGACATCAGAAGCAGCTGCAGTTTCCCCAAGTTGACAGTACAGTAAATTTCAAGTAGTTCTCATTGCATAATGTGAGACTCGGTCCTTCTCAATTAACCTTTGTCTCATCGCCATTGAAGTCTAAATTAAAGAACTCTTTCAAGTACCTTCATGTGCAGTGGAATCTGACTGGGAGACCAGCCCCCCAACCGCTCTGATGGGTTCCTGATGTCCAGCACAGGCAGGGCTAATGACCCCAGCCTCCCCCAACCAGCGCAGTCCTGGCCAGCCTGCCCAGGTCCAGAGGATGCACATTGAATGACATGGTACATGGCTGCTGGCCAAGCTGGTGTTCATGTGGCCGCCTGCATGATGGGTTCCCAGCACCTCCTGGCATCCACAGCCCAGCACCCACTGGCCGAGGCCTGCAGCTGACCAAACGGTGCCTGGGAGCTCAGCACTGCCAGGAGCTCAGCCAGCCCCTGACAGGCTTTGCCTCATCTCAACCCCTCTCAGCCCTCATGTCCGGCAGGGTTAAGTCGAGCAAAAGTCTAAGACTGATAACAGCTAAGTTAAATGTGACTTGTTTCTTGAAAGGAAGAAGGCAGGACCAACGTTTAGCAAAACGTCATTTCCTGCCTGGTAACATTTGTCATAAGCGTTTCCTCCATTCCCTCAATGCTTTGCCCTCCTACGCCTAGTCTGCGATAAGCCCTCTTCACGTGCTCATGGCCACACACCTTTGATTCCCCAGAACACCAAGTTTTGGTCTACAGTTCCATACCTTCAAATCATTTTTCCCTCCCTATTCCATTTTCTTATGCTAAGTGTGGGGAAGCTACCGATTAAACTCCTAATCCATCACCATTGTGATTGGTGAGGTTTTATTTTGTTTTATTTTAAAGATTTATTTATTTATTTATACAAGAACCGGGGTACAGGCCAGGGCGAGGGAGGATGAGAGGATTCACCAGAGACAGAGCAGGGAGCAGAGCAGGCGGAAAGACCGAGGTACACTGCTGAGGGAGCAGCGGGCGAGTCAGGAGAGGTCTGCTGTACCATGTGGGACTCTAGCAAGCTGGCCAGTATTGAACCCGTGCTGCAGAGGCTGCGGACAGCTTCACAGAGCTGCGCTCAACCCACTGCACCACCAGGGAGGTCCCCAGGTTTTATTTTAATGAGTCGTAAGCACCCGTCCCTGCCGGCATGCAGGCTAGTGTGACAGAGGTGGTACCCCTTGCCGGCTCTGACGCTGCATTATTTGGTTTTAGTGTGTTATTGAAAATAACTCTTTCTTTACATCACACCTCTGGCTGCTTCTTCCCTCCTCTCTTTCTCCCTACTTCTGAGTATTCCATTTTTGGAGATCTTCCCTTTGACACTTATCAATCAGAGAGGGGATTGCTGTCACTTTCAACTTCCAAATTTCCTAGAATTCGGTTCTGGGACCAGTTACTGCCTTGCCTTGCCTCTTTTACTTTTCCACAATGGTTGAATAACTCAGCCCTAGTTTTCTGGCTTTAAAAATTTTTTTGTTTAATTATGTAGAAATACATAACAAAATCTACCTTCTTAACCATTCTGAAAAGTACACTTGAGTAGTGTCAACTACATTCATATTGTTGTGCAGCAAATCCCTAGAATTTTTTCATCTTGTAGCACTGACTCAGGTCTCCCATCTCTCCTTCCCTTATGTCCCTGGTAGGCTCCTTGCTGATTTCTGAGTGTGACTACTTCAGATACCTCACAAATGTGCAACCATACAGTATTTGTCTTTCTGTGACTGGCTCATTTCACTTCGTATAATGTCCTCAAGGTTCATCCATGTTGAGGCATGAGACAGCATTCCCTTCTTTTTTAAGACTGTATAATATTCCACTATGTGTGTCTATACCACATTTTCTTTATCCATTCATCCATCAATGGACATTTGTGTTGTTTCCACCTTTTGGCTATTATAAATAATGCTGCAATGAACTTTGGTGTGCAATCTGGATCTCTCTTATACTGTAAGTTATATTAAAAATATCCAGAACTAAAGGATAAAGCTATCTACTTTGTCACTCACTCTCCAAGCTGTTTGCTAGTGTGAAAGTTATTTTGCATAAAATTATTAAAGCTTTCAACTCTATTTATAGCTTCACTTTAAAGTTTGATTTTCTTTCTTTTTAGTCCTTCAAAGTTTTAATTATCTGAAAGTCCTCAGAAATGTCTCCATTCATCTGGGATCTCTAGAAATCTTTATTCTTATCCAAGGATATCCTATAATTCACACTAATGAACTACCAAGTGACTGTTGAACTCCCTCCTACCCAGTTTTAGCTTTTATAATTGATATATCTTTACTTGGTGGATTTTTAAAAAGCAGGTATTGAGAAGATATTTGTGTGTATAAATACTTCCTTAAAGCAATAATACCTGACTTTTTTTCTGCTAGGGAACAGAAGCAGGAAAACCTCCCATGATCAATCCAAGGGTGCTTTAACTTCACTTTTCTCCTACTTAAGAAGGCATAAATACAAATGAATTGTTATAGGCATAACCCTGAATTTTCCCTGGCTTATTTTTTATAAAGGTAAATCATCGGCAAACACCAGTATTTTAAATATCAATAAAACAAATCACTTGCAAGACAATTTACAAACAATTCAGCACACCGGTGGGGACACACATGGTTGAGAACTTTTGTCTTAAACGGTGACACTGGGTCTATGCCACATGTTGTGTCTACAGCATTGGAAGGGGGCGCAAAGGTGTGTTTTGTGGTTCCCTAGTTCCTTTCTTTCAAACAGAGAAAGGCAGATGAAGAGGAACAGCACAGCAGCAAGTCCCTTGAGGCTCTAGGGGTCTGGAAGCTACTGCCAGGCTTCCTGCAACCTTAGTTATTTTGGGAGAACAAAGCAAGCCCCGAGTGTTTGGAGCTGGGATTATGGAGTTCCTGGGGATGCTGGCACAGTGTAGTTAGTAAAATTTAATGGCTAACCATGTGCTTTGGAAATATGATAGTGGTCATGCAAGATTATGAATTTAAATAACCCACAGTTCAAAGTGCGCGGTGCATAAACAGTGGGCAGAGATGGCCCAGGCTTAGGGGCAGAGTGGGCGGTGAGCAGTTTCTCTGACCATCCAATTTCCACCCGCTCTAGAGGGGCGTCTTCCTCTTCCTTGGAGGGAAGATCTACAGGCTCCGCTCTGCCTCCAACTTGAGATTCCCTGGCATAAAATAAAAGGAGAGAATCCGTCAAAAAATAAAATAAAATGACTAAAAAACCTCCACAGAAACAAAAACATACTTTGGAGGCAGACAGTCCAAGCGCTCCAATTTCTTCCCTTTCATGAATTTAGGTGAATTATTTAGCCAATATGATCCTTAATTTTCTCATCTGTAAAACGGGCTTAAAAGCAACCTATTTGAGGAAAAATTTTCATTTATTTAGAATCCCTCCCCACTGCATCCTCCCAATCACAAGGGAGACAGTGAGAGAATTTCACCCCCTGCCCAGAGTCCGATTCAGTGAGGAGTGTTCGATTCAAACCACCAAACAGTTATTCTTGGTGGGGCTGCTGAGAGTATGGGGGTGCAGGTCCTTCTAGCCTACCATGCAGGAAGACACGGCCCAGAGAGTGCAACCAAGTGCCTGCTGAACTCCCCCTACCCAGGCAGAGCTTAAAACTCTTGGTGACGTTTGCGTGCCTGGTCCTGGCCAAGTCCGGGTGTCCCAGTTATCTGAGCCAGAAATTTCCTTTTTTGTTCAAACTAGGCTGAGTTGGGCTGCTCACATTCCTGGCTCAAAGTCTGGACTGCTAGGGCCTGGAGGTGGTTGTGGTGTGATGCTTGCAGGGGCTGAAGGTGGGATCTTGGTGTCCCTCTTGCTCTCTTATAACCAGATGGAGCCTGCTGGGCGCCAGCCCTGAGGTTGGGGGAAGTCAGAGAACTCCCCCTCCTGTGTGTGTGTGTGTGTGTGTGTGTGTGTTTTGGGGGCACGGTCCCTCCCCCTCTCTCCTTGCTCCATCAGTGTCCATGTGACCCAAGAAAACACTCATTCTGGAGAGGCAAGTAGCACTGAGTATGCGCTGACTCTTTATAAAGCTCAGTCACAACCCTGGTGCCCTGTTCTTAGACTGGATTGTTTCCATTCTAAGTTTTACTTGATTTTCACATTCAACTGCGCTTACAGAACTCAAAGATGTCAGAGCTGACAAGCAGGGCGGTTCCCTACCCGAGGAACCTCCCTGAGCACAGAAGGAACAGGGGGTGGATGACCCACCCCAGGCCCCACAGCCCAGGAGTGGTTCTGACAAGGGAGGGGCAGAGCGGGGCGGTTGCACAGGGCCCAGAGGGCTGGCCTCACCCTTTGGACCAAAGTGGGTGAACAGGGCCACCCTGCTGATGTCGGAGGGACTCTCCCCTGGCTGGGCCTGGAGCTCTAGCGCCCCCTCTAGTGGGAGGGGGTCCTCAGTTCCACAGTCACTGACCATCAGTGGCCGGCACCACTCGGAGAGGATTCTGCCCTCGAAATTGCACTGGACCTCTTCTGGGCCTCAGCCCCAGGCCTCTCGTCCCTCTGGCACGTGCCCATCTGGCGTTGCCAGCCCGCAGACGCGTCTGCTGCACTTGCAGTAAAGTGGGTGCTGCCCTGTCCAGGCAGCTTGCGCCACTGGGGGTGCTCTGCCCCTTGCACTTCCTTCCACTGGGGGTGCTCTGCCCCTTGTACTTCCTTCCACTGGGGGTGCTCTGCCCCTTGCACTTCCTTCCACTGGGGGTGCTCTGCCCCTTGCACTTCCTTCCACTGGGGGTGCTCTGCCCCTTGCACTTCCTTCCACTGGGGGTGCTCTGCCCCTTGCACTTCCTTCCACTGGGGGTGCTCTGCCCCTTGCACTTCCTTCCACTGGGGGTGCTCTGCCCCTTGCACTTCCTTCCACTGGGGGTGCTCTGCCCCTTGTACTTCCTTCCACTGGGGGTGCTCTGCCCCTTGCACTTCCTTCCGCCTCTTCCTCTCTCCATCATGTTTTATTGCAAATCCTCTCCACACCCTCCCCCCACTTTCTCCCTCTCCCACTCTCCTCCTTCTTACCTAGTCCTTCTTACCTAGCCTGCTTGGCCCCATTATTTCTGGGAGTTAAGTCGTAGGTGTGGATGCTCGTGTTCTGAAGTCAGAGTCCCCCAAAATGGGATCCGATGACTAACAACGCCAACCGTGGTTAATATAGCCTGGGTGTGTTTAAAAAGGTTTCTGTGGCAAATCGAGAGGGATCAAACGTACCGGGAAAGACCTCCAACCCAAACTTGGATGGGCAAGAACTGTCATGTTACCTTCATTTTCTCAAAATCAGTTTCACTCTGACCTTGGCCTCTAGCCCACAAGGCTAATGGAAAATCACCTTATTGTCAGTCACTGAGAGCTCCTCGGTTCTATGTGCCCCTCCTCAGGGTTATGACAATGTCCAGTAGTTAGAGGTAGCTAGGACCCTCAGGATTCAGGGTGGAGCCTTATCAACAAAGGACTCTTGGCGCAGGCCCCCAGGCTATGTGCAGGTGTATGTGTGTGTGTGTGTGGGGGGGGTTGCAGTGCTTGTGCCAGGCTGGGCTCAAGGGCTGCAGCTAATGCCAGAGCCCAAGTGCCCACAGCCAGCTACCCCCCGGGTCCCTATCAGGCCCTGACAGCTCCCAGCAGGACCTGGTGCCAGCTGCTCCCAGGACACTCCCAACCTCTGTTCCCTTCCATCTTGGAGAATGTCTAGCTCCTCTCTCTACTTTTGCCTCCACCCCACCTTTCCTTAGGCAAAAACACTGCCTTTCCCTTCCCCTCTGGGAGGATCTGGCAGGATTTCTCACAAAGGCAGGAAAGGGTGTGTCAAGGAGTAGCTGCAGAGATCCTACAGGATATACCTCCCCTCCGTCAAGACTGCACACAGGGCTGCTGGCTGCTTCCTGGGGAGAAGAGAAGGAGAGGAAAAATACAGTGAGAACAAAATGCAAAATAGTATCTCAATAAGTCGGACCATTGTGAAAGGGAACTTCTCAGAGAAATTCTCATTCTCAGGGTTGCTGTGCGTTGCAACCCTCCAAGGCCAAGGGAGAGACTCCCCGTGGTGTAGCGGATCTCGGAACCAGCATCTGCGGGACCAGCTCCTCAGACCCCGCCGTGGGAGGCTCCACATTAGGAGACAGCTATTCGGGGCTCCTATTTCTGACCTCTACCTCTCAGCACAGACCAACCTGTGGCATCATCTCGTGGACACCAGGATGGACAGAGAGCATGAAATCATGGCAAGGTGTGGGCCCAGGTTCCCAATCCTTCCTCTACCACTCAAGACAACTTTGCTTCTCTGAAGCTTCATTTTCCCATCTGTAAAATGAAATTAGTAAAAATAGCTATTTAATAGGATGGGTGAAGATTACCTGAGGTTCAGGCACACCGCAGAGACATCACAAGTTCAGTTCCAGATCACTGCAATAAAGTAAGTCACACACCTCTCTTGGTTTCCCAATTCATAGAAAAATTATGTTCACACAATACTGTGGCCCATTAAGTAATAGGCTGTGCTATTGCACACTTAATAGACTCTTTAAAAACAACGCACACACCTTAATTAAAAAATACTTTATTGCTAAAAAATGCTAATCATCAACGGAGACTTCAGTGGGTCGTGATGTTTTTGCTGGCGGAGAATCTTGTAAAAAATGCAGTAGCTGCAAAGTGCAAAAAAGGGAAGCGCAATAAAAGGAGACACTTGCATAATGCACGAGACGCATCCAGAACAGCTCCTGAATATAGCAGGTCATCAGTCAGGGGAGGGGCACAGTTTATCACTGCTCTAAGTCAGCCGGAATCTGAGGGGTGTGAGCAGAGTGACCAGGTGGACTTGAGAGGTGGGGGGCTCACCTGGCTGAGCTGAGCATGAAAGGGGAGCAGGAGACAAGCAGGGGTTGATTCTCAGCCTAGATTCTCAGTGTTGTGCCTTCCCCACAATTTGGTGTTTGTTATCGAAGCTGCTCCTAACACTATGATTTTTTTTAAAAAAGACTTGGAGGTTTTGGAGCAAAAGCAAGATCCTGAGACACTGATGAACCCGGAGCTCAGGCACAAGCCCCAGTACCCCTCATCCTGCTGCTGGACGGGGCTTCCCTGCTGTGAGAGGCCGTGGCATGGTCTAGGGGAGGCTGCGCAGGGACCTGAATTAGGACCAGATGAAGGGGGGGAGGGGAGAGCAAGAAGAAAGTCCCCAGATGCTCCTTTATGGGGAGGGAGGCTGGGACTTCGCTGGGCTCTGCTTCCGCCAGCTGGGCCTTGCAGGTAGCCCCTGGGGCAGGAATGGGAACAAGACATGGTTTAAGGCTACAATCTGGAGGGATGGCGCTCATTCATTTCTGCCTCCCGTCTATTCCCTGTAAGACTCGGCCCTGCTGGGGCTCCTGCCTGCCGGGGCTCCTCGGGAGAGGATGTCCAGTGGCAGAGAGATCTCCTGTCTTTTGGTAGCTCTGGCCCCCAGCAGGGGTCAGATGGACGGGACAGGACAGGATGCAGCGCAGTTCCCCAGAAGGTTAAGGAGCCCGGGGGGGGGGGGTGCTGTTAGGGGGAAAGGATGTTCTGAGCTAATCCCATGCAGGCTGTGTGGACACCTCCCCCACTCCAGACCAAAGCCATCAGGATATTGGGAAAGACGAATCCCGTCACCACCAAAGGGAGGGTGGCTGGGACCTGAGGGTGGAGTTAAGCAGCCAGGTTGGGTATAAAAACCAGACACGTGGACCTTGGGGTCTCTCTCTCCCTCGCTCACCTCCTGGCCTCACGGCTCCTGGCTTGCGGCCAGCTCTCAGAGGCCATTTGGGATTCCAGATCGGCGGATCGGGTAGGACGCATTTAAAACTTTGTCTCCAGGGCCTCCCCGGTGGTGCAGTGGTTGAGCGCTGGGTTGCGAAGCTGTCCGCAGCCTCTGCAGCGCCGGTTCGATCCCCGGCTGCTCCCCGGCCACAGGAGGAGGGTCCCGCATGGCACGCAGACCTCTCCTGCCGCCCGCTGCTCCCCTCAGCAGTGTACTTCGGTCCTTCTGCCTGCTCTGCTCCCCGCTCTGGCTCTGGTGGATTCTCTCACCCTCCCGCGCTTCTGACTATACCCCGTGCTTCTATAAATAAATAAAATAAATAAATAAAAATAAATCTTAAAAAAATAAAATAAAACTTTGTCTCCCACTTTTCTCCCTGAGTTGTACATTTCCTCATCTCCCCTTCCCTTGTAAATAAACCTTTAATTAACCTTTCGTGTGGACAGTAGAGTATTGATAAGTCCTTTTAAGCGCACGGTGAGGACCCACAGTCTGGCACCCCGTTTTGTATCGGGGCTGCCCCACAACAGCACGAGGCCACGGAACTACAGTGAGTGTCTAGCTACCCCCCGTCCCCCTCTGTCTCTGCCTCCTGGTTTCTTTGCAGCTCAGATTCGCAACAGTATGAAGGCAATCTTGCTTCCACACGAAGTCATTTTCACAGGCACAGCTGCTGCTGTGCTTTACCCTCCTAATGTTACTTTGGGAGCAAAGTGATTTCGGCTGCGGCATCAGGAACAGGCTGTTGAGGGTAACGGCACATTAATTTTAAGCGTCTACAGAAGTATGAGAGGTAATTCTGAGCTTTGGCGTGGTGTTTGTCTCGAGCGGAGGCTCGTGGCAGCTCCCTCCATCGGTCTTCATTCCCCTTTGGTTTGTGGAGCAGCGGGGGCCTATCTTCAATAGCGGGGGGCTGTGATGGGCATCTGTAAGACGCAGGGTGGGAATGATGAGCAAGGAGGGGCCTCTGGTATTTTTGATGTTTGATGGCGTGGCTGGCCCTGAAAACCAAAGAGGTGAAGGGACCCAGGAAAGGTCACACACTGTCAGTGTCAGGGCAAGGACAGCTGTCTCCCGCCAGGGGTGTCCCTGCACGAATCCCTTCCCAGCGGCAGGCAGTGAGAGCTGGGAGGGTGAGGCCTAAAGAGACTTCAATGGCCAACAATACCAAGGCCCCCGGGAAGCACCTGTCAGAGCCCAGAGAGCCAAGTACCGTCCAGAGGAGAGAAGGCAGAGCCCCACCCCATCTGCTGCTGGGACTGAGCAAACTACACAGTGGAAACTCCTGGCTTCACCGATGAACCAACACCCCAGGAGTGCCTGCCCCGGTGAACCCCAGAAAGGGACAGAGTGAGCAGCCAGGAGTGCCTCGCCTCTCCTTCCATGGATTCTGCCTGCCTGAGCCTCTTCCCAGGTATGATTTCTCTAATCTTTGCTTTGCTCTGCCTAGAGGTGGCTTTGAATTCTTCAATGGCCATAGTCAAGCACAGGGGACACCCAAAATCCAGATACATCTAGCAACCCCCAAACTCAGAAATATCGGGGCATCTCTAGTCTGGAATCTCCTTGCCTGAACTCTGTCTGCAGGAGGGAGGCCCCGAGCACTTCCTTGGCTGGGCTGCGCTCAGTTCTGGGAATCCAGGTCCACGCGACTCAGCTGCTCAGCCCTGTACAGGGGCCTTGCTTAGGGGATGGCGCCACGTGTGTCCTTGACTGTCCTCCCTCCTCTGCCGCTCAGCGCCCTCCTCCTCTGTCCCTGGGAAGGCACACACTGTCACTTCTGATGGACTGGGCTGGGGCTCTGCCTCTGAAGCCCCTTAGAGGCAGAAGGAGTCTCAGAAGTCATTTGGCCAAGTACTCTGGGGGAAACTGAGGCCAGAGAGCTCAACCTGAGGCCATATTGAGGAGGAGCAGTGACTGAGATCAGAACCCAGTACTCTTGCCCCTATATTAGCGTCTTCCCTTCCTACCCACACTGATAGAGAAGACCCAGTTTGCTCTAGAAAGAGGCCTGTGGTCTAGTTGGCTTCAGAATCTCTGGGAAATTTGGCTTAGCACACAGGCTTCTGGGTGGGGGCCAGAAACCTGCTTCCCATGGGCCACTTCTTTGAGAGCCACTGAGGCACATGGTATAATCAGCTGTGAAGAGGGTTGCAAATAATGTGTTACTAGTAATTCTTAAAGCATGCAATTTGGCTATAAGCCAAATTTGTTTTTTGACTAGAACAGACACAATAGTGGCCCACACCCTCAGGGAGATTAGCTTCCTTGGCCAGCAGAGAAAGCCCAGAGCTCCAGGCAACCCTCAGGGAGACATGAGTCTGTGTTTTTATAAACCTCAGTGATCAGAATGGTGTGTAGGCTCCCCCTAGATGAGTTTTGGGGGAGAAACTTGAGCACACCCACTTGGCAGGCAGGCAGAGCTTGGTGGGGGTCCAAGCTGTGCTGTGTACCAGCTTTCATCAAACCCCTTGATTCTGTTTGTGCGTCTTCATGTGTAACTTGGGAATAATAATTCTACCCCTGAGGGTTGCTGTGGAGATTAAATGAACAAATACTAATGGGCCTGCACTGGAACAAAATGCAGAGGAGCCTCCAGCCAGCCAGCCCAACCCCTGCGGCCTCAGCTGGGGTTTGGGCACGGCTGCCTGGCCCCCTCCAGGTCCCTTCTCAGAAGAGAAGGGTGCTTGTGACTGGGGTTCTTGAACAACAGCCTTCCCAGGGGGGTTGTGCTCAACACAGCGTGTACCCTAGGGAGGGTCAGTAAGTGAAGTGACCGTTATTTCCTGTCACTGCTGTCTTGGCCACCTCCCCTCTGCGGCTTTCAGGAAGCTGGGCTATTTGCTTTTCTTCCAGCTCAGAAGTTTCTGCCCCAGCCTTGAATCCACTTTGGTGAGAACAGGAGTCAGGGCAGAATCTTGCTTTGGGATAAACAAAAGACACACCCCAGTCTCTTGAGAAGTTTCCAGCAAAGGAGAGTAGTGCTAAGCCCAGTCACGGTTGGCATCATTGCTGTAACGCGATTCCACTCACTCTCTGCTGTGGCGTCTGCTCCTGCCTGGGGTGAATGGCCAGGAGACAGCAAGCAGCACCACACTTGGGGGGCTCAGTGGGCTGGCAAATCTGAATCCCACACAAACTCACAAACTCCCCGGAGACTGGTTCCTGTCGAAGCCACTTAATGGACTGCTCTGTTGTAGTTTCAATGAGTCAATAGGCAAGTCTTCGGCAACAGTGCCGAGCTGCAAGAATCTAATTTTCTTATTCACTGCGCAGCAGCTTCGTGAAGGCCTGTAGTCCAGGCGGCATCTCAGGAGGGAGCATCCCCGCTGGCAGGCCCGTCCCAGGGTGTTGCCTCGTAAGTAATGGGTGGAGGCCCGATGGGGGCCACTGTCGCTGTTAACCTACTTCCAGATCTCGCTTGTTACACAAGGAAGAAACTCATTCTAAACCACCAGGCGACGGAAATGATGAGAGATCGCGGGGCCGTGTCGATACTCGTCAGCACTTAGGGAAGGAGAGGAAATCGTGCTCTGTCTGCAGTGCACCAAGAGCCTGGGAGAGGCCTGGTCAGTGCCAGCTCTGGCTTCAATTGTAGGCCCAGAGAGAAGCCTTTTCCATGGGGGTTGCCCCTTCTGCGTCTCTGACGCAAGTGCCCGGGGGCCTCTCCCCACCTGTCAGCAAAGGTGCTCCTTAGCGCTTGCAAGCCTGGAAGGGGATTCCCTTCGCAGTTCAGCAATCAGCCGCTTTTCTTTACCACGCCCCAGGGATCAGACAATTTTTCAAACTGCAGTTTATTTAGAAGTGACTGCGGGACTGTAGACCCCTGAGGTGATTAAAAACAATTATGGTGGGAGGGCCTCCCCTGGTGGCGCAATGGTTGAGTGCTGGGCTGGGAAACTGCCCACAGCCTCTGCAGCGCTGGTTCGATCCCCGGCCACGGCCACCGGGGAGGGTCCCACATGGCATGACAGACCTCTCCTGCCACGCCCGCTGCTCCCCTCAGCAGTGTATTTCGTCAGTCTGCCTGTTCTGTTCCCCGCTCTGTCTCAGGTGAATTCTCTCACCCTCCCGCCCTTCTGACTGTACCCAGTGCTTGTACAAATAAATAAATAAATCTTTAAAAAAAAAAATTATGGTGGTGGAGTAATGCTGGGATAGGGCTAGAGGAAAGTGGGGTTTCCAATCAGTCTCAGTTCGCTGGTATCTACCTTTTAACCCTTTGGGTGGACACAGATTGATTGGCAGAGGCAACTCAGTGAACACTTGGTAGCCACAGGAACTGAATTGAAATCTTGTATCTGGCCTGCGTCTTAACAGGAGAGAGGCCCAGCCTACTCCTGAAGGTAAGAAGAGGGGGTTGTGCCTTTTCTGTCAACATTTCCCCTTCTGAGAACTCACTGTGTGGCTGAGCCGGCCCCACCTTCCTTTCTGTGCCTCCTCATTCCAGAGGTACCTAAGCCCCATCCCATCACCCCCAGAACTCCTCTGACGCCCTCTGGGAAGCCCCCCTAACCCCCATCTCGCCACACTACACACCTCCAGGAAGCACCTGACTGCGTCAGGTATCTCTTCTCCGCGCTGTCTTGGCCCCAGGTTCACCTTCAATGGTTTTATTTAACAAACATGTATCCATAGCATTTGCTAGCATCTTCAGGGTCATTACTGCATGAATGCTCATGGAAGCCAATGCAGCAGTTACTATCATGATGCCTACTTTATAGACAAGACAACAAGCCCAGGGAGAGCCTGGGCAACTTGCTTCGGGTCACACAGCTTTAAGTGGCAGAGCCAGAATTTGAAAGCAGACAGATGGCAGATCCTGGGCTGGTCACCACCATGTTAAACTGCATCCACCATGCCACCAAATGCTTGCAGAACCATCCATTTGTAAGTCTTTCTCCCTCACCAGCTTGTGAGTTCTGTCAGGGCTGGAATTCAGTGCCAGGCACACAGCTGCTGGGAGTAACTGTGTGTGCAGTCCTGCCTCTGATCCAGGACACACACAACAGAATTTTCTGTTGGCACCAAGTAGGGGGCTGTTATGGGTCAAATTGCATCCCACCCCCAAATTCATTTGTTGAATTCCTAATCCCCCAGTACCTCAGCATGTGACCTTATTTGAAAATAAGGTCTTTATGAATGCAATCAAGTTAAAATGAGGCTGTTAGGGTGGCTGTAATCCAATATGACTGGTGCCCTGGGGAGATTTGGACACAGAGATACAGAAGGGAGAGGATGTGAAGAGACAGGAAGAAGCTCGCCGCCTCCCAGCCAAGAGGAGACACTTGGAACAGAGCCTTCCTCAGTCCACAGAAGCGACCGGCACCTTGATTTTGGACTTCTAGCCCCCAGTACTGTGGGACAATAAATTGCTGTTGTTGAAGTTCTTTATTGTGGCAAACAAACTCAGCTGCTTCAAACAGGGTCGGAGGATCAGCAGGGTTACCTGGTGTTGGGGACTTGACTCCCACGTCCTGCTGTCTTGCCTGACTCCTCACTGCTGCTCCTGACCGACCAACCCCAATTCTGTCCTGGGGGGGTGGTGGGCAGGGAGCCAAGTGGCCCTCACCCCTGGCTGCCGCTGGTCTGGCCCTGTGCCCGCGCCTCTGTCCCCAGGCACCAGGCTGGGGGATACGAATGCCCCATCTCGTGAGCCCTCCCTGGGCTCACACGGGTCCTTAGCACTTACTGTCTCTGCAAACGTGGTTTTTGCTGGTCATTCCTGTCAGCACCTATGTTTTCCTTTTTTCCCTCTCCCTCCACTTCTTTTATTTCTTCTTTTCTTTTATATATTTTTTACATCAATTTTCATTTTTGTACAATGTATGCATTTTCATCTCGGGTATAGTCCCTGTGAAATTCCCACCATCCATTCACCCATGAACCATCCCCATAGTCCCTTGTGCTTTTCCCACCCCTGTTTTGATCAGACTTTCTTCTCCTGCCCTGCAGAATGTCTCTGGTTTATAGTTGTTTTGCCTGTTGATTTCTTGTTTTTCCCTGATCCCTTATTTGGAGCCTGTACATCTGATATTTTTCTTTTTCTTTCTGCCTTATTTCACTGAGCATGATCCCGCCCAGCTCCATCCATGTTGGTGCAAATGGCATGAGTTTATCATTTTTGATCACTGAGTAACAGTCTATTGTGTATATATACCACATGTTCTTGATCCAGTCATGTATATTTGGGCATTTGGGTTGTTTCCATAGCTTAATCATTGTAAATAGTGCTGCAATAAACATAGGGGTGTCGGTGTTCTTGTGAATTCATGCTTTTGTGTCCTTTGGGTAGATTCCTAGGAGTGGAATTGAGCACTTATCTTTTCTTTGGGAGGTTTATCTACTTCCTAATGGGTACAGCTTTGACAGAACTGTAGGTAGAGGTGATGTGTCCTCCCCCAACCAAGGACAGCATGGATCCCAAGTTAGGGGAGCAAGACTCTCTTTTCCTGGACTTGACTTTGGGATTGAGTGGGACATGAATGGAGCCACCTTGGGTGGAAAATGGGTGGGATTCCATTCCCTCTTGACTCGTCTGATGTTGGGTCTCGAGTCTCTATTGCCCTCCCTGCCTCCAGCCTCACCTCTGCACCGGGACCCTGGTTCACTCTATGCTGGGTCTATCTGGTCTGGTGAGGCCTGGCCCCGGACTAGGGTGAATGTGCTCTGCTGTTCATCTGTAGCCCCTCAAACTGACACTCACTGTGGATCATGCTGCCACCTTGCTGGCTCTTGCCCTGGCCCTCGCGTGTCTGGCATCCTGTGGAAGTTCCTTCTGTCCGCTCTTCTATAAGACTCCTCTCCTGTGCTCACTTTACTTTGTTCCTGTCAGAACTGAGCTACCACCCGCGGAGGGGCCCAGAGGCCAGGGCCGAGGCTGTGTCTCTCAGTGCCTGTTATCTGTCTTGCTTAGCCAAGCTCCACGTTAGACTTCAGTCAAAAGAAAAAGCTCCTCTACAGAAGGTCCTTGAATAATCTTGTTTTGTTCAACATCATTTTGTGATAACATTGATGAGAGAAACCTGATTCCTGGCCGGGGCCAGGAATTTGCTTGTTGAATTTGCTTGTTGTGCTGAGTCTACATGGGTTTTCTCCAAGTGCACTGTTTCCTCCCACACCCCAGAGATGTGAAGTTGGGTTATTAGCCTGTCTCAGTCCCGGTCTGCGTGAGCGTGGGCGAGGCCATGCTCCCTGCCCTGCTCCCTGCCCTGGGAGAGGCCTGTCCACATGGGTGCCCCGAGCTTCCCGAGCACGCATGATCTTGAACGGGAGTAAACAGTTTGGAAAACGAGTGAATGACTACAAATGATTGCTTAACATTGGAAGTGTTTTAGGTCCTCACTTACAGGCTTGGTGGTGTTTTTGTGGCCAGAGATGTGCATAGAATCTTAACTCTTGTTTATAGCAATTAGCTCCCGGTAAAATTTGTTTCCTTATATGTCATTTTGCTTGACATCTCCAGCTTCCAAGAACCAACTGACAACTTTCAGAATGAACTTACTGTACTTAAAAAAAATTGAAAATCATCATCTTAGATCTTTCTGAAATGATCAGTTTATGCCTGCCATCACTCTTGCTTGGAAGGTTCCTGTTTATTGAGAACTGAGCTGTCTATTCATTTAATATTTCACTACTCTGTGCTGACCCCACAGCTGGATGCTGGGGTCTAGGAGGGTGAGAGGATCCACCAGAGACAGAGTGGGGAGCAGAACAGGGAGATACACAGCTGAGGGGAGCAGTGGGTGAGACAGGAGAGGTCTGCAGCGCCATGTGGGTTTCCCCCTGGCCGGCCAGGGATCGAACTTGTGCTGCAGAGGCTGCAGACACCTTCATAGTGTGGTGCGCAACCCCTTGTGACACCAGGGAGGCCCAAAATTAGCTCATTCTTAAAAGAGGTAACACTGGTTTACAACACTGTATGTGATTTGTAATTTTTAAATATTCTTAGTGATTCCAATGTTGTGCAGCCAAAATTGTGAGCCAGTAATCTAGAGGAAGAAACAGATTATATTAGTTTTCTATGACTGCTATTACAAAGTGTCATACACGTAGTTATTTAAAACAACACAGATTTATTATTTTATCGTGTAAACATATTGTAAAATGTTCTGGGGACCTACCTCAGTCTAGCAAGGCCAGCTTCAGGCTCCATCCTGTACACAGGAATCTAAAGGTAAAGTTAGTCTTTTCCGATAAAAACAAGATTTAACAATGGACACCCAGCCTTTGCATCTCTGCAGTGTGTTTATTATTATTAGCAAGGGAAAATAATTAACTTCTGCCTTGCCTTCCTCCAGCATCACATATCTTTAGATCAGGACAATTTAGACTTAGCGGCCCCTCCTATTAAGAATAATGGCACCCTTAATATCAATGACTCACTACTAATAGAAGCTAAATTCCAGCTTGTGTTCACTGGAACAGTTCTCTCAGAGTAAATTTCTTGGACTTCTGGGTTCAAATCCTCACTCTGGTTATCTAATAAACCATTTGTCTAACTATCTCTGGGACTGTATTTTCCCTTAACAATAGTCCCAGAGGTCAGACGTTCAAAATGGGTCTCGCTAAATCAATCTCATTAAAATCAAGGTGTTGGCAAGGCTGTGTTCTTTTTCTGGCAACCCAAAGGGAGAATCTTATTTCTTGGCTTTTCCAGCTGCTAGAGGCTGCCGTGTCCCCTCCGCCATGGCCCCACCATCTACTCTGAACAAGTCTTTTACATTTCATCTCTTGGATCCCTCTGCTCTCTCCTGTATTTATTAGGATGAGAGTGATTATAGCCAACCCACCCCAATAATCCAGGATAATCTCCCCACCACAAGGTCAGCTGATTGGTAATGGAACAGTTTGCCAATTTTGAGGATTCAGACATGGGCAGCTTTGACGCAGGATTATGCTGCCTACCACACAGACCCTGAATAAGCAGCATGCTATAGTTCTGCCTCTAAGGGGTATTGACTCAGGTAGGGTGATTCTTACCCAGTCTTGGACAAGAGAGAGGAGCAGCGGTCAGGAAGGACTTTTTGGAGCAAAGTGCTGCTGACTTCATACTGGCTCCAGGGAGGCAACTGTCAGATCGCCAGGAGTGCTGCCCAGCAAGTCCTCGGGAGATTCAAATCAGCCTGGGAGCAATATTTACATCATGGAAACTGACAAAGGCTGAAAATCACACTTTGATTCTTTCCCAGAGAGCCAGGTGTTGGGCCCTTACCTGCCTCAGAGCTGGATCTTAGACATTAGGAGTAGCCAGGTGGGTAAGCCACTTCCTTGGAAGTGTGTTTGTTCTCATCAAACACAGTGTAGGCTCCCACAGGATGAGCCCTAAATATCAGTGCCTCTAGAGCAGAAACCTAACAGTGACCACGAGGAGGCAGGAAACAGTGTCTTCAAGAGAAAGAGGAAACTCTCTTCTAAGGAGGAGCCGCTCGAATGGCCCTCAAGAGGCTGCTGGCGGCAAAAGCGGTAGCTTCAAGGAAAAGAAAAAGTTGTCAAAAGTACCCCAGGAAAATCGCTTCTGGGCCTTTTGACTAAGTTCAAATGTAAAAGTATCCCAGGAAGATTAATAGGGACATTTTCCCCTCATGGGACGCAGCCCACAGTGACATTCCCACCCATGGTCTGTACCCTAAAAAACCAAAAAATTCATAAGAGGTGATAGACATGCTTTAAAAAAAAAAGAAAAGGAAAGGAAAAAGCAGATGATTCTTACCAATATTTAATACATGCCCTTACTGGGCCCACATGTCGGATGGTCCTGAACTCCAGAGAGACCCAGAGGCAGAAGTGGGGGCCCCACATCTGAAGGGGTTAGCCTGGTAACCTCCTTTGTTAAGATATTTTTTTTTTTTGTTTTCCTGCAATTCTCAGTTTTTATTGAGTTAGATCATATTATCTAGTTTTAACTAAAATAGCTTTCATAAAATAGCCAAATGGCTTAAGAGGATTCCTGTGGTTTTAACACCAATAATATCAGCCTGAGTAAGCAATAACAAGAGGCAACACTGACATTTCTGCTCCCGATAGGAGTTCTGCATGTGCCACGTTATGCAGTCAGGCAGCAATGATCTAATCAGATCTGACATGACATTGGTAAAAAATAAAATTAGAAATGATCAGACACACTTTTTGAAATGTGGATTTACATTCATTTTGATTAGGGATGATCAAGGCCTTGGGCCTTGAGACTCTGGTCAGTGACGCCAGCCGTGTCTGCAGACCATACTTCCGAGGAGCAGGTCTGCTCCTGGTAGGCACCCGGGGGTCCTAGCTTATGGAGCTGCCACCAGCTCAGATGCCCCGGAGGCTCTCACACCATCAGTTGAAAGTTCCAGCAGGGATGTGTCACGTGTTTCTTTTGTTTATAGCTTATTGGCCCAAACCAGCCATACGGACCCAAACACTAGGCATCTTGGCAAACAGGACTGAGGGCCGTGACTCCTGAGTTCTTTGTCTTCACCCTCTGTGTGGCCTCCTGCCCAGCTGGGGTCTTGATCCCTGCAAAACACAGACAGATCTTGATGCTCTTAGCCCAAGGAACCTGCCTAAATAAGCCTGTTCAGCCCAGAAATATCCTGTCTGGGCTTTGAAATGCACTTGAATATGAAGAGTCTAATATTCAGAGAAGCTCTACGAAGAATCTAATATTCAGAGAAAATTGCAAAGCTTCTGAACAGGTGATTAAACCAAACCATGAAGAAATGAACTACAAGGCCTTGGAAACTTCCCCAAGTCAGCCCTATGCTACGCTGGGGAATGACAGCATCTCCTCTTAGCTTTATGCCAGGAATAGAACAAAGGAGGGATTTCCTCAGCCTTCCTTTTGGCCGCAGTGGGCACGAAGTGTAAACTAATTTGGTGGCTATTGCACTGAGGAATGGGTTTAATCAGTGCAAAGGATCATGCCAAGGAGAATGTGAACAGGGCTCCTTTGGAGAAGAATCCCAGGCACATCATCTGTCTGAGAAGAAGCCAGAGGAACAGGCACTGTTTTCCACCTTCAAAGGTTGTATGAACATCCCAATTTTGGAAAGAGCACCAGCTGGGATAATAAGCACCAGGGGAGAAGTAACTTCTTAGTGACTCCGTAGGAATGTGTCCGAGCCAAGGCTTTCATGAAGCAAACTTCATTCACATTTAATACTGAATAAATGGGTGGGAAACAGAAGGGAGTGTTTAATTAGGATGTACTTATTCAGACCCCGTGGGTTCCCGGGCCATGTCCTGTTTTCACTTGAAGAAAACCATCTCTTCATTAGCAGCTGGAGTTACCCCCCAGTGCTACCTCCCTGGGGGCCTGTGATATTGGGAAGGTACAGCTGCTTGTGGGAAGTCTTCACCGAGACCCTGGGGGGCAGACAGCCCAAAGGGCAGGTGAGGAGAATTGTTCTTGGAGTATTTATTGTGACGAGATGGGGTGGCAGCCTCCAGAGTGATGAACCTGGGGGTCTTTGTTGTGAGGTGTTGTTTTGTGCTGAGAGTGTGGCCGGTTAGGCCTATTGAATCAGCACCAAACTGGGGATTTCTTAAAAAAAAAAATAAAAATATCAGACTTTTTCCAGGCTCGGCAGTCTCTTCCAAAAGGTCTTCCTGGAAATCCCAAGGTCTGGCAGTGCCTCCCTGCTCCGCACGCTGTCTCCTCACACCTGTCGCGGTGCTGTCATTGTAGGGGCGATCGTGGAAGGCACTTGCTTCCTCGCTCCCTGCCTGCTGGGCTGCCAGCTCCCCAGGAATGGAGACCTCACCTTGCTCGGTGACAGGCCCTGGTGTGGGACGCGTAGTTCACGTGAGGTGTGTTTGATGGAAAGGAGGGCTGGGTGCGACGACTCATTTTAAGGCCTTAATCGAAAAGCTTTTTGAAATACTGCAGAGGGCGTGGGCTGGGCTGTGTTTAAGGCAGGGCCCCTTAGCCGAGTCTGAGCCCAGGGGGGCAGTGCAATTCACGCATGGGGTTCAGGAAGGGTGGACGTTTGATGAAATTGAATGCAATATTTATGTGTACGCTCATTTTTTCATATGACTTTTTATCAGCTTTTCAAAATGATTCACGACCTCCTTGAAAAAGCCTAAGAAATTCACATGCTTGTATAATGCTTGGCCTTGGGGCTTGATGTCGGTTTGGAGAGGTGTTGGGTTCAGACCATGGGGTCCTTGGGTTACCTCTGAGAAGGGTTTCATCAGAGCTCCCCTTTCACTGGTAGGCGGTGAGCTTCCCCATGAGGCAGAGATGTTTAGTTATATGCAAAAGGGCAGGTTTATTATAAAAGGGGGAGGGAAATAAAGGGCACATGCACAGACACAAGTGGGTAGAAGAGCAGCCCCCAAAGGGACAGGTTTGTAAAAGAGATGCCTGCAGAGTCCCAGGCTGCAGCCTTGGGAGGCGAGCTGCCCTTGCTGCTTTGCAAATGGAAAATGTTGGTGAAAAGAAATGTTATAGGGCAGGGTGAGGAGCACTACGGGACTCCTAAACCTGCAAGCTGTAAATGGTTCTGCCATCGGCCACATCAAGACAAAAACATACTCTAGTGCATCAGACATTCAATGGAAAGGAACTTTAATACATTTAGTGTGCGGTAGAAGAGAAAAATATAGTCTCCTGTCAAACACACAAAGTTAGCCATCCCTTCATGGGTAAATGCCCAGCCCAACAGGGTTGGCCTAAAAGCTTTTGAGGCTCAAAAGCTTGCCATAAGCTAAGGTATCTTCTGATGGGGATCCATAGGAAAGGGACAGAAGGTTCTAGGCAAGTCTGGAAGGAAAGAGCAGGATCAAAACCCAAGTCAAGATAGAGGCTGCCGCTGTCAGCCTCCCCATGGATCTCTCACCCATGTCTCTGTCTCTTTCAAGTTTCATCACAGGACTCTCTGCTCCATGTACCTCCTCCAGGTCTTCTTGATCTTCCTTTCTCCCTCCTCCCTGTCTTCTCTCTAGCTACTCCTCCCTGCTCAGCTCCACAATCCTTGGGTGGGGTAGGAAACCTGGAACTTCCCCCTTCCCTGAGGGAAAGACTTGCACCGTCCAGGTGGGCAGGAGAGTTGCCCCTTGCCAGTGCAGAAATTGCTAATTGATAAAGTGCTGTTCGCTTTGGGCGGGGTTCGTTTCTTTGTGGAATTGTTAACTGTTGTTAAATTAATTATTTCTAGGGTTGGCACCTAAGGATTTTTTACTTTTCTGTAGCTTGTTTCATGAATATGTTGATCATTTCTACCCCCACCTCCAGCTTCTGGCCTTGTGACGCCTCCTTCCCTAATTTTCTACTCTTAGCCTCCATCAGTTCAGTCCCCTGTTTTCTAAACACAACGACCAACTGAGTTGCAATCTTGGAGTTTTACCATTTTGGATTTTAGGAGCAGCAGAAAGAGGTGTTGGAAAGTGATGATCCTAAAAAGAAGTGATAACAGATGCTGAGCCCAGGGAGATGGCCTGTTGCCTTGGGATCCAGGAGATGGCTGCGAGCCAGAGGCTGCCAGGATAGCAGGGGTTAGTAGGTGGAGGGAGCAGAGAATGCCCTTGGCCTCTTACACAAGAAGAAGTTTCTCCCAGAGAAACTACTTAAAAGACAGAAAGGCCAGGTCTCCCTGGTGGTGCAGGCGGTTGAGCGCCACACTATGAGGCTGTCTGCAGCATCTGCAGCGCGGGTTCGATCCCCGCCGGCCGCTGAGAATCTCACATGGCAAAGCAGACCTCTCCTGTCTCACCCGCTGCTCCTCTCAGCAGTGTGTTTCGTCAGTCTGCCTGTTCTGTTCCCCGCTCTGTCTCTGGTGAATCCTCTCACCCTCCCGCACATCTGGCCTGTACGCTGGTTCTTGTATAAATAAACAAATCTTTAAAAAAACCCACCAAAACAAAACAGAAAGGCCATCTTCAAAGGTAATGAGTTCCTCCTTACTAGAGAAATTCAAACCATGACTGAATGAACAAATCTCAACTATGTAGTGGGGTAATGATTCCAAGGTTTTGAGTTTTGTTTTCAGCCTCCACTTCTCAAATTCTTTATTTTGAAAGGGATTTCACTTGTCTTAATCTGGTTCCTGCAAGAGATTCTTTTTCACCAACCTCACCCACAGTTTCTGAGCTTTTGTTTTCAAGCTGAAGTCAAGGGCTTGTGCAGGCAAACTGACTCTAAATGATTTGGAGCAAAATCTCTCTGGATAACGGACTGAAATCTATTCTTCTAAAATATGAAACAGATAAGCAAAATAGCTTTCATTCTGATGTGCTCTGTTTTCTTGAACACCCTAGAAGCAACTGCTCTTAGAGAGTGAACTGTTGGAGCCAAAGACTGAAATTAATGGCATGCAATTTTCTGCCATTTGTGATAAATTTCTGGCCTTTATATGCATATGAAAGTCTTAGGGCTGAGCAGAAGCAGCGCTACTACTGGGAGGTTATTTTGATAATATTCCTCCAGCCATCTCTATTGTCTTTTCCTGATCACAGCTTTTTGTTTTGCACTGAATAACAATAAAATAAAAAATGAGAACAAGGGAGAGAAAATCCAACGTTGCAATGTTCAGCCAACAATGCAAACAGAATAAAAATGTTCTTCGATTTGAGACAAAGGAAGAGGAATTTGGTTATGGGCAAAAAAAAGTGGAACTTTTATAAAAAGCGGGTATTCGGAATACTATAGCTTTTCTGAGCCACACAGTGATTCTTCTAGAATGTTATTTTCAGTTGAATCCATCCTTAGGCATTGTGGACAAACAATTCCTGTTCAGATCCTAATTTCCTGGAGGCTTTGTTCTGCTAAATTCTTCTTTCAGGTTTGGGGCCAAGTCTCTAAAGTCTTATGGAACCCTGATTTTTCCTGATCTTGCCTCAAGGCTCAAACTTGTCTTTGCACTCGATTTTCCTCTGCTTGGGACCTCAGATCGCCAAGGCCCACTCCTGAAACCACCTGCATTAACACAGCTCCAGCCTCCTTTCATGGCCGGACATTATCAATAATATCAGCCTTTTCATTTTTGCTTGCTATGATTTGATATTATCTTGTATATTTAGCTAAAAAATATTAATTTATTAAGATTTTGATGTTTATCAATTCCAAAGAGCACCTGCACCCCTATGTTTATAGCAGCACTGTTTACAATAGCTAAGCTTTGGAAACAACACAAATGCCCAAAAATAGATGACTGGATCAAGAAGATGTGGTCCATATACACCATGGAATATTACTCAGCATTCAAAACAGATAAACACATGCAGTTTGCAGCAACATGGATGGCGCTGGAAGGGATCATGCTCAGCAAAATAAGCCAGAAAGAAAAAGAAAAATCCCGGATGGTCTCACTCATAGCAGGAATCTAGAAAACTTAAATAAGGGACCAAGAAAATGAATAACTATAAGAAAGTGAAAATCAAAATCAACAAAAAACTATGAACCAGAGACACTCTATGGGGGGTGGGGGGAGCGGGGAGGGGAGGGATTGGGGTCAAAATAAGGGGGTTGCAATTGTATGGGGAATATAAAAATAAAATTTAAAAAAAGATTTTGATGTTTATATTATATATTAATACTTAATATTATTTAATAAAATATTGATAAACATTTTCTATTTTATCTTATATATATCTTATATACTAGTATTTTATACACACACACACACACACACACACACACACACACATATTTATTTATCTGTCTTCCTCAAATGAAATACAATCTCCGTAAAATCAGAGTCCTCATCTGCCTGGATCACTCCCATCACTGTCTGGACTGGGGCCCAGGATCTGTGCCCTCTTCCCTCTCTGCTGATTTCAGATGATTTTATCTCCTTCTGCCCTAGGATTCTCCAGCTGCTTTGAAGGACAGGCTATAGATTACACCATGTAGGATCCTCCCTTTTTGCAATGATCTACTGTTCTCCTAAAGACCCCCATTCGCTGACTGCCTCATTACCCGTTATTCTTTCTACCTGTCATGATTCTTGGTGACTTCCATACCCATACAACACCCTCTCCCCAACACCACCACTCCCCCCACCATGCCTTTTGGTTCTTTGACTTGTTCACCACCCTAATCCTGCCCCCTTAACCTTAGCCTTAGCGGCCATCCATCTCTACCTGTGACGTCATTCTGATGCTTCATCTTGCTCCCCATCCCCCTGCTCCCTGCTCCCCAGCTTAGATGTCCACATGCAGTCACCCAATCACTGCATCATTACAATCAGACTATTTTGCCCCCTCTCATGCTTGGTATTTGCCTGGCAAATTTCCAGTCCTGATTAAATCTCTCTGCCTACTTCTCACCTGCAATCATAGATGGAAAAAATACCCACCCCTATTGATTTGTCTCATTTTAAATTCATGACCACAAACCTCAAGTGAGCCCTCAGTGCGGCCGGGCATGCTCCCATGTTTGCCTAGTTAATTCACACCCCTGCTCTCCGAGAGGACAGCTTCGTGCTTTCTCCTTTCCTCTCAAACTCCTCTTGGCTCTCCTCCTGCCATTCTCAGGTGGTGACCTACATGCTCTTTCACTGGGCATTTAGAGTCCCACAACTATATCCACCCACCTACCTGCACACTGAATCTGTGGGGCCCGCCTCCTCCTGTTAGAAACCATGACGTGTCCTCGCATCCATCCCAGGCCAAACCACCTGGGCACTGGCTCTCACACCCACCCCCCACTCAAGGTCATGCTCCTGCCTTCGCTCCTCTTTCCTCATGTCCCCCTCCCTGTTGGATCACCCTTATCAGCATATAAACCTGCTGCAGAATCTCTCATCTTCAACATAAAGGCTTCCCCTGATACCACAATCTTCTCCGGCAATTGCCTCATTTCTCGGTGCCCCTTCAAGGCCAAACTCCCTGAAAAACTCAACCTTAACCAGTGTCTCCACAGCCTCACTTACTCTTGTGCTCGCTGCAGTTGTCTCTCCCCTTCCAGGGCCCTCACGCCCCTGCCAGCTGGTCTCGTTCCCTGGCCAATAAAGGGAAACAGTTTGAGGAGAAAGAAAGTAGTTTCATTTGTCAACAAATTGAGGAGGGTGCGGACTCGTGTCTGAAAGACCACGGTCCTGCTCGTTGGCAGAGGGCAGGGGTGTTGATCTAGAGTTACAGGGAGTAGAAGGGGGGACTGGCCAAAGGTCAGCACGTCTGTCCTTGTGACGCAAGTATCTGGTGATTCTGCCTGGCACCAGCTTGCTTTCACCACATCTGGCGGCCAGCAATTCTAAAGGATTCCTTGCAGTGAAGCTCTTTTCCTTGAGAATGTAAAACAAAACAAAACAAACTAAAATAAATCAGGGTTTATTAAGCTTAGAGGGAAAAGAAAGGAAATGGGAGCGCTTATCTGGTGGGACAGAGAGAGACATACATTTTCTTGCTGCATCACCCCCAGAGAGAACTTTTGTCGGGGTCCCCAGTGATCTAAGTGAGCTCAGGTTGCAATAACAAATACCATAGACTGAGCGACTTAAACAACAAACATTTCTCACAGTTCTAGAAGCCAGGTACTGGCCAATTCAGTTCCTAATGAGAGCTGGCCTCCTGGCACTCATCCCATGGGGGGCCCACCCCTGTGACCTCATCTTAACCTAATCATCTCTTGTAGACCTCAACACCAAACACCATCAAACTGGGATTTACAACTTCAACTTATGAATTTTGGGGGTACAGAACCATTTTTCAATCCATTACACCAGTGACCACCGAGTGCAGTGGTTAGCGCTCAGGTCTATTTACTGGACCTCTTAGCTGCATTTCTGGAAACAACTTTTTCACTTGACCTCCCAAGGCATCACTTATCTCAAGGGCTGCTCCTTCCCAGTTACTTTTGTGAATCCTCTTTCTCCCAACAATTAAATGGTGATGCCCCAAGATTTATTTCTCGGATTTCTTCTCTCTACTTCATTCTCTTTCTGGATAACCTCATCCAGTTTCACAGCTTTGGGGAAGCTCTCTCAGACTTTTATCTCCAGCCCTTACCTCTTCCTTATAATCCAAACTTGAATATTCAATTGCCTCCTTTTATCTCTTCATGGATATCTAGTGGGTATCTCAGACGTAAAAAAATGCTGTCTGTTGTCTGAATGCATGGTTTCATTACCAGCCTCACCCCTACCAACAAACTTCTCCCCCCACAGGAATCTCCAGCTTAGCACATGGTACCACAATTCACCCAGCTTCTCAGATCCAAAACCTGAGAGTCATTATTGACCCCTCTCTGTCATACACACCACATCCAATCAGTGACTTTCTTTTGGTTCTCTTTTAAACACATCCAAAATCCAATTAAGTTTCACCATCTCTGTCACTACCATTTTGGTCTATACCATCATCAACTCTGTCTTGGATTATTGCAGGAGTCTCCTAACTGATCTGTCCACTTTGATCCTTGTTCCTATACCTTATTCTCTATACAGCCAGAATAATTCTTTAAAATACAGATCAGATCATGACCATTCTTGCCAAGTCTCCCAGTTCTTAGAATAAAATCTAAAAGCTTTTATTTCATCTAAAATAAAGTAAAAAAGTTTCCATGGCTCTAAGAATAAAATCCTGCATCCTCTCTGAGGTTTACAAGGCTCTACATCAGATGTGTCGGGTTGAACTTTCTGCAATGATGAAAGTGTTCCCTATGCGTGCTAGCCAACATGGCAGCCACGTGTGACTGTTCAATACTTGAAATGTGGCTACAGCAGCTGAAAAACTGAATTTTTAATTTTATCCCATTTTAATTCATCTAAATTTAAATTGCCATGTGTGTCTAGCATCTATTATATTGGTCAGCACAGCTGTACAACCTCCCTGACTTGGCCTTTTCCCCCTCCTTTGTATCATCCACTGCAGCCACATTGATGTGGCTTGATGCTCTCAGAACATTCTAAGCACAGCACATTCTCACCTCATGGCCTGTGCATGCCTCTCTATCTGGAATTTACTGCTCCTGAATAAATATCAAATGTCCTACTCCCTCACTTTATTCTGGTCAAGCATTATCTCCTTAGAAATATTTTCTGACCACCTACCAATAAAAGCACCCCATGTTTCTCAACTTGCTTTATTTTTCTTCTCAGCACTTCTTGCCGCATGATACACTATTATATTATTCTTGTTATTTACTCACCACCCATCTCTCCCATTAGGTTAGTGCAACTCTGACCTGTTCCAGTAACATTTTACAAAGTCTTGGGTATTTCTTTAATGCTTATTTCTTTAATGTTTTGTTCCATTGTCTACATCCTCCATGCTTCTTTGTTGCATTTAATTTTAAATCATTCAGGATGAGGAACAGGGAACCCCTTTGTGCCTTGGGTCTAGGTTGTTTTCTTCAATTCAGCTTCTCCTATAATGATATTTGATTTCTCTCTGGTTTCTGTATCTGTTTCTGGTTTCAAATCTGACTCCTGTCCCCCTAGGGAACCCCAGCACCCACAGGGCCAGTTCAAAATGTCTCTTCTGGAAGCTCCCCCTGATTCCCAGCACACTCTGGCTCTCTCGCCTGGATCTGCAGCTCTTAGCACACACTTGACAAAGGGCTTAAGACACTGTCTTGTGTAAACTCTTGCAGCATCTGGCCTGGAGCTTTCCTTGCCTGTTTCCCAGGCTCTCTTCT
The DNA here is from genome assembly GCF_014898055.3 of Talpa occidentalis. Classification (NCBI taxonomy): domain Eukaryota; kingdom Metazoa; phylum Chordata; class Mammalia; order Eulipotyphla; family Talpidae; genus Talpa; species Talpa occidentalis. The sequence goes on along the minus strand of NW_023605305.1, from coordinate 109,715,764 downwards.
CAGAACAGGTGCTGCTCCTAAGTCCATGATAGGAAGGCAGCCACGGCTTCTGAGGCTGGGGTGGCACACAGGCGCTGGCAATGCCCCAGCCCGTTTGCAGTGATCACACGGGAACTCACCTAGAGGGTGAGTTCACCACCTCACCAAAGGGACAGCTGTCCTCCCAAGGATCCAGCGCACACTCACAAAAAAACCAAGACTAAAATAATTTCCTGGGGCTCAAGTTTTATCTTTGGAAAATAGAACCGAGTCGCCACTGCCATTCCACACTCATGACTGCCCTTGGCTGTCTGTTCGCTAGGTCATGCGATTGGGACACCCACTTGTATAGGGAAAGCCAGAAGCTATTATTAAAAACCAACCACTTTGGGCCTCCCTGGTGGCGCAGGGGGTTAAGATGCAGCCTATGAGGCTATACACAGCATCTGCAGCACGAGTTCCATCCCCAGCCAGGGAGCTACCCACATGGCGCAGCCGACCTCTCCTGATTCGCCCGCTGCTCCCCTCAGCAGTGTACTTTGGTCAGTCTGCCTGTTCTGTTCCCTGCTCTGTCTCTGGTGAATCCTTTCACCCCCTCCAACCTCTGGCCTACACCCCAGTTCTTGTATGGAAAAATAAATAAAATCTTTGGAAAAAAAAAAAAACAAACCAACCACTTTGGATCCTAATAGAAGTAAGCCAACTACAAAATGATACTTTTTAGACAACTCAGTAACTTGAATTTAGATCAAGTAAAATTAGAGAATTATTATTTTGTTTCTTTTATTGGGCTGATATATATACATGTATGTATGAGATGTTATCAGAAGTGATACAGAGGGATTGACAAGTGAAATGATACATTATAATATGTGAGATTTGCTCAAAAAACTTTAGGAAAATAAACAGATGGGGAAGATTGGAAGAATGTTGATAATTTCAGAAGCTGGTCATGGGTCTGTGGGATTTCATTTTACTCTCTACTTTTGTATACGTTTAAAAATTTCAATTTAAAAAGTCAACCTCTTGGATTCTCCCTTCTTGAGGCTGCAAACTAACAGAACCCCCCTCAAGCCCCTTCATGGAACATGAAGCTTTTGGTCTGAAAGTCTTTGTCAAGAACCCACGAATCTGTTAGTATGACAGTCTTATTAATAGCCCTCAGGTGCATTTTTTTTTTTTTTTTAAAGAAACTGAACTGATGCTGATGTAAAGCTTAATAGAAGGATAAGGTGAGTCTGCAAAGGTCAAAGGATTAGGAGAGCCCTAAGGGGGGCCTGGCCCCTGGCCCCGCATGTGACCTTCATCACAGCGAGCAAATTCTCCTGCCACAGAAATAGCTACACACACCAGGGTGGATGAAAGCAGAGGCTGCCGCCCTGGGCCTCGTTGACTGGGAGTAGCATTTGCCCCCCGGGGCCTCATGCCAGAGCCCAGACCACCCAGTGGTGGGAGTAATTAAGCCAAGAAAGGTCACCGATTCATAATTTATGTCTACGTGGTTCAATTTAACCATCAGCCTTCTCCATCGGTGCCCACCTCAGTGACCAGGAGGGGTTCAGCTGAAGACCCAGCCAGCAAGCCTGCCTGCCCACCTGGCCAGCAGCGGCCCATTCTTGTAGGACCATTCTCCCTGGGGGTGGGGGTGTGAGACTGCTCTCCTGAGGCTGGGGTGTCCCACTGGGGGGCGGGGCATAACAAGAGGCTTTAGCAAAGCCATCTTATCTTGGTCTCTAAATAATAACCACAGAGCTGCCATTTATTAAGCACTTGCTGCGTGCTAGGTCTTTTTCAGACATTTCCACATTTATTCCTCTTCACAGCCCTAACACGTCATCATGTTATCTCCTTTTACAGATAAAGAAAAGGATGGGAGACGGGTTAATACAATGAATCAGTCACACCCTCTCCAGTGATCTAACACCAAGGCCCGGCTCTTCACCTCCTCCGGATCCTGCCTCTTGACAATGGTCCTGGAATGCAAATGAAGATCATCTAACTCTGGTGACAGTTTACTGTGGTCTTATTTCACATTTTTATCAGACAGGTTTGCAGGACTTGAGCAATTCATCTGAGGACTAGCAGTGGGGGGGAAGGAAAGGAAGCTTTTTGCTCTGCTCTCTTTTCTTGCTGTCACTCAAGCACGCCGCACACCTCCCCCGAGAGGCGAGCTGTGTTTGCTTCCCTGCTGGCCCCTGACATTCAGGGTATGCGCTGGGAGCTCAGCTCCACCTCTGGTCTTGGTGGCCTTTAGCTTTGGTCTCTCTGGTGCTGCATGCACGACCATGTGGCTGAACTACAGAACCGGTGTATGGTCAATGGCAGGGCTGCACTCCTGCCATGCAGCTAAGGACCTTAGAGAACCCAGCCTCAGACCCACCCGACTAGCCCAGCCTTCCCCGCCAAAACCCAGGCCAGGGGCCTACAAGGGGCACCTGCCTTCCCAGCTGGACGTGCTCTAGGCCAGAGGTGGTGCTTCGGGAGCCTGACTAGCCAGAACTTCTGTGAGCCATCTATAATTCCTTACCTAGTTGTTCTCAGGTCCTTCTCCAGATTGCCAGCCATGCTGAAGAGAATGAAAGAAGACTTTTGTCTCCGTTAGGGTGGGACCATGAGGGGATGAAGCTGGCCCTTCTGGAAGCAGAACCCGGAGGTGGCGGCAGGCACTGGCAAGTCTCCAGGTGAGACAGCAGGAAGGAAGTGAGGCCCTGGTTCAAGGCAGAGGCTTTCCTGGGGGTGGAATCTGTCAGGTGTCAGGGCAGGGGAGATCGGAGGAAATTCTCCTGAGGCTTGGTCCATCCAGGCCACTGAGCATTCTGGGAAGATGCCACCGCTTTACCTGATAGGTCTTCTAGGCTGCTGCTCTTGCTGGCGGTCAGGTTTCCAGGGGCTGCAGGTGGTGGGCCTGCCCACCTTAGTCTGTGGTCTGTAAGCCCTCCCTTCGCCTTCACTTACTTCCCGGTTATTCCTTCCCTCCCGGGCAAGGAGGAATTGATCAAATTAAAAAATTCCCACCACTGCCAACACCCACTGTGAAGCTCCTATCTCAGTTAATCTGGACAATTTAAATATATCGAGCACCTATTAGGTAACGAACACGGAGCAAACGGAACCACAGGGTGAAGCAGACACAGACGTGCTGGCACACGGCCCGTAGTTTAGTCTCTACCTGGTTTAGAAGACAGATCATTGAATAATTCCTGTAAAGTCCGAGGGCAGTTAAGACAGCAGAGAGAGAGGGCTTTGGAGGGTACAACCTCCTCTCACAGATGCTCAAAGCAAGGAGAGACTGATATTTGCCTCTCTGGGCCCTGTGGGGGAATGAGAGGGCAGAAGATTGAGGGCCGCTCACAGTCAGTCCTTGGCCAAGGAACTGTGTCACCAGGGCTTGAGGGGAGTCAGAGGGACAGAGGAAGGCATTGTCTAAGCTCCATGCACAGGCCTGAGGGCAGGCAGCCCAATGCACCTCACCGCCACTCAGCTGACGATCAGGAGACTTTCAGAGAAAACAACAGTCCTCCTTCTGTTGTGCTATTTGGCTCTAACTATTTAATCCAATGAATAATAAGCCCCCTCTGCCATCCTCACCTCTCCCTCCCCCACCGCCAGCCAGCCGGCCCCCCACTCCAGGTGAGCACAGCTGTGCAGAAAGTGATTGGTTTCGGCAATTTTCATGTGCAAGAACCACAAAGAACTGGATATGAGACCAGCAGGGACAGCCAGCCCACTCCCTGCTGGGCCTGAGGCTCTCCTGTTCTCTGCGCTTCCCTAGCAGGAGCTGTGCCAGGGCTGCCAGCCCCACGCCTGCTCTGTCTGGAGCTTCCTGCATCCAGGTACCACCTCAGCAGCCTCATGTTCCTGGTTCCTCTCCTGCGAGCTGGGCTGTAGGCGTAACCACTCTCCTCCTTCCTGTTCCCGCCTTATCTCTTCTGGGCAGTGAGGCTGGGCCCCAGCAGCTACTGTGGGTGTCCACTCCCCTGGTCAGTGGGTGACTGTCCTGGCCATGGTGATGAAGTCCACTCAGGCCCATTGGTCTCTGGGCCTCCCCTCTGGGTGGTTTAAGCCTTGCCCCTCATATCCTACAAAGACAGCTGAGATTTTTCTAAAAAACCACTGGCTTCCTAGAGGAGCAGCACATCTGAGAGTCTGTCCAGTGGGCTCAGGACCAGGGCCAAAAAATCCCCCTGGGGGCTTGTGTCTGAATTTGGCCTCTGCATGTATGTCTGTGTGGCTGAGTGTGTGTGTGTGTGTGTGTGTGTGTGTGTGTGTGAGTGTGTGTAGGGGAAATAATTACTCCGAATGAAACGTAGCATGTTCCTGTCAAGCTGAGCTTCTCTTCCTACCACGGCCTAAACAAGTTCAGCCACACCTACCACAGCCTCAGACCTGGCCTCGGCACTGGGCTGTCTCCCGGCTGCTGGGGCAGACCCCCCATGACCAGACAGTGCATAGGGTGCCCGGGGGGCAGATCATAGCTCCATACCCAGAAGGGCACACTGCCCCACAACTCCTGGCGGCCTCCTTTTTAACTTTACAGGTTTTCTACAGGCCGACCTCTCCCTTCCCTTCATCCTCACCCCTGCTCTCTCCTGGTCCCCAGTTCATCCTCAACTTTGGTAATTTGGGAGGACCACGAGAATCCGGCTCAGACTGCCTCGCCCTGGGCTCCATCTTCTCCCACAGTCTGCTCCCCAGCTGGGAGGGAGAGGTCATAGGGAAACGTGTGTGCAGGGGTGAGAAAGAGCAGGAAAAGGTAAAAAAGGAAGGAGGGCGAGAGGCAAGGAGTGGGAAGGAACTTTGCATTCTCATTAGCAATGCTAACTGCACAGTAATGACTTTGTGTTATTATCAGAAATTTATCCTGGAAAACAGTCAGCTGCCCCGGCAGACACAAGCTCGCTTCACAGCACTGGCTCAACACTTGAGAAAAACGAGCAATTTCTTCTCAGAGAGAAACTTGCCATGACCCAAACTCTGATGTGTTCACAGAGGAGTTTGGAGCTGGGTCCTGTGGCTTTATCATAATCAGCTTGAGGTCAGGGGTGGGCCTTCCTCTGCTTGCCTGGAAAAACTGAGCTCTGGATAAGAACTCAGCGTAGTGAGACTGAGCGCTGGAGCCTGGAGCCATGAATATAGAGATGCAGCGAGACTGTGGGTCCTCTGTCTCACTTGTCCCTCAGGAGTGAGTGCTCCAACCAAGGAAAGTCTGCCCGTTCTCTGTTCACATGAAGCACTCGATTTTTGCCTGAAAGACTTGTCGCAGGTTGTGAGAATGAATATGTCCCCTCATTTCCTCCTAGTCCAGGTCTCCTCTCACCTGCTTGAAAACAAAATAAAATCAAAAGTAAAAGAAAACACCCTTAAAACTCTACTCCTCCAGGAAGCCTTCCCTGATTTGACCTATTTAACTCAGATTCTTCCAGCACTCACACGCTCACTTTGCATATATTGCATCCATAGGACCCCTTCTTTTCAAGGAGACACTCACCAAATGTGGATTAGGTATGAGACACTGAAAATATAAAGATAAATAAGATACAGACCCTGGGCCTCCCAGTTGGTGCAAGGGGTTAAGACGCAACCTATGAAGCTGTCCGCAGCCTCTGTAGCACGAGTTCCATCCCCGGCCAGGGAGCTGCCCACATGGCGCAGCAGACCTCTCCTGACTCGCCTGCTGCTCCCCACTCTGCCTCTGGTGAATCCTCTCGCCCCCCACACCTCTGGCCTGTACCCCAGTTCTTGTATGCATAAATAAATAAATATTAAAAAAAAAAAAACAAGATACAGACCCTGGATCGAGGAGCGCACAGCCCAGTAAGAATAAGCAGTGTGCTGTTGCTAAAACTCCAAGGCGAAGCTTAGCACAGCAATGGACTGACAAGGAAAGGGACATCTGAATCCGCTTCAGAAGTCAGAGAAGGTGCTGTTCCAGTGCTTTTGTGTTATCATTTCATTTAAACCTCTCCATAAACTGATGAGAGAGGTGATACTATTATCATCTCTATCTAACGAAAAAAAAAAGGTGAGGCACAGAGAAATTTAATAACTTGCCCCAAATCACCCAGCTTCTAATGGCAGGTCTGAGATCTGAGCCCAGGTGCCAAAGCCCATATTCTTACCCTCAAGACCCCACCTCAGCCAGTAGGAGCCATCTGGGTGGTGAGGAAAAGAGGGAAGTTGTTCAGGGCAGGGACAAGCAATTGCACAATTCCAGAATCTACAGGGGGCACAGTGGAGATGAGGAACTGCCAATCAAATGGCAGAAGCGTGGAAATTTGGAGGCTCTGAGGAGAGACAGGGGCAGGCAGCTTGTGAGCACCGCCCGGCAGCTTCAGCCTCTTCAGGAGTGCCTGGAGAGGAGGCTTGAGAGCTGGACAGAGGCCAGATCTGCAAAGGACTTCGTGTCATGAAGAGAATTCCGGCCTCGTCCTGAAGGCCCTGGAAAGCCACTCAAGGATCTCAAGTGGGAAGGTGACAAGGCGCGTTATCGTAAAGGGCAGCTGCCCTGATCCAGAAGAGGCAGGGTGAGTGCTGAGCTAGGGCAGTGCGCGTGGTAAGGAGGGCAGGGGTTCAAGCAACTCAGAGATAAAAATAAGATCATTCAGTGGCAGATGGATGTGGGTGGGCGAAGGAGAGAGAAGGAGAAATTGAGAAAATCAGAAAGAATCAAGGTTCCGAGATTTGGGGTTTACTCTGGGTTGGTCATGTCCTTTTTTAGGGAGGTGGAACATGTTTATGAAGGAAAACGTGAATCCTGACAATGCACATACTGGATTCAGGAGGTCTGAGGTCAATGTGCTCAGAAGAGGAATTTAGAAACATACAGGTAGAACCAAGGAGACAGATGGGTCAGAGACTCAGAACCAGGAGACTTTCGTGTCTGGGTCTTGCAGTGAGACTGCCTGGGTTTGCAAATTCTGGCTCTATCACTTGACACCTTAACCTCAGATAATAATAGCGTCATTGAGAGAATCAAATGATACAATCCATGTTAGCATAGACCCTGGAACCGAGTAAGTGCTCAGTAAATGTTTATTATTACTACTATTAATGTTGGTGCTGCAGTTAACCTTGAACAACTTGAACTTGGGGGTTAGGGCTGACCCCTACACAGTCAAAAATCTGAGTATAACTTTTGACTCCAAATAGCCTAGGTTGACTGGATGCCATACAGATAACATAAATAGTTGATTACATATATTATATATTGTGCTCCTGCCATAAAGTAAGCTAGAGAAAAGAAATTATTATTAAGGAAAGGGTAGGAAGAGAAAATACTTTTACAGGCCTGTACTGTATTTATTGAGCTGTAGGTTTACGTAGCCCTATGTAAAGAAAATTTTCATTTACAAGAAAATTCACCTAGATGCAGAACTGTGTAGTTCAAGCCCGTGTTGCTCAAGGGTCAACGGTATTTCATATTGGAAGCCCGGGGAGTGGATGTGATCACACAGAGAGACTGTGCAGGCAGAAAAAGGAGGGATAAGAGCTAAGTCCAAAGAAAATGGCAGGGCTGGGCAGAGGCAGAGCAGAGAGTGAGAAAATCTGGGCCGGTGGGAAATCTGGAGAGAAACAAGTCACGGTCGAGAATGTCACAGTTGATGTGCGTGTGGGCAACTCTGCAGCAAAGAGGGCAAATAACTCATTTGAAACCAATTTCATGTGTGGCCTCTCCAGTAGCCTATTACGCGCAGTCCCCCCGGACGAGCCGTGAGCTGGAGGCTCTGCAGGTGTGTGTGATGGAGGGGATGACCCGGCCTTGTCTCACGAGCCTGTGCAGACTGGGTCTTGGCAGCGCTCAGTAAATGCTCGATGAATGAATGAATGATGTGAAAAGGCTTGAGTTGTTTCTGGCCCTTGCGAGCTTACAATTCCAAGTGAGTTGTTTTGAACCTTTCTGAGTCCTCACTAGTGAAATAAGAATAATCAGATCCACTTCTCAGGGTTATAATGAGTGTGAAATGAGCTAACATATGGGAGTGTTGTGCAAACTGCACCACGCTCTGCAAATGTACCAGAGTATGAATAAAGGTGGGGGTTGACTCACTGAAACCATTTAGTATATCTCTGGCGAGCAGCGGGAATGTAGGTAAGCCTGAGCTGAGATGGATTTTTGTTCTACTGATTGAATGGAGCCTAAATTTGGTGAACAGATTTGTTCTCTCTGGGGGCTCCTATCCCTTAGTCCACAGTGGGCTGCGGGGTCCTGACCCAAAGCATGCTCTGCAGGTTCTTTCCGCTGAGGTTCTGTTGAAATCAAGGATTAAGACTTCTTAGTTCTGACAGGGCCTTTTTGGATTTGTCACTTTAATTACTTCTGGCATTTTAATCTGGTTTCTTTTCATTAATGAAACAGCCAGAGTCCTGAAGTTGTAAACTCTCTCTAGGTTCCTTGGAGAGGATTCCAATCTTTGGTGTCCTGGTCTGACAAGGCTTGGCCCTTTCCTGGAAGTTGGGCTCGGACCAAGAGACATTAGCCAGATGCAGCCGAGACTCCCCAAGTTGCCCTCGGAGGCGTTCGAGCTCTGTCAGCTCTGTCAAGAGCTGAACGCCAAGCAAGTCCCAAGCCATGAAGCTGTCTGGCTGCAGCCTGGGTTTTATCAACAATAGTATCTTTTCTTTTAACCAGCAACTAGGTCCAAGAGGCAACTGTAATGGCTAAGGTCAGAGGGCAAGAGCTTTGCAAAGAGACACAAGGGTAACTCTTTTCCGGCTTTGAAATTTGTTTCCATTTTTATTTTAATTATTTTTTTTAAGATTTATTTTTTATTTATACAAGAGCCAGAGTACAGGGAGGGTGAGAGGATTCACTAGAGACAGAGCGGGGAACAGAACAGGCAGACTGACGAAGTAAGCTGTTGAGGGGAGCAGCGGGTGAGACAGGAGAGGTCTGCTCGCTATGTGGGCTGCTCTGAGGCCCGCACTGCAGAGGCTGTGGACAGCTTCGCGGCGCTGCACTCAACTGCCTGCGCCACCAGGGAGGCCCTCCATTTTTATTTTTTATCATAAAGTCAAGTTTAAAATATATTCGTTTCTTTGTAAAAGAGGCAAAATTATTCTCACCATCCTCTTCTGCAGAAGGAAGGGGCACTAACCAGGGGCCCGAAGGTCCAAATTCCGGGTCTCTGTCACCTCCTAGCTTGTGTGAGCAGGGACCAGGCAATTTCCTCTGGCCTACGAGCATCCATCCCTCCTGCCTCTTGGCTCATTATGGAACTGAGAGGAGTAAATTAGCTCTTGGCAATCTTCAGGGACTTTCCTGATGAAAGACTATGGGTCTGGACAGTGTATTGCTGGATGTTCCTCTATGATTTGAGAGAGAGAAGAAAGGGACTAGGAACTATAATTTGTTTTAACACCTGCCATGAATCATCATGGTGTATTGGACATTTAACCTAACTCATCTAATTCCTGTCCACCATGAAGCAGGCCTATTCGTTCCATATCCGAGATGAGGAGGCTGAGGTCCAAGGTGCTAAATCACAGCACCGAAAGTGCTACAGCTGACAAGTGATAGTCAAGATTTGAACACAGGCCTGTCAGGCTCCAAAACTTGTCCCTATACACAGTCAGGGGTGAGGAGGGGCACACCTGGCTTCCTTCCTAATCTTGTCACCCCAACAGTGTTCTCACTTCTCAAATACTGTGGAGAGACGTGCACCCACCATGCTTCCGCCCAGCCCTAAAACTCTTTCAGTGATGATGCTGCCTTTTGACTTTGAACCCGTCTCTGCTTCCCTGGTCCTAAGCCTGTGTTAGCCCACAAAGCCAGGCTGGAAGTGGTAACCCCTGTCCAGTTTGCCAGGTTTGATTTGGAACACTGTAGACTTGAGCAGAGAGTACAGAGCAGAAATAAGAACCTCTGAGATGGTGCCCCGGGCTCGGGACGCCTGAATGGTCTAGGATGTTCCCAGAATAAAAGCAAGACTGGACTCTCAAAAATCACCTGGGCCTTGACTCAAAATTCTGGGATGTGTTCTGCATCTTTTTTTTTTTTTTTTTTGTGGGACCCTCGTCGGTGGCCAGGGAACGAACCGGCGCTGCAGAGGCTGCGGGCAGCCTCGCAGCCCAGTGCTCAACCGCTGCACCACCAGGGGAGGCCCCGTGTTCTGCATCTTTATGCGAGATGAATCTCTGAAAAGTCTTATGATGGCTTGAAATGGCATAGTTTGCTGAAGTCACCCAGGTTTGGCTAGTTGCTATGTTTGTGTGGGACCTGGGGGGCCAGTGGGTGACGGCTCCTAGAAATACTGATAGATAAAGCTATTCTGGCAGAAACCCCGTAGCAGAGTTTGTTTCAAATTCAATGGTATAAAGTTACTTCCGGTCCCCACCATAGGAGGACATCAGCTTAACTCTTCACCAGCAGTTAGTGCAATTTCAGCTGATGTTGATTTTCTTAAGTAGATTAGAAGTCTTTGCAAAAGAGGCCACATGGCTCAGTAAGCAGGAGGTGGGGGAGTTTGGGAGAGCAGATGGGGGCCTGGAGGCTGGGTCAGTGTCCTCTGGGCTCCGTTCTGCTTGACAAAAGGGTGGATCTTCCTGCGTCTGTGTCTCTGTGTCTCCCTGCAGTCAGACTAGCTGGGAACGTCAGACTGCCCCCTTTACATCTCTGATGGGGGCTCAGGAGGGAGGAGGGAATGGTGAAAGGGGCTCCCTATTTAGAAATCGCATAGAGATGGGAAGACAATCTGACACATCGGTTCATGTCAAAGGAGCTCATTTCTCCCGCCTACGGCATTAGCAATTTCCTGCTGAGGTTTAATTTTCTATTAGAAATGATTATTTTGTTTTAATTTATTTTATTTGTAGCATAACACAACAGGATGTTGCTGCTCAGAGCAGTGCGGGATCCCAGCCCAGGGCAGTCAGGTCATTGTCTAAGAGGCCAGGGGATGTGCACTCGGGCTATTTCCGAGGTGAGGAGGGCAAATGAGTGGGAGGCCTTTGGTTTCTGCCTCAAACCTACTTTCATTCTGCCTCCCACCCCACTTCCAATTCCCCTCTCTGCTTCTAAGCACTCTGGACCCCGGGGGTGCGGAGGCGAGGAGCAGACTCAGGATGCTCAAGCCCTGATTGGAGATGAGGTGAGGGTGGTGGGGGAGGGGAGGTCCCACATGGGTCTGGATGACACGGGTGATGCCCTTTCTCTTTCAGAGCCAGAAAAACTGCTCTCAGATCGCCTCCCTTTTCCTTTCCCCACTCAGCCTCCTCTCTTCCCCTCCTCCCATAAAATCCTAGAGTGTCATTGCTGGAAGGAGCCTCAAAGAGCTTCTCATCCAACTTCATCATCTTGCAGATAAGGGAACTGATGCCCTGACAGGGGCCAGATTGTGGCTGCGTCGGTGCTCCAGTCCTGGACGCCTGCCTCCTGGTGCCCTGCCAGTGCCCTTGTTTGCTGCTATGCCATGCTGGCTATGTCTGCTTCTCTCTCCTCCTCACCGTTAAGCTGAAACTCAGACTGTTTTCTCTCTGAGACACAGCCCCGGGGGGCAAAAATTCCACTTCTTTCCACCTCCTTCTCGCCCTGGGTCTGGCTGGGACTCTGGGGGTCTGAATTTGGTCTCTCATGGGACGAGGCATACATGCATTTTGGGAGGGCTTGGGGGAGAAAGGGTTGTAGAGAGGAAAATTCCTACCTTAACGTGACTATCTTTTATTTCTGCGCTGGGACTGGGTATGTGACTAGGGGTATCAGCAGCTGACTTGGGAGGGGGACGAGAAGATGATAATGAGCGTGGAGCTCTTGCTTAATGTAAACACGCGTCTCTGCTACTGCTCTTTCTGAACGAGTGTCCCTTCACACGTGTGTTAGTCTCTCCGTCCCTTTCTCTGTTCTCTGCGTTTCTCTCTCTGTATCGTCTGTATTTGCCAATTTATGTTGCATCTTCTGCCTCTGGGGCTCTTTACCTCTGTCTTTCTCTTGTCTCTACCTCTGTCCCGTTTCTTGCTCGCTGTATTTCTCACACACGTACTCCAAATTCAATAGTTATTGACTGGCCCAGGAGCTCCGGTCCCTTCCCACAGCCCTGTCAGAACAAAACCTCCTTCTCCCTCTTCGGCTGAGAAATACCAGGTCCAGAGCTGCTACTGGAGCGCCAGAGACACTGCAGAACTGCCTGCCGAGTGTGGAGGCTGAATCTGGGAACAATGAGAAATAATCTGTTAATTCTCAGCTTCTGCCACCTGCTCTGCTCCAAACAGGCTCCTTAGCCTTCAGTTTAGATGCAAATTCCCCCACTCGTTGTAAGCAAAATATTGATTTCCCTGCATCGCAGTCCTGGGCCCTTGCAATGGTCCTGTGTTTTTGTTTCTCTGCAAAGGAAAAACAAGGCGCTTTGTTCTGCGAATTTCCCTGGGAACTCAAGAGGGGGAGGGAGAAATCGCCGCGGAGTGACAGAGTTGCCATAAATACGGGCAGAGAGCGCTTCTTCTTCATTTGTATTTTACATAAACACAAACCTGCCGGAGGGGAAACTGCTAATGAGCACGTGAGGTGGGGCCTCGGAGCACCCATCTGCCCAAGCGCTGAGCCCTGCATTTGGGTGCTGAAGGAGGTGGCAGGGTCTCTGAGCTCATCAGGTGGGAAGCGAATGGGGACTTCGTACCCTCACCTGTTCTTGCAACAGCAGCTGAGCACCTTCCACAGGAAGGTGGCCTGCACTGCATAGTGTCCACGGCACCGGGGTCACACCTACTCGGTCTCTGCTGCCTGAATTCCAGCCCTTTCTTAAGGCAAGATTCAGAGGTCAGGGTGCAAGCTGTGAGCTCTCTCTCTTCCCCAACCCCTTCCCTCATCCTGTGCCACGCGGCAGTTGTAACAACTGGGCCTTCAGTACCGTGGACAGAGCCAAGGAGCGCGTCCCGCGAGGAAGAACCGCCTGGTTGGGCCAGGGACCTCTCAGACTCCCCTGGCCTCTGTGCCCGGCTACCAGCTCTGAGTCCCAGGGCCGGCTAGCGCGCTTGGTGCAGATGGCGCACGGTGGAGACCGGGAGCTGGAGCTACGAATCTCCTCCCTCCGGAACGTGAGTCACCGCCCAGCCACTTCCAATTAGCGTGTTAATTAAGAAGGAAAAACCATTCTCCCCCACCCGGGTACACACCAGCCCCGCAGCTCCCGGGGGTTCCAGCTAAAGTTTCCTTCCAGGCTCCGGGAAGGCAAACGGACTTCAGGGGAGCCTCACGCAGGAAGGGACCACCCGCGGGCCGGCGGAGGGCGCGCGCCTTTTGGGGACCCATTGATGTCCAGAGCAGAGCATGTCGGAGCTCCCCAGCCAACCTGCTCCTGGACCTCGCAGCACAGGTCCTGAGGGGCGCTCTGACCCAAGCCTGGCCTCCGTCCTCACGTTTCTGCTTCGGTCTTTCTGGCCCATCTTATGCTTAACGGAAAGATACATTATGTCTCGTGGTGATGGCATCTTTGCGGGAGGTGGGTCTGGCTGGAACAGGGCGCCCTCCAGAAATGCCCCCTGATTCCTATTCGTCAGAAACTTTCCCCTCCCGTTGCCATGGAGAGAGACGGCCGCTGCCTCCAGTCGCCATAGCAACGTGCGGGTACCACGGACCGCAGGATTGCGGGGCCCAGAAAGTCTTTTGCAGTTGGCATCGCCCCTCAGACTTAGGGTCTTCTGCAAGTCTTGGGGCAAGTCTGAGTAACTTCCCGCGTCAGGTGCCTTGGCCAGCCACCCTTCTTTCTGTAATGGGTTGATTTATTTTGCGCCAATGTGTGGCAGGTGGCAATGTACCCAGTGTTTTCATAAACACGATCTTTAGACCCCCAAGCAGCCCGGGAAGCACTCTTAATTATTTTATTCCTTTCTCGGGGGCACAACTGAGGCTCGCAGAGGCCCAAGGTCACACGAGGCAGCGAACGCGGCTCCCAGGCTGTCCCCGGGGCCTTGCGCCCTCCGGGACGCGGGGCAGCGCGGCTCCCCGCCTCGGACCCGCCGGCCTCGGGCCGGCCCCGGCGCGCAGAGGGGGCGGCCGGGAGGCGCCAGACTTGCCAGCTGCCGCGGGGTGCCACGTGAGGGGCGGGGACCCTGCGGGGAAGTGGTTAAAAGCGGAGCCGAGCCGCAGGGGGCTGCTGCGGGAGGGTCTTCTCGGGGCGGCCTCGCCCCGCCCAGTCCCGCCGCGCCGCGGGTTCCGGCGCCTGCTCCGAGGGCCGGGGTGCCCGGCATGAGCGGGGAGTGGGGGGCCGGGGGGCCTCGGTGCCAGGAGGCGCTCGCGGTCCTGGCCTCGCTGTGCCGGGCCCGGCCGCCCCCTCCCGGGCTGGACGAGGAGACTTGTCGGAGCTTCGCGCTGCAGCCCCCGGAGCGCAGCCCGAGCGCGGCCGACGCAGGTAACGCGCCCCCCGAGCCCCCCGCCCCCCTTCTAGGCTCTCCCCCTGGCTGAGCCCCCTCCCCCAAACCCTGACCCCAGGAGCCCCGGAACTTAGAGAAGTTCGGCTCGGAATTTTGGATTCGGAACCCGGGCCAGCCAGTGCCCTGGCCGCGGCCGACCGGGCGCGCGGGGGGCCGTGGGGGGCGAGGGCCGGGGTGGGGGGCGCGGCCCCTCCCGCTGACCCCGCGGGCTCGCGGAAAGCCGGGTTCGCGGGGCCGGGCGCCCCCGGGGACCTCGGGGTCCCTCCTGCCTCGGGCTCGCCCTGCGGTCGACCTGCCGGGGTGGGTCCGGGCACCGAGCGGGCGGCCGGGACATCCCGCCCGAGGAAGTAACTCGCTTCTCCGGGGATGTCCGGGACCCGCCCGTCGGTCTGTCTGTCCGTCCGTCTGTTCTCTCGAGGAACGCGGCGCCAGCCCCCCGCGGTTCTCAGGGAGAAACTTGGGTCTGCGCCTGGCACGGGCGCTGGGCGTCCGGGCGCCTCTCGGGCTGCGAGCGCCGCCTGCGTCTCGGCGCGGGGCGGGGGGCGGGGGGCGGGGTGGGGGAGGGCGTCGCGGCATCCCTCCCCCACCCCCTGCACCCCTATAACTCGCTGCCTCGGCCTCTCTCTGACTCACTCGGACTCGAGGCCGGGCGCGCGGAGCGGTGCCCGCGCCCACTTCGCCGAGCGGGCGCCTCCTGCCCGGGCCGCGCCGATCCCGCAGCCGGCGCCTCCCGGGCGCCCCGAGCCCAGGCGGGCGGGCGCCGAGCCGAGTCGAGCTCGCCGGAGCCGGTGAGTCCGAGCGCGAGCCCCGGGCCCCGGGCGGCGCGCGGCTGCGGGGTCCCCGAGGCGCCTGGGGGCGGCGGGTGGGCCGCGTGGCGCGGGCGGGCCGGGCATCTACCTGCGGCACCGGCGCCGCGTGGCCGCGCTCGCGGGCTGCAGCCGGGTCCTTTGTCCCGACCGACCCCGACGTCTGGGGGTCCCGGCAGGAGGGAGTCTGGGGGGCTTCCCTCGGGGGGAGGTCGGGAGGGCCGGGAGGGGCCGGGGCAGCGCGGGGCCTCGAGGGAATGCAGGGTGGGGGCGGGGAGATCCTGCAAGGACCCAGGCGCGGGGGTGCCTTGGGCTCCGCAGGCTGCACCCCTCCTTGGCCCCCAAGGCGCCGGGCCCGGGGGTGCCAGGGCGGCTCCGCACCACCGGCGCGGGAAAGGGAAGAGGGGCCGTGAGAGGCGGGAATTTCATCTCCAGGCTTCTCCTGGGACCAGAAACCAGGGGCTGGAGCTGCGGTTCCGGAGCAGGGACCGGTGGGGTAAGGTCCGCAGAGGCTGAGGGTTCCAGCGCCCCGTTTTCACTTGAGGGTAGAAGTCAGAGTTGTGGCTAGTGCTGGATGGGGTCATTAGGCCAGGGCCTGGGGAGGGGGGAGAGACGGGGAGAGGAGTTGGGGGCCAGAGAGAGGCTCGTGTGTGTTAGGGGGCTGTCTCCAGCCTTGGGGTGCAGCCCACCTCAGCTCTGTGAGGGTTTAGGGTGTGCTGTTCTCGCTCGCTCTTCCCCTGGCCCCCGCCAATGTTGAGTCAATGGGTTGATTACTGCAGGAGAAGAGACGGAGTTTAGACATAAAGAAGTGCTTTTAGACGGTGACACAGTGATGGAAGTTGGAGAGGTTGGTTCTGCTTCTGGAAGCATCTCAGAGTAGATCAGGCCAAGAAATTGTTATTAGACTTTGGCTCCTGGTGTCATCACTCCTCACACCTCCCAACCCCCCATATCCCACCAGACACACGGGCCAGGAGGCTGCCTGCCTGCCGGCCTTTCCATCCCCCTTCCGTTTCTTCTCCGGTGAGGTGATCCATTTCCAGCAGGACCTGTCGTGCTGGTCCTGACCCCTCAGACCCTAAAGGTAACAATTCAAGGTGAGAACACACCTGTCGATTTCTAGCTGCCATGGAGGCTGCCCCTCTTGTCTGCATAAGCCAGAAATCTTGGGGGGTGGGATGGAGGTTGGGGAGTATATTTGTGTAGCACGTCCCCATACCAGGGACCTGCCATCTCCAGGGGGACACCCTGCAGTCTGGAATGGCAGGTACCTAGACAGGCAGACTGAAGATCAGGGTGAGTGAGAGAAAGCTGAGAAGCAGGAGCCCGAGGACCCAGATGAATCAGTAAGCTTCCCTGCAGGCTGCTTCAGTTTGGGTTGTCAGCCTGGGGGAGCTTGAGCTTTGGCTGCTGAGTCACAAACCTCAGGAAGCCCTGGGGAGGTGCGGGGGGGGGGGGGGTGGATTGGAGGGACAAACTGTGGCCCTGCAAGGGGTGGGGGCAGGAGAACCTTAATCAGAGCAAAAGAAAGAGGGTAGCTGAGTGGCTTTGGGGTCTTGGGGATTTAGGTGAACACCTGGTCTAGGGAGTGGGGTTCAGGACTGGGGCCTGGACTGGGGCCCATCTCTAGCCTACTTCCTAGAGCCATTGGCTGGATCCAGATTCCAGCCAGAGAAAACACTGGGGTTTTCATTTGCAGTTTCATGAAAAATGCAAGTGACTAGAGCATGCTCAGTTGCCTTTACCATTCTGTTTCCCCTGCCTTCCTCCTGCTCTCAGTCTCTAGCTCTTGGGATTTCTAGTAACACCTTGAGCTTCATGACTGAAATTCAGATTCTATCATCCTCTACAAAGACCCTCCCATGCGCTAGGGTCTGCGCTAGGAATTGCACAGGCAATCTCAATCAGACCCTGATTTGGAAACACCTCTACACAAACTGTCCCAGCTTGAAAACAAAGTTCCTCTTTTCTTTGAAAACTCTAAAGGCCAAGAAGGGTCTGCCTGCTTTCTTAACATACCCCCTCCCAAGGTGGACACTGACAGGCAGTTCTCTGGTTGGTTTTTTTTTTTGTCATCTGCTTTGTGGAAGTGAGTGACTGTTTCCCGAAGGTCAAGTTGCAGAATGTCGGGTTGAGGTAGGACCCAGAGGATCAGTGATGTTCCAGAAAATGCAGGAACCTCACAGGAGACCCTGAGCTGCCCTGTGCCTCCCAGTTCGGCAGCCAGGAATAGTTGTTCTCTGGCTTACCTGTGACCCTGGCATGTACGTGATGCTTGTTCACTTCTCTAACGATTGTGGAGTTGTTCTGTGATTCAGCTGCCTGGCTTTGAAGTTGGCCTTCTGTGACACATAATATTTTTCCTGCTTGTGATGGCAAATTAACTGCACAGCATTTCATCAAAACACAAAAGTCCTGTTTCTATAACTGAATACTCAGTCACTCCCTCTCTCCTGGCTGGCTGAAAAGGGCAGGAATTCTCCAGATTTTGTCTTCTTTGAGGCAATGCACAATCCTTTAGAACCTGTGATGGTGATAGTCTCAATCCACACTGTTTCTTGAGTTTTAAGATTCTAGAACCAGGACCCAATAGCCTGGAGTTGTAGAGCTATGGACTGACAGTTCTAGAAGTTCTCTTCTCCTGCTGACTGGGAATTTCAGCAGTGAAGTTGGTTGATCCAGGTGCTGCATCCCTCCAAGCTCTGTACTGAAGATGTGTTCTCTTTTCACTCTTTGGATACTGTTCCTCCTCCCGATCAGAGCTGGGAGTATAACCTGTGGCTACGAATAACTACGACTGGAATTGAGGCACCTGGTTCAGACCAAGTATCTTTAGGGTTGTCTGGAAGTGGGGAGAGCAGGATCAGAGAAAGTCCTGACAAAGCCAGGGGGTCCCCTTGCTGGTCCTGTTTAGGAAGAGAGGCCTCCTGGGCCGCAGGGACTGGGCCACACTTAGGAACTAAAACCTGGGGAGCCTTGGAAAGTAGAGGTGAGCAGGGCACCCAAGTGGGGACACTCCTGGTATAATGGAGAGTCTCTGTTGGGACATGGGACTGTTCACCTCGCCCTGCACACAGGTCTCTTCTTTCACAGGTTGCAGGTACAGAGGGGGATGGGGAGGTGGAATAGAACCTGTCCGGCTTTCTGTCTGCCCCTCCCCTCCCCCCAGCTTTGATCCCCACAATCAGAGGCCACCTGCCACATGACCAATGAGGCAGGAGGGTGCAGTAACCATCTGCCCAAATAATAACACTAATAATTGCTAAATTAATGCCAACGCTCCATTAGCTATATAACACTCCACATTAGTCTCCGATTTATCTCTGAATCCCCTAATGACTGTGGAAGTGGGTGCCCAGTCATAAAGCTTGGTGTGGCCGTAATTAGCCCAGCATTGTCTCTCCTCATCAGTTTTTTCAGGAGCATTAATTCCTTCTCTGTTTGGATTCTGCTAATTATCCCCATCGGTAGCTTGGCCTGGATCTATGAAAGAAGGAAAGGAAGCTCTCTACTAAAGAAGGGAAAACTCTCTACTCTCCCTCTCTCCAACCCTGGATTTTAATTAGACCAGTTTCTCCTAATACATTTACAAGCGATGGCAGAGCTTATTATTAATGGGGCACATCTGCGTGCCCCAGAACAGAAAATCCTGTTTCTCCTAACTCTTTCCCACACCCCGCTCAGGTATTTCTCAGGTCTGTCTCTGAAGGATACTTTTCCGGGGCTGTTGGTGTTGGTGGGGTGGCTGCTGGGTAACATGCAGTGTCTGCTTTTTTGCAGGAGAGAAGAATAAGATGAGGGATGAGAAGCTGCTTGAGATTCAGAGGGTTCAGAGGGTTCTCCCCGGGCTCAGAGGGTTTGGATGTCTCCCATCACCCCCTATTCAAAACTGAGAAATGCGCCCCCCAGCTTCTCTGCCTAGGCTTCCACTAGATAGTTTTTTTGGGTCAACCTGACTCCTGTCAGGCTCCAAGCACTGACTCAAGAGTCTAGTTAATATCGCTTGACTTAGTCAACTTTTCTGGGAGAGATGAATGCTTGTTTCTTAGGGAGGCTCTAAAGATTAGATGAGCGAATGTAAGCAGGCACAGTGCTTGCTACGTAGGAATGAATAACGAGCAAGATTGCCATTTATATTAGTGGTTCTGATAAGAGTCTCCACCCTTCCTGGACCAGGCACTAATCCTTCCAGGCTCTCTGGCCTTTGCCTCTCTGTTGTCTGTGCTTGTCTCTCGTCTGCGTCTGAGCGAGCATTCCGCTCTGCACAGCTGGGGACTGACTGTCTCTGAGCCCCCACCAGCTACCCCAGGCCTTGAATTCAGCCTTCTTTAGCTTTGTGGGGAGCAGGGAAATTGGTCCTTCCTTCTTCCTTCCTGTCCTTAGTTTATCTTTTCAATTACAATCTGTTAGTGAGCATGCTTGTTTCTGTTACAAAATGGATTTTCCTGACATGGAAGCCCATTAGAAAAATGGGAACAATAGCAAGTGATAAGACCCGCTGATGAATCCTAACATGGTGGGTGGAGAGAAGGGGAGGGGGCATCAGGGCTCTGTCTTTGGAGACATGTCGGTAAGGGAGATTAGAAAGTCCTGGTTGCTAATTAATAACCCGGCATTTTCCAGGGAGAGAGGGAGGCTGTGAGCCATCGCTCCTGCCTGACAGTCCCATTTATGGAGACAAGTAGGTCCTGCCCTGATCTCTTTCAGGGGCACCTTACTTTCCTAGGGGAGAAGAAAGGTCTGAGGTAGCTCAGATACTTTGTCCTCTAGGCTGGTGTCCCGACCTTCCTTGCCTCAGAGGGCCCCGCTTGGGTCCTGCCTGTATGCAGTAAACAATTATCCCTCAAAAACGTAACATATGAAGAATAACAATTTCCATTTGGGGTGCAGTCACCATGTACAGCACTGTGCTCTATATCATCATTTATTTAATATTCACAATGATTCTCAGAAGTAGCGATCATTAGAATCCCCAATGAAATAAAAGAGAAAACCAAGATTTGGAGAAGTTAAGTCACTTGCTCAAGGTCACACATTCAGAAATATGGATGTTCCCAGAACCTTCTGGTGCTAGTACTCACCTGAGAGGTCTGCTCCGTGTCTGCGCACCTGGTGGATTGGAGTTGGCCAGCCAGGGCCAGAAGCCGGGTCACTGGGGCTGTTTCTGTGAATCCTTTGCTTACCCGAAGGCTGCCGGGTAATTGGCCAATATGATTTCCCAAGCCTGGTACTCATGGAACGCTACACCGCTGTGACACCTGCATGGGGATGTTTCACATCTATCACTGAGCAATGAACTTCTTTCCCCAATTTTCAAGAAAACTTTGCAAAAGCAGAGCTGATGTTCTTAATTGTAGAGTTTTCATTCTTGATTTCCTCCTTGTTCCTTTGAGGCTCACTCCTGTTCACCAGCTGGCCAGTGACAGTAACGACAAAACGAGTGGACAAATAACAAGCGAATGAGTATTGACCAAAAAACCCAGAGATGGGGGTTCTTTAATACAGTGTGTATTTTGTCTTGAGAGACAGAGAGAACTCGCTACCTTTGAAATAGGCATGTTATTTCTGCTTGTAAGGCTGTTCTGGTTTGTGATAAATAGAGTTAAAGCTCTCTCTACTTATTAGTGGCCATGACTTGTAGGTGTTTTGTCCACTAAACAAATTTCAAAACTAAAGGCTGTTCAAAACCAGACTGGGTAGAACTAGGTAATTCTAATAAAAATGGCTAATATTTTATTATACTGCTTACCACATTCGAGGTACTGTCCTCAGCATTTTTGATAGACTTTTAATATTTAAACCTTACAATGACCCATAAGGTAGTTATTATTATACCCATTTTGCCAGAAGCAGAGGCTCGGAGAGATTGAGTAGCTTGCCAGGATCACACAGCTCCTCGGCAGTGGAGAGGGACATTGAAGCAGCCCAGTCTGACTCTAGGGCAATGTTTTTTTCCTCTCCAGACTGAGAGAGAAATCAAGAGGAAAGGAGAGAAGGAGGGAGAACACAATTGTTAGTACTGTGTCTTTTTTCAGTAGCGTGTCTTTCTTAACCGGAGGGCAGCCTCTCTCTCATCGTGAGGCTGGTGTGGGGTGTAAGTAGGGAGAGCACAGGGTCAGGCTTCACAAGGTGACTGAGTTGCCCATGAAAATTCTATGTGCCTCGCAGGGTTGAGATTCAAACAAGACAGAATGGGACAAAGGTTTGAAGGTTTCTTGTGCTCCATGATTTACTCGCGGACCTGGAGTAAATCTAAGGCACATCTCTTAGGTCATCTGGGCCTTTGCACAATCCTCTGGCCTTATGGGAACCTACGCCCCTTCCCAGCCTTACTTCACCTTCCCCAGGCTGTGTGGGCTGACCAAGTTCAAGGCCAGACAGTGATTTTAAAGGGGCTAGTCCTTTGCAGTTGCCCCGAACTGGGACCTAATTATACTCTTACCAGCCTTGTTCACCTCTCGAGAGCCAACCCACTCAGGGCCTAGTTCTTGCATCTGCCTGTGTGAGGCCCTGGAAGAAGATTCTCCAGGCAGAAGCACCTCTTGGTCTTATATAACCAGAACTGAGCGCTGGGTGCCGATCCCCAATAATCCATACTCTGCCTCCCCTGATCACAGCTCCGAGGAACAACAGCTGGGGTCACGTGGAAGAGCATTCAAAAAGCAACCACACAGAAGAAAATTTGATTCCCTTGGCCCACCCCTTCCCCCCACTTCCCTGCTCATTTATGAATTCAGTTTTTTGTCAGACGGAACATTTAAATGCATTCTATGCTCTCTGGATTCCCCCTGTTTCTCCCCCTTTCTCATTAAAATTCTAATTATTACCAGAACAAGTAAGATGTATGATCAAAGGAAAGCAAAGCCCTAGAAATACCTTTTGTTTTAAGGTGACTCATAATGCAGAGGATGCAACCAGAACAGCTGTAACTGGGAAGAGAGAGAAGAGGTCTGGAGATGGCCGGTTCTTAGAAGAACTGGGTCACTTTCCTGGTGAGCCCCAGGGGGATAAAGAAACAGTCTCCAGACCATTTAGATCAGGAACCCCTAACAGCCCAAAATTATTTTGATCTAATACCTCCATACATGTTTACATGTTGCCTCCTTATACATATGTATGTATGTCTCCGGGGGGTTTGCAGAGCTGAGCTGCCTGGCTGGGACCTCCATCCCGTCACTTACTGTGTGTCCCTGGCCAGTCTATTTAGCCCTCTGTGCCTCGGTTTCCTCATCTGCAAAATGAGGATAATAATCACACCTGTTCCCCTGGGCAGTGTTACATGACTGAAAACTTTAAAAGCAATTTGTGCCTTGACATAGTAATGTTCAATAATCTGACTAAATCTAATAATAAATACTATCATTTCTTTTACTCAACTATTTTATATTCAACTATAGTATTTTATATTCAACCTGTGTATTAAAATTTTGGTTTCCTATTTTTAAATTATATATATATAAAATGTATATTAAAAAATATATATATAAATAATCTGATCTTTTTCTCTCTTGTGCCTGGGGATGCATACACACCACATTGGAGACCTTTAATCTAAAAGTTAAATTAGATCAGCTTTCTCTGGCAGTTTCCAGATGAAGGACCAATCCCAGATCCTTTGGTGGATCTTAAAAAGATCTAAAAAAAAAATCTGTGCAGAGATCTGGCGCTTGGGATAAATGGCTAAGTAAGGACTTGAGGATTCTCTGTTGTTTTCCTTATCATGAAGGTGGTGTGTGATCAAGGCCGGTACCCTGCATCCGGGGAGCTGAAAGGCAGTGCTGGCTCCCTGGAGAGCATGGCTGATGTTCTCACCTCCCTCTCAGGTTCCTCTGGATGTATGACAGCTTTTTCTGGGGTCTGTGTGCTGTCAGGAATCTCTGAAGCCTCAGTGGGGACCCGCGCATCTCTGTACCCCACGCTTGGCTTAAATCCTGTCATGAAGCAGGTGCTCGGGCCACGCTGGCTGAATGATCGCTCTGGTCCTTCTGTGAGCCATTCTTTCATTCCCATGTGCCAGTTCTATAACAGGCCCCGAGTTAGACAAATGTACAAACACAGGGTTCAAGGATTAATCAGAGACAGGCAGGTTGGGACAGTGGGCAGTGCACACAGGGGCCCTGGCCCAGACTCTGCCTCTACCAATCTGTGGCTCCAGGCCAGTCCCCGCTCTGACCCCACTGCTGGCCTCAAGACTCATGGGAAATTTTCTTAGAACCATGGAGCATGGAGACAAGATAATCCAGGGGCTGCAGATATACAGGTCTGCAGGGGCCAGACAGGGAACAGCAAGTGGAGCTGGTGAGGACACAGCCTTCCACCCTGGCGCCAACCCCACACCTAGGACTCCAGTCCAGCTGCCGAGTCCTCTGGCCGTTTGCAGAGAAGCCAGACATGTGGTGTGGTGGTGACGGTGGAATTGCTCAACTTTTCAATCACCGTGCAAACCAAACAAGACACCTCTGCTGGCTCGTCCATCAGTGACCCTGTGCAGAGCCTGCCTGTGTACTGCTGGCTCAAGCCTCTGACCTCTCAGAACAAGGGGACTGGGGCCCAGAGGGCCATTCCTAAAGGCAGAGCAGGGACTGTTTAACTTCTCCCAAAGGGAGGCATCCCTCACAGCTCTCCTGGGACCATGGGCATCCTGGGGAGGCGGGTGGTGTAGGGTTGGGACAGTGAGTGGCCGCCCTTGACCCAACCGTGACATTCAAAAATACCAGTTTTACAGCAATGCTCTCCAACTGCCCCAGGGATGGAAAAGGATAGCTGTAGCAATCATTTGCCCTTAGCTTTGAAATAAACTGTGTGGATCAGATTCCAATTTAATGCAAGGGTTTATTGGGCCTACTATGTGCAGAGTCCTGGGAGCACAGACAAGCCAGTAGACCTAATCCCTGCCCTCCAGGAGCAGGGATTCAATCTCATTCAAATCAGCTCAACAGCTACATGTTGAGCTACTGCTGTGGGTTTGGCACAGGTGGGGCAAGGGAGAAAGCGGAGTTCAGCCAAGCCTCTGGCCCCCGAGGCCTCGCAGCCTGCTGAGGAAGAGAGCTGTGTGCAAGGATGGCTGCTGCCAGGCTGGCCACAGTAGCAGCTCTAATAGAAATTCAAAAGGCATCCAAATGTGAACGCTTCACGAATTTGCACATTTGCTTCGGCTGCTGTTTAAATTACTTTCCCTTCCGCGGTGCACGTGCTGGTAGGCAGCAGGGAGGGGGCCCAGGTGCTCCCCGGGCTGGCCATGGTGGGGAGGGGGCGACGCTGGAGAATCAGTCTGAGGTGCCCTCGAGGCCTCAGTTGTTTCACCAAGTGGACTCTGGCGCGTCGGCCCTGAAGCCGCCTCCCTCCTCCGGGCAGCTTTCTCATGATCATTCTTTTCTCTTCTTCCGTCTCTGTCCCTTCTGTGTGCCCCTCTTCCAACACCCCGGCCCGCTTCCCCGCCTCTGTCTGTCTTGTCCCCCCGCCTGGCTCGCGCTGAGAGCAGGCACCTCCGTCAGCCTCCTCGCCGTGGTGGTTATTGTGTGTGGCCTGGCCCTGGTGGCAGTTTTTCTCTTTCTTTTTTGGAAGCTGTGCTGGATGCCCTGGAGGGGCAAGGAGGCCTCCAGTCCCTCTTCTGCTAACCCCCTCCCGGAGCCCCTCCAGAGCCCCAGCTCCAGAGGCAACATGGCGGACAAGCTGAAGGACCCCGGCGCCCTGGGATTCCTGGAGACGGCCGTGAAGATCAGCCACACGTCCCCGGACATCCCGGCCGAGGTGCAGATGTCGGTCAAGGAGCACATCATGCGTCACACGCGGCTGCAGCGACAAACCACAGAGCCGGCGTCGTCCACCAGGTGAGGCCCCCCCCTCCCTGGCCCTGCACCCCGCCTTGGAGCCTTCCAGCCACAACGAGAGCCCAATCTGTGAGGGTCAGAGGCCTGAGTGATTATGAGTGAGATTACACGTGGATTGGGCTGGAGGCCACAGGTGTGGGGCCCTGACGGGGGTAGGGGGTGGGGGATGCACCGAGAAGGTGTCAGCAGTCAGCGCCGCTGTGTGGCTGTCAGGTGCGGCCGAGGCTCTGCAGA
The DNA here is from genome assembly GCF_014898055.3 of Talpa occidentalis. Classification (NCBI taxonomy): domain Eukaryota; kingdom Metazoa; phylum Chordata; class Mammalia; order Eulipotyphla; family Talpidae; genus Talpa; species Talpa occidentalis. The sequence continues at coordinate 109,690,554 of NW_023605305.1, read as the reverse complement.
GGGACGCCGTCGTGAAGGCCATGCCCCTGAGCTTAGTCAGGCTGCACATGGCCGTGGACCAGATGAGCTGCCGATGGTGGGGGGTCATCAAGAAGGCGGGCACCAGGAAAGGCTTCAGGAGAGGAGTCTTTGAAGTGGGGTGCTCGGCATGGGGTGAGCACTGGGGTATGGGGGTAAAAATTTAGGGGGTGGGGAAAACTTCAGGCAGAGACTAGACAAGAGCCCAGAGGCTTAGGAATTCCCAGCGTGTCTAGGGATATGGCAATAAAGCCTCGCGGATGGAGTCTGCCATGCAGGGGAGATGAAGAGGGACTTGATCCCTAACATCTTGAGGATGAGAATTCCTCTGTCACCTTTAACAATTCTGCACATGATAGCAGTTACATGCATGGCATTTTTTAATTGCAAAAACAAAAAAATAACCACACAGTGACAAAAACTATTCAATTCAGACACACATTGAAGTTTGGGTGTATACCGAGAGGAGGCGCTGGATTTATTGAAAACTTGGGAATCTAGTGGATCCTGGGTCCCTGCAAGGTCTCCTGGGGAAACAGCTCCAGGGAAGGAAGCTGGATCTGTAGATTGGAGGCCAGAAAGGGAAGTGCGAGGGTCATAGCCCAGAGTTGATTGGGTGACCTCGGGCATGTTGCTCACCTTTCCAAAACCCCACATTTTCCAACTGCAAAGTACGGCTAGTGGTTCTCAAGATGGCCGTGAAGAGCCAATGAAAGAATCCTTTTGATAATCGACTCTTCTAAGCACTTTATATGTTTGAATTAATTTCATTCTCACAGCAATTGCACGACCCTATGCAATTGCTCCTTTTATTATTATTCTCATTTTATAGCACAGAGAGGTTAAATAACTTAACCAAGTTCATCCAGCTAGAAAGTGGCAGAGCCCAATTAGCCTATGCAGACGGCTTCGAACACTAGATAAAAGTTAGCAGTGGTGCTGAGGTGGTCGTGATGGTGAAGAGGCCTCACGTGGAGAGCGGGAATGACCCGGCCTTCTCTAAGGAATCACATGTTTTAATCAGGGACCCAGGGCTGGGTCTATTAGGAAACAGCCTAGGTGCAGGTAGCAGAAAAATGGAAAATAATAATTGCTGCAGTGGCTAACACTGAGCTTTCTGTACACCAGGCCCTGTTCCAACTTCAGCTGCTCCTTTGAACAATACAGGTTTGAGCTGGGCAGCTTCACTCACACACGGTGTTTTTCTGTCCCCACTATCAGGAGTTCAGCTAGCTGTAGGGATGCTGGTTGGTTGAATCTGAGTTCATGGATAGGGAGCGTAGAGTTCTACCAGGGTTATTCTGATTTTCTGCTGGGGAAGGAGTTGGAGCCTCCACTCCCTGCTGTTCAAAGGCCAACTGTACTTTACATATATTAAGATACCACACGTGCACAAATTGTGTACAAAGTGCGTACAGAGAGAAGGGGGTCCACAAGCACCAGGAGAAGGGGGTCTTAGATAGGTGGAACCAGCAGTTGTGTCTGCCTGCACCTCCATTCCCACCCCTGACCACTCCTCTCTCTTTGCCCTTCCCACCATACCCCCCCCCCCCAGGCACACGTCTTTCAAGCGCCACCTGCCCAGGCAGATGCACGTGTCCAGCGTGGATTACGGCAATGAACTGCCACCTGCGGCGGAGCAGCCCACCAGCATTGGCCGCATCAAGCCTGAGCTCTACAAGCAGAAGTCAGTGGATGGGGACGAGGCCAAGTCTGAAGCCGCCAAGAGCTGCGGGAAGATCAACTTCAGCCTCCGCTATGACTATGAGAGCGAGACCTTGATCGTGCGCATCCTGAAGGCCTTCGACCTCCCTGCCAAGGACTTTTGCGGCAGCTCTGACCCTTATGTCAAGATCTACCTCCTGCCCGACCGCAAATGCAAGCTGCAGACCCGGGTGCACCGCAAGACCCTGAACCCCACCTTCGATGAGAACTTCCATTTTCCTGTGCCCTACGAGGAGCTGGCCGACCGCAAGCTGCATCTCAGTGTCTTCGATTTCGACCGTTTCTCCCGCCATGACATGATTGGGGAGGTCATCCTGGACAACCTCTTTGAGGCCTCTGACCTGTCCCGGGAAACCTCCATCTGGAAGGACATCCAGTATGCCACAAGTGTGAGTACAGCTGTGTTCCTAGGTTTCTTGAGGATTTGTACATCTGGGTTGAGTGGGACATGTCTCCATTTCTCTCTCCCCTAGAGACAAATGGGCCTTTGCCTTTCCAGATGTGAAGGGCAACTCTGGAAACTGACCAATGGTCTAGCCTGTCTTAGGAAAGACCTTGTACTTTGCCCCAGCTTGGGATACGGGGCAGCAGAACTCCCAAGAGATCGGGAAGGGGAGGGAATTTATATCTGTTGCTCTGATCATATGTTCTGGGTGGTTCTCTCTACATGCTAAGCCTCAGGTTTGCCTTCTATAAAATCATATCTATCTCTTTAATCATGGGTAAGAATGGAGCAGACTTGTAGGTTGAATCAGACAGCAGCATCTTCCAAGGGCGTTAATGTTTGGGATAAATAGTCGATCGGGAACAGGCTATATTCCTCAGGATGGCCCAGGTTATGCTGCAGCAACAAACACTCCTAGGATTTGGTGGCTTATAGCAACCAGTGCATAGTTCTCACTCATATTACATGTGCTTTGCAGCCTGGCTGGGGCACCATGCCACCTTGTTACTCAGAAATTCAAGCCGACAGAGGCTCCATCTCCATGTTACCACCCCAGATGGAAGAAAATGCAGCAAATCACAATTTCTTAAGGCTCCCACGTAGAAGTGACACACTTTCACTCACATCTCACCAGCCAAAGCAAGACGCACGGTGACTCCTCTCTCTAGGAGCAAAGCATTCCTGCTGTGTGCCCGGAGCCTGCTGCTCAGTGAGCAGCACTAGTGTCCTTTCTCTTAGGCATTGCCTGCCCACGCGAGTGGGCCTGAAAGGAGACCCGGCTGATCCACACAGGGGAGGCGGGTGCTGGGCTGCTCAGCATCAACTCAGATTAACCAGGGAAGGTTTCAAGTTGTGAAGCTCCCGTTGGCTTTTGGGGGAAGGGAGGAGAGCTTGGCAGAGACTGGGAGAGTTTGGAGCAGGGCGCTCCACGGTAGTTGTTGAGGAAGCTGTGCAATTGCCTCTGGGAGTAGATGGTGACCCTGAGGGTGTCTCCACCAAGCGCCAGTGACCTTGCGTCTGGCACCTTGAGTGCTGGGTATATCTTGCACCATTTCTGTGGGGCACAGGTCACCCCACTCAGTCTGCAGACCCTCCCTTTGGGCATCAGTACTCAGTGTCTCTGTTGAATCTGTGGGGAAAGATCAGCCTGGCTCTGGTGAGAACAGGGGAAGCATCTTGATTTGTTCAATGAGAAAAGGCTTTGGTGGGCCGTTTCTGCCCCCAGGAGGAGCGTCTGGGACACCCCATTCTCATAGTGGGTGCTGACTTGGACCCGTCCAGATTGACGTCCCAGTGCCTCCCCCACTGCTGCTTTCCTGAAATATCCCCAGAAACAGCACCAGCGACGGCCAGGGAGACAGGGCGGGCAGACGGGGCGGGCAGACGGGGCGGGCTGGAGCAGCAGCTGTGTGCCGGCCCCGAGTCCAGGAGCCCGGCTTCATAAATCACGCTCAAGTTTACATCTGTGCAGCTCTCCCCATGCGGCCTCATCAGGCAGTAGGTTCATTTCAAGTGCAGGGAGAGAAAAGCAGCTCATCCTCCTCACACTGAGGCCAAGCCCAGAAGTTCCAGGAGCAGAGCTCAGCCTCCTGGTCCTCTAGCTCCCAGCGCCAGTGGAAGCCTCAGTCCTGGAACAGACTGTCTGCACCAGACACAGCCCTCACCTGGATGCTGACTTCCTAGATCCTGGAACTACATGGGGTGGCTGTCCAGCTCTTCTTTCACCCTGCCCCCACCCCAGCCAGCTTCAAAAGAAAAACAGATCCTCCAGAGAACACCCACAAGTCTTCACCATCCTCCCCAAGCTCAGCCAGTGCCATTATAGCTTTTTACATCTCCTAAGCAGAATGCTGTGCCGGGCACTGGGGGCATGGTGGCAGTAATGGGGGGAAAGCAGAAGATGCCCTCCTTGGCCCATAGAATTCATAATATAATCATAGAGGCAAAAATCTGTTTGTGCAGTAGCTAGTGATGCAAAGTAGCAGGCACCATATACATATACAGCCAGGGATGTTTCCTGGGTGGGAGGGATTAAGCTAGGCGGGGACTGGTATGTGTATCTCCATCGACAGCGAGGAAGGGGAAGTGTGGAGCCAGGAGCAGAGGAAGTCTGGGCCCAGGAGCCTGTGAAACTTAGCTGCGAGGTGACCTGTCTGGCTGTCGTCTGTTTAAGCCAGAGGACCCCTACCTAGGGGAGGCCCCTGGGACCCTCCAATGCCCAGCCTCTGCGGTGGCCGGCTCTCAGGAGCTGACGTGTCATCCAGGCAGGAGAGAACTCAGGCTGAGAAATAAGAAGGCTGCTACCTCTACATGTTTTTTTGGTGCTGACTTTAAAATTTTAATTGTTTGGGAGCAAGAGAGGCCCAAGTCACAGTCGCTGGGGACAACTGAGTACTCGGTGTGTACAAAATCTTGCAGCCAGCACAGTGGAGGCGTACAGATGAGGACAGCTGGCTCTCCTCTGTGCTGCCTGCCAGATTCCACTCCTGGAGCCCCAGTTGGAGCCCCAGCGGGCTGCTCCCTGAACACACTCCGCAGTCCTGCCTTTGCTCACAAGCTTCACCAGGCTGGCCTTCCCCCCACCCCTCTGCCTGGCCCAAACCTATCAAAGCAAATGCTCTTCCAGATCTGTTCCACGTGCCTCATCTGTATCTCGAAGCATAGTCCATCTTGCAAAGCCCTCCCAGTGGCTCAGGAACGACTTGTGCTCCATGTTTGACTTTCTCTTGTATTTTCCCTCAGGGTTGAACTTGCCATTTTATGCAAGCGTCGGAGCTCAGCACATCCTTGATAAATGACCAACGGTTCGGTTAATTGAGTTAAAACTATGTATTGGGGCACAAGGAAAGTACAGTGAGAGCTGGATGAAGTTACTGGCCTGGCGGGGAGAGACCGCTTAGCCTGTGGATTCCTTCCGAGCTGTGGTGCAGGCAGGTGGTTTGTGTCTGGAATGGCAGGGATTAATCATGGAGCAGGTAGTCTGGACTGGAGCAGAGTCAAGATGTTGAAAGGGGGCTCCGAAGGCTGCTCTGAGGTCCCAGGAGCCCTGGGTGCTGTCCCTGTTGCTTTTCGTGCTTGCCAAATTGAACAATCTGACTCAGTCCTGGCAGGAGGAACTAGGCTGTGCCAGCGCAGACCCTTGCCCCGGTGCTCAGGTTGGTTTGCAGTAAAACCTGGAACAGTGCTGTATCCTCACAGCCCCTGAACATGCAGTTTCAAGGCGCTCGAAGGGGAGGAATGATCTGGGGAGTGTAGCTCTTTATTAATTGCAAATCTTAAGGTGCTTACTTGCCTGATCACCCCCAAGCTGTTATGGAAGGAAGCCTGGGCAATAATGGAGCTAATATACCCCCCACTGCACTGAAGGGTGAGAATCGGGCAAACCGGAAGTGCCAGGGTGATTGGAGGCCTCTGCTCGCACTGAATCGTGAAGCTCAGGAGTGGGAAGGAATCTCAGGAGTTCATCAAATCCACCCCAGCCCTGAGCAGCTGCCTCTGCGGCTCCGGCTGCCCCCACTCCTGCCTGGCTGGACTGGCCATTTTCTCTCCACCCTGAAGGTCCATTGGCTGAAATCACCCTGCTCTTCCCTCCCCCCTTGGCCTCCAGTCTCATTATTTCTCTATGAAGCTGTAGATTTATCATTACAATAGAGCCACATCACTGGGGCTCGCTAATGTCTCTGTAATCTTGTAGTTATTGCTACGGAGGCCTCAGACCCTGGCGCACTCAACTGCTCCTGTCACTGTTCTCCCTCTTGTGTAGGGGTGGAAGGGGGAGGCTGTGCGTGGGGTGTGAGTGGACTCCCCCATCTTCCTGCCTGACTGGGTCCCTGCCAGGTCGGAATGAGCGCGCGCGTGTGTGTGTGTGTGTGTGTGTGTGTGTGTGTGTTGTTTGGGGGGGTGATGGGGTGTTCTGTCTACTCCCAGGGAACCCAGACTCAGAGTCTGAGGGAGGGAAGGAGGCCTTATGTGCTGGGATAATCTCTAGGAACGAGAAGAGTTGCATAAAGAGAAGTCAGATTTTGGTCATAACAGACATTCTAGGGCCTCCCCGGTGGCGCAGCGGTTGAGCGCTGGGTTGCGAAGCTGCCCGCAGCCTCTACAGCGCCGGTTCGATCCCCAGCTGCTCCCTGGCCACCGGAGGAGTGTCCCGCATGGCGCACAGACCTCTCCTGCCGCCCGCTGCTCCCCTCAGCAGTGTACTTCGGTCCTTCTGCCTGCTCTGCTCCCCGCTCTGGCTCTGGTGAATTCTCTCACCCTCCCGCGCTTCTGACTGTACCCAGTGCTTGTATAAATAAATAAATCTTAAAAAACAAAAACAAACAAACAAACAAACAAACCCAGATATTCTAGCATCTATGTTTTCTAGCTTTGAGACCTTGGGGACAGTTGTGCTTCAGTTTCCACATCAGTAAAATGGGGATGATGATGTCTCCAGCTCATACTGGTTTTCTATGGAGTAAATAAAATCAAATATGCAAGATGCCTGGAACAGCCCCGTCACAGAGCAGCCTCCTGAGTTCCATTCTCCTGGTGTCTTCCCTTCCTGCACAGCCTGTGGGTCGCTGCCCCTCCCACTTAGGCCCAAACCGCCCGTTCTGGGTAGGTGATTCATTCCTGTCTTATTTCTTCTTCTAGTGAGGCTAAATATTCTCTGTGTGACCTTGGAAAAGTGACTTGCCCTCTCTGGGCTGCAGTTTCTGCAGTATTAAACCAGCTTCAAAATTCTGTGCCTCGAGACTCACTTCTCTAAAAAGTGTGTGGCTCTTTTGCTTGCACAGAGCAGAGCTAGCTGGCCCCTGGGAGGTGGGCTCCACAATAGAGGCCTAACCCCGAGATGATCGGTCACTGGGAAGGGTTTCCAGAAACACCCTCCTCCCTGAACACTAAGTAAGAATCACTCCTCTGCTCAAGTCTCTGGAAATGTCCTTTAGGAGTTCCTGCCGTGGGGAGGCCCCCCCCCAAGAAGGTGTCTTCCTTTTCCCCCACCTCTGGAGGACAGATCCTTCCTACCTGCCTCCTTTCAGATTCTGCATTTACTGCTGACACAGGCAATTACCTGAGCTCCTACCAGGTGCCAAGAGCACAACCAACTTTATCATGTCTCATCCTTACCACCACCCTATTGTCATCCCTCTATGTAAAAAAAGAAAGGAAGTTTCCAGGTTAAATGATGTGCCAGTGTCGCCCATAGCAAAAGTGGCAGGGAGCCGAGATCAAATCCAGCAGCTCTGCAGGGTCCGTTGCAAGGCACGAAGAGAAACAGATCCTGAAGTCATGCAGCTCTCCAGGGACCCAAAACAGCCCTGGTTTTGCTTTCTCTTGGTGGCCTGGTTGTGTCCTCTCTCCAACAGCTGGTCATTGTGGGGGAATCTCTTGCACAGACCCTTGCTTCCTTTGCTATTTCCCCAGTATTCTATCTGTAGACATGGAGTCTGGCGTTCCTTCTTTCATTCAACAAACATCTGTTGAGTGTCAACTGTGTGCTGGCTAGCTCATCACTGAGCACTTGCTGGATACGGAAGCTTGAGCTGAACTGTGTAAAAGGTGGCAAAGATTGAACCCCCGCCTCAGCCCTCCCCTCCCCTCACACACAGGGCACACGCTGCGGACAGGCGGTTCGGGAGGCTTACAGCTCACTTATGCACGTTGATCTACTACAAGCCATGAGCGGAAGTGTTGAGGAGAGATGGAGGAGATGGAGACAAGAAATCAGAGTTAGATGAGATATGAGTGGAAAAGTTCTAGGAAGGGAGGGCCTCTCCGGTGGTGCAGCGGTTGAGCGCTGGGCTGCGAAGCTGCCCCCAGCCTCTGCAGCGCCAGTTTGATCCCCGGCCCTTGGGGAGGGTCCCACATGGCGCGACAGACCTCTCCTGCCACACCCGCTGCTCCCCTCAGCAGTGTATTTCGTCAGTCTGCCTGTTCTGCTCCCCGCTCTGGCTCTGGTGAATTCTCTCACCCTCCCACGCTTCTGACTGTACCCAGTGCTTGTATAAATAAATAAATAAATCTTTAAAAAAAAAAAGAGTTCTAGGAAAGGAAAGTTTTAAGCCAGGCTGGGATGGCAGTAAAAGGAGGAAGTGCTGAAAAGTGGGGTCAGAGGTCATGGAGTGTGTTTCTGGATTCTCTTTGGTGGAGAGTCCACTGGGGCTCCAGTCCTGCATGCAAGGCCTCACTGGCTGAGGGGGGCACAGGGCATCAACTCTGCCTTCCCGGGGGACGTGCAAGCCCCCACCGGGCCAGCATGTTAAAGGAAGGCTGGTCTCCTGGAATGAAATTGCTCTCCTTGAAATTGCTTTCCCAGCAGAGCTCTAGGTCTAGGAGTGTAGGGCTAAACCAAGTCCCTGTTCTCATGGCTCATGTTCCCTCGTCATATACAAGTGAGTCAGTGAAGTGAAGTGTGTCCGAGAGTGAGAAGTAGCAGAGAAAATAAAGCAGGAAAGGGTGGTGGGGAGTGTTGGGGTAGGAGAGGGTGGCTCCAAAACGGGATTGCAGGGTCATCCAGGATGGTCAGGGGAGACCTCCCCAAGAGGGAGCTGAGTGAGCAGATTTGAAAAATGAAAGAGAGAGCTTGCTGCAGTGAGCAGGAGGGAGAGCCAAGCAGAGAAAGGCAAATGCAAGGGCCCTGGGGTCGGAGGCCCCTGGCCTGCTCAGAGCAGGAAGGAGTCAGAGGTGGCTGAAGTGGCGGTGGGGAGGGGAAAGGAGAGAGAAAAGGTAAAACCAGAGAGGTAAAGGAATAAGGAAGGTTCCAGGGGCGGCTACAGTCAAATGTTTAGAAGCATCCGTGCAGCTGACAGGTGGAGAAAGCTGTGCACCCAGACAAAGATGGGACCTCAGGGAGGAGGCCCTAAAAAAGAGTCAAGGGGGCAGGGACAAGGGCACTGCTGGCGTGTAAGACGTGGCTGGAGTCTGGAAACGTGGACACCGTGGATATGGGCCTAGGGTGTCGGGGTGGAGGAGAGTCCAGGGCTTCAGCCCGAGCAGCTCAGGAGGGACTCACCCTTTGCCAGGGAGGAATCCCGAGGAAGAGCCCACTGGGGAGGGGCCAGGACTCAGTGCGCACGAAATGCGTGTAGTTGTGGCACCCTTGGGACATCCGTGTGGAGATGTTGGTAGGAACTTGGATCTAGACTCCAGAATCCAGGAGACAGTGCCCGGCTGAAGGAATTCATTTCAATGTCAGTGTGTAAACGGTGTTAAAAGCCACTAGTCCTGTTGGGTTCCTGTTTGGGGGAGAAAAACAGACCCCAGACGGAGCCTTGGGGCGCTGTCACGTTAAGACTTGGGAAACAAGAGGAAAAATCAGCACGAGGAGACAGAGACCCAGCAGTCAGTGAGGCGGTGGGGAAGCTGGGAAAGCGCTGGGTCCTGGAACACCAAGAAAACATTCCCAGGAGGAGAGCGAGAGGTCACCTAGATCAGACGCTGCGGCATCATGTCACATGCAGGCTGAGATGTGGCTGTTTTGTTCAGCATCTGCCTTGACAAGAGGTTTTGGTTCCCCCTCTGGAGCCCCACCGGGGAAGAGATGCCGTGTGGAGGGTTGGTAAAGGGACTGTCTCGTGATCAGGACACTTGGAGTGGGTAGCCCTGGAAATAAGGTTGAAAGTCCCAGGAGGGCTGGTTTTGCAGGTGCCAGCAGGCCCACCCGGGGAAGGGCCGCCCGCACCTTGGGGAGCGGAGGGCCGGGGCTGGGGAGTCAGTTAGCCAGGCCAAGGCCCCACATTCTGTCAGGGATTTGCCCCAAGGCTCAGCACCCCTAGAATTCCTCCTTCAATCCCCGAGTTTACATGTAGGAACAAGCCTGTTGGATCAAGCCAGGACAGAAAGCAGAGAGGGACAGCTTCCCAAAGAGGCCCGCAGGGCCCATCGGGGTCACTCGGAGGCCCCAGGAGGTGGGCCTGGGCCGCCTGCCCAAATCCCCGAAGCCTGCTCCCTGAGCCCTCAGCCAGAGCTGCTCTCAATAATGTATGAAGGTGGCCAGCCTGCCCCCTCTTCGGGAGGCCAGTGAGCCCGGCCTGTGCCCTTCCAGCTGCCTGACACGCGCCTGAGTCAGAAGCCGCCCGGGTCTCCGAGGGGCTTCCTTGTTTATTTGCTGCTCTCGGGAGCTGCCTCCTGCCTGCTTGTCTTAGCCGATGCTCACTTACCCTGCGCTGCCCTGGCTGGCCTCATGATCTTCATTATCCTCTGGAATGGAGCTCTCCTCCTGCAGCCCCTCCCTCGGGCCGCGCAAGGAAATATCCAGTGCAGGCCCCCACCCACCCGGTTTATTCCATCAGGACCTGCCAGTGCAGGGGGCCGTTGGGGGTGGGGTCTTCCTTGTGTGCCTCTTCTCGCTGCAGGAGGGAGGAGGGCAAGGGTGTGATTGCGCCCTGGAAGGACGCCCTCTTGGCCAGACGGGAACAGGGAAGCCAGGGGCAGCTTTGCCTTCCAGAATGAGGACTGCAGTCCTACTGTTACAGGGCAGCCCCGATACAAAATGGGGTGCCTGGCTGTGGGTCCTCACCCGCGCGCTTAAAAGGACTTATCAATGCTCCACTGCAGGCACACGCGAAAGGTTAATAAAAGGTTTATTCACAAGGGAAGGGCAAATGAGGAAATGTACAGCTCAGGGAGAAAAGTGGGAGACAAAGTTTTAAATGAGTCCTACCCAATCCGCTGATCTGGAATCCCAAATGGCGCTCTGAGAGCTGGCCGCCAGCCAGGAGCCGTGAAGCCAGGAGGCGAGCGAGGGAGCAGAGACCCCAAGGCCCATGTGTCTGGTTTTATACCAAACCTGGCTGCTTAACTCCACCCTCAGGTCCCAGCAACCCTCCCTTTGGTGGTGACGGGATTTGTCTTTCCCAATGTCCTGATGGCTTTGGTCTGGAGTGGGGGTGGCGTCCACAAAGCCTGTGTGGAATGAGCTCAGGACATCCTTTCCCCCTGACACTACCTCTGAGCTCCTATCCTGTAAGTGCAGGCAGGAATTGCAAGATTGCAAGAGGGGTGCATGAAGGGGCCCCTCCCTCTGTGCTCACGTCTCAGGCCCCATAGCCCAAGTCTAAGCCCATAGGACCTTGCCTGTCCTGGGACTAAGGGGCCTGGGGCTTCTCCAGAAAAGGATTGCTGAAAGCCAGCAAGAAGCCAGAAAAGGGGGAGTGTGGGGGCTGAGCCCCACACCCCAGGCAGCGCTCACCAGGGTCTCTGGTGGTCAACCTGGGAGACAGGATGTGTACCCCAGAGCAGCAACAGGGCCCCACACTGCAGGCCAGAGCCCTAAGACTGCAAGTTCTGTCTCCAGCAGAGGGGATGAGTGTGCAGCATGGGCAGGCTCAGACCAGCAGGTGTTCTGGGTACAGAGGCTAAAGGTTTACACTGGAAAACAAAGTTAATTGGTCCGGACAAGGCTGTGAACTGGCTGTAAGCAAAGTTTCTCAATAACCACTGCGGCCTTGAGCGTTCTCCTTTAAGTTGTCCCTAAACCCTGCCTTTCACAATAGGTCCTTCCCTGTAGCTCCGGAGGAAATGGGCTGAAGAGGCTGCCTGAGGCTCAGAACAGTGGAGACCATTCTGCCCCTTGGTAAATTTCTGGTGTTCACACAGCCTCTCTGCCCAGGCTGGCCAGTTCCTGCAGAGCCGGCAGCCAGACGCAGGCTGATCCTGCCTCCCTCCTCCACCACGTGCAGCAGGCACAGCTTGCTCTTGCTCCTGGCCCAGCCAGCCCGTCCTGCCCTGCCCCCGGCCCTGCGTGTCCCTCATTAGTATTCAGTGCATCTCAATGGTATAAATATCTAATCTTTCCCTTATGCAAGAATGAATGGGAAATCGTTAGGCAACAAGCTCATGCATCAACAAAAATCTGTTCCTCTAACACTGGGGCGCTTTATGTGCTCCCCCACCTTGCAGCTCAGAGCAGGTACATTTGTCTTATTGCCTCTAACACCTGATAAGCCACAGTGGCATTTTCTGCTGGAGAGAGGTTATTTGGTCACGAGGGAAATGCCAGCCAAACATCCCCTCTGGGCGCTTGCAAGTGTGTTGCAGCTCCAGGAGGCATTCTGGAGGAAGGGCTTGCCCTGGGTCCCCAGACCAACAGCGATGCAGAAAGACAGGCACAGCTGTGATCAGAGTAGAAGCTGCCTTGGGAGAACTGGACAGTCCCTGCAGATCTGTCAGGGTCTGACTCCACGTGCCTAAGGGCGTGGGGACCATGGGAACTGGAAAGGGCCTCGGGGATGACCTGACCCAATATTCTCCTGCCACAGATGAGCAAGTTGAGGCCAGAGAAGCCACACAACATGGATGGGGTGTCTCGGTGACTCATGAGAATCTGGACCCCAACCCCAGGTGGCATAGACCCAACCCTTGCTCTCCCTACTGCCTAGTTGTTTTTTTTTTTTTTTAAAGATTTATTTATTTATGCATACAAGTACTGGGGTACAGGCCAGAGGCATGGGGGCGGTGAGAGGATTCACCAGAGACACAGTGGGGAGCAGAACAGCGGATTGACTGAAATACACTGCTGAGGGGAGCAGTGGACGAGCTAGGAGAGGTCTGCTGCGCTATGTGGGTAGCTCCCTGGCCGGGGATGGAACTCGTGCTGCAGTGGCTGCGGACAGCTTCATAGTGCTGCATCTTAACCCCTTGCGCCACCAGGGAGGCCCCTGTGTCTAGGTTTTCATAGGGAATTCTCTTGCCCTGGTTTTTCTTCTCACTCTTCCCCTGCCCACTCACAGTTCTCATTCTACGCCTGCGAACCCCTCTGGCCTGTAGGGGAGATGGCCCAGGGAAGAACGGGGGTCCAGGCATGAAGTGTGGAAGGGCGCAGAGCAAAATCTACCTCCTCTCTGCCAACACCGGGTCTCTTCCAGGGAAGAGACTTCCTGTCTTTACTGAGACTGGACACAGGCAAACCAACAAGCAGTGTCAGCAGGACCACCAAGGAAGGGAGGCCTTTGATCGAAGCCTCAGACCTTGCGCCAACTAACCCTCGACCTCAGAGCCTCCCCATTGTGCGTAAATATTTACACCTTGGAGGAGGGAGACAGGCTGGCTGTGGCGCTCTAGCTCAGTCGTGTCCAGTTACGGCACATTTTGATGGTGTTTCGGTGTCAGCAACAATGTGGAAAACCATGGCCTCTCCAGCAGGCACCTCACCTCACCGTCACCCCCGACCCGTGCCCATCTGTCCCTCATTCATCCTCGTCAGCCATCCCTGCAGCGCGTGTTCCTCTCATATCTGAACCTGTTGTACAGCAACCCCGATCCAAAACGGGGTGCCTGACTGTGGGTCCTCACCCGCGCGCTTAAAAGGACTTATCAATGCTCTACTGCAGGCACACGCGAAAGGTTCATAAAAGGTTTATTACAAGGGAAGGGCAAATGAGGAAATGTACAGCTCAGGGAGAAAAGTGGGAGACAAAGTTTTAAATGCGTCCTACCCGATCTGCCGATCAGGAATCCCAAAATGGCACTCTGAGAGCTGGTGGCGAGCCAGGAGCCGTGAAGCCAGGAGGCGAGCGACAGAGCGAGAGACCCCAAGGCCCACGTGTCTGGTTTTTATACCCAACCTGGCTGCTTAACTCCACCCTCAGGTCCCAGCCACCCTCCCTTGGGTGGTGACGGGATTTGTCTTTCCCAATGTCCTGATGGCTTTGGTCTGGAGTGGGGGTGGGGTCCACAAAGCCTGCATGGAATGAGCTCAGGACATCCTTCCCCCCTAACAAACCGACACTCATTCTCCATGAATATTTGATGCCTCCTTTCTGGGCAAAATCTCCGAGACCTCGAGGATCCCTTTAGAGCCACAGCAGAATGTGGGATGGAGGGTTTTCCTTGGGGCCCACCTGACCTTTGGGATGAGGAACCAGAGCTGGGGACAGCCTCCCGGACAGGGAGGGCTGAGAAGATGATGAACATTCTGTGTGGGCGGCGCAGGCTGCCTTTGGCCTCAGCCTTGACGGCCTGAGAGCACCAGTGATGGCGTCCGAAGACGCCGGCCATTTTAGGGTCCTGCTCAGCTGAGGGTCGGGACCCAGCCTAGCTGGGAGGTCAGGCAGGGCACCGACACCCTTGGCTCTGGGGCTGGCTGCTCCTGGGCCTCTTCTATTGCTTCAGGAGATCAGTAGATCAGGAATCTACTGAAATCCACTGGTGGGAGGGAGTGGCCGGGAGGAGTCTCAGACCAGGCGCGGGGACAGAATTCCCCGGCAGGTGTGAGAGGGCGCCGGCGGGCCTTCTCGGCCTTCTCCGGGCTTGAATGCTGCTGCGTGCATTTGATCCTCGCCACCACGCCGCAGGGCGGAAGCCTTTACTAGGCTCTGTGTCCAGACGAGGAGATCCAGGCAGTCCGCTCAGGTCACAGAGCCTGCGAGAGCAAGTCGGGAGGCAGACTCGGGGGGTCGGCCCTGCTTGCGTGTGCGCCCCAGTGTCCCCTCTGCTGCCTCCCAAGCGCTGGCCAGAGGGACTGTCCCAAGGCGCCGGCCTCTCTGGGACGGGAGAGGAGATGCTCTGCTTCCCTCTGCTCCAGTTCCTCCTCGTCTGAAACGCCCTCACCTCGGCCTCTGCGGCCCTGCCTGCCCTGGCCCCATCATGAGGCAGGCGCCCCGCTCCACTCCACCAAGACGCCCCACTCCACAAAGTGAGTGTCCCAGGGAAGGTTTGTTGTCATGGGGTGGGGGGGTGTCTCCCTTACTGTCCTGAGAAAGTCTCAGGTGGTTGTAACCTGGTGGTCACCTGGTGCCATGCCCCCCTTAGTGCCCGCGGGCATGGCCCCTCTCCTTTCCTCTAGTTCCAGGTCCCCAGCACAAGCAAATAAGCAAAGAACACCCCCTTTAAATCACCCTGGGCACTTCAGTTCGCTCCTGGCCCCTGTGCCCAGAGTCAGTTTCAGTTTCATCTTCCAACGTAGAAGCTCAGCATTAAAGTCAGCTGAGCAGCAGGCCTCCTCGGGGCTGTTTGTGGCCTGTGTGGGACTCCACCAACCACTGGAGGCAATGGTGGTTTGTTTTAAGATTTATTTTTTTTATGCATATGACAACTGGGGTACAGGCTATAGGTGTGTGTGGGGAGGTGAAAGGATTCACCAGAGACAGAGTGGGGAGCAGAACAGGTGAATCTACTGAAATCCACTGGTGAGGGGAGCAGCAGGGAGACAAGAGAGGTCTGCTGCGCCGTGTGGGTAGCTCCCTGGCTGGGGATTGAACTTGTGCTGTAGTGGCTGGCAGTAGCATGATAGCACGATGGCTTTAACCCCTGCGCCTCCATGGAGGCCCTGAAATGGGGGCTTTAAATACCATTTGTTTCCTCTTGTAGCCTAAATGTTGCCATGGCCGTTGGCCTTCTGTGAGCCCGAGATCACTCCTTGGGGAAGATGGGAGATGCCTCCTGAGATAAGGAGAAGCAGCCATTTTCTGTGGGGTTGAGAGTGACAAAGCTCTTTCCACCCAAATGAGGCCTAAGATGGACGCCTCTGGTGGAAAGGATTGGGTGGGGTCTCAGCCTGGGAGGACACGGATGTTAAGAGACCACAGATGAATGCTGAGAAAACAGAGGGTGCCACACCCCAGCTTAGAGAAGGGAGCTGCCCTGGGGGAAAGCCCAGGGAAAGCTGTGGAGTTGCCCCCCTCCCCTTCACTGGAGGGCATCTTCCCTGCCCATCCTTCCTGCACCTGGGGTTATTTTCTTTTGCTCACCCTTCATATTCAGATTGCCAGGCTATTTCAGGGATCCTGGGGGAACCAGGAAGGAGAACCAGAAACCAGGTTTATGATTTGGGGGAACCAGAAACCAGGTTTATGTGTTGGAACTTTAAAGAGAGAGCAGGCACAGAACATGGCGCGGCTGGAACCAGAGAGAAAGCCCAGAAGGAAGAAAGGAAGAATGTAGGTGGGAGACAGGGAGCTACTGCTTCAGCCCCCTCCCCACCTGGCAAACTCACTGCAGAGCCCTGATGCCCACCCCCGACCCTGCAGGGAGTTTCATTTGAGTCAAGAAGCCCTGTCATAAGGGGGAGGGGGTGGGAAGGTTGCTCCCCACCTGCTCTCTCAGCACTGGCCTGGGGCTCCTCCCTGGGGCTGAGTGAGTCCACTGTCTCCCCAAGCCTTTGGCTGACTCACTTCTCTTTAGTGACACACTGGACCATGTTCTAGAACAGTCCAGCTTCCAGCGAGAGAAAAACAGCTCTGCTGGTGTGTCATGAAAACATGACAAGCATTTCCCTTCTTGAGGAGTTGGGGACAGGTGGCTTTGTGACTTCAGGCACCTGCTGGAAAATGCCTCCCCCACGTTGACAGAATCGGGCTCCAGCTGAGTCACTCCCCAGGGCCCTCAGAGTGACACTCTGAGCACCCCTCACCCCTTCTCCTCAAGAGACTCAGCAGAGAAGCCAGAAAGCAGGACAGCTAAGTTTTGAGTGCCTGGAGGGCAGTGGGAGTTCTGGAGAATTCTACATCAGGCCACCTCTCCCGGGAAGGATGTCCTGGATAGGTACAGTGAAGGTGGGGAGTAGGACTCTGACGTGGCTTTTAATGGGAGGGGGACATAGGGATGAGAGAAAAAGAGGCGGGGGGGGGGGGGGGGGGAGCAGGCAGCTGCCTTTGTAATTCCAATTCCTGCTGACAAGGCTTTTATGTGTGTGTATTAGTCAGTCCTATAGTCCTATCCAAGACTGGGCAGACACCCAGCTCTCTTAGGGAGTGAGTGTTCCCTAAGGAAAAATATTCCCCCAACCCTATTCGGGCAGTGTTTACCAGAGAGACTGGCTGAGCAACTGTTTTCTTTTGCATGAGGTAGGAAGGGACAGTCTTAGCGGCGTCTCCTGCCCACCTCCAGTCTGGCTGGATGGAGGCCTGGTAAAAGGGCACATGCACGTGCTCACACACACACACACACACAAACACTGGGTCACACACACATACACACCTGGTCACTCGGACACACACACACACACACACACACACACACTCTGGGTCCACACAAGCACACATACACAGAGGCTGGGTCTCACACACACACACACACACATATACACTGGATCACTCAGACGCACACTGGGTCTCTCACACACACACACACACACTCTGGGTCCACACAAGCACACATACACATAGCCTGGGTCTCACACACACACACACACATATACACTGGATCACTCAGACGCACACTGGGTCTCTCACACACACACACACACACACTCTGGGTCCACACAAGCACACATACACATAGCCTGGGTCTCACACACACACACACACACTGGATCACTCAGACACACACTGGGTCTCACACACACACACACACACACACACACACTCTGGGTCCACACAAGCACACATACACATAGGCTGGGTCTCACACACACACACACTGGATCACTCAGACACACACTGAGTCTCACATACACACACACACACACTCTGGGTCCACACAAGCACACATACACAGAGGCTGGGTCTCACACACACACACACACATACACACTGGATCACTCAGACACACACTGGGTCTCACACACTCACGCACACACACACACACACTCTGGGTCCACACAAGCACACATACACATAGGCTGGGTCTCACACACACACATACACACTGGATCACTCAGACACACACTGGGTCTCTCTCTCTCTCACACACACACACACACACACACACACACACACTCTGGGTCCACACAAGCACACATACACATAGGCTGGGTCTCACACACACACATACACACTGGATCACTCAGACACACACTGGGTCACACACACACACACAATCTGGGTCCACAAAAGCACACACACTGGGGCTGCAGGAAGGGGCTTGTTCCCCCCGAGCTTGTTTGCTTGGCTTCTTGTCACTTCCCACCTCCCAGGAATCTAATCCCCCAGAGAAGGACACTTTGGTGACTCTAAGAAACTGCCTTTGGAAAAGAAGAATTTTGGGAAGATCGTGTGTCCTGAAGATTTTGCAGCTTATTACATCCCATATGGATGGCTATAATAAGCCACAGACGCTTCCACTCCTGGTTGTGTCTCCCACATGTTGAGGAAGGAGGATGGAGATTATCTCTTCGTGTCACTTACGGGCACGCTCGTAGGGGAGCTCTCCCAGGCCACGCGTCGGCTCCGGTCTGGGTCAGGATCGGTGGGGCCAGCCCTCCACTGCCTGCAGTCAGAGCCCAGGACTTGAACCCTGCCTCTGCTGTGTGGCCGCAGAAAAATCACAGCTGCTCTCTGCTCATTAGTCAAATGTGGAGAATAACCGGTGTTTCACAAGCTGGCGGAGGCCGAGAGACAGGACCGAGGAGAAGGCGCCCGCTGAGCTTCCTGGCCATAGTTTATTGCTCCTGATTATAACAATAATCCCTAACCTGTTTGTAAACACTTTTCAAGCGCATTATCTCATCTAGTGCTCTCAACACAGTAAGAAATCAGTATTTTGATTTTATAGATGAGGCAAACTGAGGAAATTCCCTGGAGTCACAGATTTAAAACCGTGGTACAGAGAGCCAAAACTGAGATAATTTTCTTTAAAAGCTGTAGGACTGTAATATATTTTACCCTTCCTTGCCTCAAGGCAAAGTGTTACATTCTTGTTTTAGATATTTTGGAAAATACAGAAAGTAGCAAAAAAGAAATACAATTCACCGCAAGCCCGTTTTCCTAGATGACCACCATTAACATTTTGATGAAGTCCAGAGTCCTATCGCTTAGAAAAGTCACATGAATGCTGTGAGGGCAGGAGTAGGCTGGAGACTGAGAGGCTGATGCCTTGGCGAGGTTAGGCCTGGAAGTTTCTGGAACTAAGTTCTTCTGGAAGAATACTGGGAAGAAAGGAAGAACGTAGTATGATCACAGAAGGAAAGAGATTGTCAGGTACACAGGGGCAAGCTCAGAATTGCGGGGGGCACCTCAGCCCCAGGCCTGCCTTCTTCCCTCAGCCACAGTCACTGATTATTTGCTTAGTTAAACCCTCACGTCCCCCACTTCTGGGGATGTGCCCCCACCCCCAAGGACTCCTTCCCAGGTGATGAGGTTGAAGCTTCCTGGAAGCTTCTCTGGGGAGCCCAGCAATGCCACAGTGTCCACTGGGAGTCGAGGGTAACCACTGGTGGACATTACCTGTCCCTTCAGCCTGGCTCCCCAGGGAACAGAGCCTGGAGGTGGACAAAGGGCCTGCCTCTGGGTATGGGAAGTAGGAGTTCTGGCATAGCTCTGGTCCCCGCCAGGCAGCGCTGGCCACTCTGAGCAAGTTATCACATTTCCTTCAGGCCACACAACTCTGGTGTCTTTCCAAAACTTAGGGCTGGGTTCCAGCCCCTCAGATGCTCCTCACCAATCCCTGAGCGACACCATGTCGCCTTCTGGCACTATTGAATATCCGGAGCCTCTTTGCACACGTCCCATTCAATCCTCAGCAAGTCTCTGCAGAGGACATTAGCCCAATTCTGCAGACTGAAAATCCAGCTAAGAGAGGCTGAGTGACTTGTCTGAAGGTTGCACAGCAAGTAATAAAAACTTTCATTTGTTTTTGCCTGTCACGTTGTGTTACTTCCAAAAGGACTTAGCTTGCTCCTCAGACCTGCCACATGATCAAAAATAAGTTTAAAGCATCACACACATAGCAAAAGGATACAGGAAAGAAAGTCAAGTGGGGTTCAGAGGCCGCCTCCCACAGGTGTGCCCCCAGAGAAAGTGCCACGCTTAGGAGCATGGGGGCAGCTCAGAGCTGGTCTTTGATTCTGAAGCTTGTTAACACCCCTGAGCCTGAGTTTCTTCATCTGTGGAGTGGGTAGTCCTAAGCCCTAGGTTCTTGGTCCATGGTGACAAAGAGTGAAGTTCTTTTAAAAAGGTTTATGAAGTCTGTAGCCAGGAGGACAGACATAAAGCAGAGTAATATACTACCTGCCCGGAGCGCAGCACGCTTGAGGGCAAGCCAGGACATTGGCCCGCGCACATGAACGTGGCTCCATGGTGACCTTCCGCCCAGCTGGCTGGACTTGGTTAGGAGCTTAGCCCTTTGGCTCTGGCTCCATGGGTTCGAACCACACCTCCTCCTTTAGCAAAGTGGGCTGGTTAATATCTCTGCTTGCTTCCTCCTCTATGAAATGTGGGTGTGAATAATCCCGCTCCATAAACAGGGCTCTCAGCCCAGGCTCAGCGAGTACTCGCTGGAGTAGTATCTCGAAGGTTCTCCGTGTAATCAACGCCGGAGTCCAGGACTCTCGACTTCGCGCTGCTGCCGCTCGGCCTTGTGTATGTGTTCCCTGTGGCCCTTGAGCCTGGCTTTGCTTCTAGTGGGTGCTCGATTTAAACTTGGAATAAAATTGGAAAGTCAAAGAAAAGGGTCCAGAAGCTCCATCTATGACCGCTGGCCGCACGGCCTTTCGAAGCCTCGGCTTCTGATTTGTAAAACGAGAGGTGACCCTTGCAATATCTGTGGGCCCTGGAGTTAACGCTGGCTGTCACAGAGAAGGCTTTGCTCTGAAACTAGCTGTAGAAGCTGCTCAGTCAGGAATTCTTTACAGAGTCAGGGGACCAGGTCTCTGGTTTCTGGGACGCGGGTGGCTGGGCCAGCTTTGCAGAATAGTGGTGTGTGTGGATGGCAGTGAACCCGGGTTTACCAGGGCCATCCCATTTCCTAGAACTTGTGATCTGCCTAACCTGGCAGGAAGGGGCCTGGAAAGAGCTGTTTCCACTCCAAGTGGGGCCCATCCCTTTGAGGAAGAGCGGCCTCAGCTGACACAGAAAGGAGGTGGCTGTCTGCTGGGAGGAGAGGCGATGGGGCGGGAGAGGGGGAAGAGGTGACAGAGGAAGTGCTGGCTGCATGTGGGAGGGCAGGAAAAGCTGGCAGCGACTTGGGGAAGGAGCTTGGGAAATAGGGAGCTGCAGGGAGCAGCTGGCCCTGCCCCCACAAGGCATAGGCATCAGCTATGGCACAATCCTTGGGGTGCCAGCCTGTGGTGAGGCCATGGGGTCTGACCTGGCCTGCAGGACAGGTGGGGCTCTTCCTGGGGGTTGTGCTGGGGGTTGTGCTGGCTCATCTAGTGCTGAGAGGCAGTTGCTCTAGGAGAGGAAAATAAGGTGCTAGAACCAGGGTGCAAGGCTCCCCCGGCCACTTGCTGCTGCTGCCACCAGAGTAAGCCTGCTACATCCTGGCTCTGTGATCCCTCTGCTCCCCACCCCTAAGGCTGCCTCTCAGCCCAAGCCTCACTCAGTTTCTGCCACTCTGCACTTAGTGCCTGGAGGGGAGGAAATTACCGTTAGTGTCACCTGCTCACCGGTGGGAGACATTAGCTGGCCCTGGCAGAACAGGCGGCCTATAATTTTTGGAGGAGTTACAATAATGGAGCTAATTTGGTGTTTCATCATCATGTTCTTGGGTGAGCGAGGGGGAAGGGAGCCCGGAGCCTGGTTTGGAGGAACCTCCCAGCACAGAACTCTGTGCCTCCTTAGGCATCTTTAAGGCCATGCTCCTGCCTGCCCACCACCCTCTCCCACCACTGGCTTTTCCTTCCTGGGGTCCCGTGGCAGGTTGCAGCTGGGGATGAGTGACAACACCCCTAGTGGCTGCTGGCCTCAGCGCCACAGCAGGACAAAGCAGGTAGGGGCCTGGACCTTTGCAGAAATGCGTGACCACCTGGTCTGCATTTGACACCAAGCAAGTTGCTCAAGCGCACACATTCACTTCTCTCCATGGTGAACCCGGTTCATGGATGAGAGACAAGGGCATCTGCTTGCATTTTATAGCTGAGGAAGCTGCAGCTCAGGGAGGACAGAAACTTGCTCCGGACACTTCTGGGTAGTAGCAGAGCTGCTGTTTGAACCAGACCTCCTGGCTCTAAGTTTAATGTCACTGCTAAGTTTATTCTTCTGCTGGGCACACTTGTGTAGGAGCTTGGGGCCTGGCAAACCCCACAAGGTGGCCTCCTTAACCCCACTTGTTGGAGGCGCCAGTGGGTGGGGAAGCTCAGGGCTGGGAGGGAGAAAGGGGTACCGCTCACAGCCCTCCCAGCTTCCATGGGCTTCTCTGAAAGCCGAGCTGGGAGACGTCCCTCACCCAGGACACACCCAGGCAGCTGCCCCTTCCTTCCCCTCTTGCTGATTCAGACATCCTCAGGGGCCATTGGCCGCTGAGCGACCATGTGAGCTTTGGGCAGCGCACCCAGGGGTGCAGGGGCCCCTCCCGCCCCAAAACAGCAGGAGAATGAGAGGTTTACAAGCAGATGAGTACTGGCTGCTGGTGAAGCTGGATTTTTCTCCTAGCAGCCAGCAGTCCTTCTTGTGGCTTCCTCCTCTCTTGACCCTCTAAATCAGGGGGCTTAGAGCAACCACCTGGGAGGGAACCACCTCAAGGGGGGCGGATTCTCACTGCCAGAGAGGGTTCAATGACATTCGCGGTAACACAGCTGGAGAGCAGGGTCTGAGACCCCCGTTCTGGAATGCATGCGCCGTTGGGCAGTTGGTGCTGAGCCCCTTGTAGCAAACTCACAATCCCTCTCCTCTGGTCGAATAAGAGCCAAGATCCCTGCTTCCCAACGGACCCCCGGTCAAGCATTCTCTGTGGATGCCTATCGTAGTCTGCATGGGGACGGCCAATGTGCCCAAAACTTAGAAAATCAAGGAAACCAAATTTCTCAGCTTTGGAGAAGGGAGGCTGGAGTAAAAATGCACACAGGCTTCATTCTTTGCAGGCACCAAGTCTGTGTGGTGAGGAAGTGGTGGAGGAGTGGGCGGAAGGCAGGAGTGCGTGGGCGGCACGGCCTTGGAAGGCAGGACTGGAGGAGCTGACCTGTCCCTGTGGGCTCTTGCTGCCCAGTGATATGTGATGGGAGCTGCATTGCTCCAATCGCAAAGATCCCGCACCAAGGAAATGAACCCTGAGATCGGACACCTCCACCCAGGATGTCCACAGGGACTCACCCCACCTCCAGACGCAAGGAAGCAAGAAAATAAACAGGAGTACAACAGCTCTCACTCTGCCGGAGAGCTCAAGAAATACATCTCCTGCCCAAACCTTCTTTCCTGATGGGTTTCCTCCGCCCAGACCTGCTGGGTGCACCCCTGAAAATCTCAGTGGGGATGATCCTCGCGGAGAAAACCCTGAGTCCTTGTGCCAGCTGCTGCATGGAGAGACAGGAGCTCCTGGCTCAGGGTTCTGTCCCTGCTGGCCCAGCTTTCTGCTCTCCTGACTCTCTCCTACAAGCAGCTTAGTAATTCATGAGATGTGACAATGACAATGGACAGGCGAGTGTGGGGTGCCAGCACAAGTTAGTTTAAGTAAGCAGGGGACGCGTCCCCAGACGCCAGTAGTGTCTCCTTTCAAGAGGAAGCAGAGGGATATAAATACTTGGTCCCAGCGCTTTCTTCTCTACTACTTCTTGCTTCTAGAACACCAAGAAATTTCAGCTTCAGAACCCACGTGAGTCCTCAGCACACCTGGTCCTCAATAACCAGGGGTGGAAGGTGGGGGGGGGGCGAGAGTTGGAGTGAGACCAATTTCAGGGGAGTGGGGTAGGAGAGCGGGAGGAGCAAGGTCTTCGGAGATAGCAGACCCCAGCCCCCGGGTCTGATTTGCTGCATCATCCTGAGACAGGAGGCATCTATGTAAGCTCTGGGAAACCCAACCAGGCAATAATTATGGGTTTCTCGGAGAAACGTTGTGGGTGAAATGAATTAAGTAAGTTAAGTACCCAGCATGGGCTCCACAAACTAGTGGATGTGCCACGTCTGTAAATCCCCTTCTCCCTGCTTGACGGCGCCTTGGATCCCCAAATAAGTAAGTTAAAAGAAAGGGAAGAAACGTCAAAATCCTGGCCAGATTGTGTGTGCCTGATTATGTCCTTTAATTCGACAAGGCAATAGTTCTGGGCTCCCCAGCCAAGAGAGAGGGGAAGGCACGTAGCAATGGTGATGTCTCCGTTCTGGCTTGGCCCACTGGGTGGGTGGGGTTCGGGGAAAACAAGAGAGTGTTGAGTGGAAGATCTGAGGGTTGGATTTCTGGGAGACAGGTAGAGGTCCTGATGGGTGTCTGAGTCCGGAGTCTAGAGGGGAGGCTGTTGGAGGGGCCATGAATTCGGGGGCCACAAGCATGGAGACGGGCAATGATGTTCTGCATGAGCCAGGCGAGAAGCGGGCACAGACCCGAGTCCCATGTGCGCCGCTGTTCAGAGACCAGGCTGGGAGGAGGAGCCAGCAGAGGCCGGGAGGCAGCTGGAGGGTGAGAGAACAGGAGGAAGCGGGTGTTCCCGGAGCAGACTGGTCAGCTCTGAGAAAGGCTGTGAAAAGCTCTTCAGAGAGCAGCCTCACCCCAGCAAGCCCAAGAGATTCTGGGGGGTGTAGCACAGGAGGTGGTGAAGATCCAGCCTTCAGGTCAGCACAGTGGCAGAGGGGAAGCCACTGCCGCTTCAAGCATGTGCCCTTGACTGACAGCCCAGCCCAGTCTGGTTGGTGTCCCCTGGGGAACCTGCTGGTGGAAATGTCTCAGCTGCCCCAGAGGACCCCCCACAGGGACCAGCGCTCTTCCCCTTGCTGAGAACACTTGCTGCCACAGCCCGTGCAGGGCAGAGATGCTCAAGGATCCCCCAGATTCCCGCCCTCTCCCCCGGGCTGTCAAAGACAACTCCTTGCCAGCCACGCCCCAGGACAGCCAGGCAAGAATGAAGACGGATTTTCGTGGTTAACTTCATTAATGTCACTTACTCCTCCATGTCACTAACGAAGCTGCCATCGGAAGGACCAGGGCTGTGGTGGGTCCTCGGGCCCCTTCCCGTGGACAAGAGCCCCTGTGCTTGACCAGGCATGGCCTCTACTTCTTCTAGAACTTCCCTGAACTCTACTCCCCTCCAGCTCCTCCTGCCCCCTCTGAGCCCCCTCCCTCTCCGCCCACCTTTGAAAAAAGTCGCTAGGAAGGGATCTGCCCCTCCCAGTGTGACTCTGACTCACAGATCTTTGCCCCAAGTAATGGTGCTGTGAAACACGAAACCTCTTTTCAAGGGCAGGTTCATGAGGAGGGTTGAGGAAGGTTTTCTAAATAAAACCATCTGTTTCCCCGAAGATGCCGGGAGATGCTCGGGTAGAGAAGCATTAGTTTCCCGCCAGCGTGCTCTCGCTGCTCAAGGATCCCCCAGGACCAAACCCAGCCAGGGGATGACACCCACTTCCTCTGGCGCTCGCGGGGGCTGAGGGGTCTCTGGGCCTGTCCTGTCCACCCAGACGCATGGAGTTTGCTTAAAGCGGCTCCATTCTGCTGGATCCGTTACTCAGGACGCTGCAGAGCCCTTGGGGCAGAAAGCCCGGAGAGAAAAGCTGGAACTCGGAACAAGTAGGAGCGGCGGCCCCCAGCAGGGAGCCTAGCTCGGCTCCAGCGCCCCGCCCTGCCACCCCAGCCACCCCAGCCACCCCGGCCTCCGCCCTGCAGCCTGGGAAACCCGGGCCTGACGTGGAGCCGGAGCCAATCCTCATCAGCCTGGCCTGGTGCTCACAGCGGGAGCCCCTCTCTGCACGCCAGGGAAGGGCGCCCCGCCCTCGGCCGCCTCTCCCCGAGGGGTGCTGAGCCAGGCTTGGGGGCGCGGGGCGGGCCCAGTGTCAGTCTGGCTCTTCTGTCCCGAGGCCTCCTCACCCAGTGGGTCACCGGATCCCACTGGTTTTGACTCAGCTTTTGCTTCGACACCCGTGCCCAGGAACCTTTCTGCCCCAGGGGCCACGGGAGCACACCCCCAAGTCAGCCCGAGGAGCAGGGGAGGCGACCCAAGAGGAAGGAGCAGGACAGCTGGCCGGAGGGACCAGCAGAATCCAGAACAGTCAGAGGTAGAGGGAGATTACTGGAGGCCACGGAAAGGGCAGGGTGAAGGCTGAGGTGCAGAGGATCCTGGGGGGCTGGGGAGGGGAGAGTCGTGGAGAGGCGGTGGCCCCCTCCCTGGCTACGCTGGTTCATATCCAGCCCTGCCGTTGAGCAGCTGTGTGTTCTTGGGCCACTTACAAAACCTGTCTGTACTCCCGTGGCCCCAGGGAGATCATAAAAACCCCGTCTCGTGGAGTGTTGTGCAGATGCTGCGCTGGAACGTGGGTGAGCTCTCAGGACAGGAAGTTCCTCAGCAACACTCAGTCAATGAGAGCAGCCAAACCACTGGGAAATCGGGGCACAGAGAGGAGGGGGGCACAGAGTCTAGTTCCTGACTAGTGAAGCCAGGAACTGACTGCGGGAGGGCGGGAATCTGGGGTAACTCCGGCTTCTACTCTGCCTTGGCCTTCTGTCCTCCACAGGCCTCTGGGCCCTCCAGCTTTTCTTAGGAAATAAAACCCAAACAGCTTTTAAGAGGTCTGGCCCTGTCCCCCACGCTCCCCTGGCCTCCTCTGTACCCCGGCGCCTCCTACCTCGTTAGGTCTGAGCAGCCTTCCCAGCCTCTGTGTAGCGCCCCTACTGTCCGTCAGGCCCCTGGCTCACTCACGCCTCATTTGCTCTCCCTCGTTTACTTGTCTCCCTCTTCTAGAATACCAGGGGCCTTGTCTGTGTCATCACTGCTGTCTCCCCATATGGGTGAACAACTGTAGGTGCCTCACGAGAGAGAGCAGCACACCTGAAGTTGCTCTCTGCAGCGGCGTCTGAATGGGGGTGACACTGGCTGCCTGGGACGCGGGACAGAGGGCAACAGCAGAGACCCCATCTCATCCACCCTAGTCAAGGGCAAAGGCCTAAGAATGAGCCCTGAGCGGTCACTGCCACACCCTTACTGCTGCTCTTTATGCCCCTTCCCCATCTCACTTTCTCCCCACTTGGAACCTCCCAGGCCCCCTCCCTCTGTGTCTTTATGGGCCTGCTGCTCCCTCTGCTTGGAACTCTGGGCTGTTTTATTCTGCCAGCAAACTCCTCTTACTCCCCCTCCACACACCCTATCAAATACCACCCCCTCCGGGAAGGCCCCTCTGATTCCCACTTCACTTTTTTTTTTTAAGATTTATTTATTTAGTCATACAGGAGCTGGGTACAGGCCAGAGATGCAGTGGGAGAGAGGATTCACCAGAGACAGAGTGGGGAACAGAAACACACTGCTGAGGGGAGCAGTGGGGCGAGACAGGAGAGGTCTGCCTCGCCATGTGGGTTTCTCCCTGGCTGGCTGGGGATCGAACTCGTGCTGCAGAGGCTGCAGATTGCTTCATAGTGAGGTGCTTAACCCTTTGCGTCATCAGGGAGGTCCCACTTCTACTCTTCACATCTTGTCCGCACCCCTCTTTCAACATTGATCCTGCCAAGTGGTATCACTTACTTCAATGCCCCTCACCCCTGGCCCCACCCCAAGACCCTGAGCTCTTTATAATCGTCATAATTACAGCCCTAATAGTTGTAACAACAGCTCACACTGACTGAGAGGTTTCTCTATGCCAGGAATTAGGCTTTGTACTTGGCACAAATTATTTAATCTTTGCAACAAGGCTGAGCAGTAGCTTCTGCTATTAGCCCCGTTTATAGATAAGAAAATCGAGACTATGAAAGGTTAGATTGTACCACCTGTAAATATCAGAGCTGGGCCTTGGCCCCCACGTCTGTATTCTCAACCATTCATTCATCAGCTAGAATTTACTGAGCACTTTCTATCCATCTGTCCCTGGGCGGGGTGTGAGAGGTAGAATGAGTAAAACCAGCTCCCATCCTGCTCCCAGGGCCAGGATCTAATGAGAACACAGTTTATCATAATCCCCACAGTCAATGAAAGTGGTGAGTTATGGTCCTGGCTTGGGCTGTGAGAAGCTCTGTGGTCCAATGGGGCAGAAGCTAAGGGGGTCAGCCCAGCCCCGAGTGTCCAATGTCCACATCTGACTCATCTCTAGCTCCAACCCCAGGCCCCAGACCTACAGAGAAAACTTGCTCACCTGATGTTTCTTTACCCATTGGAGCCAAATTGGCACCTACCCGGTCTTCTTGCAGGCCCCTGCCCAGGGCAACTTAACAGCACTTCCTGCCCAGTGCTTCAGAGATGCTTTTAGGTCTCGTGGGGCCTTCCTAAAAGTACAGCGGATGCTTCTCTGCTGCTGCTGAGAGATTCAGACAAGCCACTTAGTGATGAGGAGATTGGAAGTGCTCTCTGAGATGTGGGGAAGGGTGTTCCTGCTTCGCTCAGTCTGGATTTCCTGGATGGACGCAGGGTTCTCGATGCCACTCGGTGCCCATTTAGAAGGAAGAAGGTGGCCTTGGAGAAGAGCAGAACATTGGTGGGGGGGAGCAGTGGGGCTCAAATCTTCTGATTTTAAATCAAATTGCTAGATCTTGAGGCGGGCAGCGGACACCAGTTAAGTGCCCTGGGTCCTCTCAGCTGGTGACGGCTGATGACAGGCCTTCCAGCTTGAGTCTTATGGCAGGCAGGAGCCACCGTCTGGTGCAGCGCTCCACCTGGCAGAACGGAGCTGAGAGACATGAAATGCCCAAAGTCTCGGGCTACTTAGTGGCTGAGGGACAAAAACCAGGGTCCCCTGACTTGGGGCTCGCTGCTCTTCCTGGGCAGCCCTCAGAGAGGAGCTGGCTTGCCATGTCTAGGGCTCTGTGGGTGCATCAAGGAGAGAGAAGTGCTTTAGTGGGCCGTTGTGGTGAGGGCAGAGAGCAATGCAATGCCAGGTACGGGCCTTTACGAACCTTCTGCCCGGCTTCTGGGTACTGCAGCTGGCGCTACTATTATGGGCAGCGACGGTCAGGTGGACACTCTGGGACAGATTTCTTTGGGAGCCACCATCTCTGCTCCCCCTCCCCAGACAGCAGGCCACTCCCTGCCAGATAGGCCAGGACTTTTAGCTGAGCTGCTACTGGCTGGGACCACACTCTCAGCCTCTAGGTGAGGGGTGGAGGGGGTGAGTTGGTTTCTGCTGCTTTCTAGACAGCAGTGACCTCCCCAGCACCAGGGAGCTCATTACCGGCTGGAGCCCCCAGGCACCTCCTGTACGGGGGTGAAGATGAAAGCAATAACGTGCAGCTGTTCCGCAGCCCCTGCTCGCCCCTGGTTTTATTAAAGCCAAAGTCTCAAACTTGCCTAATGAGGATAAAAGGCTGGGAGGGCACACAGGATCCGGGCTGAAATCTCCTGGGAAAGAGGCTGGAGCAGGGAGGGGACCTGGCAGCCTGCCTGTGGGGCCAGTGGGGTCTGGCTTTCGGGAGAGGGAGGTGGTGCTGAAAGAAGCCTGTTTGCTTAGCTTCCGCCTCTCGACTACTCAGAATAAGCCTATTTATTCTCCTTTATCAAATAACCCAGTTCTCTGTTGCCTGTGCAGGGAGCAATAACCTCCTTGATGCTCGGAGCCAGCAGCGGTCAAAGCGCATCAGGCCTAGCGTGGCTCAGCAGGAGGCCCCGGGACTGGGCTCACTTCCTTCCTGGCTCCAGGCCGTGGAGGATCTTAGCCCCTTCCCTGTGCTGTTTGGACCCACTGATACAGCGTGAAGTTCACTGTGGGGTGGGAGTTCCACAGCACGCTGCAGATCCAGCACCGACCTGCCCCAGCTGCCCTGGTCCTATCAGGAACTATGCCTCTGCTGGAAGGGGAGCCTTGGAGGGAGCCAGCCTTGGGAGTCCCTGAAGTATCCCCCCAGGCCCCAGGCAGGTCTCCCAAGTCCACAAGCACTGGAACTTGGGCTTGCACACGAACACGACTGCCTTTGAAAGCTCCGCTCTGCATCGTGGGCTGCCGGCGGGGGGGGCCTTTTGCTCTTTCTGCCCAGAGGGGCCTGAGGGGCCCCCAGCTTCCATCTCAGAGTCAGAACTTGACATAACTCTGATGCTGAGAGTCACCCTTCCAGAGTTCTTCTGGGGAAAATGTAATCACCCTTTCCTCGGCATGCATGTGGCTCCCCTCATGTGCTGTTGGACACCTCTGAGCCCAAGTAGGGGTGAGGCAGAGTCCTGCCCCAAGGGCCCTCCAGTCACTGTCCTGCCCCAAGGGCCCTCTAGTCACTGCGGCTGGTGAGAGCACAGCTCAGGGCCTGGGGGCTGGTAATGCCTGTGAGCAGCTCTGGGGCAGAAAGTGATGGCAGGTCATGGGGTGGGGGTGGCTCTCTGTAGGCTGGAAACGGGGTAGGGGGAGGGTTGTGTGGGGAGGTGGCCCTGTGCTCTACGGAGCATTCAAGCAAAGAGGAAGTGGCATTTTGGCAAAAGGGACCAAAAATGTACCTGCTCTATGGAGCACAGGGTCAGCATGGAGAGAGGTGGCCAGGGCGGGAGGTGAGACAGGACCCAATGGGTCCCAGGAGCAAGCTCAGAGGATGGGCCTTGACTCCAGAGCCAGCGAGGGTGGGAGAGGCGCGCCAGTGATCCACGGGCGTCTGGGCCAGGGCGCCGCTCGCTCTTGCAGCCTCAGACAAGTGATTCACCTGCACAAAGCGCATTTCTCCTGCGTGCTCAGGGCAGGGTGAGAGCGCTCCTGGGCGGTGGGGACACTCACGGAGACAATTTTACAAAGGACTTGGCCCATGGGAGGCTCGCAGTAGTGTCAGTTCTCATTGCCGTGTTCCCAAGTCTGAAAGGCTTTCTGGAGCGCTGGGCAGGATGGATGCTTGGAGGCTTCTAAGGGAGGGGAAGGAGCTGGGGTCCTCCTGCCCTTGGTGCCTGTGTCCAGGATGGGACGCTCAGCCCGGTGCGTGCTTACATCCCTGCCATGTGCAGGCCCGTCGCCCTGACAACGCTGTGCCCAGGCCTCGTTCCTGTCTCCCTCCCTGCACACGGGGGCTAGGGAGAGAGCAGACACTGAGAGATGGGGTCCTGGCACCTTCTTTTAACTGGCTACCTGCACCCCCACTGGACTGTGTGCATGTTGAAGGCTCTGCCTATGCTCCTCAAAGTGAGGTGCCTCTTGCACAGGTGAGCAGATGAACAAATGGATGACCCTGTGGTCTGAGGCTAGAGGTCCAGGGTGACCTGGAGATGCCCCTTTGATGGGCCAGAAGGGCAGTGCTCCTGAGAGCTGGAGCTAGGCTGGGCCTCTGTGCTGCCCATGCGCTCCAGCACCGAGTCCTGCCTCTGAGCACTGGGGGGATAAACCCTGCCTCGCAGAGTTGCTGAGCCTCAGAGGTAGAAATGGATTGTGGGGAGTGGGGCTCATTGACTCTGTGGAACCACAGGCTCCTGAGTGCTGGAGGGGTAGCTGTTTCTGCGCGGTGTGCGCTCTGCCCCAGTCAGACTCTCCTGGGAGCGGCATGACCCACCTGCTGCTCTGGGCTGGGACTGAGCATGGGAGAGGGGCTAACAGAGAAGACACTTCCAGAGCCAGAGGGGGTACCAGCGACACCTCGAGGGGGGCATTGGGACTACATGCTCCAGACGTGCGGTGCGGGGAGGGGTCTTGTATTTTTCTCCAGGTAGGGAGTCCTCCGTACAGCCTGGTTCTTTGTAAGAAGAAGGGACAAACACCTTGGTGTCGCCCTCTTTCTCAGAAGCCACCCCCCCCAGGGACACCTCCCCTGGCCTATCCGTCTAAACTTCTAACTACAACCTCCCTATGAAAGTGTCCTGGCTCCTTTTCCTGCCTGACCTTTGTTCAACATTTTACTATCTAACTTGCTTATTTACCTTTTTTCTGGTGCTTTGCTCTGGCAATATGCAAGCCCCCTGAGGGCAGGGCTTTTTGTCTATGTGTATCCCCAGCACCCAGAGTAACCCCTGGCAAAGCAGGTGCTCAATGAATGCGCTGAAGGAATGAACGAACAGAGGCCCCCCTTGAGCAAACCCTGGCCTTCCCCTCCGCCCAGGGCCTGCAGCCCTCAGCAGCACCAGCCAGCCTCTGAGCCTGAGGGTCTGTAGTAACAGCATCCTCCCTCATCGAGCAGGAAGAGGAAGCTTCGTGGTATCAAATAATTAAACAGGCAGGCTTGCTTGGCACCTCCGCAGTTCTCCTATTCCCTGTTGTCAGGAACTCTCTGGGGTAGGGATCCCCAACAGTGGTGATTCTGGCGGCAGGAGAGGCTGCAAAGTGTGTGTTGAGTGCTGGCTCGTGTTTGAAGGAGCAGAACAGAGCATATCCCAGCACAAGGACATGATGGCTGGCATGCTCCTCCTGGGTCGGCAGCATGTCCTGAGGTTGAGAGCCGGGGGTGTTCCAGAGGGGCGAGGATGCTGCAGAGGGGCTGACAAAGAATGACTGCGCTGAGGCCGGGAAGCAGGTCTCTGGGAGGGGGGCAGTTGATAACCTGGGTGTGTCCTGTAAAGACACTGTCATGACCACAGAGCAAGCAGGGGGCCAATCACGGGGGCCAGTGACTGAACAGGGTGGTAAGGAAGCTGCAGCCAAGGGCCCAGGATGGCAAGGACTCAGTAGAATCTGAGCAGAATTGAGAGGGAATAGTGAAGAAGACAGATTCTACCGAAAAGGCAATACTGGTGTGGGTGTCTTTATGCCCAGTTACTCCCAGCACGGAGGCAAGACCCTTGGGTCTTGAGGACATGGCACGCTGCCGCCAAGAACCCCCCGAGTGGCCCCACATAGCTGCAGGGGGCTCTGGGCCCTTCATCTGCCTTCTTGTCTGCTTCTTGCAGGAAAGCGTGGATTTGGGAGAGATCATGTTCTCGCTCTGCTACCTGCCCACAGCAGGCAGGCTCACGCTCACCGTCATCAAATGCCGGAACCTCAAGGCCATGGACATCACAGGCTATTCAGGTACCTGTCCTGCCCACGCGCCCTCCTGCGTGGTGTGCAGTGGCCCAGACATCGGGATTTGGAAAGATGTTGGGAGAGAAGGGGCAGAATTGCTGGTATTCTTAGAATAGGAAAACCATTTCTGGAGGCAGATTGCCCGGCTTTGAATTCTACTCCTGCCACCTCCTTCCTGTGAGATGTTTTGGTTTCAAATCTGAAAAAAAGTCTTACATGGGTTGGTGCTTTAAGGGCCAGTGAAGTTCATTCATATAAATGCTTAGAATTGTGCCAGGCGTGTAATATGTGTTCTGTCTGTGTTAGCTATTACTATCATTCTTTCTCTTAGAGGAGGGAGAGAAACAGATGTGAATAAACAGAAGGAAAAAATTAAGGAAAAAAAAAATCTGTCTAGCTTATATAACTTGCAGGAGTTAAGTCAAGTTGGAGGGTGTACCTGTTGTAGGACCACACTGCCCTGCGGCAGCCCTGCAGACTGAGTCCAAGGAGCGAGGTCACCAAAAACAAAGTGCATTTGACCTTGAGCTTTTCCCCAGGGCTCCAACCTCAGTCTGTTCCTGCAGGGTTGCACGTGCAAGGAGGAGAGATTAAGTCCTAGTCCAGTCCTATTCTAGCCACCAAGGAAATGCTGGCTTGGGAGCAGTGGCCGAGCCTGCAGGCTGGACCTGGTGTCAGAGGGTCGATCCTTTGCCACGATTCTGCAAGTCATTGTGGGAGAAGTTAGCTGAGTTTTGAAATAGCAGAGGAGGAGCTTAGGTCCCTAGAGCCTCCTTCCCCCTGTCGGCTCAAATTAGCCCGAGAAGTGAAATGGGGTGAAGCCTCCCAAAGAGGAGGCGCAGACAGTTTGGGCTGTGCTCAGAGCAGCAAATGTAGGCACAGCCCTGTTGTTCCTCTGGCGCCCCACCCCCACCCCGCCCAGGAGGCACTTCTGATGATTCAGATCACCAGCCTCAACTACTCCGGAGGTGCCTCTGAATTTGGATGGGAGTAGATGGAAGATTTTTCCTTTATCCATTATTTACTTCCTGGAAAACTCCGAAGTATAATCACAGTCACCATAAAGAGGTGACCATGAAGTCGAAAACATCTGGGCCCCGGGGGGTAACCTGACGCAGATGGAGAAATGAGGTTTCAGGGGAAATTTGTGTGGAGATGTTGATTTGCTGCAGCTTTATCTCTGCTCCTGGCCCCCACGGTCTCTGCAGCTCACAATTTCCAGGCCAAAAGTCCTCCCATAGCACCCACCTTCATATGTCTCCTTCTGTGGAATCTTCTGGATGTGGTGAAGAGCTTAAAAAACCCCTTTCGAGTGTGCAAAGCTTCTTGGCCGCAGCAAAGTCAGCTTCCTTCAAAAATACAGCCAATATAGATTTAATTTTAATATCAAAATAAGTGTGTGCTAGGGACAGAAATTCACTGAGGACTCTCCAGGATGCTGAGGGAAATAGGATTTGGCTGCCCAAGTCCCCACACTCTCTTCTCCTTTATAATTAAATTGACATGCCGGAGAGAGGCTTATGGGGATGCCATGGTGGGGGGTGGGGGGACCATCAGGGCAGCTCCACATCAGAGGTTTGGGGGTGAGGGATTTTGCTTTTGCTAAGTTCTAACCTCCCTCTTGCAATTGCCTCTGTTTTCTGCCTGGGCTTGGAATCTGGTATTAAATCTCAGCTTGATTCTGAATATTCAGGGAGCCCTTTTCATTGGGGGTTTCTGTCTCCTTTGTTTACTCATATAAGCAAGTGTCTGCACCAGTGCTTGGGACGCAATAAACAGTGAATCAGTATGTGTAAATGGCGCATGAACGGATGGGGTATGGATGGAGGAACGCATACACTGCTGGGATGAGGAAACTTGGCAGGGTGACACAGTGAGGACAAACGTGCCAGGGGCCTGTCAACCTACATTTTTGAGATTGACCTTGAGGTTGTCTTCAGCTCAGACTGTTTTGATGTTCGAATAGACTAGAAAGTGAATGGAGTTTATGAATGGCCTGTTCTTGACTCATAGGACCTCGAACTAATACCAATATCTTCCCAGGCAACTCAGTCTAAACTTCTGGTAAATCAATTCTCTAAGCTTATCTATTGGTGCCAGGACAATAAAAATAATACAAAAGAATAAATAAATCATACAAAATAAGGACAGTAAGCCACAAATTTGTGGGGAGAGAGCAACCCCCTTATCTCTGTAGCTGGCCTGTACTGCTTCCAGTGTGGTTACAAATGTGAACTTTGGAGCCAGATAGACCTGAGCTCAAATCTCAGGTGAGTTTCTTAAACCCTCTGAACCTCAGTTTCCCTAATCTATAAAATGAGGAGGGTGATAAATATGTGCAGTTTAAATGATGTGACGTATGCACTGTGCCTGGCACATACTCCGTGCTGGGTTATGACCGTCAGGCTGAAAGACATTGCTGGTCTTGGTCTCCCTTCTGAGAAGAGGCTGTTAGAGAGCAAAGGTCATCTGGAACCAGCTTTCCACTGGAAGCCACAAACTTCTGCCTGGGGAACCCTAGAAAACAGTCACCTATTTGCTTAGCCTCTGGGACGCTGGTGAGCTCATTGGTTCTGGTGAGGAACATATTACTGAGCTTTAAAGGCTGGATATGCCTCATAGGGGCAAACAGTTGGGGAAGGAAGCTGAGAATCCCTCAGTCAGTAATGAGGCCTGGTAGTTGAGGAGGCAGGTGGCTCTGCTATAGTTTCCCAAACCCAGTGACGTAGAAATTTGGTCTGCTGTGAGCATGGATGGAAGCAGGGATGGCAGGGGACAAGGCAGTCCTTGAGCAGCCGCAAGCCTGGGGACTCTTTCCAGGGCAAAGTCTACCCTGAAGGAGTTCAGAAGTTGCCACCTAAATGATGAGCCTTGGAGCTGGCTCTGCCCCCTCTCTGCGCAGAGCTGGGCACTGCTCTAGGCACATGTGCAGGGGCTGGAGCTGCAGGAAGCCGGCCTAGGGCTGTGCTCAGAACTCCCTCCTGAGAAAATTCCCCTGAGAGAGGGTCCATTGAAGTAGACAGCCAGAGACAGCGGGTTGATGAAGCACCCCCTGCCTCCATGCCTCCCCTGTAAACCCGAGTGTCCCCTCGGTAAGGTGTCGCCACCATTGTCACATGGTTAGTAATGGCTCTTTTAGGTCTCCACAAAACACCTACCAGGCATGGAGTTTCTGGTCAGGTGTCACAGATCTAACTTCCCCAAAGCCCTATGCCTCGCCTGCACCCCAACGATGCCCAGGGAGCGTGACGGCCTAGGGGTGCTTGGGAGCCCAC
Source organism: Talpa occidentalis (assembly GCF_014898055.3). Lineage (NCBI taxonomy): Eukaryota > Metazoa > Chordata > Mammalia > Eulipotyphla > Talpidae > Talpa > Talpa occidentalis. The sequence goes on along the minus strand of NW_023605305.1, from coordinate 109,654,501 downwards.
GCCTGAGCCAGAGAGTGGGAGTGGCTGCTTGGGCCGGCGCCTCCTGGCAGAGCCACACGAGCCCTGGCTTCTGGCCAAGAAGGTGTCTCCGCACACCCCTGTCTCCCAAGCTGTTATTAGCCATGAGTGGCCCTCCTGTTTCTCGAACTGTGCGGCATAAATAACAATTAAGATGTGACCAAGACACCTGTGCGAGGAGGAGACACAATAGGTGTCACCTCCCGTGGGTGAGTAGAAAATTCCAGGGTAGAAAGATGACCACGAAATACCCGCTCCCGACACTAAAGAAGCAGCGAGGATGGGAGGCCCTTGGTCGCTGAGCGCAGACATCTCATGCGTGGAGCGCATCCAAGACCCCGCTGAGAAGCGAAATGTCAACCAGCTGCCCCGAATCTTCGGACCCTGCCTCGCTCCCCTCCGCCTCCCCCGCCGCCCAGCAGTGTGCCGGAAAGGGCTCCCCAGGGGCCTCTGCTCCCCCTTGGGTGCTGGATGGACGTGCTCGTGGGGAGGACATTGTCAGGTGGGGAGGACACAGCCATTGTGATTGGCGCTGCTCATTGCTCTGACACATGGCCACTCCTTGGGCATTAGGGAGTTCTATTTTTACCCCCTTATCCTTTGGTTAATCGTGCCGACAAATCCCAGACAAAAGGACTCCAAGTAGGTGAAAGAAATAGAGTGTCTTGTTCAGCTTCACCGCCCTCTGGAGCGAGGCAGCCCTCGCGGAGCTGAGCTTCGGGCCGTGAGCCGCCCAGCCTTGGGCAGGTGTCTTGAATGATGGGGGGCCAGCTTCCCTATTAGTGGAAGTCCATTAAGCGCTCTCCCAAGAATCCCGAGGTCTCTAAAGACTCTGTGTTTATTAAGCACAGAGCGTCCTCAGAGACAGGTGTGCTACATAAATACAAGGTGTTTTAATTATTGGAACAACCCACGATACCATCTGATGAGCAGCAGCAGGTCTAGGGTTTCCATCCCCACGCTGCAAATAATGTGCGAGGACATCTGTTTAACAAGCTCCGCTCCCTCCCCTCACCCCCGTTGGCGCAGATCCATATGTCAAAGTGTCCCTGCTCTGTGACGGGCGAAGACTGAAGAAGAAAAAAACCACCATAAAGAAGAACACGCTCAATCCGGTCTACAACGAGGCCATCATCTTTGACATCCCCCCGGAGAACATGGACCAAGTCAGCCTGCTCATCTCGGTCATGGATTACGATCGGTACGTCCGGGCCCCAGAGGGACACATTCCCTGCCCTCACCCCCTCTCCTTGCAGCTTCTAGATCTGGGACCTTGTGGTGCAGGGCTCAGGGGTCCAGAAGTCTCAACTCTACCTCCACCTAAGAAGGATACAGGGGTTTGAGGGGGAGTGTGTGTCCCCCAGGCAAAGAGTCAAGCTTTGCTTCCCAGCTGACCCATCTCTATCAGGGGATGTCAGTTTCCCTGAGTTCACTCCTGCCTATTCCTGCTCCTCCGCTTGGCACCAAGGCACCACCTGTCCTTTATTTTTTTAAAGATTTATTTATGCATGCAAGAACTGGGGTACAGGCCAGAGGTGCGGGGGTGAGAGGATTCACCAGCGACAGAGTGGGGAGCAGAACAGACAGACTGACTGAAATTCACTGCTGAGGGGAGCAGCGGGTGAGACAGGAGAGGTCTGCTGGGCCATGTGGGTGGCTCCCTGGCCAGCCAGGCATCGAACTTGTGCTACAGAGGCTGCGGATACCTTCATAGCACTGTGCTTAACCCCTTGGGAGGCCCCACCACCTGTCCTTTAAAATCCTTCCCTGTTCTCTCCACTTCTGCTGCTGCTGCCACTCTCCCTTATGGTGGGTGCAGCCTCCTAGCTGGCTCTTGTCTTCATCACCCCCTGCCTCAGTCCAGCTGATACACCAAAGACACACTTTCCCAAAGGCCTGGACTTGCTCTCTAGAACCATCCGCAGCTTCTATTGTCCAGGTGTAGTAGCAGGAAGGCCACAGGGCAGGATCTCTATGACCCGAGCAGACGGAGTAAAGGAGGTGTCCTGGAGCTGTCAGTGGCTTTTCAGGCTTTTATTGGGATTTTACTGGGTACACAGCAGGCAGGGGTGCCGGGGGGCCGGGAGGCTGGCAGGCCTCTTTTGGTCTCTCTTTCACTCTCGTTCTCTCTGCTCTCTGCTCTTCCGTTCATTCTGCTCTTCCAGCATCCCCATGACGCTGCCCTTATAAGCACAGCCTTAGCCCAGGTGAATCCCATCTACCTATGCCCACACCCTACTCCAGGTGCCCGCCATCAGGCATGCATTCAGGCCGCAAGGATCCATCCTCTATCCTGATGGCGGGAGGGCAGAAAAGCCTGATGCTTTTTCACTTACCCTACACTAGGCTCTCCCCCAGATGCTCAAGATATTCCGTAATCGGGACCCAGCATATCCATCTGACTTCATTTCTACTTTCTTTCTGTCTTTCTTTTTTAAAAATGTATCCTTTTTCTTAAAGATTTTATTCATTTATTTATACAAGCACTGGGTACAGTCAGAAGTGCGGGAGGGTGAGGGAATTCACCAGAGCCAGAGCGGGGAGCAGAAGAGGCAGACCGGCGAAATACACTGCTGAGGGGAGCAGTGGACGCGGCAGGAGGGGTCTGTCGCGCCATGTGGGACCCTCGCTGGCAGCCGGGGATCGAACCGACGCTGCAGAGGCTGCAGGCAGCTTCACAGCCCACCGCTCAACCGCTGCGCCACCGGGGAGGCCCTCTACTTCCTTTCTTGTCTTCTAATTATCCAAACCCTGCTCTTCCAATCCAGGCCCAAAAGCACCTTCCAACTTCTCCAGTCAGTGGAAGTTCTTTTCTCCAGTTGTCCCTTGAGCTGGAGGAGAAAGAAACCATGCAGTAAAGCCTCAGTCCAGGATTTCTAACACATCTCTCGGCAGTAGTAGGTGCTCGGTGAACATATTTGAGTGATGACTGATGTTCTTACTGAGTGGATAAATCACATCCCAGCCACTGGGCGCAGGGAGGAATGGTACTCATAACAGGGTGATTTATTTCCAAATGCTCACATCTCAAGCTGGGATGTGATGCTCGCTGAGTCACGGAAGGAAACACACTTAAACTCTCTCCCTTCCTAAAGTCAGGCCATCTGCCCACCATTTCCTCAAATTCGAAACAAGTTTATAAGCCTTTGCTCCTCTGTCTGTGTCCAACACTCACCCAAGAAGGCTGGGCGAAGCTTCACTGCCTCTGGCAACCCGAGGACCTGCCAGGCATCTCTTTCCAGAGTTTAGCACTCTCAGACCTGCCGCAGAGTCTGGGACCCCTGAGCGCCCTCTCTGAGGGTGTGCTGGTGCCAGTGACGAGGCCCTGAGTGCCCTCTCTGAGGGTGTGCTGGTGCCAGTGCCGGGGCCTCGTGTCTCCCGCAGAGTGGGCCACAATGAGATCATAGGAGTGTGTCGTGTGGGGATCAACGCCGAAGGCCTGGGCAGGGACCACTGGAACGAGATGCTGGCATACCCACGGAAGCCCATCGCACACTGGCACTCCTTGGTGGAGGTAAAGAAATCCTTCAAAGAGGTGGGTGAGGTCGTGCTTGCCTTGGCATGTGTGCTGCATGGCGGCGTGGGCTGGAGAATGGCAGTTGGCGGCTGCAAGCCCCCAGCTTTGGCGGGTCCTTCTGAGGTGGCGCCTGGGGGCTTCTCCCACAGTGTGGAGGTCTGGAGAAGGATGGCAGGCAGCTAGCTGACAAAAAGCCTCTGAAAGCAACACCAAGTCCTAAATGGAAAACAAAAGCTTGGAGGAAGCCTTCCCAGCAGCTCCACAGTGCCAGGCCCGGAAGGCTTTCACAAAGCCCCTGGGCCAAGTCAGTCCTTTAGGAGACAGCCCCACAGGGGTGAGATAAGACGTTGGCAGCAAATTCTGCCCCTGTTAAGCAGTCAGTTCCCTGAGTGCACAGCCAGCAGTTCCGGGAAAGTGCTCACTGCCTGCGTGGCGATCTCGGAACAAGGCCTCCCCCGAGAATGCTGGTCCCCACCTTTGTTGGAGAAGGTGTCACGCTTTCTGGCAGGTGCTCCCGGAGGAGTGAAGGCCTGGGAGTCCGGAGGCTGGGGCCCCAGTCTCGGCCCCTGTCACTTCCTGTATCATCCCAAGTCAGTCATTTCTCTCAGAACTGCAAAGAAAACGTCCCGTCCCTTCCGGCCCGCCCCACGCCCTCGGCCCCCTCCAACTGCAGAGCCTGCCATTGACCACATGGGTAGTCCCAGGCCCACTTTTTCTCAAAGGAGCTGGGATGTTGACCAGGCAAACTTCAAACTTCATGTTGAATATTTCATAACCCAACACTTCTCCTAGAAAGTGAGGTGATTCACTCATCCTAATAGGGGTCAAGCTTAGGAAGTCTGTATAAAATTGGAAAATGTACTAGTAAAAAAATAAAACTTGATCCCTTCCACCACAGAGTCCCCAAACTTAAAAGCAGAGATGCCTTTAAAACAAACATCTCCTCCCTATGCCCTGCCATCCAGAAAACGTGGGGCAGCAATCTAGACGGCCTGCCGGACCCCCGCTCCTTCTCACGGTGGACAAACCACCTCCACCCACTTCCACCGGGAGAGAGATCTCAGGAGAACAGGGCTGAGGGGACTGGATGCAGGGGATCCCTTAGGAGACAGATGCCTCCAGGAAGCCAGAATAATTGATTTACTCCCAGGTAGCCTGTGCCTTTGAGGCCAGCAGAGAGGAGTGAGCAGACACCAAGCTCCTGGCCGCCAGAGACCTCTTGTTCCTATCTTGTGATTTTCCCACCACTGTGGGATTTTACTGCCTCTGCGCTCAGGTGCTCCTCCCCACCGAGGCCCCTGGTTCCCAGAGGCCCTGTCCGCAGAGAGTGGGTGGGGTCCCACCACCAGCCCCAGCTACCTGGGAGGCCGCTACTGGGGGGAGTCTGAGGCTATCTGGAGCTCCCTGCACCTCACCCAGTGCAGGGTTGACTCAGGCCAGGGAGGGCCCCAAATTCTTCCTGCTTTTTAAAATCTCTGGAGATGTTAAGAATAAAATCAGTACACTAAAATTCTTGGGATGATTTAAGGACGGGGCATGGGATGGGAACTAATAGGCCTCGATGGCCTGCGGGACCCCTGGCAAGCACTGCCCAAGCAGGAAATGGAGTCATAGGCCCTTCCTACCTCTGCCTTTCCACAAAGCACTGACTCTAAAAGACATCCGGGCAGGCGAGCCCCCTCTTGCATTGCTCTGTAATCTTGAACCTGTAAGAACCCATCACTGGTACCAGGCTGGGCCTGTGCTTGCAAACTGGGCATAGAGAACGAGCAGCGGCTAGGGTTGGGGTGTGGGGTGCCACGGAAGTGCTGGGGCTGGGCCCAGAGTTGCTCTCCATGATGAACACAGCCTCATGAAGCCAAATAATTGATTCTAAGTCTTGTTTCTTTGAGAAGTCCCACTCCCTAGTCTGGACTACAAAAGAAAGAAGATAGAGTAGAATCAAGCCCTTGAAAATGAATATTTGATGAGACAGTAAAGGGAAAGTAACAGTATATGGAAAACGAAAAGAGAATAAATTGATTCATATCCTTTGGGTTTACTTTTTCTTGACCTGGCAGCTGAGCTGTGAGGCTGCCTGTCCTCCCTGACCACCCTCACCCCACCCCGGGCCCTTGTCCTACCTTTCTCTGCTCAGCTGATCATTTCTCCATGAGGAGCTGAACGTGACACTTGCCTCAGCAACTCAGGATTTCATCAATACCAATTTGTATACCTTTTTAAACATCACAGTTTGAGTATCTTTATTAAAATGCATCTAAAAATGCACCGGGCTGCTATTAAATAAACACCCTTGGCATTCCTGGGGTGCTTTGTACATGCACGTTTATCATCTCCACTTTCTTTACGGCTCACATCCTGACTTCTTTTCAGTCCTGTTCTGGACACTGAGCAAGAGACTTGCTCCTGGAACTTGTTTCTCCCATTTGTTCAATACGTCAAGAAACTGTGTACTCCAGCTCGTGGGAGACAAACGCCACCAGATCTGTAAAGCGCTGTGTCTATCTGGCGCCTTTCTGAGAGGTTCAAGTGCTGTGATCACTGCCATTTTATTAATGAGGACAGAGGGCACCTTCACTGCTTGCTTGTTTGGGGGTTTAAAATAATGTCGAGAGGAACCAATGAACAGATAAGGTTTTTTTCTTGCTGGGTTTTTTTCATGAATAAAAAAATTGATGGAGCCATAGCAAGTATCCCTCCCCAGCGGCACCCCACGACCCCTGCCCCCCCAGGGCAGCCCTGCCTGGTGCTGCGTATCCTCTCTGTTACACACACAGCACAGGTTGGCCAGTGACCTTCTCCAGCCGTTCTGTTATGAAGGGCCAAGTTCAGATCACCTGCCAGAGACTGTAGCGCTCTGCTGGAATGTGCCCATAGCAGGACAATGGAAGTTCTGACTGGAGCACAGCCACCTCGGAACAATTCTCTTCCTGTGCGCAGGGGGCCGGTTCTTGCTGTTTTGGGCTTCCTAGGCGGCCGGAGCCATTCACCTCATTGTCCGCGAGCCCCAGTCCCCCCTGTGTTTATCTGCATCGGAGAAGTCAGGGCTCGCTGGGGAGCGAGTGTGTCTTCTTCATTTGTCTGGGTAAACAATGATGCTCCATGTGACTTCCTTTTTGGGCTATTAGAGCAAAAGAGGTACCATGTGTAGCCACTGCATTTCTCTTCTGGCGTGACCTTGCCATCATAGAGCGATGGCACACTTACCCCAGCAAGGAGCCCGTCACACAGTGTGACTCTCCCCAACATCCAAGCTGTAACAGGAGAAGCAGGACCTCTCCAAGGAAGGTCTGTTCAATGAAAGTACTCGTAATCACTGTGTCACCTTCTGGTTAAGAAACACTGGAGTCAGAAGTTCAGCGTGGGCTTGATGACCAGGCACTTATTTATCTAAAATATTTCACCAGGGAAACCCTCGGTTGTGATTTCATTCACGTGGATGCTGCCAGCAGAGAGACTGCCACCCGGAGTTAGGAGTAAGTACCTGGTGTGGACCCAAAGAGGTTAGGCTTCTTCTTACATCTTTTTGTGTCCTTCCCCGCAGTGTGGCAGATGCTGTGACAGCAGCAGGGTGAGTGGAAGGGCTCTGAGTTGCATCCAGGAGGCCCAGCTCTGGACCCTGTCTCTGCCCCGGCTAGCGGGGCCTTTTGCCTGCTCTGTCTGTTTCTTTGCCTGCAAGAGCAGGAGAGCTCGGCGGGGTGATCCCCCCACCCCCAGGTCTAGCATGCAGAGATGGCTCAGCCCGGGGTCGTGTGACAGTGGTCTGCCCTGATTGTCCAGCTCTTGCTTTCACAGAGGCCCTCAGGCAGCCTGTGGAGGACGACACCAAGGGGCTGTGGAGAACAAAGCCAGGGGGAGGATGACAGGGGCTTCCTCTAGAGCTGGGAGTGTGCAGGTAGCTCAGCAGGCCTGGGTCTCCTTCCACCAGTGGGTGTGTCCCCCCACCCCATAGGAGGTGTTGGGTGACAAATGGTCTATTCCTGAGGCAGGTCAGCCTTGTCTAGAGATGGCTTTGCTGAGGGGGACCAGGGTCCTTCCTCACCCCACCACCATGTAGGCACAAACTCAGCTGCAACTCCTACTGGCCCCCCTCCCCTCCCTGCCCCACTGCACACTGGAGACCCCTGGAGCTCCTGAGAAGAGCTCCATGCCAGGCTCAGAACGGCCAGCAGCTTGGCCTCTCTCTCGGAGCCTTGGGCCTGAGGCTCCTAGGAGAGGGTTGGTTCTCCTCAGCTCACAAAAGGAGCAAGCAGTGACCACCGACTCACTGGGAAATCACACAGCCCAGACAGGTCAAGAATAGCCACAGGGTCAGATCCTTGTCCAGCTCCGACTGGTTCTTCCATCTAAAGGAGGGTTGAAAGGCTCAAGCCAAGAGCCACCATCCTCGGCCTCTCCTTCACCCCATCAGACCTCGTCCCACCACCGCTTCCACCCAGGGGTGAGGGCTGGCCTGAGAGGAGGCAACCTGTGAGAGTGGAGAGCTGAGGAGAAGCAAGGTGGAGAAGAAAGGGGGTTGGGCTGCTACCTGCTGACCTTCCAGTTCTCACCAGGTGGTGTGAAAACCCTCGGGAGCTCTAGGACCGAAGAAGAGCGCTCACTGCTAAAGCAATAGCAGCGTTTTAGCTGTTCGAACGGCTCCCAGACAAATTGCTAATAATTCATGATCGTGGGTTCTTGGCAGACTCTGCAGACTGCCTCTTTCGCTGCTAACATAATCTGATTTCCATGTGAAAAATGGCTGAAGCACTCAGAGAGGGTACACTCAGTGCACTTCATTAAATCACACACACACGCGCGCACATGCACGCACACACATGCACACACACCCATGTACACGCTGCACAGTGAGGAAAGCTTTAATTATCTCTGCAGTAGGTTGTTTTTGTTTTTTGTTTTTTGTTTATTTTTTTAGTCAGGTATCCCAAGCTAGAAGCTCTAAAGCTGTTTTCCTTATGTTTTTGCATGGCCAACCGCAAAAATCATGAAGGCTTGAAGAAGCTGGGAAAAGTGACTTCAGTGCATGGGCTGATAAGTTTCGGAAGTTGGAACAGCCCCCCCAGCCCACGATAACCACTTTCTCTCCTCTCCGCAGTGGCAGGGCCGAGCCGCCAGCTTCGACAGCGAGAGCTCGGGCCCATGTCCGAAACCACCTCCGACACCATGAGCTGCACGGCCGAGCGACACCAACGGGACTCAGCAGCGTTCATTTTGCACTCGTTCAACCGTCTACACAGCGCTGAGCGGAGCGGCAGCCAGGGCGGTCTCCCCGAGTGAGTCCTCACCGCTCCATGTAGGTCAAGGCCAAGACACCTGTCACGTGGTCAGATCTGTCTTCGTTTTTTTCTGTCTCCCAAGGTGATGTTTTTTGTGGTTTTCACTTTCTACGGATCTGCTGTCAAGAAATGATGAACAAAAGATGAAGCGTGGAGAGCCCAGAGGTCGGTTCTAGAAAACACAATGTAAAATAGTCGTCTCTGGGGGGAGGTGGTTTGAGTTTCTGACGTTTTGTGTCTCCACCAAGCTCCCCCACCCAGAAGGACCATGGAAGCAGGGCTGCGCTTTCTGTGTGGGCAGGAACAACGTCAGCCAGCGGAAGACCGTAAAGACATTAGTTAAGACTTTAAAGGTGAATTGTGATTTTTGGAAACTCTTTGCTGATGTGACCTATGTCAAGATGAGGACTTCTGGTCCCATATGGATGTGGGTGGGGGGCTCTGCGGTGTCTGGACTCTTCAGCTGGCTATGGAGGGCTCCTCACTAGCCCCTTCCTCATTATCCTTCACTAATTGAAAATGTAGCTCCCTCAAGGGAGCGCAGTCACTGTCTTTAGGAACAATTCTGCAGAAAGGAAACTTGCCATATGTTTTCTGGCGTGCCACAGCTAATGACCACATTTGTTTGAAAATAGGGTCTTTGTTCTCAAAAATAATCTTCACTGTAAAGAAAGGAGGCACATATGTTGGAGAGTGATTTCTGCATTATACATAGCTTTATAATCCCACGAAGTACCAAGCAGCTGTTTAAAAAGCCTAAATAGATCAAAGCAAAACTGAGATAAAATGTGCTTTCCTGAATGGGGAGTCTTGAAACCCCAGTGATGGTTGGAGTCCATCTTTCCACGCGAGTGTTTTGTTGATGGATGCTGAGTCAGCTTAAGCCTATTACAGCCCCCTGGACACTGGGACAATATTCATCTTAAACTTTAGTTCTATAAATTACTAAGTACTTCAGTGTTGTTTGTTTCAGTGGTAGTGAAGGTTTTTTGTTTTTTTTTTTCCCTTTAGAACTCTACCTTAGCCAAATTCAGTTTAGGAAAAAAAAATGTTCAACTTTTCTGTATTGTAATATTATACTTATGTTGAATTGATAGTGACCTCCCCACCAACCCCCTATAATTAGGTTGATTTGCTCAATCTTAGTTTTTCTTGCCCTGGTAAATGCGTGGAGTTTCCACTTCAACTTGAGATGACACCTTGTCGATTTCCAGAGTTGTGGGTAGGACTTGCAAGAGGTGAATGTGCTGAAGAAGGCCTTCTTGCTGATGGAAGGCCGAGAACGTAAAAGCTATCCACACGCCGTGTGTCTTACTCTTTATATATGTCATCTGCTTTAGGGACAGCAACTCAATAAGTCTCCCTCGTTTTCAGCTGAGTTACCAGGTTTTTCTGCTGATGAAACTTTAGGGAGTTTTCTAGTTCTAAAAATGACCAGACTGGGCATAAGGTATGTGGTTATCGTTGCAAAAGATGTTTTCGGCCTAGAAAAGGAAATGTAGATAAACCAAATTCCACCCTGGACTGAACCATAGGCCAGTCCAGGTACTAAGGTGTCATTGGTATAAAGATTTTCTCGCCAGATGTGTTGTGAGTGATAACCCTTCCTAGTCAGGCAGACGCACAGCCTAACAGCTGGATGTGCTCTTGAGAGGAAGACAAACACAAGGCCATGGCAAGTCTCCTGGCAGGCCATAAACCTCCTTCTGTTTCTTAACTCCAGACTGAGCCACTTGAGTTGGTCTCAATCACTGAGCAGATGCTGTGGGTCCTGTAACGAATTTCCAGGGCCAGAAAGTGAGGGGTGAGGGGTCTTTCCAAAAGTGAGCTCAGTCTCCATGGCCAGCGGTCACCTCACCTTCAAACCCGTAGTCGGAAGTGCATCTCTATGCTTCTGGAGCAGGGAGTTCGCTCCTCTTGCGCCATAAACTAGCCGTTGTTCCCGCCGTTCCTCGGTTCCGAGCCGCTGTCCCATGCAGGAGAGCCCCTGACGGTTTTGGAGAATATTTTCTGAGCAGATTATGGTCAGCCCCACACCACCCTAACCAACTGCTACTACGCCAACTCTAGTCCTCTGGGTACATTTCTCCAGGCGCAGCAGCTTACCCAGGGTTCTGTCGGCTCCTGGACCCCCACCCCAGGCATCCTCTGGGGAGAAAGTCCTCAACCTGAAGCAGGAATGGAACATGAATGTCTGCCAACTTCAATATCTAGTCCGACATCTCTCCTTCGCACGTGAGAACAAAAGGAATTAGAAGTTCAGCATAAAATGATATCCAAGGTTGACTCATTTTTAATGTCTTCTGCTAGGGAGAAACCGCTTGGGTTGCTATTGTGAGCTTTGGTGAAGTTGCAAAAACCAGGGCATTTTGCACATAGATTTCTTTTTTTAATGCAAAGTTCCCTTGTCCTTTATTTAGCAGTGTTTCTGGGCTGAAAGATTCCCTCTCCCCCACCCCTCACATACTCAAGATGTTAATTAATTGCATCGTCATTTAAAAAATTATGTTGTTAATTACTGCTCTGTGTCTTCCCGCCCCTGTCACAGCCTGGAGTTTTTATTCAATTAAATCTGTCTCTTGCCCATATCTCTTGTCATTGTGTGTTCCTGAGGTTAAACAGTGCGCACGTGCACATACACACACACACACACACACACACACACACTCCTGCACAGCTTTTATTTTTTAATCTTTATCTCATATAACCACTTCCTTTCAATCAGAGGTGTAGCAGAAGGGCTTGTTTTTTATTCTACCCAGTGAAAGCCTGCAGACCCCCTAAGACTGGAATCTACCTGTGCTTTGTTCAATTGCTCCTCTGCTGTTCAGCTCGGCCAGCAGCCCCTCCTGATGCCGAAGCTTCTCCCTTGTACCTAGGGTGTGTGACGCTTTCTCCCAAGAGGAATCCTGCTCTCATAAAACACAACCTGGCAGAGTGATGAGAAAACCCTACTGCAGACTCAAATGTAAAAGGATGTTCTAACTTAATAGAATATCTTCTCTGCTCACCCCTGAGTTTTATAATTAATTTAGACGGCAGCCCATAGAGAGCAGAGCGGAAGGCACTGCTGTCTTGCACTTGTGCACCTAATTACTGGCACTCCAGAGTGAGAGGCCACCGGGGGAGCTGAATGCCTGAGAGAAGTGCTCTGCTGGCTGAGGTTGCCACTGCCCCTGGTTCTGCCCTCCTGCCAGCCACCCAGTGCAGGCAGGCCTGGTGATGCTGTCGGGGCAAACATCTCTGGTGGTTGGGCTGGGGCGTGCAGCAATCACAGCCTTCAGGTTCCAGTGGCTTATTTCTCATTCATGCCAGGTGCCCATCACAGGTCAACACAGAGGCCTCTACTCTTTGAGTTTATTCAAGGGTGCTCAAGATGTCAGAGCGGCCAACAGTTTCAATGACACGAGTTGTCATGCACCAGGAAATGAACTCCCGAGCGCCTCCCACTGGCCTCGGTGCCCTGGCCTGGAAGTGTCACACATCTCTTCCCTTCACAGCTCATTTCCTGGGGAATATTCACATGGTCTCCAAAAACAGAAGGGGTTCAAGTGCCTGGGGTGCAGGGGAAGGGAGAATAACTAGAAATGTTTGGTTAGCAGCCTTGGGAAGACCAAGGGAACTCAGAACTCAGGAGGGTGATAGCTACTGGAATGGCTGATTCAAAGAAATGAATAAAGAGAAACTTCTATTTGCGTAGAGTGAAATCAAGGACTATAGACTGAGCCACACAACTGTGCTAGCCTCAGACCTGAATCTCCCCCACCCCCCAAAAGTTATAGTCTAGTAAACTGGCAAGTTAAGTCGCTACAGTTCAGGGTAGAATGTGGAAAGTGTGGTTAGGGAGATGAGTGAAAAGCCTACAGACGGTGGAGAAAGAGTATCACAGCTTGGCAGAATGCGTGACAGCTTCAAGAAAGAAGGGGCATCTGATCTAGGTACTCTAAGGAGGTCAGGGTTTGAGGGTGTGGAAGTTGAGGAGTCCCTACAGGTGAAGGCCCAGAGCAGAGGACTTCCCACAGCTGCCAAGCACCCTGAACCCAGGGGGCACTATAACCCCCCTGAGGGTGACTGCTGTCTTGCTCGCCCGGGCAGGCCCAAGGAGTCCTTCCCTCCCACCCCCGGAGCCCCACCCCACCAGGCTGCAGACCTGGCCTTGCCTGACATTTGTCACCCCTGACCGGGTGAACTGCCCCTCCCCTCTCCACTGTGGCCGGTTTCTGCCTGGCTTCCAGAGTCAAGCTAGCAGTCACTCCCCATCCACTTACCAATCCCCACCTCCACGGATGGTTTCTCAGCCAGAAGCCACTCAGGACTTCATGATCGGCGCTGTGTCCCCTTCTCCTTGAGGTGAGCCTGTCCAGATGTCTGAGTCCAAGTGCAGGGACCAGGGCTGCCTCTTCCTGCTTTTCCTCTGGACGTTTCATCGCTGCACTTGGCCCTGAGGAGAGGCTGGCTGCGAGGAAACCAGTGGGCAACCGCGGTGGTCCACACAAGAGGGATGCAGGGCTGAGCCAGGCGGTCACTGCAAGGCGAGACAAGGGGGCTCCTCTAGGGTGTGGGGACCACGGGCAGACAATGCAACAGGGCTGTCAGCTGTGCAGACCCAGCAGAGGGGGAGCAGAAAGGGGGATTCAAACATTTTGTATGTTTTTACACTCGAGGCACCGAAAAAATGATGGTGCCTTCTGCAGAAACCAGAAATTCAGCAGAACAAGTTAAAATCATGAGGCTGGCTTGGACCAAACTGGGTTTGAGATACCGGATGGCTGCAAGCAGACAGCTACAGTTCATGATGCAGCTGGCAGAGAGGTCGGGCAGGAGATGCTAATTTATAGGAAGCTTACACACCAGAATGGGGCGTGCAGACAGGAGGCTGACACCACCACGCAGGTACAAGCAGACAAGGAGAGTCTCAGAGAGAGGTTGTCCAGGAATCATTAGCATGTAGAGTTCTAAGGAAAGGAAAGTGATCTGAATAATAATGGAGCTGGGTTCCAGCACAGCTGATCTATGAAAATGCTGATGGACAAAAACAGATCAATCAAGGACTTCATAAAATGAGTCTTCGTAACAGACTCAACCAAAGCACTTAAACGTAACTTGAGTCACACATCTCTCTTCATCCACCTTTGCAGGGACCCAATCCTTTGCTCTTCTGAGCTTTGCCAGCTTAGTCTGCTCTTTGCTGTTTTTAAAATGGTGGTACATTATATATCCGACAATTTACCATTTAACCATTTTTAAGTTTACACTTCAGTGGCTTTAAATACACGCACATTGTTGTACAATCATCTTGCCCGTCGGCACAGAACTTTTTTCATCTCGCAAAACTGAAAATCCATCCCCACAAAACAGCAACTCCCATTCCGCTCTCCAGCCCCTGGCAACCATCATCCTATTTTCTGTCTCTGTGAATTTGATTACTCTGGGTAGCTCATATGAATGGAATCATATATTTGTCCTTTTGTGTCTGGATTATTTCACTTAGCATAATGCCCTCGAGGTTGCTATCATGCGTCAGAATTTCCTTCCTTTTAAAGGTTCATCTTTCCGTGTCTATATCTCCTACATTTTGTTTGCCATTCACCTGTCCATGGACAAGCAAGACGCCTTTTTCTTTTGGCTATTGAGAATAACGCGACTAAGAATGTGGTTGTACAAATACCTTTTCATGTCCCTGCTTTCAATTCTTTTGAGTCTATACACAGAAGTGGAATTGCTAGGTCACATGGCAGTTCTATTTTCAACATTTGAGGAAGCTCCATGCTGATGCCTTAATGGCTGCGCCATTTTACATTCCCAGGAGCAGCGTATAAAGTTTCCAATTTTTCAACATCCTCTCCAGTACTTGTTCATTTGTTTTATGTTGTGATTTTGATGGTCGGTGTCCTATGGTGAGTGAAGTGGTATTTTGTGCCTTTAATTGGCATTTTTCTAGTCATTAATGAGGTTGAGAATCTTTTCTTGTGCTCATTGGCCATTTGATATCTTTTTTGGAGAAATACCTATTCAAGTCCTTTGTTCGTTTTTGAGTTGTGTTGTTTTTTTAATTGATGTTGAGCATTAGGTATTTTCGATATATTCTGGGATTTTAACTCCTTAAATGAATTGCAAATACTGTCACCCATTCTGTGGGTTGCCTTTTCACTTGGTGGCTCTTTTTCTTTTATTCATACATGTTTTTAGTTTTATTTGGTTTTTTTTTTGCCTTTTTATTTAAATATTTTATTTTATATAATTCTTACATCTTTTTTCATCTTTGCACAATGTAAGCATTTTCATTTTGGTTATATTCCCCATACAATTGCACCCCCCCTTATTTTGACTCTACTCCTTCCTTTCCCCGCACCTCCCTCCCCCCACGCCCCGTACTGTGTCTCTGGTTTATAGTTGCTTGTTGATTTTGATTTTTACTTTGTATTGATTAGTCTTTTTCCTGATCTCTTATTTAGGTTTTCTAAATTCCTGCTATGAGTGAGACCATCTGGTATTTTTATTTTTCTTTCTGGCTTATTTCGCTGAGCATGATCCCTTCTAGCTCCATCCATGTTGCTGCAAACTGCATGTGTTTATCTTTTTTGATTGCTGAGTAATATTCCATTGTGTATATGGACCACATCTTCTTGATCCAATGCCCAAAAATAGATGAATGTTTTTAATTTTAATGAAGTTCAATTCATCCGTTTTTTTCTTTTGTTGCACGTGCAAGAAATCATCATCAAATCCGATGCTATGAAGCTTTTCCACAATATTTTCTTCTAAGAGTCTATAGTTATTACCCATAGGTCTTTGATTCACTTTTTGAGTTAATTTTTGTATCTTTTGCATGTGTGTATCTTGGCATCTTATTGAAAATCCTTTGGCCATATAGCTGTGGGTTTATTTCTTGGCTCTCTATTCTATTCCATTGACTATATCTGCCTTTATGTAGCACTACACTTTTGATTACTGTAGCTTTGTAGTAAGTTTTCAAATCAGAAAGTGTGAATCCTCCCATTTTGTTCCTTTTTGAATTTTAGAATGAATATTTCTGTGTCTGCAAAAAAAAATCACTAGAGTTCTGATAGAGATTGCTTTGAATCTCTAGATTACTTTGGGTAGTCTTGACTGAGACCCATTTCTGTAATCACCCAGAAGCTACCATTTGCTAACATTCTGTCCACAAATCTCTGGGGTCCTCTCTCATGTTATGATAGTTGGCACAGACCAAAACACAGTCATGGAGGTTATACCAGTCTGGCAGACCTTTTATACCACACATAACATAACCCAACTCTTGCCATTTTCCTATGGAAGTCATCTTTCACAGCTGCAAAATGCCTGTCCCAATTCCCAATCTACTGACCAAACTCAACCGATAGCCCAAAGGTCTCTCTCCTACCCCATCGCTGTCCCAGAACAGTCAAGAAATTCAGCTGAACTTAGTCCCATTAATGCTGGCTCATCTTTTTTTTGCTTGCACATAGGTATTCACTCATTCACTCAACAAGCAGTGTCAAGCACCTTGTGTATATTGGGTAACATGCCCAAGCTGAGGCACACAAACTAATAAAGACTAACATACACTAAGCATTTAATACATGCCAGGCACTATTCTAGGTGCATCACATGCATTATCTCATTTAATTCTCTCTCTAATCCTAAAAGGTTAAGCAGTTTACCCAAGGTCACATAGCTGAACCTAGATAGTTAAATCCCACAGCTTGCATGCTTAAGTCCTATGCTAAGTTGTCTTCTAACAGCCCCACTGCTCTTCAGTGGGGCTCACAATTCAGAGGAGGAGCTAGACCCATAACTAGAAAATTGCTTTATAATGTGGAAAGGGAAGTGCTAGAGATAAGTCTGAGATTTAAGGCATTGTAGGGAAGGATAATGTAACTCAGCCATCTATACATATATCTTTCATGATGCATCCCTAAACGGACCCCCTGAGGCCTTGCCTCATCCTTTTCTGAATGGCTCATGCATACTAATTTGATCCCCTACATTAGTTACTCCTCCAGAGACAGCTGCAGAAGAGTCATAGTGTGTCCATAACACCAACCACAACCAGTCACCCCATAAACGCCTTCTGTGTTGGACAACTCCAGGAAGAATGAAATACCGTCACTCAGAGAGCTACGGGAGAGCAGGCTTGAGTTCCAAAAGGCAAGAGGGTTATCACTCTACAGTATGCATCTCTGAACAAATCCTCTGCAACTAGACCTGATGAAAGGGAAAACCTGACATTGAGCTGCCATGGAGGGGGCAGACAGGACTCAGGGGGTTCAGAGTTACCCTGCAAACTCAGGAACTCACAAAGCAGCTCAGCTGCCTGCCTTCTTGCTTGGCTGCATTCAGTACCAGAGGAATGAGTCAGCTCTGCAGGTGTCTGGCGTGGACCTACTCAGGGTATATTAGTACTGGGGACTGGGAATGGGGAAATGTGTGAGTCTTTCCCCCGAGGTGACTTTTTTCTGCACAGATTGGGGAAGTTTGGTGACACATCGTAGATTATCCAGAGAGACAGGGCAGGGACGTGGGCAGGTGCCTCAGGCTTCCTGCGACACGCAGCATTTCTTCTTTGTGGCTTTGCTGTGCTGTCTATGCCAGAGTCAGGTTTATGGGGCAATAAGGAATGAAATTCCACAGCTAGGTATTCTGAGTGTATTTGGAAGTGTGAGTCCCTGAGATGACAGAGGACTTGCTAATCACAGTTGAAAAGGTTATGGCCCTTTGTACCACGGTCTTTCATTGCTTTGGAGAAATTACCGACAGTGACACACCGCAGTTAAAAATGGATTGTGAAATCAAAGAGCCAGACAAGCTTCAGACATTGTCTTCCTAAAATTCCCAGCACCTTCTCTGCCAGATGGTCCCAGCGTGCCTGACTTCCTAGGCAGACAGGTCCTTCTGGGCCTCCTGGTCTTGAACCTTGGCTGCCTGGGGTCCTGACTCCTGGACAATGAAACGCCAGGGGCAAGTTGACAGTAATGAAAGCCTTTTGCTGCCGGATTTGGGTGGATTCACCTCTGACATGAATACATTTGGAAATCTCAAGAGCCTAGAGTCAAAAGATCTGGGGGAAGTCCTGGCTCCTCCCACCCCAGGTGTCCCCTGGGCAGCTCACGTCACCTCTGTGCCTCGTCCCCTCATCTGTAAAATGGGTGTAATCGCCAGGATAGATGTGCTGGGGCTCAGCTTCTGATCTGTGCCCCAAGAACAGACAGCAGCATCGCTACTGCCCATGCCCTCTCTCCTCAAAGACCTGTTCACCTCTCCCAACCAGGTGACCGGAGAATAAAGAGAATCAGGGGCTGTGCTGCTCTGCAGAGGGGGGGTATGTGGGGAATAAATCAAGTGGCTCTGTAATTAATTTAGAATGACTAGCGCAGTGAACGTCGAAGAGAAATAAAGTGATGACATTTAATGAATGTGTCGGTCGATATCTCACTCATTCCAGCTGTCTTTTTAAATGTCAGATAACTCGCAACTCCTGTTCCTGCAGCTGGAAGGTTTATGCTAACACCACCCACCGAGCCTGGCTTCTGCCCAGTGGGTTAGCGCGGCGCATCACTGCAGAAGCGGGAGTCCTGGAGGCGACAGGGACTGGGTACAATGCCCGTCAGCCCCAGAGAGCCAGGGGCTGCAGCTGCTCCAGCTCCCCCACTGATCCATTCTTCTCGCCCTTCGCCCACCTTCTTGCCATCGGCTATAAAAACACACGAAGAATCCACACCAAAAAAAAAGATAGCCGGTGTGTTCCCAGGTGGCATTCTCCCTGGCCCCAATTTTGCTTCTTCAAACTTCTTAGAGCGCTGACATCTTCAAGAGAAAACCTTAGCTGAACTCCAGGGACAGAGAGAGCCAAGAGCCAATTGCTCCAGAAAACTCCAGGCTCAGGATTTTCTGTTCCTAGCTGGTGGGCCCTTGACTCGGTCCTCTAGAAACCCCAGGTAGCGCTTCCGAGGCCACTCCGGGGAACAAGCAAGGGGATTCTCACTTCAGGGAAAAATGAAACCTGTGGCACTGAACAACCATCACCCCAAACTCCACCCCTGCCCTCCAAAGTGAGCTTCCCCGCTTTCAGGCCCAGCCAAGAGGCCAATCTCTTCAACCTTACTCAGACTTGAGGTGCCAGGAGGAGGAGCAACTACCACCCAAATGGAAAACTGGTTGGTGTTCAACTGACTGAGAAGCCTGCGTGGCGGAGAGGCTCCGGCTCGTGGAGCAGAGCGCAGCTGTGGCTTGAGGAGAGAGAGAGGCCTGGGAGTGGGGCCGGCAGGCGGCTCAGGACAGAGGGTGATAGATCAGCCTTGGCCAAGCCGGCTGCTGGGATGTGCAGAGGACATGTTGGGGCAAGTTTCCCACCCTGCCACTGTCCAGGGA
The DNA here is from genome assembly GCF_014898055.3 of Talpa occidentalis. Lineage (NCBI taxonomy): Eukaryota > Metazoa > Chordata > Mammalia > Eulipotyphla > Talpidae > Talpa > Talpa occidentalis. The sequence continues at coordinate 109,635,319 of NW_023605305.1, read as the reverse complement.
GTCCATGCCAGCTTCTTGGGCGAAGCCAAGTCCCCAGAACTCCACCACCTAAGTGCACCCGCAGGCAGAGCAGCACCAAACCACCACCCCTTCTTACCAGCGTGCTAAGCCACTGGCTTGTTAAAGCAAGTGCTCCCGCCCATCTCTTTGGGGCTGGTCACCCCTCCCTCTGAGGTTGTCTCCTAACCTCACTCTGGCCTCTTCCACGGGACCCACATTTGCCGCCCCCCAGCTCACACACACACACCCCTAGAAGTGGGAAGGCCCAGACCCTGTTTTTGGCCTCCCCCCAATGCTGCTCTCTCTCCCTGGGCAGCTTCAACCGCCACCTGCCACTCTGTGCTGATGGCACCATACCCCAGATGCCACACAGCCCGGGCACCAGGCCCCCGCGCCAGCTCCCCGGGCAGCTGCGGACCTCAGGTGCCTTGTCCCATTGGTTTAACCCTCGAGGCCCTTCTCTCCCTTCCCTGGCCTCAAAGTCACGTGTCTATTCGGCGCCTGTGATGTCTCCTCTCTCATGCAGCCGCCCTGCTCTTTCTCTGACCCTCACGATCTCCCCCCAGATTACTGCTGTCATCTCCTTAATTTGGGGTTTCTACTTCTTCCTCTCCTCCTTGCTTATCCGGGGACCGAATACTCTCAAGACGGAAGGGGTTGAGCCGGCGGTGTCAATGTGTGAGGCTGTAAAACAAAGCTAGAGGGGCAGTTGTGGGAACCGGAGACCCTACTTGAAGCTATTCAAATTAATAGAAATCTCACAGCTAGGACAATGAATCAGATTTGTCCCCAGACAATGACATTTCCACTCTAAACGGCCATTCTCCACTGCCTGGTGGTTTAATCACCCTAATACCTTGGGCAGGCATTCCACCGCTACTCAAAATTTTTTTTACTGACTCCCCTTTTGCCTACAGGGGGAAACGGATGATGAATGTTTGCAGAAAGCTTTAGAAATTGCCGAGGACTTTGCCTTACGTGAAATTGGCCATGGATCTGTTCAGCTTTCAGGCAGCCCTGGGTCTCCTCCTCAGGCACACACGCAGCCCTTGCTCTCTTCAGGCCCTCCTTAAGCCGGACCTCCACCCCAGGATGCCCTCCCCTCCCCTGGACCTGAATCCCATCCTTGCTTTAAGGCCTAACGCCAGCCTCTGCCCACATTGGGAGCCAGTTGCTGGGGTGCTCCTGCGTAGACGCTGCTATGCTTTGCTTTGTGCTGCTATTTCTTTTCATGCCCACGTTCCTCCTCCACTAGCGACCGGGGCTAGAACCTTTTTCTGTCTGGCTCCCTCTGATGCCCTGTGTATCTGCACGCCAGAGAGGAAGCCCTTGCTGTGAGAGGTAGCCCCCTCCAGCCAAGGCCAGAGTCAGTACCCAGATTCAGAAAACCAAAAGTGGTTCAGAAACTTTCTAGAAAACCCAGTGTAATGGCAACAAAGGATATTCTCTCACTCTCAGACTTTACTCTACCTTGGAGTCAACTGAAAAGCTGAAGTGGAAATTGCTACCACTAAGGTCCTGAAGTGCTAGCCTGGGTCAGAGCCCAGGATCCTGTATTCCAACCAGCTGCTAGATGATTCTGATGCCAATAAACTCCAGGCCCATGCACGGAGGGACATTGGGCCCCAGAATTAGAGGTTTGCTTAACCTGGAGTGGCCCAGCTGAACCGAGGTCGGGAAAACCTTGACGCAGACTCAGTTCGCAGGGGGACCTTGCGAATTCCACGTGGCTGGCTCTCACAAAGGGCTGCATTCAGGGACAGTCTTGGGGTGGGGGACAGGCCTCCGCTGTCCCCGCTCCTGCCTCTGCCTCCACAGAACAAAAGCAGAAGCAGACAAGTTGGTCATGACCGAGGGCATTTGCTCTGAACCAGCGATCCCGGCTGGGCACAGGCCGTGGCAGAGTCCGGCTCTGGCTGGGCGCCTCCTCCAGACGGCCTCCACCACCCCTCTCCCTGACCCTATCTTTTCCTTCTTACAGTGAACAAGCACTGCCCAGGCTCCCAGGGACAGACACGGACGCACTTTAGGAAGGAATCTACTCTGGGATCGAGGACTGAGTGGAGCGGAAAAGAAAAGGCAGAGGCCGAGAGGGCACTAATCCCACCCACTCTTCGTCTGCTTTGGGTCTGGAGGTAGAGGAGGGGTCTTCTGAGCCACGAGAAAATATCCTGAGATGCCCCCAGAGCAGTGACCTCTCTCCTAAGCTCCCACATTCCTGCTGAGAAATCCGTGTGGGTGACGACAGCGCCCCCAACTCTGTGCAGCCCACTCTCAACAGACTCCCCTCACGCCAGGCCACCTGACTCCCTTCTCGTGGTGATGGCACCATCAGAGTCTCCTCCCCAGGCAGAGCTCCCGAATCATCTTTCTGTTCCTCCCTCTTCTGGGCCTTAAGAAATAAGCCAAAAATATCACCTCTTTGGAGGGTCCTCCCTGTGTTCACACTGCCCCAGGGCCCCTTGGGACCACGGTGGCCGCTACCTCCCAACACACTCATTCCAGGATTACGCGTATCAGCTAGTATTATGTCTAGTCCATATGAATGCTAACACCAGCAGCCATCATCTGTTAAATGATAATGATATGCAGGCCCTGTGCCAGGTTCTGATTTAGCTCTGCCCTCAGGCCTATGAACTAGGTAATGCTAGTTTTGTTTCATTACATACAGGAAACAAATCAGAGAAATAGAGTCACTTGCCGCAGGCCCAGGAGCAGAGATTCAATCCTAGATGAGTCTGACCCTAGCTGCTTTATCCTACCTCTGGAGGGCTGGGGCGCCATCTCTGCCTGCACCCCGTTGGTCACCCCTGAGCCATCAGCATGGACTATAGGTTCGTCTCTTGTCAGGGAGACAGTGCGCTCCACAGGACATTGCACCCGGGCCATGGAGGGCAGACCACTGGCTATTTGCCCTGCTCTGCCCGAAGTGTAAGTTCCCACAGGCCCCCAAATGCTGCTGGGAAACCTCTTCCTTGTGCTGAGAGACCTGGGCCCAGGCCACCAAATGTATCATATGTTATGTTACATGTAACCAGATTGAAATCGCTGCCCCTACCCACACCCGCCTTCCTCCCGCTGCAAGGTGGTACCTGGGATCGGCTGCCTCGGATGATGGATGCTTTCAATATTCTGGCCAGTCCCACTAAGAAGGCTTGACCATAAACCAGCAGGAAAAGGTAATTAGGCAGCGTTTCCTGATGAGGTGGGAGGATCAGCAGGTGTGAGATCGGGGATCTGAGTCCTGGTGTGCATTTAATGAAGTGTTGCTGTTCTCTTCACACATTGGATGGCAAAGCTTGAAAAAAATCCCAACCAACCTCTTTCCTCACGAGCCTGGATGGGGTTGGAGGAAGGGAGCCAAGTGTGCAAAAAAAAAAAAAAAAAAATTAAATAAATAAATAAGAAGTAAACAAACCAGAAGCGAAATAGAGCAGCCAGAACCTCAAGCTGTCTTCTTTGAATGCTCAGCCCTTCTTTGTGAAAAGAACAACCAAAGGCAACATAGAGAGCCCTGGGGCCAGGGCTCTAGACAACCCCCTGGCACACAAAAGGCCTGGAGGAAGGGGCAGGGATGCTTAAAAATCAGTTGGGCCGTGGCTGCAAGTCATCCCATTTAAATTCTAACAAGGCCGGTATTGAGAGATAACAAAGGCCACTGTGTTTAATTAAGGGTATAAATGGTAGAAATATGAGACAGGAGCTTTTACGAGCTGTTAATGAGGTGGATGGGAAGCCTCTAAAAATAAACCACTGCAAGTTGAAAGGGTAATTAGGGGTGTGAAAATAAACAGAGGTTGTGGATTTGAGAGAAGTTCCAAGCAAAGTCTCCTCCAACACGCTCTTAGTGGAAAGGGCAGGCCAAAAAGAGGGCCCCGGGGTCAGGGTCGGCGAGGACACTCGTGGCCCCTAACATGGCTTTTCTCCTCCTCTCCAAAGTGGAGATGAGATTCCTCCATCACCTGGAGCCCCGTGAGGCTGGCTGTGTGCCCCATGTAAGAGGGGGACCCCAAGGAGACCTGAGAAAATGGTAGGGATGAGAGACTTGCCGAGCTGAGGGGTAGTGTGAGGAGGGAACACTATGGTGGTGGATTGTGGGTGCTTGGTGGTGGGTGCGCCACGGTAATAGCACCTGAGGGGGGTCCTTATACCTCTAAAATATAAACAATAATGCAAACCGTTACGTCAATTAAATATATATATATATATATATGTACACACACACGTACACAGTCAGTGTGCTTCCTGCAGTTGCGCTGTTAGCCAGGAATTATGCTGAAGTACATGGGTGCATGTACACATGCAGCTGCTCACACACACACAAACACACACACACACACACACACACACGTCATTTGAGTTTTCCAGTCGAGGTCCGTGGCTGCTGAGTACAGAGCAAGAGATCGCTCACCCTTGGGCCCCTCCTGCAAGCCCCTGTCCCAGCCCCGCCTCTGCAGTGTCTTCCTCCCCTTCCTGCTGCTGCTCTGAGCACCGCCGGACCCGACGTTGCTCTGTGCCAAGTAAGTGTGGGAAATTCTTTCCATAATATACCCCCAGAACCAGCAGAGAAAGAAGGATCAAAACCCAATGCCGGCCCTAAGCAGCCTTTCCTTCTCGATCCAGTCCTACCTGCGAGCCTTGCATCTCAGTGGGAATGTTCTTATTTTATGGCAAAGGCAGAATGAGAAATGTCGGGGAGAAACATGGAGGGGGTGTCATGTGTCATGTTCCTCAGCAATGCCTTCTCCTCCCAAATAATTCTTTCCCAATGGCCTGAATATCCATCTCTGTCTATCAGAGCTTTATCTTTGGCACCAGATGTTCAAGGAGACAGGAATGCAGAACAGACCACAGCTTGGCGAGGTCCGCTGGTTCTGAACTCGACTCCAAGTAATCTGAGAGCTCAGGCTACAGGCTTCAGGGTTACATAATCACTCTGCTTTTCTTATTTGCTCATAGAAAGACATTCTGGACAGAAGCCTATTTCTCTTCTCTTGGCCTTTATCTAAGACTCCAAGCAATAAATAAACTGCTTATTACACTTACATTCAGCTGCAAAACCTCCCAAAGCCTTACCTTTTGTGTACACGTGGTCTGATTCTCAAGGGAAATCAAATGACAACTTAATTGTTTTTCCACCAAAAAGTATAGACTTCCGATCCTGCAGTGGAATATTTTTTATTGTATCTTGTCCCAATGATACCATAACTAGTCTCATGTTTTAAGGCTCCATCACTTGAAACCCCATTCCTGGTCCCAATTTCTAATTTTGGCTGTTCGGGTTATATATTTATGAAGTAAAGTAAAAGAATTAAAGTGGAAAATGGTAAATGAAAGTATACTTAACATTTAGACATATCTATAACATTTATATAACTATACAATGCTTTGAATTATATATAAAATATATATAAACATACATATATGGAATATTTAAACATAATAGATGATAGATAGACAGACAGACAGATAGACTAAGAGAGAGAACAGGGACAGTCAGGCTCAAGGGAACTAGAACTGAAAATTAGAAAATAAGCCAGGCATTGTCTCTTTCTCTGTCTCTGTGTGTGTGCCTGCGTGTCTGTCTGTCTGTCTCTCTCCAGGGTAGTGACATGATCACTCAGTTCTTTGTCTATCTGTGTCTATTCCATCCTCTTCTCTTTTCAGGTATTTCAGGAAGATATCAAGGGGCTAATTTACAACCACTTATTATGACCCCAGTGGCCTCCACCAGTATCTGATTCTCGGACCTTCCAACACCAATGTCCATTAACAACTGGCAGCCCAATGGCTTGGTTGAAACTCTCGAGAGAAAAATCTAATCAGCACAGATCATTTGTCTGAGTGAGACCATACATAATAAGTTACAGGTCAGTCATTGTAGCACTGCCTTTGTACCTGATATCTATTCCCTGTCTAGTCTGCACTAGCAGTCAGGAGAAAGCTACTAAGTCTGCCATCCTACCCCTTCCTGGAGGGATGAACAGGGAGGCATCCTGGGATAAAAATGGCAGAATATCCAAACACCATGTTTATCTCTACATGGAATATCTAAACACTATCTCTACATGGAATTCATAGGCCCTAAAGATGAGTCAGAGTCAAACTGAAGCTACCATCCTGAGCTGTGTCCTGCCATCCACACAGTTCTCCAAGCTGGAAATGAGGGTGTGACCCTTCTATTCTATGCCAATCCCACATCCAGTTCGTTTGACTTCAAATTTTGCTGATTTTGCTTCCCAAATATCCCTTCCATGGACTTCCCTTCAACCTTCCAGCATATCTCAGATCATGTTATTATCAACTTTTTTAAAAAATAATTATTATTTTTTTAGATTTATTTATTTATTTATACAAGCACTGGGTACAGTCAGAAGCACGGGAGGGTGAGAGAATTCACCAGAGCCAGAGCGGGGAGCAGAACAGGCAGACTGACGAAGTACACTGCTGAGGGGAGCAGCGGGCGGCAGGAGAGGTCTGCGTGCCATATGGGACCCTCTCGGGTGGCTGGGGATCAAACTAGCACTGCAGAGGCTGCAGGCGGCTTCGCAGCCCAGCGCTCAACCGCTGCGCCACCAGGGGAGGCCCTATTATCAACTTTTAACTAGTTCATTGTAGTAGCCTTCTAACTGATTTTTCTCACTCAGTTGTTCCTCCTTCCAAATATTCCCCATATGGCTTTCAAGTGGTCTTGTCACTCTCCACTTAAAACATTTCAGTAGTGCCCAGTGTTCAAATCCTCCCCCTCCTAGCTTCTGCCTGTCTCTACAGTCTTAGCACTTAAGTTCACTGAGAGTCTGAGTGGAAAATAAACATTTCCAAGAAGATACCATTTTCCAGTCTCCTTTGCCCATGCCCAACACCTCTTCCACAAGGTTTTTCTCTGAGCTCTCCTAGTCTAGATTAAGAGAACTTTCTGGGTACTCTCATAAGGGAGTCAGCGTTTCCATGGTTCTTACTGCTCCGTATTATAAATGCCTGTTTTCTTATCTGTATACACCACAAGACTTTAGTTCCTTACAGGCAAGGCCTATGTCTTACTGTTCATTGAACCTGTCCCACACTCAGCACAGCATGATTAATACAGCATTGAATAAAAAGACACGCTTACCTATCACTGTACACATACTGCCACCTTCTAGAGACACTTTTTCTTATGAAAATGATTGCTAGCTTTTGTGCAGGGTATTAATATTTTGTAAAGAATATTCATAAGTTGTATCTCATTGGTTCATCCCAGCGACTGCTCCCCCTCCATTCCAGTCTTTCTAGCCCTGGTATGATGTCAAGAACAAAGGGAGGAATTACTCTTATTTACCTACGAAAGAAATAGTATTCAAAGATATTAAGTGACTTGCCTCGTGGCAAGTGATTAAGACAGATTCCTACTAGGAAAATCTGTAAGTGACAGCTGGGAAGCAGGTGCCAATCTCCAGAGAAAGTGCAGGAATGGGCACGTTCTTGGGAAAAACATTCCCTGAGTAGTGAGGTTGGAGACCCTAACCAGGAAAGTCCGATACTGTTAAGAAGACAACAGAGGAGGTATTTCACTGCCACTTGGGCACAAGGGAGGGGAAGACTTTGTGTTCCACCATTAACAGACTCTGTTAAGGCCCTTAAGTGATGATTTATGGTGTTCTTTAAGGGCAGCTCACATAGCTGCACTGAGCAAGGATTAGACACAACATGAGCTCAAAAAACAGCTAAATGTCAATGGCCAGGGAAAAGTTAGGTACAGGGTGACCTGATTTTCTAAAGAACATGACAAGGTAGGCCAAGCAGAGGGAGGAAACCAAGCATTGGGGAGGATATTAGAATATAAAACAGGCTAAGAAGCCACTGCCTAAGAGGGGTGAGATCTGCTTATATTAAGGGGTACTGTCCAGATATGTATTCCAATCACCATTCAGAGCCTCCTCGCTTAGTGCTCAATAAGAGCACTGTGTGTGTGTGTGTGTTTGTGTGTGTCTGTGTTATTGCCAGGACATCAAAGCACTTTTAGCAACAACAAAAAAAATGCTTCAAACAAAGGGAAAAAAACGCAGGCAAAACAACAAAGCCTGACTCCATTAAACAAGATTATACCCAGAAAAAGCAGAGAACTGCTAGACCCACAGTGACAGATGTACATCTCCATTTGTTTTACCAGTTGTGCAGAAAATAAAAGCAAAGAGTGACACAAAAAACAAATAGCTACCAACAAACAGCTTTGCCTCTGGGCAGATTGCAGGCAGTCGGGAGTTCCTTTGCTGGGCCCAGGGCTTGTGGCTGAATGAACCCTCTTGAAATGCTGACAAAGTAGTGTTAGCAGCTAAATAGGTTGCATAATTGATGTAACCAAGTGTCAATTTAAGATCTGTGTTTCAGGGCACCACTGCTGAAATGTGGTGTGGCCTAGTGTGGAAAAAGCAATTCATTCCAGGAGTAGATATACCGAGGGTTTTACCTGAAGGCTGAGAATTACAACTGCCAAAAGGAAGTGATTTTGTTCCCTCACCCATCTTGTACACATTACAGAATTTCCAGTTATTCCAAAGGTTTTTAGCCAGGCTTCCATCCCCCCACCTCTTTGCTAGCTCCCCACAGTAGCACGGCTACTCCAATGGCATGCTCCAAGTTAGCATGGCTAAGTTGGGCTCAGCCCAGTCCCAAGACTAAGAACAGATTTGATGTGAGAAATAAATGATTTGAAGAGCCTTCAATCCTAGTAACCACTCCCTCCAATCTAGTGGGGGTTGACTTGAGAACACAAATGAGGTGCAGGATAAAGGACCCCCTCATGGTCTCAAGCTCACTTCCCTATTGTCTTGGGCTAGCCCATAGCCCTCACCCCGGGGCTGGTTTGTTCCATCTCTAAAATGTCTGCACCTGGACCTCTCCTGTCTCGCCTGCTGCTCCCCTCAGCAGTGTGTTTCAGTCAGTCTGCCTGTTCTGTTACCTACTCTGTCTCTGGTGAATCCTCTCAACACCCGCACCTCTGGCCTGTACCCCAGCTCTTGTATGCATAAATAAATAAATCTTAAAAAAAAAAAATGTCTGCACCTGTGTCTCCACTGCTCCCCTCTCTCCTACCACCTACTCTAAGTCCCACCTCCCCTCTCCTCTGGGACATTGCAAAGCCTGCTACCTGGCCTCTCGATTCCCCTCTTGCCCCTGCAATCCACTGTCCACACAACAACTGAATTATTTTTGTTGTAACTTTTAATAGACATTTAAAAAGACATGCTTAATCTGGTAGCACAGCATAGTGTGTGTGTTATGAAGACAGCTGTATTTTTGTGGCAAGTGTAAAGGGTAGGGTGCCCCCAGATGTACCTCTTTGGCATGTGGATTATCTCAAGCTAAGGTCAGCTAAGGGCCCATCAAGAGAAACTCTGACCACTCCCTTATTACTTACAAGGTTGAAACTTGGGGTCTTCCCCAGAAATAGAGTTATTATCAGAAATAACCATTCTATCTAAAAACCTATCTAGTTACAGAACATCTGGTCTTTTCAACATTTGAGCCCCCAATCTCTTTCCTCAAAGCCCCAGACCTCTACCCCACTCCTTACTTCAGGATATAGTCCCCCAGTGTGGCTGACTGTCTTTGGAATCCAGCTGTCTATGTAGGTTCCCCCCCATATTAGTAATTAAATTTTTTTCCTCCTATTAATTTGCCTGATGTTAATTTGACTACTGGAGCAGCCCAAGGAGAGCCCATGTGGGTCGGGGGAAATTCTCCCTCTCCCCCCAACCATGCCAAAGCAAATCTTAGACATCACGGCATATCACCCCTACATACTGTGCATTAAATAATTTTTTAATATTATTTAATAACAAGTTTGCTTTCAAATTCCCTGCATGGCCTCAAAGATCTCTTTTTGCAATTAGTTTGTTTGAATAAAGAGCCAAACTAGGTCTCTCCCATGTGTTTATTATGTTCTCTCAGGCTCTTGTATTCTTTATTAGTCCCTCCTTTCTTTTTTTCCATGCCATTGATTGATCTCTTTAAAATACAAAATCAGATCAGGTCATTTCCTGCTCAAAACCCTCTAACAGTTTCTCTCTGCAATTAAATAAAATTTAACCCCATGACCCCCCCTGCCAACCTCGGGGTTCTCTGTCACTTACTCAATTAGTCCAGCCCCAGTGGTCTTGCCTGAACGCACTAACCTTGTCTCCACCTGGGATGCTGCGCTTGCTGTTTCTGCGGCCTGCACTGCTTTCTCTTCCCCCACCATGCACACACCCCGATCTGGGTAGAACCAGCTCCTCTCCTTCAGTCCCAGCTCAGAGTGCCGCCTCCTTAGAGACAGATACCTCCCAGATAACACATCCTAAATTAGGTGTTCTTCCCCCAGGCCGTTCTCTATCACTTCACTTGATTTTTATTTCTTCATGGAGTTATTACTATCCAAAATTATATTATTTTTGTTTGCTTACCTGTCTAACAGCACATTAAAATAAGAATTTCCCTCTTAAATCTCAAAAGACAGTAGATAAAAAAAAAAAATTAAAGCCAGTGAGCCATGTGCACATTCTACCAAGGAAACAGCCAGGAGCATTTCCATGACTGTTGGTGCTCACAGCCGAGTACAAAGAAGAGGAAGGAGAATGAAGGGAGAGGGATTTGCAGAGTATTTCTTGGGAAGGAGTTGTTGCTGTCTAGAGACAGGCAATGCCTTCCACCCAAGGTGAGGGGGTGAGGAGTGCTACGTCCTTCTTGACGCCTAGGGAGAGAGAGGCTTGAGAGGACCACTCAGAGAGCTTACTGTGGGTTCTCCTGGCATATGATTTGAGGAGACTTCAGCCCTGGTAACCACGCCCTCCAATCTAGTGGGGGTTACTTGAGAACACAAATGCGGTGCAGGATAAAGGACCCCCTCATGGTCTCAAGCTCACTGCCCTATTGTCTTGGGCTAGCCCATAGCCCTCACCCCGGGCCAATTGGTTCCATCTCTAAAATGTCTGCACCTGTGTCTCCACTGCTCCATGAGAGCGGACAGGGAAACTAAAGTCCTGGGAGTGAAATGACCTCCCTGGGTTGACATGGCTAATGGCTGAGCAGTTTGAAGAAGCAGGTACGGCGCACATGTCTCCCCAGAGGAGCTGGGCTTCGCCTCTGTCTTTTCATGAGGAGATCAGTCCTGGGAGGGCTGAGACCTGCTTGCTGTGAGACCCCCAGCGGCATCCCGTGCTGCTTCCTGCTGAGAATTTGAAAGCAGCAGGGAGTTAAACCTTAGGCCAGTAGGCAGAGGGATGAATCTTTGACCGAAACAAGATGGGAACTAATGGATAAATGCTTTCTCTTTCTGTCCTCCAGCTACACAGTTGAGACACTATCAGAGGCTGCTCAGTCACTCTCAATCAGGCAACCGTGACACGCTCACTTGGTAACGCGTCCTTGAGTTAGCTCTCTCTGGCCCTGCTTCCGTCCCTCTCGCTCTGCTTCGTGCTCTGTGGATCCCACTCTCCAAGAAAATCCTCACATTTAAGGCTTTTTCTCAGGCTCTTTTTTCTGGGGCACCAGGCTCAGGCAGTCAAGAGAGAGTGACCCCTAAGAATGCTGGCTGCCTACGTAAGCCCCCTGAGAGACCATTAGTCTTGGTTAATTCTCCAATTCCCGTGTCCAGTCCTCTGCTTTGTTGGCTCAGAAACTTAATTTGTTCAGCACTAAATAGGGGATCTCTCCCAGCGGCAGCTTATATTACCTAAGCCCACAGGATGCACATCTATTTAATCACCATAAAATGTAAATGTTAGACCAGATACTTGAGGCCACCTAAATAGCACATCTTCTGCCTGTCGGTAGGAAACTCAAGATGCCTCGTGACCAGAAAATCCCTCAGTGAGCCGTGAACGCCCTCGCAGTTCAGGGGACTGGGGCTTATCTCCCGGCTAAGTACCCTGAGGACCTCTTAAGGCTTCAGACGGGACCTTGACAAGGAGATCTTAGGATAAGTCTGCTTGGCCAAGAGATCCTCTCTCCAAGCAGTGCCTATTAGGGCAATGTCCAAATTTGCCCTCTCTCATTCCCATGTCAGTGCTTCTGGATGATTAGTGTTATTATTAAGGTGCAATATTTTTATTATTCTTAACATGCTTTTCAGAGGATATGACCTCCCCTTTAGTTAGCCCCAACCATCTACCTAGCTGGGAAGAGATTAAATTGCTACAGAATGCAAAAAGAAATAATTACTGTTCTTCTGTTGACATTTAAAATGAGAATTTTCTTCAAGGGACTCGAGTGCAAGACACTGGATCCAGTTAGTGTCTTGAGAGCAGACTTGCTCTCCACTACAACAGCTACACGGCCAAGTGTCTGGGCTGGAGTCCAGATTCCATTGATTACCAGTGGTTTGACCTTGAGCAAATGACTGAATTATTCTATGACTTGGCCTCCTTGTCTGCAAAATGGGAGTGATAATAATTCCTACTCAGAGGATTGTCATGAGAATTTAACAAACTAAATGCACACTGACCAGGCATTAAACAAATTGAGTTCCTTCTAGATGCCAAGTACTCAGAAGTAGGTTAGAAAGTGTCTGCAACATGATAAGTGTGCAATAAACATAAGCTATCATTTTAACATTCCTGTGTCTTCTTCTTTAGTGTATCAAGACCCAGCCCTTAAGTTCCAATGAAGCCAAGAAACTTCCTCTGTGGTAGACAGGGATATAACAGAGAGAGTGATGAGAATCTTTCCTTTCAGTCTTGAGGGTTTGTGGGGAGGATATCTGAGAAAGAGAGAAGAAAATTTCCTGCCATCCCATCACATACACCCTATACACCACACACCCACACACATGCACACACGCATGCGCGCACAGCACATGCGTAGCCCACCATATACACCCACACACACTGCTGGAGCTGAGCTTCTGAACACCCAGAAAGTGACAAGCACTATGGACAGAGCTCTCGCGTGGCAAAGCATAGATGATGAGGACAAAGTGCCCATATCAGGCAGAATGAGGGTCTTGAGAAAACCAGCAGGGTCAGGAAGCCAGAGAGGCCCTGACAGAAAGATGGCGTGCCCTCACCCTCAGGAGCTCTAAAGGGAGACTTGACTTAGCCAGGGAGTAACACAGGGTCCTAAACAGACAGAGGGAGGCCAATCACAGATCCCTCTAGCTGCCAGCTTTAGCAGCACAAGAAATGACCAGGACTAGGGACAAGAGAGAGAGAGCCCTGGGGACTCCAGGAACCAGGGACACCACTCTCGATTCTAGGGGCCAATGAGCGTGGGTGAGTGGACAGACAACTCCAAGGCTGGGGTGTAGGGCACTTTCACATGGCGAGACAGCCTATTTCCTAGAGGTACTGTTTGCATTGTTACCTATGGTTGTATTGAATCTGAGTTTTTCTTCCGGTTACCCAAAGCTTGGAAACAAAATACAGATTCCATTTCCTCTGGATGGCTGAGGTATGGGATAAGTCTTATGTTCCTGATTGATTGTTATTTGAGTGGGTGCTCTTTTCCGTGGGGCGACTCTTCTTTGGGAGCTGCCCTTCCCACCACAGTGCAGTCCTAACAACAACAACAAAAATCTTTCTATTAAGACAATTCATTAGATGCTTGGTGGGCATCTGGCTCGAGGTGGGCCATTCACACACCCTGCCTTGGGGTTTGGAGTTTTGGATCTGAGAAAGACGACTGTTAGTTTCTGGAAAGCATGGCAGATTTCCAGAACAATGATTCCCAGTGTACTACTGGAGCTCTCTGATGAGCCTCAAGACAAAGCAAAATGCAAAATAAAAAAAAAAAAAGTGCTTCTATTCTTATGTGCAATTGATTTTTTTATACAATGCCATAAATTTTTGTATGCAATGAAGGACTAATTCCTAATAATCTACTGAATGGGTTATTATGGGTTCCTAAAATTTAGGATTTCCAAGCTAAAGTGATTTTTACAGAATGTGCTGGGAACTCTGATTCCATTTTCTGCTGAGGAAGCTGTCTGCCAGCTAGGCAAGTTGGCAATGGAGTGATGCTCTCACAACGGAAGCACCCAGATAGCTGGAATTTCTGCAATTTGGGGTAATAACACTTTATTGTCAGTCCTTCATCAGCGCTGTTTGGAATTGACTATGGGTTTTGCTGGCTTAGTTACATTGATCATTATTTATAAATTGCATTCATTATAAATTACTGTTAATTTGACTTTTTTACTATTTAGCTTTGTAATGATCAGTTTAGTTTATTGTGGTTGTGTGTAGTGGTCTTTGGAGCCTATACTTTCTCAATAACTACACTTTAAAACCGTGTTATAACTCAAATAAGGTTCATCCCACCTGCATATGTACAACTTGCATATGCATGAACCCTTGAAATTTTAATAGTACTTGATAATTCACATAATACTGTCTTCTTCTCTGGAAATTGGGAATGATTGAAAGGTTTCAAGGTTTTTACTCCTTTTCAGTGAATCACAGTAAATTTGAGATTCTGGAGGAAGGACACACAAATCACCGATGTTCTGTCCATAGGTTGTTATCCTTATTCTCAAATTTCCCGAGATCCGTTTAGTCAAATTCTTTTTTGAGCCCATGAATGTATACAGCACGTTCTCCTATTGACTTAAACTAGCTTGAGTTTGTTTTGGTTACTTGTATCAAAAGAGTCTTAAGTAATAAAGTCATTTCTTCTTCAATAGGGAAAATAATTATATTTCAGTCTCTCCTCCTCCCACTGTATACTAAAGAAATCATGTTATCTGAGAATAAAGGTGTTTTCACTTCTTCTTTGACAATCCGTACACCATTTATTTCTTTTTCTTACCTACACAACACTAGAAAACTAACACAAACTAACACAGTCACCTTGAGGCAGGCAACTTGTGGTGAAAGAAAGCTAATAGTTTTGTGTCATTCCATTGGCTGAAGTCAACACTCCATCACTGAGCAGCCAGGACTGTCCTGTAATGGAGATGCTTCCACATGGGGATGCAGGCAATGGGAAGGAAGATATGGCCCCTCTCTCCAGGCCTGACTCAATAAGAAGAGTGAAAGGAGAGAGAACTGTTTTATCAGGAGGCTACAATCATAATCCAGACAAGCGATGGAGGTCGGTAAACAGACCTGAGGCAAATAAATATATAACTTGCCAGGGTTGCTAATTGACTGAATACAGAAGGTGAGCAAGAAGGGGTCAGGAATAACTCCTAGGTCTCTGGGTTGAAAAACCAGGGCTATGGTGAAGTCACTGATCAACAAAGGAAGCTCTGGGAGAGACAGTTTGGCAGAAGAGTGGAAATCAAGCTTTTCATTCTGGGCATGTTTAATATGAGCACCTTTGGGACATCCAGGTAGAGATGTCAGGTAGGGGGCGGGATATGCCAATCTGAAACTCAGAGAAGTTGGGGCTAAAGATATAAATGCGTGAGTCATCAGCATAAAGATATCGCTTAAAGTCATGAAAAGGGATGGAACCACCGAGGGAGAGAATGTAGAATCTTGTCCTTCCAATGTCTCTTTCGCATTGCCCTTGGACTTGGTGTCAGACTTGGTCTCACTCGTCATTCTATCATGCAAATCAGATCGTGCCATTTTGCTTAAAATTATGCATTAGCAGTCAAAGGGAATTTTTCTTCTTTTAACTTTCAATTTTACTAAAATGCTGCTTAAATTGTAAAAGGAAAGTTGTGTTCACACATTGTACATTGACCTAGTTTCCCAGAAGAAATTATATAGCACTGATTAAAAGCAGTACAATATTTGGAGAGTTGAAGAGAAACAGAGAACGCAAAGAAAATATGATGAAGGCAGGCAGATAATTAAATTACAGAAAATGTGTTGCTTTTAACATTGTTTTCTCAGAGTAACTGATAATTTATATACTCGGTCAGAGATTTTAATTGCTTAAAAGGCCATTCACTAACCGTGTGACCCTATAAACCACTTTAACCTTTCTAAGACTGCTTTTGCTTTTTCTCTAAGGTGGGAGTAACGATGTTTGCACTACTTTCCTGGAAAGGTTGCTGAGAAGGCCAAATGAGATCATGGAAATAAAAGCACTGAAAAGTTTACAGGAGGAGGTGGTGGAGGTTATAAGCTCCTTAAGTTCAAGGGCTATAACTTACTATACTTGTATCCTCTCTACCCAGGCAATTAATTGCCTAGAGTTCATTATATGATTATTATTGAAAAGAAAAATGGCTTCGAGGTCTCCCAATTGCCTTCAGAATAAATTTCAGCTGGGATCCCTTGAAGAGCAGAATCTGAATTCAAGATAGTTGCAGATAGGTTATGAAATTGTCTAGAAAAAAAGGAGCAAGGAAACAGGAAGAGACAACCAGGTCAAGCCAATGTGCCGTCCAGTAGAGGCATCACCATTAAGGGCAGCAAGGCTCACTTCTACAATTTTGGGGGAAAACTATGTCCTGAATGAACTCTGCCCACTGATGTTTTATGGACTCTACCCAAATCCATGCCAAAGAAATTCTCTCTCTCTCTCTCTCTCTCTCTCTCTCTCTCTCTCTCTCTCTCTCACACACACACACACACACACACACACTGAGTCACGGCCAGACTATCTGCCTCTACCACAGGAGACTGTCCGAGAGCACCAGGGCCCTGTAACAACACTTCTCAAGGTGGTTCTGCCAACAATGGAATGACCTAGAGCAAGTCATGTGAGCTTTTTTTTTTTTTTTTTTTTTGTGGGACCCTCGCCAGAGGCCGGGGAACGAACCAGCGCTGCAGAGGCTGTGGGCAGCCTCGCAGCCCAGCGCTCAACTGCTGCGCCACCAGGGGAGGCCCTGAGCTTTTTAATCCTATTCCTCACCCATCAAAACAAGATAAGTGGTGACAGTGCCTTCTCTTAAGATTGTCATGAAGCGTGCCTTAGACCTTCGATGTAAAAGAGCTTAGAAAAGCCTCGTCCCCAAATAAACAATGGCTACTGTTGGAGGTTTAGAGCAGAAAATTTGGGATGGAAGCTGCACAAGACCAGACATTAGAGGCAGGTGGAGAAATGATTAAGAACGTCGATAAACCTGCTATGGAAATAGAAAATGCTTAGCTGGACATGGGGATATGGAGATTGAGCATCATTACAAAAATTCTCCAGTCCTGGGCCTTCCCGGTGGTGCAGCGGTTGAGCGCTGGGTTGCAAAGCTGCCTGCAGCCTCTGCAGCACCGGTTCGATCCCTGGCTGCTCCCCGGCCACCAGAGGAGGGTCCCACATGGCGCGCAGACCTCTCCTGCCGCCCGCTGCTCCCCTCAGCAGTGTACTTCGGTCCTTCTGCCTGCTCTGCTCCCCGCTCTGGCTCTGGTGAATTCTCTCACCCTCCCGCACTTCTGACTGTACCCAGTGCTTGCATAAATAAATAAATAAATAGATAGATAGATAGATAGATAGATAGATAAATCTTGTATAAATAAATAAAATAAATAAATCTTAAAAAAAACCTTCAGTCCTGATAGATGAACCCAATCACACCCCAGAATTGACTGATTTAACAATAAAGAACAATTCCACAAAGGAATGGAACCCTCCCCCAAAAAAGAAATTGTAAGAATAAACTTGTCCCTTTCAAACGCTCCTCTCTGCCCATCTGTGTCTGAAGCACCTTCTCTTTCTCTCTTTCTCCCAATTCACCCGCCCTTCTGAATACAACCTTTGCCTGCCCGTGTCTATGCAAAGGGTGTAGACATCTTTTCCTTAGTAAACTCGCTGTAAGGGGAACTCTGGAAAATGTGGTAACCCAAGGACCTCGCTCACTGAACCCCAACATCAACCTCATCCATCGTTTTTGTACACAAGGGGAGGCAAGGCCTCATGGAATGTTCTTCATTCTCTAGCTCTCTTCCATTTGCCTCACACACCGCCCTTCCTTCAAGGCCGGAAGTGTCTGTATATTCTTCCCCTCCCATAAGATGGTGACAGTTTTGCCTTCCCTTCTAGCCCGCCATGTCCGAGGCCCGAGACAGGGAGGTGCTACTCTAGCCGGGATCCGCTGGTCCTGGGACCTGGGCATCTGCTGTGGGGAAGGGATGATGAGCAGATAACGGGTGCTTCAAGTCTATATTGGCTTCTCTCCACGAGAAAATGCTACAGCCGCTTTCTCCTCAATGCCCTAAAAAGCAAACACCCTCACTACAGCAACAATTAATCTTCTTCCAAAGACCAACATCTTGGCTACCCAAGGAGTGTACATTCTTTCCATTAACTCAGCTTTGACCCTACTCTTTGAAAAGTAATTATCCTGGCCTTGTTATGCTAAAAAAAAAAAACCATTTGCCCACGCCTGGCCTGCTTTTTAGCACCTTCCCTTTGACTAAAAAGGCTTCTGCTTGAATCAGAAGACTAAGGACACTGTCTCTTTGGTATATTTCCCCCAACCCCCAAATTTCTCTTTTCTAGTAGCTGTTTTTCTTTTTGCTTATCCCACCGTCTCCTTCCATCTTCTGATTTCGAAGCTCTCACTGTGGGAACTCCCACTCAGCCACTGTTTCTAGCCTGAAGGGCACCTTTTGCTCCTGGCTCACTACAGAGATGACTAACACATGCTAAGCCCAAAGATGAATCACTCAGGCCACCAGGTCCAACCCATTTTCTCACAGATCCTGTGACCTCCTAGGCTCACCCCAGCCTTCCCTGTCCTTCTGGAATTGTCCTTCTGGAACTGTGGTTCTCCACTCTGTCCCGGTCTGCCAGCCCATATGTACCTGTGCCCACATTCCTAGCACCAGGGCATCCTGGATTTTCTCCTTTTATTGTCTGTGGCATTAACAAGGCCGTCTGGAGGTAATTCTCACTCCCCGGTTCTGATTCTCAATGCCAACAATTCCCGCAGCTGAGCAGCCCTCCCCCACATTTCATACAATAACAGCAAATATAATTCCTTCCACGGAACGAGAAAGCCCACCCCTTTCTCCCAAGACTCCGAGAAACCAATGAGAATTAGTTAATTCCACCTAAATCCCAAACCCCAGAATCTCAGAGCCCGCCAATAACCAGGCGCCCACAATGGACACTTGAGCTCACCCCACCCACCCTCCGCCCCAATTTTCTAAGCCTGTTCAGCAACCAGAGCCATTTAATCCAGAAACTAATTTGCAAGGAAAACAATGAGAAGAGTAATAGTCTCCCTGTAGGATTCCAATAGAAGGTCCCCCCTGGAACTGGCACTCTGTAAAGAATGGAGAATGGGCACCTGGAGAGAAATGCCTATTAACATTCAAAACCCCCCAGTGGAATGGAAGCTGACCCACTGCAAAATGGAAATCTGCCCCTGCACACAAGAGCCAGCACTCAGCTTCACATTATTTATCCTGCAAACACTGTTGCTAATAGGAAGCAATTGCAGCCTGCTCGGGTGTCTCAGGGCAGCCCGCAGAGCTGTGCCCAGGATCTGCGCCTGGGTTGCTTTGGAGCAGTGCTATTTGGAAAAGAGTAAAAAGAACCAAAGAGGCCGAGAGCCAGTGGCTGGGCAGGCGGGCTGAGAGGGCAGCCTGCTGGTCTTGGCACACTCCCACCGTCCACCAACTTTGCAGGAAGGAGCACTGATGTGGTCTTCTGTCCTTCGTGGATGGGGCCTGGAACTCAGAAATGAGGACATTCACCTTGACTCATTCTATGAGTCACAGATAGCAGGAGGCAGAAATAGATCTATGACCCGCTGCTCCTTACCGCAGATGTCATGGAGCCTCTTTATCAGGGACTCCTGGAGAGGGATGCATCCGGGCGCTCCCTGTAGCTGGATCGGTTTGTCTGATGAAGTGTCCAGCCTTTTCCATTCCAAAGGCAAATGATTTCAAGTCAAGAAGGACTAGGACCTTCAAGCAAACGGCCCTGGCCAAGGCTGCTGGCCCGCGCACATCAAGCACATCTTGATGGAGAACACCTGCGTGCTTTGTTCCTCCTTTGTCTCTACAGCCTTCTTGATGCACACAACACGCTCATCTAGATTTCTAGGTCTCCCTGGAAGCTCATGCACTTCAAAAAGCCTTCCTTGATGAGAACAACCCCATTTTGATCTTTCATGTGTATCCCCTAGGGCTTGTGACAGACGATGCAATGGCCTCCCTGCATCCAAGCCGTCCCCTGCCTTTTTCCCAAAACTCACCTTAGTGCTGATGTTACCTTCCCCCTGTGCCAAGGAAGGTGCCCTTCACAGGCCAGTCATGCCTTTGGATTCATCAGCGAGGATTGTACAGTTTTCAAATGTCAGTTTTACTCTTTTTCAGACATGGTGGGGCCAACAGGTCAGGAGAGGATGACCTGAGGGGTTTGTTACAGTTCCCCAGAGAGGGAGCATGTCTTGGGAGGGGGAGACTCGTGGGGACAATGAGGAGCCCCAGGGAGAGCCAGTCGAGGCAGGACACAGAGGAAACCGGAAGCCAGAACCTTCACTGCAGTGTCTGCGGAATGCAAGAGGTGGGCGTGGGTAGTAGGTAGAGGCCTGACTACTTTGGATAATTTCAGGGCTGGGGTGCAGGAAGGGAACTGCCCTCAGCTGTCAGGTGAGTGCGGCAGGTGGATAGTGGTCCAGGGCATGAGAGACTTACCAAGACATGATAAAAAAAAGAAAAGGCAGA
The DNA here is from genome assembly GCF_014898055.3 of Talpa occidentalis. NCBI lineage: Eukaryota > Metazoa > Chordata > Mammalia > Eulipotyphla > Talpidae > Talpa > Talpa occidentalis. Next base: position 109,614,794 of record NW_023605305.1, on the reverse strand, counting down.
GGAGGCTGGAATGGGGGATTGCTTGGCTTGCACACAAAAGGCAAGTTTCAGGAGAGCAGTTTAGTTTCTGCAGGCATGAGCTTGCTCTGGGAGGAGCAGTTTCTCAGGCTCAGCAAGGACCCAAGAGGCCAGAGCATCAGAAATACAGAAACTAGAAAGGCACAGTGAACGCAGTTTCCCTTGGAGCTGTGGCAGCCATCTTGTGACCACAGGACGAAGTCACAGAATTCCCGGAAAGCCACGTCAGCGCCCGAGGTTGAGCCGCTCCATCGAGCATCCACGAATTGCTTCACTCTAATGTTCCTTTCATGTGAGATCAAAGCCCTGAATGCTTCAGCCACCTTTATGCAGTTATGATGTAGCCCTCAGCATCCTAAGTGATGTATATAAGTCTCCTGTTTATTCTAGAGTAAAATAAGTAAAAATTATAACTGTTTTGTTACTTTAAAAATGCTTTTTAAAGAATGAGTTGTTTACTATACAACTATTTAAGAAAAAAAGATGAAGTCCTGCCATAAAATCCTGCCATTTGCAGCAACATGAATGGACTTAAGGGGATTAGGCTCAGTGAAATAGGCCAGAGAAAGACAAACACCAGATATTTTTCGCATATGTGGTATATGGAGAAGTAAATAAAAAAGCTGACGATATAAAATGAAAATAAACATTTGGACTATGGGGCCAAGTTGATGGTTACCACAAGGGAAGGCAGGGAGGGGAGTGTGGGTCTTGAGAACATTATTTGGAGCAAAAGAGACAGACATTAGGTGTACAATGAGATTTATTTCATATATATAAAGTTCAGCCACCACCAAATTGGCAGATATTAATAGAAATTAAGACAGAGGATGCATGTGTGAGTTTCAATTAAAATGTTACAGAGGAGGGGCCTCTCTGGTGGTGCAGGGAGTTGAGCACAGTACTATGAGGTGGTCCGCAGCATCTGCAGCACGAGTTTGATCCCCAGCTGGCCGGGGTGCTACCCACATGGCGCAGCAGACCTCTCCTGTCTCGCCCGCTGCTCCCCTCAGCAGTGTATTTCAGTCAATCTGCCTGTTCTGCTCCCCACTCTGTCTCTGGTGAATCCTCTCACCCCCTGCACCTCTGGCCTGTACCCCAGGTCTCGTATGCATAAAAATAAAAATAAATCTTTAAAAAAATTACAAAGGAATATTTTCTGTGTTAATGGATATAATTCACATGTTAAGAAAGGATTTAGATTTTGTAGAGGTTATACATTTTAAAGATTTGTCAAGTCTCGCATTTATTGTCATATTTCACTATGTTTTAATGTTATATTGATAGAAACAGTAAGAAAGAGGTTAAAAAAATGAATGATCAGATATTAATGGAAAGAAATCACAGTCACAAATCCCCTGTCCCACCGAGTATCACTGACCAGCCTGGGATGCCAGTGGCTCGTTGGGTTCTAGGTGGAATGTTGGGGTTTGTGGTGGCTGGTGCCCCCATGGTTACAGGGCTTAGCCCTGTGCTGGGCCAGTGCCATGGAGGGGCTGCCACCCGCTGTGGGTCTTGGCTTTGGGCTGATCCTTGAGAACTTGAGTGAGGTGGTGACGGAGCTTCTGCCCGTAGGCCTGAACCCACCACTCACTCTCCAGAGCTTCCAGTGGGGGAGAGTGTCGAGTCCCCTCTTCATCGGCTTCCTGGTCGGTCTCTTATTTCTATTCCGACTCCTTCAGTCTGTTAGAAGTTGGCTTTATGTAAGACATGAAAAGCAGCTCGCAAGAGCCCTGGCGGCACGGATTGAGGAGAAATGCCACCTCATTGACAAGCTTTATGCTGCTAAGAAGGAGTATGAAGAGATCGAGTCTTCTTTGGAGAAAGCCAGGCTGGAGAGAGACGCACTCAACGTGCCCGGCCTTGCAGAGGCCTACAGGAAGGCGGTGAGGGCCAACGCGGCGGTGATGGCGGAGCTCAGAGCCCTGGCTCAAGAGCTGAAGGAGGAGAAGTCCACGCATTCAGAGCAACAGCACGTGATGGTGGAGATGCAGAAAGAGCTCAAGGCCCTGAAAGAGCTCGTGACAATCACCAAATCTCAAGGAGCTTTCCCAAGCCTTCTGGGAGGTGAAGAGCCTGTCCTGAAGGTCCCTTTCCTGGGAGTGGACGTGGGTCTTAAAGCAGCACCGGGTCCTGGCCTCCACCTGGCCTCCTGACTGCTGGCCTCATTCACCTGCCTCCAACTCCCCATCTCTACCAAGGGACACGGGGCCAGTGGAAGTAGGGGGTGTGGGGCCCTTCTTGGGCTGCAGTTCTCCAAATTCACCCACTGGACATAGAGCAGTCAGCTCTTCCCAACCTAAAGTCTATTGGAATTCCTAGAAACGCCAAGAAATGCGTGACTTACTTTATATTCATAGACTGTTTGGATTATCTCACCAGCCACAAAATAAATGTACTTCAGAGATTATTATTTTCGAAGTAGGCTGATAACAGAGCTGAGGTTACCAGAGGGGGAGAGAGTGTGGGGTAGGAATAAAGGTGGACGGAGTTTTATAGTTTACCACTTCTTAGCTGTTGCCTGTGCTCTTCAGTGTCAAATGGGGAATGAAGTTCCAGAGTGCTCCATCCAGCTGCAGATGGCAGAAGGAATATTTTCCCTCTCCCGACTCCGGGATCTTTCCATATGATCCTTCTTCTTGGAGAGATGTTTGGACTTTAGGTAAGTGAGATGTTTGCATGGGGAGACTTGATTAAGAAGGAGTGAAAGTAGAATTCCCTTTCTATTTGACTGCACACATTAGTACATTGGGGAAGCATTATCTTGGAAGAAAGAAGACTGGGCTTGGCTGCTGTTCAGACATGTGCCCTCTGCCAAATCACATCCCGTTTCTACATCTCAAGTTTTCTCAGTCACAAAATGAAGAAGTGGGGTGAGGCTATTTGTGATGCTGGGTGCAAAGGCAATCAGCTTGTAGACCTCTGGATTCTTCTCAGGCTGGACAAGTAATCAAAACAGCATCAGATGGGTGAGCAAAGGAAAGGCAATTTAATGACATATCTAAGGAGAACTTACATGGATGTAAACTCTAAAGACTAATGGAGTGGGCCAAAGAGATTTGCCCTGTTTTAAGGACCTGGGACATCAAAGGGTGGGGGAACTTCACACAACATATAGCAGGGGTGGGGGTTCACTGCACCCTGACTCAGAATAAAGATGAGATTCTTAGAGAGAACATGTTCACTGATAAACCTATGTGAGACCCCCAAGCTACAATCTACAATCTTCTAAGTGTCTTTTCCTTGATGAGGGAAGGTTGAAGGCCTTAGGCAGAGACAGGGGCTTTCTAGCCTTCAAGACCCTCACTGCTGTCGACCCAAAACCATGTGCCTTAAGCAATGGTAACAGACAACCCAGGACTCACAGGGTCCTGACCGACCTCTAGTTCTCATACCACAGTGACAAGAGGCCTTCTCCGGGAATATTGAGAAAAGTCTGTCTGACCCTTCTGGAGATGACTCCACCCACCCCCCAACTCCCCTTTCCTACACACACACTGATCATTGCAAACTCTCAGATATCATGATTGTAAATGTAAACAGATCATCTCAACTCTCAAAATACCAACCAGTATATTCAATCCAATCACATCTCGCCCATCCCCATTGCAAAACCACCCTGGTCCTGGCTACCAACACCACCAGCCCCCACCCCCAGCCCCCTCTCTGAGCTTACTCCTCTAGCCTAATGAGTTTCTGCTAGTAGCTTCCATTCCTATTCCGGAATCTCCACACAGCTTTCCATTGTGGTTGGACCAGTTTGCATTCCCAGGCCTTGTTCATTTTTTCCTCAAACCTAGACTGGCATCTGGCACACCAGCAGGCCATAAATGTGTCTGCAATGCATGGGTGGAATGTTACAGTGCTCACAGTGGGAGCCCCACTTTGGGAGACTTTCTCCTGCCTTTTGCTGCTCCGAGGTCAGTGCTGTGGCCCAAGCAGGGAGCCATCAAGTACTTGCTTGTTAGGTGATGAGGGAAATCCTTCTTCTGTAATTTCTGATCTTCTTAAATATAGAATTTTCTGGGAGGTCCCAGGATTTCACATTCAGAAATCCAACACACACTTGCAAAGATGAGACCGAGAAATTTGTCCTCAATTTCTCCCCCCCCCCCCCCCCAGGAAGTCTCTGTTGAGTGCAACAGATTCATCCCACATAGGCTTGGTCTGTCCCAAACTCAACACTTAGCTGTTCTTACTAAACTCACATGTATAAATATTCTCTGGATTTTTAATTACTTCCAACACAGAGAACACATTTGGAGCCCCTTGTCAGTCATTCTGAATCTCTTACCACTTTGAACTACTTGGGAAATGAGTTTTTCTGCCACAGAGGACATGGAAGAAAACTAGGGACGCTTTTTCTAATGAAACCCATATTTGGATTTTTCTCACAGGCATTACCTCTGCTTGTAACAAAAGGAAGTGACCTTGTATTTCTTGGAAACTGATTGCTCCATTCCCCTTAGTACTCTGTTTCTGGTGGCCCATTGACTTTTAAGTCCCTCCAGAAGCTGTTCTTAACCCCAAAGCCTCCGGGCAGGCTCTACAGTTGCAGCTGTGAGAAGTGGCAACAGATTCCTGGAGACCTTGAAAAGTCTGTAGGAGGCAGAGTCAGAAGAAGGGGGACTCTGAGCTTTAGAGGGTGAGTCCAAGGCAATATTGCTTTCCAGAGAACCCGCTGCACAGAATGGAAATCTCCGTTACAGCTGGGAGTGCCCTGTCCCTGCCCCACTGCTACCGTCCACCCGTCCCCACTCTCGTTTAATTATTCCAGATCAAGGAAAGGCAGAAAGCGATTTTAAAAAGTTAAACAAGCTTGGCATTAGCCTCTAAGAAGGAAGAAGCAGTGTCTTCTGGGTAAAGTGGCAAGCTATACAAATTTCTTTTACCAAATTTCCTTTGGTCAAAGGTGTTGGGAAAGCAACATAACTAAGCAATGTGATTTGGTTTAAGCTCTTTGGGTTGCAAATGGCATTCATTTGTGCTAACTTCAAATGGGATAGTGAATTGTATGGATATGGGAACATTTCCCAGAATCCCAAATCAGGGTGAGGATACGGGTTAAAGGGGAGATCTCAGCCAGGAGCTTGAACTAGAACAGCCATTTGCTTTTATTCTTTCACTGTAGGATCTCAGAGACCCTTATCTCTGCCTCTTTCTATGCTGCTATGCCCATCCCCCACCTAACAGCCATTATTCAACTCTCAGCTCAAGTCACACGCAGCAATTCCTGTCCCTAAATCACTGTTCCAGGTTCCTAAAAGAGCGTGATTGGCTCAAGCCGAGTACCCAGTCCTGATCCATTTTACTCCTGGACAGTGAACATGTACTAACCCTTATTGGGAAAAGACACTAAACAGTAGACAAGGCAGGTCAGGGAGGATTCACAGGCAAAGGTCACTGAGAGCCTGAGGGCTTGGCAGCAACCCCCAAGCCCCTATATTGTGTCATGTCCCTGCATGGACAGTCTCTCAGGTTATCGCTGCTGCTGTTCAGCAGCCCCGGAGAGTTAGAAATGACTGTAATCTGGCTCTTGATTTATTGCTTTTCTTATCTAAGAAAAGTATCGTTTTTCGTTAGAACTTCCTAATGAATCCTAAAATCGTTTTTTCTAGAGTATTTTTTTTTTTTTCTTTCTGAATGTCTGAGCCAGGGTTTCCAAACTCCTAAGTCACAATTACTCATTCTCAAGCACTGGGAACTACGGTCGCGGTCCTGGGACAGTGAAGGCTGACTAAGAAGTCATAATGACAAGGGAAGAAGAGAGAAGGGGAAGAAGAAATGGACACGAAAGAGAAGGACTGAACACATGTCAAACACTTGGGACTGCAGGCCCTGTAGTAGCCTCTTAGGGTGTCTGACGGCAATCCCCTCTCAAGCAGGTGAGAGATGCTGGGAGCTGTAACTCTATTACCCACCCATGTTCAGGATTACTGCCCTCTCCAAGCTGTAGGTGCTTGGCTTAATTGCACAAAATATTACTAGCTATTTTCATTTACACAAATAGATTTCATTTAAACCTAATCACCATGTCGCACAAAGATGATTATGTGTTGATTAACTTTGCTTTAAGATTAATGCCAACATTAAACTCTGCCCACTATTTTCAGGCTTCCTATTTTATTGTTTGTACAGAATTGATTGTCTACTCCAACTAAAAATAATTAGAGGAAACATCATATCCTGAGCTACTAGGCTATAATAAAGATGGCATGCAGGGCCTTCCCCAACCGCAGAGGATAATTGGATATTCTGAAGAATTGATCCAAAGCTATCTGGATATCCTTCTGGAAATGGAAAGAATATTAGCAACATGGAGATATATAATATAATATGGTCTCGTTGCATTTGCAAGATGCTAAAAAGGAAGGTGGGCAGTAAGACATGGTGGAAGAGCGCAGGTACTAAAGTCAAAAACCAAGACCAGCCCTTCCCCAGCAATTATTAGCTATGGTAATTTCGGGGGGTGGAGAGGTGGGGGTCATGTAGGGGTAACTAACATTCATTGAATGTATATTATTAAATAAGAAATAGATCTGCCAGCTGCTTTAGTAAAAGGGGTGACTAACAATAAGAACAAAGCAGGTGATCCTCGGAATAACCCTAAGGGCATGGATGGTGTTATCATCTCTCTCTTGATCTCCACAGAACAGGACAAAAAGCTCAGAGATGCTAAGTGACTTGACAAAGATCGTGGTGATCATTCATAAGTCATCTGGACTTGAATCCAGGTCTGTCAGGCATCAAAACACAAGATCTTTCTAGATCTCCTCGGGTGTATGATGGTTAAATGCTCCCTCATCTCCAAGAATCTCGGCTTCCTCATTTGCAATGCTGGGTAATAATGTTTTACTGAAAACACAAGGTCTTAATGAGGTGCCATAGGATCCACACACCTGAGAGCACTTTGTAAAATGCTAACAAGTGTAAATTAAAGACTTAGAAAGTTTATGTTTTTCTTGGAAAAAATAGGTAAACGTTGCCTTTTTGCCTTTTGCCTTTTTCCTTCCTCTCTCACTTCTTTCCTTCCTTCCTTCCTTCCACCCTGCAGCCACTCCACCCTCCTGCCTAGTTTGGGAAAGAATTAGCCTGGGCGCCCAGGAGAGCATGCGTTTTAATTAGTCATCTATGATTCCCTGGGAAATGGCTGTTGCTCTGAAGACAGGAACCTGAAAGTTCCTCACTCACACAGAGCTGGTTGCACACCCAGCAGGGGCACAGGGCACAGTTGCTAAATGATGGATGCTCCTGTGACTCCAGTTAGGTAAAGCGCTGGATGGATCGGAACAATTTCCTTTTATAGCATCATCTTCATGCTGAGTCTCGGGCATCAACCTGGTCTTCTCCTGGAGAGAAACTAGATATCTGCCCTAAACAGGGTGGAGTAGATAAGGCATAAGCGATCAGAATATCTAGATCTGGGTCCCAACTGTGCTGCATTTCTGCTGTGTGACATTGAGAAAGTATTTACCCTCTCTGAGCCTCAATTTTCTCTTCTCTAAAAAAAAAAAGGACGGTGATAACAGCGTGTTGAGGGTGTTAGCATTAAATGAGATAATATTTTATAAACAGTGTGCTTATGATGATCACAGATATTAGTTGTGACTATAATTTTTCTAGCAGTGGGGGGAGGGGATCAGGGCTGAAAGGCAGTGGCTGAACCCCTGGAAAGGCCTCGTGGGAATATGATAGTGCATGGCAGATATGATGTGCTGCGCAATATCATATTTGATCCTCAGAATAACCCTAAGGGATTGGGGCTATTATTGCCTTCATCGTTACAAAACGGGAAAGCAAAGATCAGAGCAGGTTCACCTAATTTTCTTTATAATTATCATTATTTAGAAAAACAAGCACAGATGTCACTTCTCAGAATTTTTCCGACACCTGCACTTGCCACAGAGGCGGTAACAATGGTCAGCAGAAGGTGTGAATTCCAGGGGCTGGGTTTGTGGGGATGGAGGCCTGTTCCCCACAGGCAACTCAACAATGTGTTGGTCATGCTTTAAACCTAGAGGACATCACCCTCTGGCCCCCAGTTTCTAAGAACTATCTCCAAACACTGCTCTCCATCACAGGATACTGAGGAAATTGCTGATATGTTTGTAAGGACTAGAGTTCAGACAATTAGGGGAAACCTCAAGCACAAAATTATGATAAATATATAGAAATTAAACATAAGCACAAGACAATAATTACCTTAAGTATAAAGAAATAAAACAGTCCAAGAAAGAAAAACTAATACTTCTGCTATGAAATGCACTTAGATGGCCATAATAGTGTAGTCATCAACTCAGTATAAATGCTGGTCAGACCTACTATAATGTTTTGGGAGAAGGGAAAAGTGAGAGAAAATGTTTATTCTGTTAATCTGCTGTTCAGAGGTAACTTGCTTTTCTTACTATAAAAATGAAAAAGTAGCAAATTAAGGGATAATGTTGAAAACAGGAAAATCAGGATATACAATAGCAATATCAACTTGTTATTTAGAGACAGAAAGTTAGTGCCGAAAACTTAGAGAAGAAAAAGATAAGTTATAAAAACTGGGCTGGATGACCCACATCCACGGCTCATGGACAAGGCTGACAAGTTATTTTGATAGTTGGAGGGAGGCCTCATTTCTTCACCCCATGGACCTCTCTGATGGCTGCTTGAGTGTTCTCACAACATGGCAGCTGCCTTGCCCCAGAGCAGTCGTTTAAGAAAGAACACAGTGGAAGTCACAATATCTTTTATGACCTAGCTTTGCAAGTCACACTCCATCATTGCTGGAATATCCTACTGGTTACACAGGTCAGCCCTATTCAGTGTGGGAGGTGACTACACAAAAGTATGGATTATCAGGAGGTTAAGATCATTGTTGGTCAATGAACTAAATCTCTATCCTTAACATTCTTTTTTTTTAAGATTTTATTTATACAAAAACTGGGGTACAGGCCAGATGTGTGGGAGGGTGAGAGGATTCACCACAGACAGAGCAGGAAACAGAACAGGCAGAAGGACCAAAATACACTGCTGAAGGGAGCAGCGGTTGAAACAGGAGAGGTCTGCCATGCCATGTGGGTTTCTCCGTGGCTGGCCGGGAATGAACCCACACTGCAGAGGCAGTGGGCAGCTTCACAGTGTGGCACTCAACTGCCTGTGCCACCAGGGAGGTCCCTCTATCCTTAACATTCTTACAAGTATACCTGGTGACATAGCAGAGAAGCTCTGTCAATAATCAAGCCAGGGGCCTCGCTGGTGGCACAAGGGGTTAAGTCGCAGCACGATGAAGCTCGCTGCAGCCACTGCAGCATGAGTTCGATCCCTGGCCAGGGAGCTACCCACATGGTGCAGCAGACCTCTCCTGACTCGCCCGCTGCTCCCCTCAGCAGTGTATTTCAGTCCACCTGCCTGTTCTGTTCCCTCCTCTGTCTCTGGTGAATCCTCTGACCCCCTGCACCTTTGGCCTGTACCCCACTTCTTGTATGCACAAATAAATAAATCTTTAAAAAAAATAATCAAGCCAACCAGAAACTAAAATCATGTGTTCAGGTACCCAAGTCTCTAAAGACCCCTGCAGGTCTGACTTACCCAGGGGCAGTACTGAGGGAATCCAGAGGAATGGTGGGAATGCATATCTTTTGCCTCCATCAATGCTATTTTTTGCAACCAAGCACTTGGTAAATGTTGAGCTGAAAGAAATTCAATGTTATGCTCTCTGACAAGTACATGGAGTCGGCTCCTCCCTGCTACCAATTACGGGCAGATCCATATTCTTTAATAGGCTGAACTGGAGATGGCTGTCATTCACCTGTGAAAGTTCAGCAGCCTGGCTGGGACACATGCTTGGCTAGAAGGAGAGCTTCCTGCATGTAATACTTGTCCCAGATGCAGACAGCCTTGGAATTTAGGGCATTCCAGCTATAAACCCACACCCTCCTGCTTTCCCAACAGCAGAACAAGGATTCAGTTACTCAGTTAAAGTTCTACAGACCCTCAAAAGTGCAGTTACAAAGCCTCCCTCCATCAAGCGTCCTGCCTTCCCTCCAGAACTGCTCTTCCGCCGCCTCCTGACCTGTGTCCAGGACTCTTGACCCCTTCCTGCTCCCCTGTCCACCCTTATTCTTAACCAGAGGAAGAATCCTTGTCGGAGGACACAGAGCAGCGCTTGTGGGCCAGCTGTGGCCCTCTGGGGCTATTGGTTTGGCAACGTTTAAAAGTGAGAGGATTTTACATAAAACCCCACAGATTTCCAGCTTTTAAAACAAAATGGAAAATGAGGCAACACTGAGCCCACATTCCCTGGTGACTTTAGTTGGCTTGATCTGGCAGCCTCTGCCCTTCTGATGGGGCACAGGATCCCTGCGGTCCCCACCCATCAGTTTCTTTTTGATGCTTACTTGACCCCTGTCTGGGTCTTTGGCTTTGATCTTCAGGAATTGGGGGATGTTTTTCTCTCAGTTGTTGTGGTTTTTGCTGGTTTCAGGCCACCGCTCACCATTTTTAGTAACTCTGTCTGGTTCCCCCCCAGCACAGGGGAGTGCACCCTCAGGCACATTCTGGCCATCGAGGCACTCTTCTCCTTGTTGAGGCGCCCTCACCTACGGGGGGACCTACCTGAGCAGAAGGGCCCTTCTGACATGGACGCCCATTCCTGATTGGTGTGCAGGTGCATGAAGCTAGGTGAGTGCCAATTCTTCCTCTCTCCTTGCACCTTCCTCTTCTTCTCTCCCTCCTCCCCATATCCCCTCCTCCCTGCCTCTGAGCCAAGGAGCGCGCCCCCTCCACCAAGGGAGCTTGTGTTTGCCTCTGATTCCTCAGGCCCACGGGACTTTAAGAACTCCATTTTGCTCTTGATGTAAGAGCCTCAGTCCAAGCCCCTAATGGAGGCAAAGCTTTGCATTCCATCCGTCCGCACATTGTCTGTTTCCTCTCATAGTCCATGGCTTCAGGAATCACGCTCTGCTCTTTGCCTTCTAATTACGTGACCTTAATCGAATCACTTCATCTCTTCCAGCTCAGTTTCTTCACCTGCAGAAAGAATACAATGAGACCCGTGTCACCATCACCGGGTCATCATGACAAAAAGCCGAGCTCATGTAGCTTTAAATGATGTTCTCTTAGTTTGATATCCAGAGCATAGTGAGAATCAGTAACTGTATCTGTTACAATTTTTAATCTCAGTGATTTAAAAACTAAACCAAACCAAAACTAGAAAACCAAAATCAAAACAGAAAAACATAAATTTACTGTGGCTGGAGCTCTTTCCTTCCTCCCTTTGTGGACCTCTAGGTGCTTCCAGGAGACCCCCCAGGGATCCACACCCCAGGGGGTTCTCCAGACAAAGCTTTAAATCACTTCCTAGTCCTGCACTCACCAGATGCCGGACCCCAGAGAGTCACCTTTGACTCTTCCATGTCCCCCACCCTACTAACAAGCCCAGGTCCTGCTGGCCATCCCGCCAAAGTTCTTCCCACCATCACTCCCTGTTTCTCACTCCACCGCTACTCTCCTTGCCTTTTTGAAATTTTTCTTTCATCCATGAATTCAATATTTCATTCATTGAGCAAATATTTACTTATACCAACAATGTGCCAGGCACTGAGGATACAGCAGGAAGGAAAACAGACACACCTCAAGGAGCTTCCATTCTGCTGGAATTGGACAGGAAAGAAACAGATACATACAGATATAATGTGGTGGATGGAAAAAATAGAACATGAAGTGGGACAGGGAGTGGCGTTTGGGGAGGACTGTTTTAAATAAAATGGGGAGGAAATGTTCACTGCAAAGGAGAATTTCAGCAAAGGTTTAAAGGAGACAAAGGAACGACCCATGTAAACGTCTGCAGAAAGACCATTCCAGAAAGAGAAAATGCAAAGGCACTGTGGTCAACATGACCACCTGGGACCAGCTAGCAGGAGATGTGGCCGAGTCAGGAAAGGTTGGGACTTGAGGTTACAGAGCTAACAGGTCAGTCCTGGGGACCCGGGAGTTCTTTGGGGTGACTTGTTCTTTACTCTGAGTGCAATGGGAAGCATTTAACGGAGACATCTCCATTTTCTACCTGCATTACTATGATACCCTCCTGCCTGGCCTCCCTGGCTCCCGTCTTCACCCCGTCTACCCCGCCTGCCAGGGCTGCCAGAGTCAACTGTCCAGGACATTTATTAACCTCTCTCACTCTGACCACCATTCCCAGGTCTTCACTGTTGCCAGAAAAGGTCAATTTCTTTGTTGAGGTTTCAGAACTCTGTGATTCACCTTAGAGCCTCCCCTTTCTACAGCCATTATCCGGAGCCGGCCCCTGCCCTCCCCAACATGGATTCTCATTTCCTGCATGGGTCACTCCCTGTCATGCATTTTTTGTTGCAGCTGCTCCCTCTGTGAACTCCCCTCTTCCTCTCTTCTGGCTGTTCAGGCCCTGCCAGGCCAACCTGGAGGTGGAGAGAACAGCCACCCTCGCTGAGTTCCCATCCTGGGTATGTCTACTCTGCAATTTCCAGCTGTTCCTCACAGTGTGTCGGTTCATTCTTCTGTCTGCCCTAGCAGAGCCCTCTGAAGACCCCGTTGCATCTTTTCCTCTCAGCATCCTTAGCGCTCAACACAATTCCTTGCACGGAGTAGCAGCTCAATTAAATTTTAGCTTAAAAATAAATGATCTTTTCCTTCCCCACTTCAAACCCAACTCATTAAGCTAGAATCAGTCTTAAACACTTCCTTGCATTTGATCTTTGCAGTTATCACAGCCCGACCTTTATTAGTTATGAATGTACATGTGTTATATTTCCTCCTGGGTTACAAATGAACTAAGTAGGGACATTGGGATCAATTTTAAAACCACCCTCCACCCTCACCACCTAGAATGATGCCGCTCAAAGGCAATTAAGAGTCTGCGCTTGAGCTTCTGTGGTTCTTCTCTGCTTGCATTTTGGCTTTCTGGCCTGTGAGGTCTCGGCCTCCCTCTTTTTTTAGGACATGGGGGTGGTGATGACTATTTCGTGGCGCTTTTGAAGGAGCTAAATGAGCAACTGTGCAGGGTTAGCCATTGATTAAAGGGCTGGAAAAGGCAGCTATTATCATTAGAGGCTCTGCGTAGAATTTCTCAGGCTTGTGTAAAGTTCAGTGTCTTTTAAAGGAGAAAAATGTACATAGGACCCCGAAGAACACAGGCAAGAGTGCTGGCTTGCGTGCCGGCTGGGTAAGAGTTTTTGGAAAATATCATAAAATTGAAAAGTCAACAGCCAAGCAGTTCTTGGAGAACTTGCAGAAGCCAAGACTGTGTCCGCACACCCCAATCTGAGGGGTTTTTGGTTATGAAGTTGACTTGGGGCAGAACCCCAAGGCGGAGGAAGGCAGGAGGCCACGGCCGTGAGCTGAGTGTGGCTTCCTTCCAGAGTTTTCTTAACCGGGGTTCTGCAAAGACGGGAGCCTTTTGATCTTCCCAAGTGCCAGGGGGTAGACTGGGAAGAGGAGCCAAGAGGCCAGCGGTTGGCCCTGTGGCTCAAGTAGGGGTGGGCCCAGGCCATGACTGAGCAACCTCCCGCCAGAGCCCTGGAGCAAGCTTCTCCTTGCGCAAGACCGAGGGGAGATGGGCCGCAGGCAGGGTGGAAGCACAGGGACGAGGACATCCCCAACTCAGAAACTTTGTCTTCAGCAGATGGGAAATCACTGAGGCAAGGAAGGGTCAGCCAAGCAGAGATGAACCACAGCAACTAAATATAAACACGGACCCCTGGCTGGCTCCACAATCCCCTCTCCAGTACCCCCTCAAATCCTCCCCAGACTCTCGGGGCCTGTGAGTCCTCTGGGTCTTCTGCACTGCTGGTCTCCAAACGCCAACACTCAGCCCCGCCCAGAACACGCTTCTCTCCTCGCCTCAGCAGAAACCGGTCACTGGGAGTCGCCCTGGCCCCAGACCCAGAGCAGAACTTCTAGAGATCTGCCAAGTGACATTTCAAAGGGATCTGGAGAACTCCCTCCCACCAGCAGCATAGGCATCTTCTTGCACATTGTCAGGAGGCCCAGGCATCAGTAGTAAACAGATTACTAGTGACCTGCTCACCGTGCCCTTCCCAAAAACCTAAACACAAGTCCCAGTGAGCAGGCTCCGAGTGTGAACGCGAGATCATTCCATTCAGAACGACTCTGTAGAGGCCGTGGCCTCTCTGAAGCTCTCTTTTCTCATTGGAGACATTTTGTAGAGGCAGTTGGTGGGGGGAGAGAAATTTCCCCCCAACCGCTGGGGTTCTTCTAGGGCCGGTGGAGCCAAGGAATGGGATAGAGGCCTGTGGCTTCACGGAGAGATTTCCAGGGGGACTCACAAGACAAGGATGAGAAGACCTGCTGCTGTGATTGGATTTTTGTCCGACCACATGGATAGACTTTCTGACAGAAAAGTTATTTCTGATAAAAATCCTAATTCTGGGCAATACCCCCAATTTTCATTCTTCTAGGTAGTTAAGATGTTGGAATGGCCTGGTGTGGACAAAGAACCAAACTCTCCCCCTGACAACCAACATGCACCTCGCCCCAAGCTGGGGGAGACCTGTGAGGGCCAGGTCCGAAGCCACCCCAGATGTCCAGAGTGGGGGCTGCGGGGAGGGAGTGGAGCTGAGCTGCTGTTTTGTGAGTCTTTAGAAGGGACAGAGGCTCATGGTTGAGCTCTCTCCCTCGCTCACCCTCCTCTCTCGCCTTCTCTCTCTCTTCCCCTCCCTTCCTCTTTTTATTACCAGAGCTGCCACTCTCCCAGTCAGACATCAGGATTTTGAACCTGCTCCCACCACCCTGAGGACCCCCTACCTCAGGGCTGCTAGTTCTCCCTCCCCCTCTAACCTATTTTGTGCAATTAATTGCTTTTGTTTTTCATTTTTGCTGCATGAAAGACCCTTTCATTTACATTTGTAGCTGAGAGTTCAGACCCACAACCGGTAAGAGAGGTTCTGACCCAGTGACGGTTTCTTAGACCCTTGGTCTGGTAGCGAAGGGAGGGGCAAAGTCTCCTGCGCCATTGGGCCTTGATTGACCTTAGCTCAAAATATTCCTGTGCCAAAGCGACATGTCTTCTGAGCACCTTGGGGAGGCCCATCCTTCCCGTGGTCTGTCCTTCAAATTTGCAATGTTATTCTTCTCTTAGGAAACTTGGGGACAGTAAAGTAACATAAAACCAAAACCAGCACCCTAAAATATCCCCCTGGCAACTTTGCAGGGGAATCAGTCTTTGTCCTAAAGCCTCAGAATGTGAAACAGCTCCTGAGGCTTCCCCTCCCCCTTGAGCTGCCAGATCCCCTGTGTCAGGCTGGCAGAGGCAGAAAATGCCAGGAGCAGCCACCTCCAGGAAACAGTTGAGGATTCGTGAAGAAACTAGTTTGACTGTTGACCAATAGAGCCAAAGTCCCACACTGAGCTCTGCTTTCTCCTAGCTCTCCTTTAAACATCTCTTCCCAACCTGCCCCACCGGAAGTTGCAACAGTTTTCCGGAGGGCAGTTTGACAATGTGAGTGCTGACTAAGTCTGACTTCTAAGAATCTACCCCAGGAAAATGAAATGCTTTGTTTTCCTTTAAATCTAGGAGTGTTCTCTTTGGAGTGTTCTTTTAGTAATAAGCATAAATGGCCCAGCTATAAAGAATTGACTGAGTGTTGTACAGCAGAAGGCCATAAAATCTTGGAGGGGGGGAGTGATATGAGGAGAGTTCTTGCTATATTGGGGATTTTTTATGAAGCATTTTCTAAAATATTATTTCAGTATTTTTCCAATGATGCAAAGAAAGAGCAAAACAAAAATATGTCCAAAAAAAAAAAAAAAAGGACCAGAAAGATGGAATTTGTCACATATTCCTCTGGGTTCTCGGCTGGTAGATAATCAAAAAAGCATCAGCCAGATTGATAAGAGAAAAGTGAAAAAAATGTTTAATAATAGCATGTGTACCTCCCGCATACATGGGAGTCACCCAGCATGACTAATTCCTCTCCTGGCTTCAGATGTCATCTAAATACTTTAGCTAAGGCAGAAAAGGAATTGGGGGACAGTGGGGTACATCAGTCAGGGAGCCTACCAGGGAAGGTACAGGAGACAAAAATATGCAGATTTAAATTCTACCTTCTTGAGAAGGGATAAGGAGATTAGGTATTCCAGGGCCATGCCCTTATAGAAGGTTACCTGTGAAATATCTTCTTCAAAAGCCACCTCCGCCCAGCCTTCTGAACCCCTCCCATGAAATCAGCCTCTTGCCAAAGACATATTTTGGGTGGCAAAAAGTTTTTGCTTCTCTATAACATTGAATATATGTTATACATTCCTTCTTTTGTATACTTCTTCCTTCTTTGAATACTTTTCAAATTGTCTACAATTAGCATGTATTTTTCTTTAAACAGGGCATAAAGATCAATAAATTGTCTCTCTTACTAAGAGACGTCATCTATTTTTTATCTGACTCATATCCTTTAAAAGCAAACATCTTATATTGCTCCCTGGAAAAAATCAGACTTGGAAAGAGCAAACCCAAGGCAGCCATTGGCAGGGCCAGCTGCATAATTTGTGGGGTTCAGTGCAAAATAAAAATGGGGGCCCCCTGTTTCAAAAACTAAGAATTTCAAGACAGCAGCAAGAGAGCATTAGACCAAATTGGGGTCCTTCTAAGTGGGGGCCTTGGTGACTGCAAGCATCACATGCCTAGGAAGACCACCTGGTCAATGCCAGGAGCAGGACACTGACCCCTCAGGGAGGGCTTGCAAAGGGGCACCACCCCCAGAGGAGCTGATAGAGGTCCCCTTGCCTCCTTGTTGCAGGGCATCATCTCCACAAAAAGGGGAGTTTCCATGTTCCCTGCCACAGCTGAGGAAGGTGGCACTGAGGCTGGAGGAGATGCTGAAGAAGCCAGCGAGCAGTGTGGAGAGGAGACTGCAGGACCCATGTGGAGGGGGACATGTGAAGAAGGCGTGCTTGCTTCTCAGCTTTGGACTTGCCTCAGGAACTCGGGGCTCATGGAAGGAGACACGGAGTCAGACATGCAGAGACACTTGGAAGAGACATGGGAGAGAGACGCACGGGGAGGCGGACAGTGGCAGCCTTTGTCTTGATTTGTGCTTTGATTTTGCTTCCTTCATCCCAGACTTGTCTGGTTCCTTGCTTTAGCCTTGTAGGCAAATCTTTGGGGCTCAGCAGCCCTGCTTTGGGCCTGGGTATTTGCCCACGAGGGGATGGGTAACTGGGTGTTTCATTGGAAAACTTTATCCTTTCTTTCTCTAAGCACAGTCCTATTAAAGTTCTTTCACACAAAGAGAATGCTTTGTCTTTATGCAGTGAATGTCAGAACCCATTTAGAGCGTGCAAGTTCAGGGGGTCCCGGGATACCCCTCAGTCTGCATGCTAACATCTTCATCTGCTGCGGAACCTAATTTCATTCTTCAGCAGTCCAGCTTCTGAGCAATCAACCCCTGAACAGTGGCATACTTTATCTCATACATGCAAATCAGAAGCCTAGCCAGGATTACTTAAACCCTGGATCATAACCTTCTTCTGGTTTTTTTTTTTTTTTAATTTTAAGGTGACTGATTATTTATTCTATTTGAAGGATACCAGAAAGATGCCAAGCCATCTTCTACCTGAAGTTAATGACAGTTCCCACAGAGACCAGAATGTGGGATTTTTTTTAAAAAAGAAATTTCTGGATATTTTCTCTCCAGAATCATCAGGAACCCCAACTTGCGTCTTTCCCTGGTCAAAAAATCCTTTTTTTTTTTTTTTTTTTGTGCCAGCTCCTCCTATCTGGAAGCAGGAAACTCATTAACAAATTCACAACAGAGCATTATTCATTCCGCATGTCTCAGAGGATTTTAATATCAGGAGTTACAGTAAATCACCCCCGAGTTGTGGTCACATGAATCTAACTAGGCGCACAGAGCAGCATCCTTGCTAATGACCAACGAAGGCGAGGCTGGGGGAAGCTGTTGATTCCCCTTGTCTGCGGGGGAGCAAACTCATTAACTAACACTTGGATTAAATTATGTGCAAAGCAAATCTCTCCCTTTGCAACCAGTCACTGCGGCTGCCTGCCACAGAAATGCAAACAAATTAGATTTAAACCTCAGCCAGACACCTGCCCGAGCAGAGCCGGTGAAAAATGAACGCAGAGTTGCTTAGGCTGAAACGCCTTCCTGACTCCTCTAGGAGAGTTCCAGGTCTGGGGTGAGTGGCGCAGGGCCCGGGTGCTACCCTCACCCCAAAGACTAGAAGCAACATCTCATTTCCTAAAACATAGCATGCGGCGTTTCACCCAGGATCCGTTAGTCCAACACCTTTGGACTTCTTTTCTGTTAACACCCCATCTTTTTCTCTTGCTGAAAAATGGAACAAAGTTTGAATGTTGGAAACGCCGTGATGGGCGTCTGGCTCCACTCCTCATCTCACGCTTGGATCCTTTGTTAGGGCCCAACGGTCATCCTGCGTTTGCTTGGACGTCTCCAGAAACATGGAGATCATTGTTGCCAAGGAGACAAAGCGTGCAGGCCAGGGCTGTGCTCCCTTCTGTGAAAAGGGACTCCCTCGCTTGGCGAAAGTCCTCCCTTCAGGGACCAGTTCTGCACGTTGGGCCAGATAAAACCAGCTTCGCCCGCTTTCCTTGTGACCACCTTCCTGGTGTTAACTTCTCCACTTCCCTGGGGCGTTGGCCTGTGGCCCTCTGGGAGGCTCAGTTTCCTTACTTGTAAAATGGAGAAAATAATATCTACCTTGTTGGATTGTTGGATAAAACATCACCAGGATTGTTGTTAGAAACAAAAAGAATGCTCACGGGATCCTAGCACAGGGTAGGTGCCTAATAAATAGCAGCTGCTCCAAAGGTCCTCCTCACCCAGGATAGAAAAGAATATTGGCCCTCCAGCCTGACCTCAGCCAGCAACCCCGGGGGTATAGCCCCCATTACTCAGCCTGAGGAGTGTGGTCTTTGGGGCTGCCACATGGTAACTGCTCATATGGGCCGTATACCAGCCAAAACCCTAAGTCTTGTGGCTTTAAGCCTATTGTGCAACTTGAGGAGGTTATGGAGCAGGAAGAGGCCTACAGGACACGCACAGTAGGGACACAGAGAGTCAGTGGCTGCTGATGGCTGCCCAGGAACAATCCTGTCCGGGAGGAGGAGAGGCACTGGCAGGGAGGAGCTTTGCAGAGACCCGGCCCAGACTCAGTGGGCCTCACTTCCCCTGGGCCCTCAGTCTCCTGCTGGCCCCCACCAAACCGCCCCAGGAACTGGTTCACTCTCTTCCTTTCTCTTGGGCTCAGAGCTCATCCCACCCCCCTGCCCCCACCCCTGCAGCATTCAGCAGGCCTCTGGCCTCCTACCCCAACAAGTCACCAGTGGGAACACCGTGTCCACAGGTGCCCGCGCAGCCCTGGCCTTCTCCCTCCATTTCCATCCTCATCCTGCTCCCTTCTATTCTCTCTCTCCATGACATTGGCAACCTCTACCCAGATTCCTACCGTTTTCCCTCTGGAAAAAAGTGTTTCTCTTGCCCTAAAAACTCCTTCTCCCACAGGCTAATTAACATGGTAATGAGACACCACTTCGCAATAGCAGGCTGGCAGGAGCCGAGTGTTATCCTGCTCCACCACCCGCTCGCTGCACCGGTTCACTGTGCAGGGAGTGAGGGTCCAGTGGGAGACCAGGGGACTCTTGGTAGCGCCATACCACCGAGGACATGCACCTGGGGATGCCCAGGGGCCTCCTCTTCCAGCCCTGTGGGCCCGGGACTCCGGCAAGGATATGCCCTGCAGCACCGCTCCTAACAGTGAGAACTGGACACAACCTGTTGACCAGCGGAGGGAAAGGTTGGGACTTGTTAACACAGCGGTAGCGACCGTAAATGAACCATCACGAGCAGGCTCAGAAATAATGCTGAGGTTTGAAGAAAAATTGCAGGAATACATTTTTAGAAGGTATCTCTTATATGAATTTTAAAACATAGGAAACAATTCCATCAACCTCACTGGCACAGGTATAGGCAGCGACAATGTTTTTGAACGCGTGGGAATGATCCTGTCTTCAGGACGGTGAATCCCTGAGGGGTGGGAGAGAGGAAGGAGGAAATGGTGGAGGGGCTGGGAATGACCCCTAGCACTGATCACAAATGCTTTTTAAGGCCGAGTGGTGCTTCAGGCTTGCCGGTTACATTATTACATCATTTTCGGTGCATACGACTTTGTCATCATTAAGAATACATTAGAGAAAAAGCTTCCCTCAACCCTCTCCTCACTGCTGCCTTCCTTGTCTGCACGTCGGTCACCGGATTTCTTCAACGATTCTCTCCTTTCACTGCCTCCCCTTCTTTCATGCTCACCGCCTGCTCCCTCCAGCCTCCAGGAAGCTCTTCCCTCCTCTCTCTTCTCTGAGTGTTGGAGACTCCCGGCTGCCTCCTCCTCTCAGATTTAGAGATGCAGGCTCATCCAGTTCCCCTCAATCTCCCTCCTTCACCAGCTCCTCTTCATTCTCCCAACCCCTGACTATACACTGCTTTCTCCCTCAAGACCTCACCGGTTCCCACACAACGAAGGGCGCAAGAACAGGACCTTGGGAGTCCCACAGACTTTGGGACAAGCTCCAGCCCTGCTGCTTCCTAAGTGTGTGTGACCTGGACAGATGTTGCATTTAAACCGCAGTTCCCTCATCTGTAAGAAGGTGCTGGCGGCCCCAGCCATAGGGCTGTTGTGAGGCTCACACACACCCACCAGTTCAGTCAGCGTCAGCTATCGCTCTCACAGTGTCAACGTGTTTCCCTCAGAAATGCTCCCTGGCAACAGGGCCCTGACTGGAGTTGCTGGCTTTTATTTCTCTAACTCTCTGAGGGTCATTGTATTCCCATAGAACTGGGCTGGTAGCTGCTTCTGACCAGGTCTTCTGACCCGGCCTGTGGGTGGTGGGGCTGGTCCTTTCTCTGGGACGTCCTTGTAGTCCCATCCTCCCTCAGAGGCCTACCTGGGACGCCACTGTCTCCCTTGTTAGAGCATGACCTCCTCCTCCTTAGAAGTCTGGAGAAATGTCCCCCTGAAGGCAACTGACAAACTACTCATCTTAGGTAGCAGAGGGAAAGCCTGGCTTGTCTTGTCCTGCCTCCTTTAACCACCCCTCCACTCCCCCACCCACTGCCTTGTGGCACCCGAGATGCAGCGCTGTCCTCAAGCCTGGCTCCCATTAAATGCTGATTGGTGGGATGGGCTGTTTCGATGATTAAGTGAGATCACCGCATGTTGGGCATGTCCAGTGGGTGCCAAGGGCTTGGTAAACAGGCAGGGCCAAGAGAGGAGTACCCTAGAGACGCCACAAGGCCAAGGTGAGTTCCTAGGTGAGCCCAGTGAGCCCAGTGTGCCCAGCCTCTGAGGGAGGCAAGGCTGGCAACAGCGTCCTACTCCAGGGAGACAGGCAGAGACAACTGTGTGCCCGAGAGAGAAGCTTGGCTGGCTTCCAGCCTCAAGCATCTCTCTACTCAGGGGAGGAGAAGCATCCAGTGTCTGTGGTACTTACCGCCCAGCTCACAGAGAACATCCTTGGAAAGATAGGACAACTCCTGGGCAGGAAGGACCTTCCTTTCTCTTCTTGTGCTCACCTGCCTTTTTCATCTCCCTCTTCCCCTCAAATATCCACTGGCCGGGACACTGGGCACTGAAGCTGTGAAGAGGCAGTCTCTGTCCCTGCCCCATGCCTAGTCTGGAGAGAAGGACCCTTAACAAATGATGATCCACCTTGAGGTGTAATGACCGCTGTGCGGGGCCAGGAGGCCACTGGGAGCTTCCTGCAATGGTCCAGCGGGTGGTCGTGCAGCAGTGACAATGGAGTGGACAGGAGTTGTCACCATGTTCTGCTGGCTCAGGCTGAGGAGCCTCCAGAGCTGGCCCATCCCCCACCGCAGGCATGAGGATCACATGACCCCTCCCAGCCTCCAGGAGGGCCTGCTTGTCCACCTCTATCCCACCCGCCCAGCAGCTGTGAAAACAAGTCAGCCTCTGCCTTCCTCACTGTCGTGAATAAACATAGTAAATACTTCATCAATATTCATGAAGTTTTTAATCTATTGTCTGTCCCAGTGGCTTTGACATGAGGGTTCTGCAGATGCTGCCTCTCACATGGCTGTCACTCGGGCCTCGTGTCCCTGGGTGGCCTCCCTGACCTGGTCCCGTGTCTCACCCCCCTCTTCTCCCTGCTCCAGGAATGAGGCCCCGGGCCTCCCGCTACACTGTCATGGTGTTTTGACTTTAGCACATCTTGGACTTTATACTTTCTGCCTGATGGCGGTTCTGGCCCATCTTGGGGACTAGGTGAGACTCACGTCCTCTTTTATGAGTCTGGGAAAGCCACAGTTGGTTTGCAGCCATCGACTCCTCTGATGATGCCTTTTTTTTTTTTTTTTTTTTTTTTTGTGGGACCCTCGCCAGCGGCCAGGGAATGAACCGGTGCTGCAGAGGCTGTGGACAGCCCCGCAGCCCAGCGCTCAACTGCTGCGCCCCCAGGGGAGGCCCAGTGATGACGCCTTCTGCACAGCACCTTTTCACCCCTTGCCAGACAGGCAGCCCCCTGGCCGGTCTTGGCTGCCCCAGACCCCAGCACGGACACAAGCCACTAGATGCGAGTATTGAGAATGGGAGCCTCTGGCGCTTGCGGAGCTCTGGGATTTACACACTTCCACACGCGTGTAGTCGTCACATCACCGTGCGGGGGAGATACTAACACCGCTGCTCTCTTGCAGAGGAGGAGACCGAGGTCACGCCGGCGGGAAAGAGCTGAATCACAACTTGAACCTGGACCCCTGCCCCATGCCCTTCCTCGACAAGGCCCCAGTGACAGGTCCGCCAGACTGTTCCTTTCCAGACCACAGATCAATTGGTTGCGCTGCCTCCCTCACCCGCATTAAAAACCGACCTAACGTAAATCACTATTTATGGTGGGTAATTTGGG
Organism: Talpa occidentalis; assembly: GCF_014898055.3. Classification (NCBI taxonomy): domain Eukaryota; kingdom Metazoa; phylum Chordata; class Mammalia; order Eulipotyphla; family Talpidae; genus Talpa; species Talpa occidentalis. Next base: position 109,591,846 of record NW_023605305.1, on the reverse strand, counting down.
AATAATTCATAGATGTTCAAATGGATCCCAAAGTTTGGTTTAGATGAGGTTACTCCTGGGCCTCCCTGGCGTCAGCACTGTGAAGCTAGCTGCAACTCCTGCGGCACGGGTTTGCTCCCCGGCCAGGGAGCTGACCCACAGGACACGGGAGACCTCGCCCGTCTCCCCGCTGCTCCCCTCAGCAGTGTATTTCAGTCAATCCGCCTATTCTGCTCCCCACTCTGCCTCTGGTGAATCCTCTTACACCCCCCACCCCCCACCTCTGGCCTGTGCCCCAGTTCTTGTATGCATACATAAATAAATATTTTTTAAAAAGAAAATTAAAAAAAACAAATGAGGTTATTCCTATCTCAATTTAGAATCCATGCTACAAGGCATTTCCCTCTGTCTCCACTTACTTACTTACATCTCGAAAGCTTCCCCTAGGCCTCTAAATAGTATATAACACTGAAAAATTATTTCACCTCAGAGAGGTGTAAGGAAGGCTGGAAAGGACAAGAGGAAGAGAAATGAATTGCTAGGTTGTCATCAGGAATGAAAGGGGAAACCCAGATCTACATGTATTTACCTTCTCTGTGCAGGAAGGAAAATGCTTAAGCCTCCAGGACACGGGGCAGAGATTGCAGGTGGTGGGAACCATTATGTCCTCAGCATGAAACACACAGCTGCTTGACAAGTCGCTGGATTAGCCACAGCAGTGTGAGCAGAGAGCAATGGTGAGGGCACCTGGGTTAGAAAACACTTGTCTGGGGGCCTCCCCGGTGGCACAGCGGTTGAGCGCTGGGTTGCGAAGCTGCCGCAGCCTCTGCCGCGCCGGTTCGATCCCCGGCTGCTCCCCGGCCACCAGAGGAGGGTCCCACATGGCGCGCAGACCTCTCCTGCCGCCCGCTGCTCCCCTCAGCAGTGTACTTCGGTCCCTCTGCCTGCTCTGCTCCCCGCTCTGGCTCTGGTGAATTCTCTCACCCTCCCGCACTTCTGACTGTACCCAGTGCTTGCATAAATAAATAAATAAATAAAATCTTAAAAAAAAAAAAAAAAAGAGAGAGAGGGAAAAAAAAGAGAAAAAGAAAAAAGAAAACACTTGTCTGGGTGGAAGGGGAGACGAGATGACATCACGGCCTCTTTCTGCTCAAAATAGTCCGTGTTTCTGGCCTCTGAAATACTCGGCCACACTCCTTGCCACGCCAGCAGAGGTGCCCGGCCCTTGTGCCAACCTCAAATCTTCCAAAGCCTTTCCCTCTCGTTCTAGCCCAGCCTTGAGTGGATTAGAAATAGCGATGGCGATTTCTCAGAGTGGATCCAGTGGCTGCAGAGAAAACTGAGAGGTGATGGTGAGAGAGGAGAAGAAACACCAAGCAGAAAAGCGTAATAGCCTCTTGCACACGGCATAATTGGTTCTGAAGGCGTCACGGAGTAGCAGCACAGGAGAGTAACTGATGTTGATAATACCTATGAGTCATCAAGAGAGGTTAAGTCACAGATAAGTCACCAAGAGAGGCCACTCCGTTACAAACTGTCTTGGTTATGGTCTCCCAGTATGTGCCTGACTCTGCTGGATCTTGGGGCTAGAAAGATAGAGAAGGCCTGGCCTTTGCCCTCACAACACTCTCTGGACTTGTGATTTCTAAGATTCCTTCCTGCAGGTCCAGAAAGCTTTACACATTAGGACTTGAACCCTATGAAAGGATAATCCAGGCCACATAATCCTGTTTTGCTAACGAGCAAACAGACTCAGAGGAGCTGGCATCGGGCTCAAGGTCACAGTAAATGAGGAGCAGAGCAGGGATACTCAGGCACATGGACCAACCACACAGAAATAGAAAGGTCTTCATACTTTCACCCCCGTGCTCTTCCCACACCATCTTCCTTCCCCCAGAAGGGCTATCACAGAGATGGAGAAAGGCTCATGTATTTGACAACTGCCTGGATTTACAGGTCTGGAACAGAGCATTCAGCAGCTACAAAACAAAAATCATGTGCAACTGGACAGCAATAAATATCTGTAAGGCTAAGTGCAACCGAAATGGTATCGAAGGATCTGTCAAAATCAACAGCAAGTCCAAGAAGTCAATAGTGACGGTGACCTGGGACACATACTGAACTACTGAAATATCTTTGCAAGAAATGTAGTAGGAGAGAAACAGAGCTTAGGTGCAGGCCAAGGCCGTGCACACCACTGCTGGTAGGGTTGGGTCGGGCGCAGAGCGAGGGGACACCCATGTCCCTCCCTGACGGCTGGCAGGGGACGCCTGTCAACTGCACTGTCACCTGTCACGTCGGGATCAATGGCAGGAGACAGGTGCCATGTCTTCCCACAGACCATGTACAAATGGAAAGAGGAAGCAGCTGGAGAGGCCTTGGATCAACACAGGAGGCTTAGAATACCAAACAGAGGCGCAGAAGACAGCAAGAGGCACGGGCCTGGGAATGAGCATTTCCCGAGCACCTGTCTGTTTCTGGATGCCCGGCTAAATATCTCACCAGCACTCCAGGTCAGAAGGAGAAAGACAAATATCAGATGATGTCACTCATTTGTGGAACCTAGAGAAACGAAAGAAAACTTCCAACAAAACCAACCCGATAACCAACCCTTGGCATCTGACTGCAAGCCTGAGGTTCCCAGAGGGGAGGCCGGGGTGGGGGCCCGGGGGGGCACCGTGAAGGAAGACGGGCTTTAGCCGTGGCCAGGGGGTGAATACATACATCTTAAGAGATTTTCAAACACATGTCCTCTAAATTTAATAGAGTGTTGCAAACCTACATCACCTCAATTAAAAAAGAAAGAAAGCAAAACACTAGCTCGCCCTTTCACGCCCAGTCTCTGAGCGGGTTCTAGTCCCTGAAGTCCAGGGCCGTCGTATGCCGGGATCCCAGAGCAGAGAGTGACACGTCAGGATTTGACCTCAGCTGCGGTTCTTCCGTCTTCTGTGCAGCCTCCAGGACACAGATTCAGGCCCCAAGACTCGGGGCTGGGGGTTGCTTAGTGGAGTTGCGGTCAAGGACAGGCCACATACCGCCTGTGGTCCTCACAGACCCATCGGGGGGTGCGGTACCATCACCATCCTGCAACTGCACTCCAGGAGGTCACAGGATGACAACATCCCTCCTCACGATCGGACGGTATCCCCCTCACTGAGCAACACGGGACTGCGTTAGCCTTGTGGCCTTAGACACATCATGTTAATCCCGTAATCCTCAGGTTCCTGAGAACTGCCTATCTCGTGGAATGGTTGTGCAGACCCAAGGAGACAAGCTACATGAGCATTTTGCTACCCGTAACACGTGTGATAATGATGATGATGATATTAACAATAATGTTTTTTTTTTCATATTTTATTTAAATTTTATTTTTATATTCCCCATACAATTACAACCCCCTTATTTTGACCCCATCCCTCTTTTCCCCGCCCCCCACCCCCCATAGAGTGTCTCTGGTTCATAGTTTTTGTTGATTTTGATATTTTCTTTCTTATAGTTATTCTTTTTCCTGGTCCCTTATTTAGGTTTTCTAGATTCCTGCTATGAGTGAGACCATCCGGTATTTTTCTTTTTCTTTCTGGCTCATTTCGCTGAGCATGATCCCTTCCAGCGCCATCCATGTTGCTGCAAATTGCATGTGTTTATCTTTTTTGAATGCTGAGTAATATTCTATGGTGTATATGGACCACATCTTCTTGATCCAGTCATCTATTTTGGGCATTTGGGTTGTTTCCAAAGCTTAGCTATTGTCAACAGTGCTGCTATAAACATAGGGGTGCAGGTGTTCTTTGGAATTGATGTTTCTGTGTCCTTTGGGTAAATACCTAGGAGTGGAGTTGCTGGATCATATGGAAGCTCTATGTTTAGTAGGTCCAGAAATCTCCACACAGCTCTCCATAGTGGTTGGACCAGTTTGCACTCCCACCAACAGTGCAGGAGAGTTCCTTTTTCTCCACACCCTCGCCAACATTTAACAATAATGTTATTGAGTACCTACCATGTCCCAGGCACTGGGTTACTGCTTCACAGGGATAACTTCATTTAATTCTTGGCACAATCTGTGAAGCTGGGACTGTGGTCCCCATGTATAGGTGAGGAAGCTGAGGCTGATGGCACTGTAGTAATTTGCTAGCAAGTGGCAGGGCTAGTGTGGGAGCAGGTTTGACTATTCCAGAACCCTGCCACGAACCACACGCCGAACAACAAAGGTCTCCCCACTGTCTTCTGTAATTTCAGCCTCATTCTCCCCTGTGGTCAGAGGGCTTAGATGTGCTAGTCTGGCTTGTGAGTTTCCCTTTAGATGCTGGAGCTAGAAATTGCCCCTGTGGGAAGGCCAGCCAACGCTGCAGTTGAAAGGAGACAGCTTTTAGTTTTTATCTGTAGCTTGTCTTTGTCCAAATAAATTGAAAAAATGCCATCAAGAACGGTTACTGCTTGCTGGCAGCATGCCACCCTGAGTGAGGACCTGCGTTAGGAGACAAACATTCCTTCTGTTGCCAGGGCTCACAGGACGACGGAGGAGCGCAAGCACGAGGGGGTACCGAGCCCCTTCTCTGAGCCAGGTTCTGTGTTAGGCCCCGGGCACAAGGGAATAAGACACAGCACACTGAGACACAGACCCCCTGGGGGGGTGTGCCTGGAGAAACAGGGGTTCAGAGGGGAGGCCCTGAAACCTACCTTTTCTTGAGTATTTTAAAAAGCTTTCTTCCTCATTTCCCAAAACATTCATCAGCATTCTAATTGTGACAAACACCAGAGCTTTTAATAAGTCTACTCCATGTTAACAATAGAGATGAAAATGGTTAGAAGTAATCTCAGATACACACATAATACATATGCTTATGTATCACAAATACACACATAAAAATACACACATCAAACTTACTTTTAAACTGCATGGGTGGGGCCTCCCGTTGGCACAAGGGGTAAAGACACAGCACTATGAAGCTGTCCGCAGATACTGCAGTTCGATCCCCGGCCAGGGTGCTACACACAGGCACAGGAGACCTCTCCTGTCTCGCCCGCTGCTCCCCTCAGCACTGTATTACAGTAAATCTGCCTCTTCTGCTCCCCACTCTGTCTCTGGTGAATCCTCTCACCACTCCCCCCATGCCTCTGGCCTGTAACCCAGTTCTTGTATGCATAAATATTTAAAAGAAATAAATGGCATGGGTAGTTTTCCTCTATGAATTGAGACTGATCCTGTTGATGGAGTGGAAAACCCCCCCAGAGGAAGTGGGTTTCAGAGCCCCCACATGCTGATGGTCCACACTGCTCAAGTGTCTGCGTGAATCATCCCTGACCTGCTCTGCGCCAACCCCACTGGGCAGGTTTTGTGTCACGAGCAAGGCATTAAGTGACTGGCCCACAGGCCACAGCAGTAAGTGGCAGAGCCGGACTCTGGCCCCAGGAGCTCTGACTCCGATGTTCCTGCCCCTTCTGACACCAGATTGCCCGGACAGCACCGTGCCCCGATGGAGGGAGACAGCACAGGCCGAGCGAGCGCAGAGAAGGACCGGCCACCGGAAGATGTCTTGGGAGGGCAGACCTGAGCGCCGTGGCAGAATGATCCAGGACTGGCCTGCACAGCTCTTTATTCTGGTGAGTCCGCTGGGTCATGTGCAGGCCGGAGCCTTCCAAAGGGTCAAGGTCATCCACCCGGCAGGCTGGGGGATGTGGGAGGGTGTCAGTGGGGTGGTAAAGTGAACGCAAGTTGCTGTCTTTGTGCATTAGGGTAGAAACCCATCAATACGAACTTAGAAGATAAAAAGCAACAACATAAAAAGCAGGAGTGTTTAAAGATTCCGGTGTTTGGTTAGACCCAAAGGCAGGAGATGGGCTTTGATCACAGGAGGGATGAGGAGGGAGGGCTGGAGGCTCTGCCACCTCTCCTCTCCCTCCTCCTGCTGGGCTTCTGTCCTGCGTCTGCCTGTCCTTACCCCGCCCCTCTCACTGCCTCTCAGAAGCAGGCCAGGAGATGCTGCCAGACACTCTCAGACCTAAGATCTCTGACCTGCCTTTTTTTTTTTTTAAAGATTTATTTATTTTTATGCAAGAACTGGGGTACAGGCCAGAGGTGCGGGAGGGTGGGAGGATTCACCAGAGACAGAGCAGGGAGCAGAACAGGCAGAAGGACCGAAAGCACTGTGAAGGGGAGCAGCGGGCGAGACAGGAGAGGTCTCTGCGCCATGTGGGTTTCTCCCTGGCCAGCCGGGAATTGAACCGGCGCTGCGGAAGCTGCGGACAGCTTCACAATGCTGTGTTCAACCCACTGCGCCACCGGGGAGGCCCTCTGACCTGCCATTCTTAATCCCCCGGAGAATCCGATTTAATCCCCTCGGGCCACACAGCTATGGCCAGGGAACAAGGTGTCCACTCTGACAGCAGGTAGAATTTGGGCTGGATGGACCCCCAGAGGTCATGCCAGAGCATTCTGGAGAGGCGTCCAGCTCGGGCTGGTGTCAGAACCCCTGTTCCAGCGAGAGGGTGCAGGGAGGTCTTCGTTTGCACTTTCTCACTCTGCCCTTTAAAGCAATACATTGGCTTCCACATTTATAATTCTTCTGTGGAGTTATTAAGTCCATAAATAAAGATTTAATCTTTTAAGCTCTGCACTGTGAGAGCAGAAGTGAAAGAGCAGGCAGAGCTTACCAGCCGGGGCAGCCTGGGTGGCGAAGGAGGAAGCTTCCAGTCTGTGCACAGAGGACCCAGCAGAGGCTGCAGCTGCAGAGAGGCTCTCAGGCCGAAGAGTCAGCACCTGCCCTCTGGCTGGAGGAACAGAAAAGCACCCCCCCCACCCCAACACACACACACACACACACACACACACACACTGTGGCTCAAAGACCACGCAAGGCAGCCACAGACAGGTGCATCGCCAGCGCACAGCGGTCTTCAGTTCTCCAAAATGACCTCAGCCAGGTGGAGAAAGGGGCAGGAGAGAAAGAGGGTGCTCCCAGGAGCCCGGGGAAGGGGTGCCTTTGCAAGGAGAGGGATTGGGAAGGGACCAGAGAACTGGAGACTGGAGGAGGAGAAGGGGAAGAGCCCCGGTTCCTGTGCAGCTCAGCGTCCTCCAGAGGAAGCGCTGACAGCTGAATCAACAACTCCGCGGCCTGGTCTCTGCTCTGCCTCCCCAGCGCCCAGGCCTGGAGAACTCTGGCTCAGCTCCTTGATGAAAACGGCAGGAAGCAAGCGAGCTTTGGTTTCCCTGTAGGCAGATCCTAAGCCGGTTTCAGGGAGGAGGGGAGGGGTTCTGAGGACGCAGAAGGACACTCTGGGGCCCAGAGCAGGGACCAGCCTGGGGGCGAGAGGCAGCTCCAGCACCCCAGCCCCGGCAGGCGGCGTCTGCTCCTCAGGCCCCAGCCCCGGCTGCCGCTGTCCGAGGGTCCTGTGTGGGGCTTTTAGCCTCTCTCGCTCCCATTCGGGCCCTCACTTGGCATCGCTCGAGCCCAGCCAGAGGTCATCACCTCCTCCTGCCAAGCGCTGGTTATGGGCGGCCGCGAAGAGGCGGCGAGGCTGTTTTCTGATGATAGGATTCAGCTCCCGAGGCGCTCTCCTTGAGCAGCAGATAATTTAGTTTAATGAATTTGGACAGTTCACTGGATCTGCCCACACAGTTCCACTCACCTTCCAAAACGCTTCCAAAATAGCACTCGGCGTTGTACAGTGGCCAAGAAAAAAGCAAAAAGTAAGAAATGACAAGGCCCCAGAGATTCCTGCCCCTTTGGAAAAGTCTGAGTGAACTTTTCCAAAGAAAATTCAAGCCAAATTGTTTAAAAGGCTGCTTTTCCCTTTCTCGCTGCGGAGTCAGCCCAGGAAGGTGCCACAAAGCCTCCCGCGGGCAGGGGAGCAGGAGGCCCCTCAGAGCAAAGCCATCTCCACCGTCCTGGAGCTGTTCTCTCTGCAGGGCCTTCGAGAAACCATTCCTGATGTTTGCTGCCCGCTCTAGATAACTCCACAGACACAGCCCACCTTCCAGGAGCTCACAGTCCACACTGGGAAGGAGACAAGCGCCGCTCCCCGCACACACACTCACACACACTCACACACTCGCTCGCTCATGGCCGCAGCAGCCCTCCGCCTGGACCCCTCTCTCCAGGCCTCCACGGAGCCCTCCCTCCCTCCTCCACACCCTCCCCAGTGCTCCGCTGCAGCCAGATGTTGCGTGGGCAGACCCCTCCGTGGGCTGACAGGCGGTGATTACCGCTGCCAGCCCCACATTAGGGGAGAATTGAATGGGAGAGAGCCCCCACCGCCTGGCTCCCTACAATAGCGCCTTTGTGAGGTGCTGCACTGCCTTTCTCTTCCCCGTCCTCACCAACCTACGTCAGGAGCTGTTCTGCCTGAGGAGACAAGACAAAAGGAGGCTCACAGGGTGCTGACGGATCCACCCTATCCCGGGTGGGGAGGAGAGGTGCACTTTGGGGGAAAGACTCTTTCTCCCCATTCTTGTAAATAACCACAAGGCCCTCCCCAGGCACCTGAGGACAACCTCCCTGGGAAAGCAGCAGGTCTTGTCCTTCAGCCCACGTTGCTCCTGCGTGCTGGGCAGGGGTGAGGCTGGGGTGGGGTCTGGCACAGGGTGTAGCAGATTCCTAAGAACCTGGGGGCTCTTCTTCCTGACCCTCCTCCTATCCCCCCGAGGGCCTCCGTAATTCCAAGCCCGAGGCCAGGGAAGAAGGCCAGAAAGGGTTAAGTGCTGAGGCCTCCCGGACAGACTTTGCCAGCTTCCAGGGCTGCAGTGGGGTCGGTGGGGTGGTGAGGGTGCAGAGGGGCATGTGTTGGGGCACTGGTGAGGCTAACATCTGGGACGTGGTCAAGCCCCCCCTCCCTGCCCAAACCGCAGACGCTGTGGCAGCAGGAAAACCAGAGCAGTTCGGACCAAGAACAATTGTGCAACCTGGCCCGGGGACAAGCTCCATGCTGGGGACAGGAGGGGGCTGGGGCAGAGTCCACTTCGGAGGTGAGAACAAAGTTCTGACTGAAAACACACGCGCTCGGGACTTCGGTTGCCATACAAGGCTTCAATGTGACTGAAATCCGTTCTCTGGTTCAAAACCTCGGCGAACTGGAATTGGAAGCCTGCTGGGGCCCCTGCCAGAGGCCTGGTGTCATGAGTGGTTCTGGGAGGGTCTGGGAGGATGGTGGGTGTGGGGGGCCTTGAGCCCAGCCTCCTCAAGTGGCGGCTGGAGCTTCCCCAGGCGCCTCACAGTGAAACCTGTAACCAGAGAAGGCCCCTCGCCAGCCAAACCCCTGATGCGGCTTAAGGAGGGGATGGGTGTGTAGGAGGAAAATGGAGGGTCATTGGGGGAAATCTAATCTGAGGGTTTCCCCCAAACAAACACAGGAGAGGAGCGTGGCTTTTCCTTTTAATGCAAAAAGTTGCAATACAAAATGACGTGGAGAAAGTCCGGCTCTTCAGGGCACCGAAGACAGGAGAGAGAGGGCGGCCTTGAAGCCTCCTTCTGCCAGGCCTCTGTCCCGGCTCTCAGTCGGGCGGGAGAGAATCTGTTGCCCTTTGCCGGCCTGAGGTCTGGATCTGGCTTCTCTTTGGTCTAAAATTCCTTGACGTGGCGCAGGAGGAAAGGAGTGAACATTGGGGTTTTCTCTGTTTTCGCTCTCAAGGGATTGATTACTCAAGAGCTGGAGTCCTGGATAAAATGAAGGGGCTGTGAGGGTTTGGCATCCACTGGCTAAAAATATGGGGTCTGAACCACAGCTTGTCCACATGAGGAGAATAGGAGCAAGCAATTTAGTGGGGGTGTAAATGTGAGGAGGCTGAGAGAAATTCCCAGAGACGAGGCTGGCTCCTCAGACTTCTTCCTCTTTCCTCCTCATCTCCAGCTTGTAGACGATCTGGTAGCCATCATCCCAGGCGTAGAGCTGGCGCTCCCGGGGGTTATAGCGGAGGCTGGCATGGGCACCGTATCGGCGGGGAAAATAGGGGAGCGCTGCTCTTTCGGGGGTCAGAGTGCCACTGGCGTCAAAGGAGCACTGGACGCGGGCCCGGCTGGCGGGGCGGGTGTTGTAGACGACGTAGAGGGTCCCGCAGATCACAAAGGCCGCCTCGGCGTTGTCTCTGGGACACGGGGTGTCCCACTGCTGCTCTGTGTCCAGTGTCTGCGGGTCCAGCTTGGCCAGACACAAGTGCCTGTCGTCCTCCCGGGTGGCGTAGACGGCCCAGAGGCCCTCCTCGTCGGCGGCCAGGTCGATGTAGGTGTCCGCCGTCAGCCCGTACGGGGGGATCAAGCCCTCCGCGGGGAACACGGAACTGTCCACCACTGTCCGGTTGGCCAGATGGAATTTGATGAGCTGCAACGTGTTCTCTGACTCACCGCCCCCTCCAGGCCCTCCGGGAGGCCTCCGGGCATAGTAAAGAAAGCCGCCGTACACCAGCTGCCCCGTGCCCACCCAGGGGAAGGGCAGCCGGACCCGGGAGGCTTTCCGGGCAGCCATGGCCAGGGTGAAGTCACGCAGCCGCGGGAAGATGAAGGCCGTGTCGTTCTGCGTCCCGTCTAACACGTAGATCTTCTCTGTCGGCCCCAGCGGATCCTTGGTCCACAGGCCAGCTGGGCCCCCAAACCGCTTCAGGATCTTCATGGATCTCACCTGGGAGACTGTGTAGCCACAGTCTGGTGGGGAGGGGGAAGCAGAGGACAAGGAGGTAGAGGCAGCGGTCGAGGCCCACTGGCAGGAACCCCCTCCCACTGGGCAAGTGGGGGCATCTACCCAGCAGACCCTCCACTCTTCTGGAGGATCGGGGAAAGCGGCACGCAGAGGCCTGGCTCCCCAGAAACCCTGCTCGATGAGCCTCTGACTATAAGGATGTCCCCAAAACAGAGTCCAAAAGATAGAACCAAAGTGGGGGGAAAGAGGAAGAGCATGGGAGAAGAGAGGTGAGCGAGGGGCCCGCCTGCAGGTCACTTACCAGTCACCATGTCATACTTCTCGTTTCTTCTGCCCTTGCCTTTGGCCCCAGGGCCTCCAGCCACCTTCTCATCAACCTCTACACAGGGCAGAGCTGGGCTCTGCGTCTCCAGATAGTCAACCTCGCGTTCCAGACGGTCCACTCTCCCCGAGATGGAGTCTGCTTCGGTTCTCAGTGCTTCGCGCTCCTTCTCGGCCACCTCCAGCAGAGGCAGCATCTTGTTCTTGAAGTCCCGAAGCTCTGCAGCCTGCCGGGTACTCTGGTCGTGGCACTGGGCCAGACGTTCCTGACCAGATCGGGGAACAGGAGGGAAGGCTGAGGGTTACGACTCCCAGACAGGGAGAGGCCCGAGCAGGGGCGGGCGTGGCGAAAGTACAGCCTCAGCCAGGCTTGAGCGGCCCCTGCAACCCTCCCAGGCAAGAGCCAGATGTTCAAAGACGTTCACTGTGCAGAGGGCTCAGTCCCCTCGGCCCGGCCCCTGGCGTCCTCGGCCTGGGCACTCTGCAGCAGCGCCACTGAGACACGTGCCTCCAGGGCGGGCTCTGTGCATGAAGGTGGGAAGGGGTCTCCGCTCCATTATGCAACTCCTCTCCTGGCAAGTAAGAGGCTACAGACCTCAAACTGTGCTTAAAAAGCCAGAAAGTTGCAGGTCTCCTGGGAACGCCCAACATCAACAGCATCATCAGCTCATCCTGATGATGCAGGCTCCAAGCCTGGCTCTCGCTTCCACCCTGCCCCTTTATCCCATTCTCATCTCGGGGCTTAAAACACAAGGGTCTGCGTGCTTTGGAATTGTTCTACGTGTGTGAGCGAAGAGAAGGGCTTGCAGTTTTGAAAATTCTCTTAGGGCAAGCGTGTTCTGCCTGGGTTCTTCCAGAGCTCTACCTTGTCACCCCCAGATTCCTGACACGCGAGGTGATTCACGGGAAGGGAGGGCATCCCATGCGGGCTGAGCTGGAGGAGCCAGGAGCCACTCACCTCCAAGGCGGCCAGTCGGTGATCCATGTACTCCACAAGGTGGTGCTGCTGTCCGAGAAGGGGTCGGGGCCACGACAGAAGCAACAGGATGAGGAGAGAGGTGCTGCGGGGCCCCATGGCAGCCAGCGGGCGGCACCGGCGTGGATGAGAGCCCTGGGCCTCTTCCACTGGAGCCTGCGGGTTACTCTGGGGGCGGGGTGGGGGCGGTGCGTCCTCTTTCTGGATCTCTGGTCTCTCTCACTACTCTGGAATGCTTTCAGTCTCTTTACAGCCCCCCCTCCCCCTTCCGCCTGGATTGATCAAACACAGATGGCCCCACTGCAGAGCAGCCAGAAGCCTTAACCACCTCCCGCCTAGGCTGCAGGCTCCCCAGGACAGGGAAGGGGATGGAAACCCAAGGGCAGGCGTTCTAGACGGTCACCCGGGAAAAGGAGTGTCCAGCGCTGATGTCTTAAGAAACTGCCTTCATGAATCCTGCCCTTTCTCAGCAACAACAGCACGGGTTGCTCTCGGCCTTGTTCAGTGGAAGCAGAAAGCAGGGGAGGTGAGGTTTGAAGGGAAGAGGTGGCAAAAGGAGGCCCAGTGGTCAATTTTCATTACTTCTGTAGCTCACTTGCGCCATCTGGTGCTGAGCACTTAGTGTCACGTCCCCTCCGGAGGAAAATTTTCCACCAAGTCAGCCAAACAGATTGGATTTATGGGGATTTTCATCATTAAAACACAGATTTCCCCACAGACGACCCCATTACTTAAAGGACTATCCCGATCTCGCTCTGATTTAGCCTAAGGAAGAGATTATAACTATGATAAAAAAGGAAAAACATCATTGAAAAATGTAGTAAATTGGGCCTCCCCGGTGGCGCAGCGGTTGAGCGCTGGGTTGCGAAGCTGCCCGCAGCCTCTGCAGCGCCGGTTCGATCCCCGGCTGCTCCCCGGCCACCGGAGGAGGGTCCCACATGGCGCGCAGACCTCTCCTGCCTCCCGCTGCTCCCCTCAGCAGTGTACTTCGTCAGTCTGCCTGCTCTGCTCCCCGCTCTGACTCTGGTGAATTCTCTCACCCTCCTGCGCTTCTGACTGTACCCAGTGCTTGTATAAATAAATAAATCTTAAAAAAAAAAAAATGTAGTAAATTAATTCTTAATTACCTGAAGTGAGACTGACAGCAAAATCTTCCTACATGGCTTTCCTTTGCCTGAAAACTTCTTTGAGGTAAGTGGTTTTAGGTAGCATGTTCCCCACCCATGCAATGGCGGGCAGAGCTGGCAGGCCAGGCAAAGCTATAAACATGGGAGGCAGGTGGGCGCCGGGGGAGGGACATGTGGAGAAGGGTGCTTGCTTCTCAGCTTTGGACTTGCACCTGGGACTGGAGGGACTTGGGGGACACATGGCGGGAGAGGCATGGGGAGGCTGACAGAGGCGGCCTTTATCTTGATTTGTTCTTTGACTTTGCTTCTTTCATCCCAGACCTGCCTGGGCCCTTTTGTCCCTTTCCTACGGCTCCCAGCCAGGTACCTTAGACTCATGGTGAGCTTTTGGGACTCCGCAGCCTGGTTTTCGGGCCAACGCTGTTTAGCTGGGCATTCACCCAGGAGGGAATGAGTAACTTTGGGTGTTTTGTTGGGAAACTGTTATCCTTTCTAATCTTCTCTTTGTTGACTGACTGTTAAAGCTCTTTTACACAGTGCAATCAAGCTATTGCCAGCCACTGTGGCCTGAGTTCGATCTCTGGCCAGGGAGCTGACCCACATGGCGCAGTGGGCCTCTCCTGTCGCGCCCGCTGCTCCCCTCAGCAGTGTATTTCAGTCAGTCTGCCTGTTCTGCTCCCCACTCTGTCTCTGGTGAATCCTCTCACACACACACCCCCCCCACACACACACACCTCTGGCCTACACCCCTGTTCTAATATGCATAAATAAATCTTAAAAAAAAAAAAAGAATATGCCTTGTCTTTGTGCATATGGATGGCCAGATCCCTTTAGGGTGTACAAGTTTGGGGGCCTCAGGGTACCCCTTGGTCACACACTAACACTTCCAGGTATAGTCTCTTACCAAAAATTGGGGAGTGTTCCACAAGTTCACACTAACTTTATATCCACTTATTTATGGAAAAAAATCCGGAAAATATGTAGCAGCCTAAATCAAAATAAATGTATTCTGACTCCCCTACTAACGGGAGGCAATAAACAACTGATCACTTCCCTTGGTTCAGGAGTCCAAGATGAATTAATAACGGTCACTATAGAGTAGGTAGACTCGGCCTGAAACATATATCCCAAAAAAGCACAAAAAAAAAAAATATATATATATATAGATAGATAGCATTTATTCCGAGATCTGTGGTGATTAATCTAGCTAGATCTCTAACTCTATCAGGAAAAATTTTATTCACTGTAGAATCAAGAAAAATCTGATCAGAAGTGCTCCTCTAAAAAGTACAGCTTCTAACAGTGCAATTTAAAACAAAGCACTTGCTTGTGATTATTTTCATTCTGCTACTTTAGAGATTTGGTGGGAAATACTAACAAACAAAGTTCAATTAGTCTTTGTTAAAAGTTCCTGGCCTTTCAAACAGCCAGACGCAAACCATCTTAAGTTAGGGCCTTGGGTACTCTCTTCTTGGGAAGTGTTTCCTGCCAATCCCTATTCATCTGCGTTCTGGGGTTTATATGAAGAATGACTTTGTATCTGATCTTCTACTGATGGTCAGATGCAATGGATTCAACCACTCCAAATAAGCCATCAGGGGTCACCATCGTACCTTTATAACAGAAGTCAAAAAAAGTCACATGAATCAGAAAATTTACCCATTTTATTGATGCATTGCAATTGCTCTACATTTTACCATATTATGTAGAAAATACTGAAAATACAAGCTACTTTGTAAAACCAAAGACAAACATTGAATCCAAAGATAAACTATGTTTTACACAATGGACCCTTTTCCCGTAAGTTAGTATTAAATTTTAAATATCTATTTCTTTTGTTAAAATGATTATTTTACATACTCCCTAGGTACATCTGCATTACAAACATAGCTCAATAATTCTCAGGAACTGTTTCTAGAGGCTTGTTGTAAAAGGAAGCGCACAACCAGAAAAGGGAGAAAGCAAAAACAAGTTTAAATCGCACACAGTAACTAGCATATCAAATTACATTTAATAAAGTTGGAATTTCATTGCAATATCAAGGATTCAAAGCAGAAATACTAACATTACATATAATGTACATATAATGTACTGCTACATGTAGTGAGATTATTTTTCAAGCTGAATCAAAACCACACATTATATAAAGTTTAGCAACGAACAACCATGTAGACATGCTGCACCATCCATCAGTTTAAAAAAAAAAAAAAAAAGTTAAAATAGGAAGCAGGCTTGGGCCATTCCTGTCACTGAGAGGCAATTTCATTTCCTATCCTAAAACAAACCATCCAGTGGGTTTTTGCATTAATAATGCTGAATAAAAGCACACGTTACTGTGCTTGCCTGGCTAAAGGCGGTCACGCTTAGCGCCTCTAGTGGAGGATGATGGATGGCCAGAATTGCTGGGAATGGAGTTCTTAGTCCTGGGGTTGGTACTTCAGCTGAGTACTGACAGCAGTATCACCTCCTGGGAACTATTAAACCCTCCACAGGGCTCTGGTGTCCTGATGAGCCCAGAGTGGTCGTATGGAACCCTTCCCCACGTTCCCTCTCGCCCTGAAGGGGAGAAGCTGGAAATGCAAGTTCTGAGAAGACTTAAAGCCTGAAGCTGGTCTGAGGTCAGGTCACTGTGACCTGGGCCAGCTGCTCACTAAACGTAAAGGGCTTCCCCACCTGGCCACAGCCAGCAATGTTAAGCCCCAGGGATAGACTCTAAAGCCACAAGGAGCACACACAACATTTGACAGACAGTAGTTTTTGATCTTGGTAGATCTGAAATGCCAACTGATAGACTAACAGAAGTCAAAAA
Organism: Talpa occidentalis; assembly: GCF_014898055.3. NCBI lineage: Eukaryota > Metazoa > Chordata > Mammalia > Eulipotyphla > Talpidae > Talpa > Talpa occidentalis. The sequence goes on along the minus strand of NW_023605305.1, from coordinate 109,576,008 downwards.
CAGTCACATGAATCAGAAAATTTACCCATTTTATTGACGCACTGCATCAATGAACTCAAATCAATAGACTGGAAAATTTCCAAAATGCTTAAAGTCACACAATGCTAGAAAAGTGACTAGGGAAACAATACAAGCTGTTGATACTGTCTATTTGCTGTGAAGTTAAGACTCCTATCTTAAATGGGGTCTACTTCATGGATTGGGGGGCAAGTGGAGTGTTTTGGTTTTTTTCCTGCATCTCATTTCTTACAAAAACAAAAAATCTTATCCTTGCAGAAGAAAGACAGGAACAAAAAATATTTCCATTATAAACTAGATCTGCCTTTGAGCAAGAAAATCAGAATGTGCTTGGCAAAAAGGAGACACAAAGATCATCTACGCGACCAGAAAACTAACACCAGTGACAAAAACTATACAAACTGCTTGGGTATCTTGCAAACACAAGTCAATATAATGATAAAAATATATATATAGAAAATACCAACATGTTCCTGGTAGGCTGTATTGACTCTCTGCCCCATCTTGGAAGCCCTCACTTCTTACAATGAGGAAACTGCAAATGACTTGACAGCTCCTCGGTGTTCAACCTGGCAGTCTGCTGACCAGTCTCCATGAAATCTCCCATCTCCATCCCGCACCTCCTTGACACCATCTCCACAAAGAACCAGTCCTAGACTTATCCCTCACATGCGTAATTTTCAATTCAGATGGAACACATCTGTATCTTAGGGTTCACCTTCTTGCCCAGAATCTTCGGCGAGCAGGAACATCCCTATCCTAAGTACCCTCTACTTGACCTAGATCTGGCAGAAGTCGAGAGTACAAGGACAATTTCACAGTTTGAAGGGCCCCAAGAATATATAAATTGTTAAAAAGAAAAAAAAAAAAAAAAAAGAAACCTCAAAAGCCCAATAACTCAACAGGCTTTGGTTCCTTCTTCATAGTCATCACCGGCTGAGAAACCTTTCTGCGAGTTCCCTGTCACGGCGGCATCACGCAGCTCCTCATGGTATGGGGACAGGGTAAGCAATACAACAGGCTCTTTGGTATGAAAACATCCGTTACATGTTTTTTCAACAAGCAAATATTTTACTAGGAATGTCAACTATTTGCAGGAAGGACTGCCATGTGGGAAAAGTGAAGAAAAAAAAACTCATTCTAAAAGTGATTGCACATACTTTTTAAGAACGAAAGAAAAAAAAAAAAAGGAATATACACTATTGGCTTGACTCCTCCCACCTGCTTCCCGAGTTCTCACAGAGGCAAGGTGGCAGTGCACAGTGAGAGAGCCACGAGGGGAAAAGGCGTCTGTGAGAACTCAGCTGAGATTCCAAAATGGAAAGGGGTAGAGGTGCGATAAAGGAGAAAAGCTGCTGTTTTTATGTTTCAATGTCGGCAGGGAAACTGAGAACAATGCATTTACACAACACCGCTAGCTACTAATCCTGTTTTGATAAATCCCAGTGAACAGCTTAGGGTCCACGGGGGCTTGCTGGTCCATCCTAAGGCAAGCTCACTGTAAACGCTATTAACCACTACGTTATCATATAAGGCACTACAATAAGGGAAGGAGAAAGGGAAGGAAGAGACACACACTGAACAACTCCTCACCAGACACACCTGTGCAAAACAAGTCCTAGGGTCTCCTCTCCTTGCAGGCAATGCCCCTGCTCATTCAGCACTACAGTAATATGCTCTAAGATAACTGCAATTAGTTCACATACATTCCAACACGTATCAGTTCATTTTGGTTTAAATACAATGGAGACATCAATTCCATCTCCGGGGTAACACTGGAGGATCAGATACACACTAAATACACAATTCAAGTGTAATCACTACACATTTGATTACAAATAACATTTTGGGTTAGCAGGAAAAAATTGCTTGTTATAGTTTTCTAATCAATATGTACATATTTAATTATGCAAAATATTAAAACACCACCATTACAAAACTTCTAAAATATTTTAAATTTAGTAATAAATTTTTAAAATATTTTTTTTTTGCAGTTCCTACATGCACTTATTGTATAAGTCTTAATAAGAGAGCATTCAATTTGCTGCTGGCATACAAAGGAAGCTACTGTAAAGTATAAAAGCTATTCACAACAACGTTCTTTATCTGGTTTCAGATTCTTTAGCTTTCTCCCAAAATAAATCACATAGAACAGAAGGGAGAGATGAGGCAAATAGAGAGAGGTGTAGTATTGAAAATTCATACTAATCTTTAGACAAAACTCATCAATGCCAGTATCACATAATAGAGAGATTTTGCATATAATAAAACCACCACCACTATACAATAATAACCACCTTAATGGCTTTTCCAATAATAAAATTTAAGTTGAATCAGAGCGAGAAGGACATTTTAAAAAAATAATTTAAAAAGAATGCATGGTGCTTCATTTAAAAGAATACCCAGTGCTTTCACGGTAGTAAGGATTCTCTCACAAGGTTATCAGCAAATGGTGAGCTGCCTTTTGGAACACTATGAGAAACACAGAAGCCACCGAGAGGATCCCAACATTAACAAGAGTAGGATTAAAGCAGTTTTGCAAAAATAACAACTGTCCACTAAGTATAACATGACATGAAAACAAAACTAAAGTACTGTAAGTTTACATGTCCCATAAACAAAAGTCAGATTTTGAGGAGAAATGCCGGATAGTTACACAGAGACTTGTATAAGCTGCTTTAAAAGAGGCAATTAAGTCTAGATTTTTAAACAAGAAAAAAGGAAGGATTTTTCTCTTCTCACTAGAATCAGATTTCTTTCTATCAGCATTTTTCCTCTGACCAGCAATTACAATAAAACAAAGTAAAATGAAGAGGGGCTTCATTTGTTGTGAAAAGCATTTATAGAAATCATGTCAGAGACAAAATATTTTTCAAAGGGTAACTTCGGAAGCATTTCTCCTCCTAGGTAACTACAGAAGGTGGGCATCTGAACTCTTCCAAATACTAAAAATGCTGTCACAAAAATAAAGAATTAAAAAATAGGGCTGACTTTGGGAGACTACAATAATGCAGTCAACACCGACACAGGTTCCCCAGAGAAAAAAATCTCCTGCTTCAGAGGGCCCCTGCAGAACAAGTTGCTGGCTAAGGAGTTTCGAGAGAGGGTTAGGGAGGAGCTCATCACAGCCCATTATTAGGAATTCAGGGTCAAGAATAGGCAGCCATGACCCGGCCTCCTCCCTCCTGTTCACCGACTACAAGTAGGAATACTGGCTGATCTTGGTAGGACTCAGTGGGTATCCAGTGTAAATTGCTGAGCCTCGGGAAGACCCGATGTAGGACTGGGTGGCAAACTGGTGTTGGTACTGAGCCGGGGCCACGCTGGCGGAAGTGAGGAGGCTGGGCCCAACACTGACAGGGACCTGGTGCACCAGAGTGCCGGGGTGAGTGGTGTAGGCTGCAGCGTGCCTCGAGGAGCCCTGTGGGGAGAAGAGGTGAGCGATGGAGCTGGTGGAGCCCAGGGCAGCGGCAGAGGTGGGGGCAGCATACGTATACAGGTGAGGCTGGCTCGGCAAGTGGGCAGGGGCCGGGGCCAGGTGTGGGTGCCCCGTCGAGTGCAGGGGGCTGCCATGCTGGAAGGCGTAGGGGGCTTGGGAGAGCGGGGCCACAAACGCCTGCTGCCTGCGGGGGGCAGGATTGCTGCTTCTCTCCTGCGAGGTTGGAGCTGACGATGACTGCTGGTTCTGGAAGGAGGAAGAAGGGAGTGAGGAACGGGGATCGCTCTGGTTCTGGGTGCCACAGGCCAAACTGAGAGCTGAGGTTCTAAACTGTACGGCTTCAGGGCTGCCACAGCACAGAGTCTCCCGGGCTGGCCATGCTATCGGAGGTCAGCCATCCATCCCTCTGCCTCTTGGCAGAACAGATCCTAACCCAGCCCAGATAGCAACAGTCTGCTCTCAGGGATGCCAGAGGAAAGGGGGAATCAAGCATTCACAGGGCTCCCCACTCCTTCAAGTGAATAACTGTCGACTCAACTCACCCTATTCTGGCGTCAGTGAATTTGAATTTTTCCTAACCTTTCTTTCTTGTCATTGTTTTCTTTTGTTCTCCTCTAAGTTCTTCATGTCCCTCTTGAAATGTGGAGCCTAAAATACATGCACTAACTCGAACTCACATCTGTACAGGCATGTGCTTTCATGCGTTCTCACTCTCTCGCTCACACACGCGCACACAACTGTCACACAGTGTCGCGCCTTCTCGCTGCCCGTAGACGTCACACAAGCATGAGAATTTTAGCTGAGGAAAGAGCGAACATAAGCAGAATAGTGGCCCTCTGCACCCCGTCAGAGAATCAGGTGAGGGGGAAAGTCCCAAATCCCACACTCAAGCAGCATCAGGACTAGCACCAGCTGATGAGGTGGCCAGAAAGCCTTTCACTGTGTCTTTCCCCGAGTAAACAGCGCTAGGCTTGTTATTTATGGCTGGGGAGATAAAGGAGAATCTGGTCTCAAAGTATATAGTGGCGCAGCACCAGGCACAGACCAAAGCATCCATGGCTCTTTCTAAATTCCAGACATTTATCTTCCGGGAAAGACAAGGGGGTAGGATGGGAAACCCAGAAAAGTCCATCCCGAACACTCCGGAGGGAATGAAGAGACACGGCAGGTGCAGGTAAGACACAGCCACAGAACACCGAATTGCTTAACAGAAAAGGAGTTTACATTTGGCTTTATTCAGCAATCCAGCCAGAAGCAGGGTTCTCCAGAGAGGAGCAATAGTGGGGAGCCCAAACAGAAGGCAGCAGCCCCTCGCGCTTACCTGGCTGAGGTTGAGTGGCTGTGCTGCGCTGGTCCCCCCGCGTTGAGCTCGATACCCTGTGGGGGTGATGCAGCATCCAGACGACTGCCCACTCACTGAGGCCACTGGCTTGGTCTTACTGCTCAAGAGACCTAAAAAAGGGTCAGGATTTAGTGGCTTAGGAGGAGACATCTGCTCAGTATCACTGAACTAACCTTGGGACCCTATCAGGGCAATCCGGCCATATTTGCGTGCAGTTCTCAAGAGTTAGTTTCTTGTTTCCTCAATTACACTTAACACCAGAAGAACAGAAACTGTATCATCTGTTTCTTTTTGGTCTTGCCACAAAGCTCCATAAGGGAGCCTTACAGGGTTTATTTCAGTAAGTACTACCTACGCTCCCATGATATGCAGCATATTACAGAAATACAAACACAAGCAAGACACAGTCCCTGCCCTAAATGTCTTAAGAAAGAAGGCATAGAAATGACGATGTGAAGTTGAGTAAAATATTGGTAATTGTTGGGACACTGACATGTCAAAGGGTTTGAAGGAAGGCAAGATTGTATCTTGGGCATTCACTGTCTTCAAATAAGAAACTGAAAAGCAGCTACCTACAACCAGACTAGTTTTAAACATTTTACTTCCACCTGTAGTCCCACTAGGAAAACTGGAGTGTTCACTCAGTGCCTCATGGGGCAGCTTAAGTTCTCTGGACCCATCAGGGACAAGCGCTTCTAACAAGGCTGCTCAGCAGCCTGGTGTCAGTTTAGTCTTGTCTGCAATGGGACAGTGTCTACTTCTGAAAAGGAGAACCACTCTGAGGCTTAACACAATACCCTCAAATTATAATCCTGCTATATCTCAGGCAGTAACACAACTCAGGACTAAACAGAAGATGCAGAGAAGCGAGGCAGAGATGGCATGCTCCCTCTGAGCAGCGGGTGGCCCCTGGGAAGCCACTGCCTAGACAAGGACCACACTTCCGGGGCCCCTGGCATTGAGGCCGTGTAACTCGTTTTTACTATTTCCAGGGCTAAAGGGGTTAAGAAATGTATGAACCTCCTCCAAACTGTCTTGTCCACTTTCCCCCATCAACAGCCAGTGTATCTGAGAGTACATACTCACTTTTATGTAAAAGCAAATAAGCACAGGAAGATAAACTGATGGCCAAAATCACTTCACATCATAAGAAGTTGATGGCTGAATGAAGTACTTCTGAAGCTGGCTGTCCCACCGGGCTCTACCACAGCGTGGGGGACAACAGCAAATACTAAGCCTACGCAAGTCAAAAGAGGCTTAAGCTCCAGCTATGGAGAACTCACCTGAGGCCTGGGTTGCTACAGTGCAGTCACCAAGCTGAGTTTTCAGTGGAGGCACAATGATGGTGCGGGTGCCAGTGCCGTCCCCCACGGCTCTGCCGGGCCCCTCGATAAGGGGCCCACTGTTGCCCCGGAGAGCACTCAGGGTATCAGTGGAATATGGGCTGCTCAAAGAAGAGTCAGAGTCTGGAGAATCATTGACAGTGACATAACTGATGACATTAGATCTTGGCTTCAGGCCAGAGCTGAGAAGAAAATACATGAAAAATCAACACCTTTTTAGCCATGTTCCTCCCTTAACAATGATGATGATGATACTAACAGCAGGAGCAAGCTTCTGAGCACTTGTTATGTAGGAGACACTCTTCTTATATTCTACATACATCCTGTTGAATCCTCACATTTCTATGAAGTACTATCATCCCCATTCTGCAGATGAAGAAACTAAGGTATAGGAAAATCAAAGAACTTGCCCAAAGTCACAAGAGTAGTAAGTGAAGGCAGGATTCAGAACCAAGGCGGAGGACACAGCTCTAACAACCACTCTGTCGTTCCCATGCACATGATTTCAGTAACACTCTGCAAGTACCACTCTTTTCCCTATCACCCTACTGGACTCTGAATGGTTCTATTTAATCAAACTTCTCATTAAATATATAATTTTGAAGTTTCTTTATTAACTGCTCTCCATATTGCTAATTTTTGTTTTTCCTCATTTTTTAGAAGATTCGGTTCTCATCAAACCAATCGGCTGGTTATATCATTTTTGCCACTATGGAAGGCCACTTTTCCTCACTGGAAGGCTTACTGTTTCTCTTCCCCAAATCAGTTCAATGACCACTTTCAAAACTTAGTTTCAAGTCAACTTACCCATTTGTAAATGGTTCTTTTAAATTACTTCATTCTAGAATTTACTTTTCAAGTTCACTTCATTTTTATATGACTGTAAAGTCACTGTATTATTTACTTTCATGTGTGAGTCCTACCTCCTCAGGGAAAAGTAGGGTTATTCCCTCTTCTGAATGCCTGACACCAAAAGTTAATGAAGAACACAACACAATAAACCAGGCCCTGAGAGACATTTAAAGAGACAGCTTTTAAATTTTCAACTGCCTTGGGCCTCCCTGGAGGCACAGCAGGTTGAGCGCCATGCTATGAAGCTGTCTTCAGCCTTTGCAGTGCGGGTTTGATCCCGGCTGGGCAGCAAGAATCCCACCTCTCCTGTCTCGCCCGTTGCTCCCCTCAGCAGTGCATTTTAGTCATCTGCCTGTTATGCTCCCTGCTCTGTCTCTGGTGAATCCTCTCACCCTCCTGTGCCTCTGGCCTGTATCCCAGGTCTTGCATAAAAATAAATAAATCTTTAAAATAAATAAATACATTTTCAACTCCCTCTTTGGTAACTGCCCAGTTAAGGACTTGGATTAAGGTAGTGGGATAAGAAAAAATAATCTGTTACTTAAATTCTTAAGCTTTCACACAGCAGAGGGAGAAAAAGAAGGGAGCCCTACTTTAAAGTTTTGCTTCTTCAAAGAGGCTTTTTCAGATTAAGAAAATCACATGAATCTCAAATGATCTCCTATCTACCAACTCATTCCAATGAACTGCTATCCAGATGATCCTGTTATGTATGTTTTCAGAGTCTCTAGTTCCTTATGGCCGGGGCTCTCACACCTGTTGCAGAATGTGCATTCCAAGCCAGAGTAGTCTGACAATTTCATACATACCAGCTATCAAACCTATCTGATTAAACTGCTATGTATAATCCTCTGGAAAACCTGAAAATGCTCAGTTATGGAAACTTGGCGTGCTTGGGATCATCATCCAAAATACCATGCTTCTAAAATTCCTTCTTTGTCTTCCTTCCATAGCCAAAATTGGCAACTTGCCTAATGTCAACAGACTAAGACCAAGGGCAGAGCCAATAAGCCCGGGACCAATGCCCTGTCTTACCTGTTGGGCTTAAACTTGCTGTCCTCTTCCTCATCAGTGTCACTGCGGATAGTGATGACACTCACAGGAGGACTAGGAGTATCTGGAATGATGATTGGCTGATGCGGATCCTGGACAGGGACTAGGGAATTATAAGAAGATGTGGTGCGGAGGGGGCTGCTCCCAACCAGAGAATAGACTTGAGAAGGCAGAACATCCAGAGAGGATCTGTAGGAAGTCACAAGAAAGACTGTTCAGATCATGGCCCCAAACTCGAATCATTTTCCAGAACCCTCTCCTTTCCAATATGCTCTTTGATTCTTTTTTAACCCAGTCATTAAGCTAATACACTTAACTATAAAAGCTCCAATAAAAAATAAACTAAACATTCTAGCCAGGGTATCCAGCAATAACACCAAAATACAACATAAATTTAATTTCTGTATGCCCTTCACCTTCCCCTGCCCTACCCAGTTAACTTTAAGGTTATAAAGTGGGCAGAGAAATAAAAACATCAGTGTAAAGGAGGCCTGCATTCAGAGTAGCAGCAGAGAGGAGGGATAAATACAATCAGGACACACCTGGTATGCAAACCCTCAATTTGGCCGCTGCCTCATACCAAAAATGTCTTAACCATAACACTCTAAATGCCAGGCTCTCAAACTGGCACAGTTTTATCTATCAGTTCTAACAGAGATTTACTTAGAAGAGACTGGAGCAGACTGCTTGTTCTTCTTTGAAGGGAGGGAACTGGATTGCTGCTGTCTGACAACATGGGCAACACCAACATTCAGCGGCTGAGCAGTGGCCAAAGTCACATGGTTAGTCAGCAAGGGAGGCTGCTGCATGATCGTGCTGTACTGGTTGCCATGAGAGTGGGCATTTCTGCAGCGGCAGAAAGAAAAAAGAGCAAATGAGCAAAACACTGGGAAATCAAAACCAAGGAAATAATAAAAGCAATTAAAATAACCACATACAGTTGCATTTTATTTTTAAAGTTGGGCACCTGGATTACCAGGTTTTAGTTTTTCACTGTATGCCTTTTAATTGCAGAAGACTTTCCTTAAGTAAATGACTACTTCTGAAGTAAACGATTCCTGATCTTTACAATGGGTCCTAAGCTTTTCCTGTATTCAAAGTTTCTTATAATTCCACCTCTTAGCCTGATATGGACCCTTTTCTAAAAGAATTTCCAAGAGAAATACCTATCTCCTTTATTTTCTTCTCAGTCTGACCAAATCGCCAGGAGCACCTAGTCTAAGGGATCTGCCATACAACTCTCCCACAGAAGAACTCAGGGGACTTGCCTCCAGTCTGTGAGCTGCTGGCCGCTGCCCATGGCCTCTGGAATCACTGCTGCGGGCTGGACAGAGTTGTGCAGAGCTACCCCAGGCAACTGTTGCCAAGTTGAAGGCAGGAGAATTTGCTGAGTTCCTCCAGGCCAAGCCTGCTGTAAAGAAACACACACACAAAAAAAGACCCAGACTTGACTCATTCTTGGCTTTTTCTTCTGGTTGTTTTTTTTTTTTTTTAAGATGAAAGAAAAATTCATATCTTAAAAGAAGTTGCTTGCAGATTGTTAACTTGCAGAGATTAAAAAAGAAAGTTCAGGGGGCTCAAGGTTACAAGTCTTGTAAATAGGGAAAGAGAACACGCTGCTTTATCTTGGCCACCTCCATAACCTGACCACCAGGGTAGTAAAGAAAAGAAGATCCTGGTGTGTTAAGAGTTTCTATTATACTGTAGAGCAAAGGAGTCTGAAAATTCAGAGATAAGCTCTGGTTAAATGGTGTAGTATCATTTTTGTAAAGATTATAAAATACATCCCTTGAAAGAGTTAAGACAGCTCCCTTAAGAAAAAAAGAATTTTTTGAGTGCCAATCAGATAAGACATTAGGTCAATTCAATCCATAAAACTAAAGGGAGAACTGTTCCTTTATAAAAGGGTAGTAACTTGGAAAATGGAGCCAGATGTGAATGACCGAAGGCCAAATCCTCTAGCAAACAAACTTACTCTAACAAGAGAAAACTAACTTCGTTATTTACAGCCAAATGATAAAATTAAAAATAAGGCAATAAGTATGTGATTTATGAGACAGATGCAGACAGCCGTATTTTGTTCGTAGTTACCTAAATATATACAATTTTATATATTTGTAGAAACATTCTTCAACAGAAAAACTAATCACAAGAAAATATACCCTTTTTAGTTTTCAACAAGCCAAGATACTTGCAATAGACAGCAACAAATGTTTTCTGTTCTTTTTACAGAAATTCTGGCATTTTCTGAAAAAATGGAAATGGATTTGAAAGCTTCCTTTTTAAACTTGAATTCTACAGAACAATCACCTACAATGCTTGGGTACATATGGTTCTGTTTCTTGAATTTCAAACTGCAAGGCCATCATCAAGACACTGTTTTAAAAATATTTCTGCAAGTAACAGATCCACTTGTTACAAATACGGGTTCCAAACAAGAAGCCTTCAAAGCAGAGAAACTGCAAACGTCTGCTATCATAAGCAGAATTGAAAACAAAACAAAACAAAACAAAAAATAAGAGAAGTATGTTAAGTCACACCATGCGTCTTTCCATAAGCCAACACCTGCACAAGACAAAGCGTGTAGTTTAATACAGAGCAAGAAATAACATTCCAACGTGAAGCAGAAATCTGGCGTTCCAAGCGACGAACTGTTTTGACAGAGGAAGAACAAAAATATGCAAAGCTTAGCAAATGGCTAGTGCAAACTTAAGAGAAGCGGCAAAGGAGAATTGTCAACTAACATTCCAACCTCAAAACTACAGGTGAACAAGTAAAAACCGGTGGGTCAGATCAATCGAGTTGGAAATATATATCTGACTCCCCTGCATTCGGGTCTTATGTTTATGAGATAATTAATCTGGAGGTGACAAAGATTTTCAAACTGAAAACTGAATTATAGTCATGTTGAAAGATGTAGAAATACCAGGACTCAATAGTATCTATTAAGTTTTCTAATCTGATTTTAAATTTTAAATAATGAAATGCTGTATGACCAATAAATAATTCTAACTGACCCCCCCAAAGAACTAAAACATACCCAAAAATCACTCTTAAAAGTCTAAATCCTTAAATACACCTGGAAGTCCTGTCTGTCTGTCCTGTCTTCAAGCCCCATACTGATACACTTGCTTCTGTACTTAATAACTTTTTGTAACAAAGTTATTATATTTGCATGGTTTTTCTGTATTATTTTCACCTTTATATACAGACCTATTTGTAAAGCAAGTAATTTCTCCATAAACCCCTAAAAAATGAGTTCACCTTTAATTTCAATCAATAAATGAAATACAGTCTAAAAGCATTTTAAAGGGAGTATCTTCACATGAAAGATAGAAGGTACCACCAATCATGTGTGGCAGAGTTACCTTCACGCGTCAATAGAAGGAAAGTTATTATCAACTCACACAGCAATAAATTAAGAGCATCTTAAACATTTCCACAGGCACAAGTTTTAGAAGCTTAAAAGAGCAAATAAATGAGGAAGCTAACTTGCCAAGGAGTTTAAATTTTGGCCATCGGAGTATCTGGAGCAGAGCCAAACCAAAGGCCATTTCCTTCATTCAAGAATCAGAGGGTAAGAGATAGGGCAGAAAACAGGTAACAGTGTTGAGGCTCTTCTGAAGCTACCCCAAGAGCCTTCATCACACTAAGCTGGCAAGAAGAACCAAGGGTTCTGGCTCCTTACAGGGCCACACTGAACATCAGAATCAAACAGTGCTTCAGCAGATGTTGGGGAGGAAAACAATGAGACATTAAAGATATAGCAAGAACACAGCCACAAGATGGCACATGCTTCCATGCCCTCTGCAAAAACTAAGTTAAAAGGTTTTTTTTTTTTTTTTTTTTGAAAAAATGAGAAACCCAGAATAAAACAGAACAAAAACAAACAGGGAACAAATAAAAAAGAAAGAAACCAAAGAAACTCCGTTAGTAACACAATCAAGTGAGGGGAATTACCAGTACAGCGGCAGTCTGTTCAACCAGCGCCGGCCGGCCGGCTGCGCAGCTCAGAGTAAAGGGCACCGCATACTGCGGTGTGATGGTGGCTACTTGAGGGTGGAGAGTTGCTACCATTAGTGGTGTACAGCTTCCCTGAAATGTAGATTAGGCAGGTGAGTGAAACAAACACGGAGGCAGGTTATTTGGATTCAGAAGGGTTCTCATTCCCCCCAAGTTAATACCAAAAATAAACAACAATTTCTTATCACCTAAAACACATGTATCAAACACGACTTTTCCTGTCAATTCTGCACAGCACTGGCCCACTATGTCAAATGCCAAGGGCCTAAAGCAAAATATCAATAGTAAAGAAATCCTTCTTGGGCCAGATTCAGAGGATCAATTCCATAAAACTCGGTTAACAAAGCATGTATTGAGGATTCCGCCTCTTCCTACTCACAAAGTAAGGGTTTTGGATTTCAGAATTTTCTAGGCATCATGGTCCACAAACATTTACTACAGAATTGAAAATTTATTTATTGTTCCTATATTTTTTGAATTCCTTTACCATCTTAGTTGCAAACATGGCAATTAAAAAGCTTTAAGCTTTCTACAGCTTGGTTAAGCACAAGGAATAAGGCAATGTTACACTTGAAGAGACACCTGTTGTGATCTGGCTTCTCAACCATGAATGAAATTCTGAAAAAGTGAACAATGGAGACACTAAGGAAACAAAGGGGGATCTTTTACTTTAGAATCAAAATGTTGTTGTTTGTGTACCATATCTTTAAGGGCGCCAAGATAAAAAATGAAATTCATCCCACAAAATTTGAGAAAATTTACTCAGAAAACAATTTCTCAACATATAAATAATTTATCCCTCAAATCTAGGGAAGAACTGGCAGTTGGGAATGAATACATCACTCCACAAAAACATTTCATTTTTAGTCCACTGAATCATAACCAAGAAAGATCTTATAGGCAAAGCAAATACCACTTTCTAGGACAAAATAATCTGATTCTCAATAGTGCTTCGACACTACTGAGCATCTAAGTTGCTCTGGCTTTTACCTGGGTGAGAACTCCTGACTGTATCTGTAGTGGCTGAGCAGCTGGTGCCTGAGGTACAATTGGCACAGCATTATCCATCCTCACAGGGAATCCAGAATGCTTTGTTGTTGCTTGTAATCCAGCTGCAGAAAATAACATCTCAGTTAAACTGTTTTGCTAGGTCTAGGAGGTTTTTGATGTGTCTAGCTTTTCTATTCAAATAACCCACCACTCAGGTTTTAGTTCTAAACAATTAAGGCAAAGGAGTTGCACAGAAGGCTGGAAGTTTAAAAAAAAGGAGACTTGAGTTCTTTCAGATTAGATTAACAGAGATGTCTGATATGGGGGGGAAGTTTAAAAGGATTTTAAATTTTCTATATCCTACAAAACTTAAAACACAACACACATCCTGTTTCCATTAACAGTGTAGGTCAAATCAAGCAACCAATACAAAAAAGCTCACTTGGTAAATGACATTTACCTTTTAATCCACTAGGGGAAAAAAAAACCTTAAGTGGTTTTTAAATGTAATATATTAAAAGCGAAGACTTTAAAAAAATAAATAAATAAAAGCAAAGACTTGAATATAACTTTTGGATAATTAGGTAAGAAAAATTATGAAAAGCTCAATTTATCATTTAAGTTATCTTATGATCAAAATATTTTAGAGGATGTTTTATTCCACACTTCAAAAAACATAACCTAGTTCATAAATTAGTCATACATTTTATCTTTAACCAGTATGTGAATAAATTATGCCTAGAATAAAAAAATTGAAAGGCAGATATTTTGGTTTACAAAAACTTTCTTATTTTAGAAATCTGTTCTTATTATTGACAGCTTTCTAAAAAGCTCTTGTGTAGCTAATGAAGATGTAAGAAAAACCAAGAGCTTTTGTTGCTTTTAAAATGTGACTATGTTTCCTTTACCTCATATTTAATACAATAAGCTCTGTGCACAAATGCTGAGTAAATATTCCCTATAAATAGGAACATCACATTTTGGAGAAAAGAGAGGCTTCAAGATATTTCTCCATTTTGCCAAGACTGGAGAAGACAGTTTTCAAAGTTTTCTTTGAAGTCTACAGTATCAAACTTTAAGTGTAGAGAATTTAAGTTTCTATTCTGTCTCTAATTCACTAATGTCTACAGCTTTTTAAAGAGAGAATACATTTTAATAAGAATATTCTTCTAGTGACATTTTCTAAACTATTACCAAATAATTTTCCTCAATATTACTGCTCAAGTATCAACCATAATTCATTTTGTTTTGTTTTTAGCAAGTTAACCTTCTAAGTTTCCATTTCAGCAAATGACTACTTAAATAGCAAGTTGTCATATTGGTAAACACAATCCAGAAATTAAGAGAAATTAGTAAAGTAAGAGAAATTAGTAAAATCAGAATTAAAGCACACAAAAATGCATTTTTTAAGAAGTGCTACTAATATAAAAGGAACAATCCAGATACCCAGACCAAAAAAAAAAAAGCCAGTCATTCTTCCTAAGGCAATGCTATCTAATAAGGAAACTAAGCAACATTAAAATTCTTGTCTCTATTCCCAGAATACATTACCAAACAATGTTATTGTAACAACTTCCCACCAACTGTTAGGAACTGAGAAGGCAAAATTTAGGAAGAAATGTTCACTGTAAAGACTCATCTGTGGGTCTCAAAGTGATGAAGTAGCAGGGTACAAAATTATAGAACCAAAGTTAACACTGAGCAAAATGTATGTCTGCTTTGGTCAAGTGGAATAGTATGGAAAATAGATGTTTATAGTATGGACCTACAAATGTCACTCTAAATAAGTATTAGATTGATGTAGTAATTTAGGCTAAGCCACAGCAGTCAAGCTAGTTTAAAATTAGCTTCTTCGGGAAACCACAAGTGAAACAAAGAATTAACCAAAGGTAACACTTTTAAAAGGTTCTCCCTGAGGCCTGAAGGATCAGTTTTGCTTTTATTTGTTTTGATTTTTATTTTTGTTGAACATAGCCTTTCAAATGAAGAACCATGGAACTATGGAAAGAAAAGTAAAACTGTCTAACTGATGAGGGTCTATCTTCTTTTAAGAGCAGGTGGTAAAAGAAAGCAGGCAACCTGGCATAGAGGCCTATTGGGCAAAAACCAGCAAATGGATGTGGGTGGCAAATCAATTTACAATTCTTCACAGCTATTTGAGTTTAGATACGAAGGGGTGGTAGAGAATAGTACCTCCCCCCAAGGAAGGACACAAGGTATGAACCCCACTGCCTGGGTTCAAATTATGGTTCTACCTCTAACTAGTTATAGACTTTGAACAAATGAGGGAATAGTAATCAATTTTCTCATTTAAAAATTGAGGATAATCACATTACTCACTTCCTAGGGCTGTCTGTCAGGATGAATTAATATATGTAAAGGCACCTGAAACATTACCTGGCATATGGTAACACATATCAGCTAACATCATTGTCACGACCTTAACTTAAAAAATTCCTTTCATTTGGAGATTTTTAAATTTGCTCTAACTAGCTGCTTGAGTTTTATTTATACTTCCCAGATAGGAAAAAAATTTCCAAAACTTATAGCTACCTAATTATACCAAAAGAGGTTATACCACTTTCCCTCTCTACCTCTTCAGTTTAAATTTTTTGTTTTTTTGTTTTGTTTTGTTTTTTTTAAAGGAAATCAAAAGTACTGCCTCATCTCTGAAGTGTCATCTGAGAAGTGGCAGAAAATTTTAGATCTGAAAGTTACTTCAATGAAATTTGGAAAAGGTTATCCACTTTGGAAAAAGTGAGGGGAAGCAGGTGACTAGTTTGCTAAGAAGTTCAGTATAAGAATCATTCTATATATGCTAACCCAAAGTATAGAATTTACTACTATGAAGCATACGCAGAAAATAATTGGTAAGTTAGGCTAAATGCACATTTACAGGTTTTGAATCTGCTCCTCCGCTCTCCCTGTAGTTTCTCCCTGGTTTACATGGCTATCGCTCTCCTGTCCTCCCGGTAATTTCTCAGTCTCCCCTATCCCCTCTTTTCCTTGTGCTTGCTCCGACTCTGTCAGAAACCAAACAAACAAAAGAGTCACAGTCAATTAGTAACTGAAGTAAAAAAAGACAAAAATGCTACCTGCTTCCATGTAAAGTGTGATGAGAAGCCTGAATCCTGGTTTATTCCCAAAGGATTCTGACTCTGACTTTCTATTAAGAAAGTCAAGTGTGTTGCCAGGAAATATCCTTAAAATATTTAACCTTTTAAATGGCTCATCAGATCAATAAGCACACATTTCCCATGTTTCAGAAAAAAAGTAACCAGATAGACTGGATTACAGAAGGAGAAAATGAGGATGGATGGGAATGTGAAAATGAAAATCTTATTGCAACACAAGGGGTAAGAGCCTCCTCCTTCAGCCATTCTGTTCCTCTGTAGAGAGTTGTTTGCAGGAACAAAGTGATTCATAAGCTGAAGCAGATAATCTTAATGCCTTCCCCATGTAAGTACCTCAGCTTGGAGAATTTTTCAGTTCAATAAAAAATTATCTTTATTTCTTAAGAGCTTAACTTAAGAGTAACATAAGAGATTTCCACATTCTTAACATGATTCCTATATTTTAAAATAAAATTTAACTTTCGTTTGGAATGCTGATTTTATTTTACAATGGAATGATATAGGAAATAAGATAAATAATCTTAGAGAAAATATGAGATTGGTCTGAGGTCTCAGTAAGAAAACTGCTATCAGGCAGTTGAGTTAATAAAACATTACCTGAATTAGAGATAGCATCATAATTAGACAGTCAATGTAAAGTACAAATTTTAATAAGTTTTAAAAATTTTAATTATTAAAAATTTTAAATAATTATAAAATATTTTGTAATTCATAAAAAGTTATAATTTTAAAATTTTATAAAATAAAAATTTAACTTCAGTTATCTTCATAATGAGAGCAAGTGTTTAAATGTCAAAGATCAAAACTAAACAACTAGGTACCTAATAGGTACTATATGACACAGGAGTTTCCCCACTTACTTTGAAAAGCAGGTGGGCACACTATAAATGTTTGTTGGAATGGATCTGTCTGAGTGCAAATCTGGGTGGTTCCAGGCTGTAAGGAAACACCCTGCTGGGCCACTCCAGGAACTGGTGCTGCAGATGATGGGTACAAAGCTGACTGGTAGTTAAGCAGTGAGACGTCTGAATTAGCCAGAGAAAGAGTAGCAGCTGCTGCGGTAGAACTGGAAGCTAGAACACTGGCCTAAAAACAAAAAGATGACAGTTGAATAGTGGCATAAAGTGAAGATTATAGCAGTGTTTCACGTAACATATCCAGAAAAACTTAAAAACATTTAAAAATGTCATGTTAACTGTCTATGAAGAAATGAAAAGTGGTCCTGTACTGCTTGATGCTATCTAAACCTCTACATCTCTTGAGCAAAATTACTGGGTGTGAGATCCTACCAAATCTCACATATTCTTTCATTTAAAAAGCAGAGCTTGCTAAGAAAATAAAAAGATTACATCTTCAGAAAACTACTTAAATCAAACTATATCTGTTTAGCAAACAAATGCAAAACAACTTTTAAGGTAAGTTACTGGAAATACCAAGCAAACTCATAGAGTACTGTTGGTTGGGGATGGAGGTGAGGAGGAGAATGGGTGTAGAAACTTCAAGTTATAAGATGAGTAAGATTCTGGGAACCCAATGTACAACACAGAAGAAAATTAATTGGAAACACCCTTCAAGACATATTAACAGAGAGATATTTGGCTAAAGTGTGTGTGTGTGTGTCTGTGCGCGCGCGTGTGTGTGTGCGCACGTGTGAGAGAGTACATATATCCTGCATATTGAGAAATACATGCTTATATCTTGACATTGGTACAAATTCTCAATAGGCAAGAAAACTGACATCAGGTAGTTCAAAGAAGAAAATATTTTTTTTTATTTAATTTATATATATTTTACATCATTCACCTATTTTATATATTTCACCTATAAGTGAAACCATTCAATATTTTTCTTTTTCCTTCTGGCTTATTTCACTAAGCATAAATCTCTTCCAGCTCCATCCATGTTGGTGTGAATGGCATGAATTTATCATTTTTGATTGCTGGGTAATATTCCATTGTGTATATATGCCATGTTTTCATAAAGAAGAAAATATTAATTGAACTTCTATAATGCATTGGGTAGTACCATAACTAGATAAACAACTAATGCTAAAAAAGGCAAATTTGGGCCTCCCTGGTGGCACGGGCGGTTGAGCGCCACACTGTGAAGCTGTCTGCAGTCTCTGCAGTGCGGGTTCGATCCCGGCTGGCAGGGGAGAATCCCACATGGCGCGGCAGACCTCTTCTATCTCGCTTGCTGCTCCCCTCAGCGGTGTGTTTCGGTAGTCTGCCTGTTCTGTTCCCCACTCTGTCTCTGGTGAATCCTCTCACCCTTCTGCACATATGGCATGTACCCCGGTTCTTGCATAAATAAATAAATCTTTAAAAGATTAAAGTAAAAAAGGTAAATTTGACTAACCAGTAACTAGTACAACAGTCTGTTCCATTTATTTTACTATGTTAAGACTGTGAGGGCACGGATTAGGCCTTTGTATTTAATCTTTGTCAGTGTGTGGCTGATAGGCATTATCACTCTAGCCTATCTTCCATCACTCTGTCAAGTGGAAAATTCTTATGAAGCAACAAGACCACCAAAGCAAAGCCTGGTTTCTTTAGCTCAACATGCATTCTTCCTAGTTTCTATCCCAATAAGTTTAAGATTCCAAAATCATTTACTAAATACCTGATTGTGCACTGTATTGAGTTGGTTGCTGAAGCTCATGGTTAGATTTGTGCTTGTATTTGGGGCAACATGGGTAGTGAAGGGACTCTTGATCTGACTCACTGTATCATACATGTGCACCCTGCGCTTGCAGATCTCCATGTTCTGGAAACAAGACTTAACACTGGAAAAAAGAGATTAAAAGTTCACTGAAATGCATGCTGAGAATTAAACAGACAACAAATAACACAAGATTACTAGAGACCAATGTTCCATTTTCCTCTGAGTACTCTGAGTAAAATGAATCAAGAGTTTTTATAACCATAAGGAGGAAAAATACACATTTAATTTTTAATCTCATGATTTTTCAATGACAAAGGAAAGTACCAGCCAAATATACAAGCACCAACGCTGCTGCTCACATGACAGTTTCATTTAACTACAGGCTGGTGACTCAACAGAGAACCACATCATGGCAAAAGAGCCCCAGAGACCACAGTACTCACTGATTGCTATGCGGAAAGTCCAGAAGGTGAGTCATTGTCACAAATTGATGATTAAGAGTTTTCAGAGGAGTGATTCTTTTATCTGCATCAATAGTTAGCATTTTTTTTAATAGGTCAATGTATTCCCTTCGATCCGCCTTCTCTGCCAACATGTCTGTTCCCTCTAAGTCTGTAGACATATTCACCTATGAAGGAAATTTTAGAAATATTATACTTTATCCTTAACCTCTAATGCTGGCACTAAGTATCTGACTTCTCTCCAAATTACCTATCTATCTACCTACCTACTTACCTATCTACCTTTCTACCTATACTTACACATATATATATATACACACATATACACATAGTGCTCAAGAGAAAAATCTGAGACAATTCTAATACAGGATAATCATTTTCACAGGTAAGCCCTTACATTAATTAAAATCTGCAAATTGGTAGAGGTTTTTTTTTTTAAAAAAATAAAGCTAAATAAATTCTTTTCATTTAAAATTTGAATCAAGCAAGTTAAGCAAAAGTGACTACTATTATGTAATTTTAAGTTTCTGTTGTTGAAAAGATTAAATGACATAAATGTAAAGTGTTTAAACCAATTTTGAACATAAACGCCCAAATGCTAGCACTTATGAAATATTTATTTAGTAGAGAAAATAGATAAAGAAACCTTCATAAACAATATTTCAAAATGCTAACATATAAGACCAGTTAAAAGGGAGAAATATTCTACAAGTATCCTTCTCTAAGATTTAAATCAATGACTGATTATTAATGCATTTTCTGTAAAAAAAATGAAAACACATATCAGGCAAAAACAAATTGAATCTACTTTAATAGAACCAACAGAAGGTGTCTCTTATTAAAGAAACCGATAAATCTGTGGATTTCTGAAGCTTTCTATACTCACCTGAGCCATGTCATCTAAACAATTAAAAATGTACTTCCGAGCTTCTTTTGATTTGATTCCAGTCTCCAGTTCATGTTCTTCAGGTGTCTATAAAATATACATTTTTAAAATTTCACTGTATGCTCTTTTCACATTTTGTTCTAAATTAAAGCCAGAATACAAAGAAACCAGTGTTGTCACCTTGCCAACCAGAGATGGCAAAGTGTAAGTAATTTACAACCAGAAAATCTGGTGGAGAGATGTCACTTGCTGCTGTCTGGCCATCCCTTCAACAGCTTTAAATAAACATGCAAAAAGTGATGTCGCATAGATCCTGAAGAATGTCAAGTAAGAAGGGACCCTGCCAATTTTCTCTCAAAGCCACTTTCAAATGAAATGATATTTCCAGTGCTGACTATTCAACCGGCTCAGAGGCAGAGTGACAGGGTTAGTCAAATAACTCAGATTCTCAAGTTAAAAGAGTTGGCTCGGAAGTAAAAGGTAAATATTTGATTCAAGAAAATATATAAAGCCTTTTATGTGGGCAGTTAGAAAATTACATTGTCTTGTCATAATTATTAAGAATTCTCTACAAGGTAGTCATTGCTAAATCACTTGGTTCTTCCTAACACTTTAACTACAGTGCACATTACTCTCTATACCCTTTCTAGGATGCTGATTAAAACATAAAATAATCTCAGTCAAATGACTGACATTTAACGTTTTGTTTAACTAAGGGTAAGGCCAAAATGGGTACAATGAAATAATTTTTCAAAGGATTTACTCCCGCAAATATATACCTCCCTTCCCTACTTTTCCCTCCTCTAATTCCAGAATTTAATAACTAAATTTTGAATTCAAAGTTAGGAGTGAAGAGTATAGGGATGGGTAGCATCACAGGGGAGACAGACCTTCAGTCGCCACAGCGGATAACCCAAATTAGGATCTCTGTTGAAAAACCTGGTTGTTTTTGTCCCAGCACTGAGAAGATATTCAGCTGGCAGGCCTTGTGTTTGTGAAATGTAACGAATCTGAAACATCAAAACCATCAAAACATTGATTTAAAGAGCGAAATTATTAAAAACTTTTAAGGTATTATTAGATCTACGCAAAAATGCTACTGCAAAGAATTAACTCTTTGATCAATACAACTGAAATTAACCTGTAAATACATACATATGCTAACCCACTCATAGTTAATCCCCAAATATTTATTCAGTGACTTCTTTGTTACTATGTCAGTTATTTATAAGGAAAATTCAATTTGAAAAATTTGTGTGAAACTTCTTTTGCTCTTTGTAGACTTCTGATACAAAATTCAGAAAACTTCAGGAAGGTTCTAGACAGAATAGTTTCTAGTAAATACTGTTTCACATATTACCAAGATTTACTTTGTTTTTGATAGATTATCAATTAAAAAGATTAAAAAATTTTTCCATAAACCTTTCTTCCTTGCCTATTCTAACTCCTGTTAATTGCCCCATCTCTAAACTGCCACAGAGCTTACCTCTAATACCATAAAATTAAGTATTGAATTTAGCTTTTCTTTCCCTCCACAGTACCTACTGTGTTCATTCATTCAACATTTATTGACCATCTACTATGAATTAGGTTAGAAGTTCTCAAAGTATGGTCTGGGGTCCCCAGAGGTCTCCAAGACAGTTTCAAGAGTCTATGAAGTAAAATCTATTTTCATAATAATACTAAAGTTATTTGACATTTCATTCTATTCTCATGGGTATACAGATTTCCGGAGGTGATGTGTGAATATGTCACTGCTCTGATGAGTAAGGAAACGTGCTTGCGTACGTATTTTCCTGGTTTTACTGTTCACACCAAGGCTTGTTCCACAGTTCTCCTCACCCATGAAAACAACAGAAGAGCCAATGCATCTCTCCCCACAATTAACAGAGTTATGAGAAGCAAATTTTTTCACTACCCCCTCCCTAAATTGAATGGCTATGCTTAAAATGAAATTAGAAACTTGTAAATAAGGAAATAAATCTTACTTTCCAACTCTCCTCCCCAAAATCTTCAGTTTTATTTCTAATGTAGTATATATGAACAGACATTGCTATATACACAGTTCTTTGGGTCCTTAACAATTTTTTAAGAATACAAACCAAAGGTCACCAAACTATGGCCTACAGACCAAATCAGACCTGCTGCCATGAATCAATTTTAGTACTATGCAGGCAGTTAAAATGACAGGGTAGAAGTATATTTATTGACATGTAAAAATATTTCACAATATGCTAAGTAGAAAAAGCAGATTACAAATTAAATATCTCAATTATTTTTTAATTACTATATTTCACTGATTCTAAGAACATTTTCTCACTTTAACATCTTTGAAATCAAGTAATTCTTTAAAATTGAAAGCTGCCATGATTTAACTGGCAGCATTCTTTCTTAGAGGTACAGAAAAATGGTGCATTTTTCAATCGATGGTGTATTAGATATGATACAGCCCATAAGGTCCTTATATCCCTAAATTTCTATCAGACCACAAACACATGTTCATTCACTAAATATTTATTTAGTCAGGCAGTGGTGATTTTAAAAACAGACATGGTTCTTGCTCTCATAGACCTTGCAGTTTGGTGAGGAAAACAGACACTGAATATACAATTCAAACTGAATTGGCATTCTGAAGGGAATAAATAGGTTTCTATAAAAATACACAACAAAGGAACCTGACATAGACTGAAGACTGGTGCAGAAAATCTCCTTGAAGTGATACTTGAGCTAATAAATGAAATGAAGGGGTACTGGAGAAGTATTCCAAACTATGGGAATAGAACGTGCAAGAGCCTGTGCTGGAAGGAAGCATATTTTTAACCACTGCTGAAATGACACCAATGGGGCTAGAACATGAAAAGCAAGAACAAATAAATATCAACCTAGAGAAGGAAAGAGTACCATATGAAGGATTTAACTCTTTATTCTAAAAGTGATGGGAAACCACTAAAAAGCAGGGAAGTGGCTTGAGGAAATCTGTATTTTGAAAAAAATCACTCCAGAAAAAAAAAACCTGCAGGGAGGTCAGAGTAGATAAAAGGAGACTGTCTAGTAGCCTTGGTAAGTGATGAAGACAGGCTGGACTAGGGTGGTAGCATGGGAAAAAATGAGTCTAAACAAAAGGAATTAGGATATAAATGATCAAGAGATATGCATGTGCATATGCACATATCAAATGGCATTTTTCCTTCATAGAATTTATCTCAATTGTTATTATATAAATATTTGTGTGATTACTTACTTAAAGTCTGTTTCCTATCACTGAACTATATAGCCTCCATGAATGCAAGATAATTAACCTGACCCAAAGTACTTACTCAACAAACATGATAAAATCTAACACATTACACACATACACACACATACACACACCAGGTTAACTCTGAGGGGTAAGCTACTACTGGAGGTGGAAATTTTTGTCTCTTGGCATCTTTTCTAATTTTTCTACAGTGATATATTTACTAAATTAAAACGCTAAAAATATTTAATATTATAGAATGAAATAGATTCATTATAATGGTAGAACAGGAAGCTTGATATTGCTTTTTGCATAAGTTTAAAATAAAGCAACAGGGCTGTAAATAAAGCAACAGGGCTGTAAATAAAGCAACAGTGATGTAAAGCTGTCTGCAGCCTCTGCAGTGCCAGTTTGATTCCTGGCCAGCCAGGGAGATACCCACATGGCGGGGCAGACCTCTCCAGACTCGCCCGCTGCTCTCCTCAGCAGTGTATCTCAGTCAATCTGCCTGTTCTGTTCCCCACTCTGTCTCTGGTGAATCTTCTCACCCAGCCCCACCCCCCACCTCTGGCCTGTACCCCAGTTCTTGTATGCATAAATAAATAAATCTTAAAAAAAAAAACCTAGAAAAAAGCCACAACTAATATTATACTTAATAGGAAAAATGGAATGTTTTCCCCTAAAATCAAGAAAAAGACAAGGATGTCCACTCTTGCTATTTCCACTCAACACTGTACTAGTGATTCAATGGAAAGCAATTAGGTAAAGGGGAAACAAAGAATCCAGATCGAAAAGGAAGTTGTAAACTGACCTTTATTTGCACACAGCATAATCTCATAGTTAGAAAATCATAACCAAAAAAAAAAAAAAAATCAGAATACAGTTGTATTAGGAAACTTAGAAAAAGTCCAACAAAGTTGCAGAATACCAGATCCGTGACAGCTCATTGTATTTTTATACACTAGCAATGAAATTAACAAAAATAACACCATTTACCAGAGCCTCAAAAATAATAAAATACTTAGAAATAAATTTAACAAAGGAAGTATAAACCTGTACTCTGAAAATTACAATATAATGCTAAAGAAAACCTAATAAATGTCATGGATCAGAAGATAATATTGTTAAGATGGCAGTACTTCCTAAAGTGATCTATGGATTCAATACAATCCTTATTTTTAAAATGACGTTCTCTGTAGAAATAGAAAAATCTACCCTCAAGTTCATATAGAATCTTAAGACCGGCCTCCCCGGTGGCGCAGCTGTTGAGCGCTGGGATGCAAAGCTGCCTGCAGCCTCTGCAGCGCCAGTTCGATCCCTGGCTGCTAGGTGAGGGTCCCACATGGCGTGTAGACCTCTCCTGCTGCCTGCTGCTCCCCTCAGCAGTGTACTTCATCAGTCTGCCTGCTCTGCTCTCCGCTCTGACTCTGGTGAATTCTCTCACCCTCCCGCGCTTCTGACTGTACCCAGTGCTTGTATAAATAAATAAATCTTTAAACAAAAAAAATAAAAGTAAGCGTTCTTCTGGAAAAGTTATTAAAAAAAAAAAAAAGGAATCTCAAGAGGCCCCAAATAGCCAAAATAATCTTGAATAAGAACAAAGTTAGAAAACTTAACATCTCCTGATTTCAAAACTGATTATGAAGCTCCATGTAATCATAATTGTGTGGTACAGTCATAGGAATATAGGTTAAAGATCTATGGAACAGAATTTAAACAGTCCATAAATAAACCATTATATTTCTCATATCTGACCAACAACAAATCAATGGAGAAAGAAATCTTTTAGCAAGCAATGATAGAAAACTGAATACCTATATGCAAAAGAGTAAAACTGGACTCTTGAACCACATTCAAAAATTAACTTCAAATAGCTCAAAAACCTAAAAGAAAGAGTTAAAACTGTAAAACTCTTAGAAAACACTGGGGTGAAGTTTCATGACATTGCTTTGGCAATGATTTCTTGGATATGATCCCAAAAGTACAAACAACAAAGGAAAAAACAAACTAGACTTCATCTAAATTAAAAACTCTTGTATAAATAACACTATCAACAAAGTGAAAAGCAATCCCATGTAATGGTAGAACTTATTTACATAATTACATAATACGTGATAACCATATTATGATTGATACCCAGACAATATAAAGAACTACAACTCAACCAAAAAAAAAAAGAAAAAAACAAATCAAACATGAACAATGGGCTTCTCAAAGAAGATACATAGCTCTCTAGTAAGCACGTGAAAGATGCTCAACACCACTGATCATTAGGGAAATGCAAATCAAAACCACAATGAGATCGCACTTCACATCATAAAGATGGCTATTACTTGAAAGAGAGAGGAAAAAAAATAAACAGTGCTGTTAAGGACTTAGAGAAATTGGAATTCCTGTGCATTGGTGGGAATGTAAAATGGTCTACGCACTATGGAAATCAATTTGGTAGTTCCTCAAAAAGTTAAACACAGAATTACAATATGACTAGACAATTATACTTCTATCTGTAAACACAAAACAACTGAAAACAGGGACTTAACCACTTGTACACCAAAGTCAGCAAAACAGTCATAAACAAGAGCGAAAAAGTGAAAATAACCCATGTGTCCCCCACAAATGGATAAATTTCCTTCTCCTTATACACAGATTGTCATTCAAGCACAATTTTTTTGAATTAACTGTTTTTCCACTGAATTACCTCAGCATCTTTATTGAAAAATACCTGACATATATGTGTCGGGTCTATTTCTGGACTTTTCCCATCTGTTCTATTGATCTATATATCTGCTTAGCATATTGTTTTGATTACTGGAATGATATATTAAAATCTTAAAGTTTAAAGAAAGGTGGCACGCACATACACACACACACACACACACACACACACACACACACACGCATGAGATTATTATTAATCCATAAAGAGTAATGAAGTTCTGGGGCCTCCCTGATGGCTCAGGGGTTCAGAGCTATCAAGCTATCGCCAGTCACCCTGACTGAGTTTAATCCCCAGCCAGGGAGCTGAACTAACCCACATGGCGTAGCAGACCTCTCCTGTCTCGCCCACTGTTCCCCTCAGCAGTGTATTTTAGTAAATCCGCCTATTCTGCTCCCCACTCTGTCTCTAGTGAATCCTCTCACCCCCATACCTCTGGCCTACACCCCAGTTGTTGTATGCATAAATAAATAAAAACAAATCTTTAAAAAAAAATGCAATGAAGGTCTGATACATGCTATAGCATGGATAAAAGAAATTGCTAAGTAAGACAAGACTATCACAAAAAGACCACATATTGTACTTGATGAATATGTTGTATCAAAAGAGGCAAATCTATAGAGGAAGTAGCCAGTGGTTGCTGAGGGTGGGGTAGAGGTTGGGGAGAAACGGGATTCTTACTGAGTTACTTTTTGAAGTGATAAAAATGTTCTTAGACTGATTTGGTGATGGTTCACAACTCTGTGACCACACTGAACACTACTGAATTGTATATTTAATAACTAAATTCTGTGGTATGTAAATTATATCTCAATAAAGTTTTCTTAAGGCTCAGCTATGAAAACAAGGATTCTGCCATAGGAATCTTTTTATGTAACAGCAGCTGCACCAAGAAAAACTACCCTGAATCCTGCTCTACAACAGCAGCATCCTATTTATTCAGCATGGGAAAAATGTTTTCCTCCTACCACCCACAGTTTCACATCTCTGCATCACACAAAAGATCTTAAAACTACCAATCATTTCTTTGCAAGAAATGCCTCACTTGTACCTTAGCTTTTAAACCTAATTTTATTTGGTTCCAGTTCCTAAGAAAATTTATGATACCAATCAATTAGTAAGGTTGAAGAGGTGTCACAAAACAGTTGGCCTGGAATGCCATGTTGGAGACTGTAATTGCTATGAGCAAGATATCTTAATCAGGGGTCCATGTATCCACTTCATTTATACACAAAACATAGTACGTGTATTTTCCTGAAAAGATACACAGCTTCATCAAATTCTCAAAAGGGTCTAAAATCCCGAAAGAAGAACCAATGACTTGGTTCAGCCATTTAATCTCCCTCATACTTTCTGGTGTAAAATAAGGACACTGACTTATTTCTAGCAAGGTAAAACTCTAAATATTCTGAAGCACAATGTAACTGGTTAGTTACACATGAACAACTCATTTTTTATGTTTCATTCCAAGATATGTTGAGAGTCAAAATTTCGGAAGTTGGCAAAGGTTGTATCTACCTTAAAATGGATCGAGTAGTCAAAAATTCTAAGTCAAACAGGGAAAGAGTTGTGTTCCTTTTCCCTTTTAATAATTTCTTTAAATAAATAAATAAACAAATGAGGTGTTTATTTATTTACCTCATTTACCTACTATGTACCAAACATAGTGTGCTGAGGAGACGCTGGTGGAATGAAAAATGTCTCTACACTCCAAGCTTATTACATAATGGTTAGAGCTTTTTCTTTTTTATTTTTAAGAATAAGAAATGAGAATTCATAATTTATCTCCATGGTGAAACTTTCGCTCAGGACCGTCTCCTTAGGAAACTGTAGCATATCTTCTGAAGACTGTTTCGAAACATAGGTCATTTATCAGAATACTTTGCAACTCATATGATTTCCCTCCTAAGTTCTATTTTACATCTGAGACAGAGGCCCAACAAATGTGACAGCTTCTGAGGTCCAATGTGTTTCAGTATACAGAGGGTGCTGACTTCAGTGTGTCATCTATAAAAGGAAATATGAGCTCTAAGTGAAATTTCATTTTTAAAATTCCAGTTCCTCATCCTGCCTTTAATTTCATTTCTTTCTCTCTTTCTTTTTTTTTTTTTAAGAGAACAGAAAAGAGAGACTTGTTGAAACACACCACCAAGGGAAGCAGTGGGCAAGACAGGAGAGAGGTCTGCTGCCTACTTTCATTTCTTAATTTACAAGACATATTCGTTAATCCAAATTAACCCTCTAATAATTATTACAGCTCTAGAAAAGTATCTAAAATAATATAAAAGCAAATTTCTTTTTAAATTTAAAATTGCAAATGCAACTTTAGACTAAGAAGCAGTAAAGAAAATTCTATTCTTTAAAAATTCTTTCTAATTAGACTATTCTTTCCTGCTACACTTCATCTTCCTCTCAGATTTACTTCAGTAGTAACTACTTGCTTTCTATTTCGATCTAAATAAATACTCTTACCTGATCATATTCAGAAGCACCAGGATAAAGAGGCCATCCCAGGAACAGCTCAGCTATCACACAACCCAACGACCACATATCAATAGCTTCACAAAATGGTAATCCAAGAATTATTTCAGGGGCTCTAAGCAAACAAACAAACAAACATTATCTGGGGAAAATAATTATGTTAACTAAGTCTTATTTTACTGTAGGCTAAAGGTACATCAATTTAATGAGACTAAAAGCATTATCTTTGGTATAAAGCCCATCATCCAAATCTCCCAAAACTCGCAGGGCCAGATATGTACTAGAATTCAGAAGGTTTTGCATTTCAAAAAGGTACTAACATACATAAACTACAAATTGGATAATGATCACAGTGGACATTTAAAGAAGCACCCCATAATCAAATTCATATTTCTGAAACAAAATTCATGAGCATTTACAGTAGGCCAACTAAATAAAGATTTTAAATAATCTTGCATTGACTCAGTTCAGGTCCTGCAAATAAATAAGTTAGACCAAAGGCAGAAAGATTTTAGTTTTGAGAACTTCCTGAATTTTGAAATCATGGATAAGGGATCATAGATTTATTCCTTTTATTCTAAGCATATTTTTAATTATGGAAAAACCAATTGAATCGCTTGGTCAATAAATGCCCCTTTGCGATAGAAATGCCTTCTGAAGAGACACAGCGCTTGACAGCAGAGACTCTATAGCCAACTTTTAGGTTCAAATCCTAGTTTCATTATTTAATAGCTGTAGGCAATTACTTACCTCTCTGTGCCTCAGGTTCCTCATTCATAAAATGGAGATAAGGGTTGTTACAAGGTTTGAATAATAATAATAATTATGCTTAAATATTAAAGCTCTTGACCAGTACCTGGCACATAGTAAGCACTATGTGAGTGTTAGATATACAGTAATTTATTATTATATTATCATTGTTTTAAAGCTTTACATTCTTAGTGTGTTTTCTAAAATAATCATTTCCATACCACTTAATCATAAAAAATGGCATCTTGCCATCTGAAACAATACGTATGGGCCTTGTGAAGTAAGTCAAAAGGAGAAAGACAAATACCTCATGACTTTGCTCATTTGTGAAATATAACTGGGGGAAAAGACAATCAGAAACAAAACAAAAATAAAATCAATCCCTTACACTCTGACAACAGAAGGGAAGCGCTCAGAGGGAAAGGACAAGGGAGGGAACAGGAAGAGGGGCTGAGTGCCCGGGGGCGGCTGGGGGTTAACCACTTGGTGGTGGGCATGGGGTGATACATACCCTTGCTGAGGGAAGAGCATCTAAAACGTACACAGTGTTGTAAACTAATGTTACCGCAATAAAAACAAGAAACAAAGGAAAGAAAAAGAAATAATCTTTTCTATTAAGGCTTCAAGTGAGGAACCTAACTGAGCCAACCTTAAGGAGAAGACTAAGAAAATACATAAACTTAGAGCCATATATATATATATATATATATATATATATATATAAACACATTCAAAGCAAAATTATTATCACTGTTTATAGAGAAGGAAACTGAGGCAAAAAAGATACTAAGTAATTTGCCCAAAATTAAATAGTTAATGACTGGCAGAAAGAGAACTCGAAGCTAAGCTGTGTTGTACTGGAATTGGGTATATTATATTGTATCTAAGTAAATAAAGGTTAAGAACATCTCCATCCATATACATCAATTTGGCATGGAGCTATAGATGGCATTTTTTTAAAATAGTCACTAAAATTAAGAGATAAATGGATCCAAAAAGGGGTTTAATAATAGTAACACTAATACAAATATAACTATAATAGGTAACACATAGTACGTACTGTGTGCCATGATCTGTTCTCCCTGTAAATGTGGAGTCACTTAATCCTCATAACAATCCTAGGAAAGCAGGCATTGTTTCTAAATATTAAGTCCTCAATTTTAAGATGCATATTTCCACCCCACATTTTACATCCCTGAAATTAAGAAGATTCTTGCCAATAACGGTATATTTTAGTTTAATGGCAGAACTTCTACTTTCTCATTGGTACACAGTGTTGCCTCTTATAATCCATGATCTGACATTCTGTGTAATAAAGTATCATTTCCATTTTACAGATAAAGAAATTGGGAACTGAGGGGTTAACTTGCCCAAGGCTGCACAATTAGTAAATGATGGAGCCCAGGCAGTTTAGATTCAAGGTCCAAGTTGTTAAACACTTGATTATCTTCACAGAAAGATTTCCTTTCTCTACTACAAGCCATAGAATGTAAATCTGTGAAGACAGCCCAGATCCAGGTCTCTCATTTAACAAAAACTAAATGGAGGGCCTCCCTGGTGGTGCAGGGTTGAGTGATGGGCTGTGAAGCTGCCTGCAGCCTCTGCAGCACCGGTTCAATTCCTGGCCGGCCAGCGAGGGTCCCACATGGTGTGACAGACCTCTCCTGCCACGCCCACTTCTCCCTCAGCAGCGTATTTCGTCAGTCTGCCTGTTCTGCTCCCCGCTCTGTTTCTGGTGAATTCTCTCACCCTCCCGCGCTTCTGACTGTACCCAGTGCTTGTATAAATTAATTAATTAATTTTAAAAAAGAGAACTAAATGGAAAGGCTGTTGTCTCCATGAGGAATCACCTAACAGACCACTCATGGAGTGACTAGGTTTCCCAAACCCTGACTTTCAAGGAAAGTGTACTTATTATTGCTTTTTTGTGTGTTGGGAGGTGGGGGTGAGAGAGACAAAGATTGAGCAGGGAGGATATAAAGAAATTTCCTTAAATAAAAATATCCTCCCCAAGTAAGTATCTAGGAAGAGCAGCCAGCCCTTAGAAAACAGGACGTAGGAATTAAAGGACTCCACAGGGCATAGAAGCTTTCCTGACCCTTGTACAGAGAAAGCAGACGGTCCAGACCTGATGAAACTTACACTGTCTGACAGCTACGGGTAGAACCACTAATATCTCCAGTTTTTCTACTAACTGATGTGAGCTGACATCAGGCAAATAAAGAACCTCTAAAAGTGGTATTAATGATGTCAGAGCCTCTCCTTTCTCTCTTCGTGATCAGGCCTGTGGAGGCCTGCCGGAAACAAGACTTCTAAAATATGGCTGGGAAGCTGCCGTTCAAGGTCATTTTTACTGGCTACTACCATGGTCTCTCCAACCAGAGGGAATGCACAGAGCTTCTTAAAATTGAAAGTGTTTATCCACAAGAAGAAACTGAATTCTATCTAGGCAAGAGATTGCTTATGTGTACAAAGCAAAGAACAGCAGAGTGACTGCTGGTGGCAAATCGAATAAAACCTTTCCAAGGTTTCCCAGGGGAACAGTGGCGGGGTTCGTAACCAAAGCTTGAAGCAACTTCCTGCTAAAGGCATAGGAGATAATCTGCATGATGCTACTACACCCTTCATAGATTTAAACTTATTGAAAAGCCAGTAAAAGTGAATTTGTTTTCCTGTTTAAAAAAAAAAAGGTGGTATTTCTGTTGCAGGTGGCTGGAGTCCCATATTACTGATGGAATGTCAGAGTTCCATTAACTTGGCATGTTTTAAGGCAGCCCAAGTTTCATAGCATTAATAAACTAGAGGGTAAGAGTACCAGGAAACATAAACGTTTTTCTCAAATTGAAAAGGTACAAATTTTTTATTTCCAATGAACATAATCATTAATTTCCAAGTTCATCACAGTGCCAAATACAGCTGACAGGGACAACGCAAATGGCTTTGTGCCAAAATAAAAACTGGGCTTAGAGATTCCTAAACATCAACTGAAGGGTGGCAAATTGATTCTGTTACTCCCACTAGACCTGGAAGACACTTTAAAGTCCAAAAGGCCTGCCACAGAGAGGGGCCTGGCCACTCAATAATGACGTCTTTAAAAATGTAGCAACAATGTGACCACTAGTGCTACACTTCTGAAGTTTAAAGTCTCATGGAAATTAAAAAAATACTAATTTCAGGCCCCAAGCCCCATTAAACAAAATAACCCTTAAAATTGGCTGGAATCAGTTTTTCCATTTGATCTCAACCTGCTTCTGGAGCAACAAAAGCAGCTAAGGATTTCCACGAAAATTCACACAAAATAGTTAACTACCAAATCTACCATACCAAAAGGCAAGTATCAATAGAAAAAAAACAAACAAAAAATTGAAAAGAGTAAAAAATAAAAACAAGGCTGCAGTCTATATAGGGTATTTCATTATCAGTAAAGCTGAGAAATGTTAGATTTACTTAAACTCTAGGAAGGAAAAACACTACATTCATTTTCTCTTTTAACTGAATAAAAAGGAATTATTTAGAGCAAGTTCATCTCTAAAGAGTGAATGCTTTAAACTTTGAATTAATATTATAATTCTTGGAAATATTTTCATTATGATGTCATCTTTCCCCTTGGCCTCTATTATTTCTCAATCCCTCAGTATAAACTCTGGACACTGAAATTCTGGTTCTACTCCATCGGTAACAGGGTAATCCCCAGGGAAAGAGGAGGTTCCAGGTTTCCCGCCCTACCCTAAGGATGGGTGGAGCTGGGCGGGAGCAGAAGCCAGAGGAGCCTGGGAGAAGGGAAGGGGATCAAGACGACTTGGAGCAGGCACAGGGAGCAGAACCTGTGTGCCCGACTTGGAAACAACATTCTTTCTCTTTCTCGTCTCTGCATTGCACACCAGCTGTAGGAAAGTTCCTTTCCATTGAAGGTCTTACACGCTAAGAGTATGTCTGGCTTTACGCGGCAGATGGCAGAACCTATTCAGAGTAGGCAAGTTTGGGTGTCCTGGGGTGTCCCTCACCCTGTCCTGTATCACATCTACCTATATAATAACAAAGACCCAAACCACTATTCTTCCAGGCCCCTTTCTGGCTCGGGCATTCCAACAACTGGGCGGTAAGAAAAGATTACTGACTAAAGCATGGGAAAGAGGGATCAAAGGGCAAAATTCACTTTGGCAGGAAAATGACATTAACTGCACTTAGGGCTTCTTTCTGAAGACAACATGCCCATCCTAAGAGAACAAACACTAAACACGCTCTAATTACTACATCAGGTAGAAGAAGAAAAAAATCCTTGTCTTTTGATTTTCTAAGTTCAAATATCTTCAAACTGAAAATTTCCACCAAAGCCATAAAGCTTATGTCACTGGAACCCAGCGCAAGC
Source organism: Talpa occidentalis (assembly GCF_014898055.3). Lineage (NCBI taxonomy): Eukaryota > Metazoa > Chordata > Mammalia > Eulipotyphla > Talpidae > Talpa > Talpa occidentalis. Next base: position 109,542,249 of record NW_023605305.1, on the reverse strand, counting down.
CGAGAGTAGAGTCGCTTAATAATGCATATCATTCTTGGGCCATTTTCATGTTCTTCCTGCCCATCTCAAAGGCATCAAACACATTTACCAGATCAGAGCTGTTATAGAAAGTGTAACTTCCTCCATCTGCGGCTTAGGTGAAACTGTAAACCAGACAAAATTGGATTGTATGTCTAGGATAAGCTGAAAATATGTTTTCCTTCTCTAGACCTTGCCCTTCCATAGAAAATAAAGTGATCTCAGCTTTAAATAAAGGCCAGCAAGTTTGTTAGAATGGAAAAGCACTGAATCTCTTTTAGCATGGTAAACTTTAAGCATGCTTTTTTTATATGATAAACTTTTCCCCACCAAAACAAGAGCCCCCAAGACAGCAACTTCCCTTGCAATTAGTCTACATTTACACGTACAGTTAGCCAAGGAATAAAATATGTTATTTCCACTGACTGAGTCATGTAGCCATGCTTGTGGTCAATGAAACAGCGGGGTGGCAAAAATTTATGTCAACTTATATTATGTTAGCAAGATGAAACAATATAAACTAAAAGGAGGGCAAAAGGAAGGTTGGCTTTGCAGTCAGAATGAATCACTGACCAGTTAGATTTCACAGAGGTTTTCTGAAGGCAAGAGGGAGAATTCAATGAACTCCCATCAGGCAACAAAGCAACATCAAGAAAACCAGTATGGATAAAACTTGTGATAAAAAAGGAATTGCTAAGCTGCTATTCCATGTGCTCACTATCAATAATACGGTAATAAAACAGAACACTGATATTAAATAATAAGAGTAGTCAAGCCCTAGATATTGAACCTCATTATGCACAGTATTACACTCAGAACTTCTGTTTTAAGGAATAAACTTAACTCCATTTAAAATGACTCCTTTAAGAAATATAGAGGATCCAAACAAGGGATCAGGGGGAAAAAAGTAATTATAACAAACTAAAAATCAAAATCAACAGGCAACTATAAACCAGAGACATTCTGCAGTGGGGCTCCAGGGTATAGGATCAAAGCAGAGGTTAAAAGAAAGTTACTTATTCTAAGTCTCAAGATAATATAAGAAATTAAATAAGTGTAAATAAATAAATAAATAAATAAATAAATAAATAAAATCACTCCTATAGTCAACATCTAAATGCAATGAATTTTTAGGAAGCTTTATTGAAGAGTAATTACCAGTGGGTACCAAAATTTGAAAATCTTTTCAACAAAATAAAAGCAAATTACTCAAATGACAGCTTAAATTAAATTAAAATCATAAGAAAGGGGTAAAGAGCAGCAACCTACCTTGAAAATTATTCAAATGAAATACACTAGCATAAACTAAGCAGCCAGAACTATTTGTACTTATGATATCCTTTACCCTTTAAAAATCCTCCAAAGATAATTTCATGAAATAATTTCATCTCAATTGTTCTGCTTTTTTCAATTTTAAAATTGCTTCTACCACAAAAGAATGCACTTTTTCTTTGATAGGGCAGACAAACAGTTAAAGGAGATCTGCAGGCAAGAAAAGATCTAGAAAACAAGAGGTGATCAACTCTAGGCTATAATCTCCCTCTGACCTCCCCCAGTGGGATGCAGAACTGAACTCTTCAGTGCACCTGTAGAATGTGCTGTGTGTGTGCAAGTGTGGGTGACAGTAGGACTGCTCGAAGACGTGCATTAGAAGAAAAAGTAATTGGAACTTAAATCTCTCCAGTCACGAATAAATAAATGGAGATGATTCTCAAAATTAGCCAAGTTGCCTGGGGCAGCATGAAACCAGAAACCAAAAGCTCTAGGCATTTCTTTATTCCATCTCACTGCAGAAATGTCATTGTTTTATAAAACTATAAAAAGAAAAGATATGAAAATAAGTGAGGGTGGACTGGAAGAATTAATGTTAGTAAGATAACAGTACTATCCAAAGTAATTTAAAGATTCAGGGCACTGCCTTATCATAAACCAATTAGGTTTTGTTGTTTTTTTTTTTTGGTAGAAATAGAGAAACTAATCCTAAAAATTCATATGGAATCTCGAGGGATTCCAAATAGCAAAAATAAACTTGAAAGACAACAAAGCTAGAGATTTCAAAGCTTTGATTTCAAAGCTTCCTACAAAGCTACAAGTAATCAAAACATGGTGGTGGTACTGGCAAATAGACATATAGACCAAGAAAATAGCCCAGAAATAAATCATACATGGTCAAAGTATTTAAGTAAGGGTGCCAAGTTTATTCAATGGAATGGAAAGTTTTCTCAGCAAATGGTGTGGAAAAACTAAATATCCACCAGCAAAAGAATGAAATTAAACCCTAAATTTATGCCATACTCTAAAATTAACTTAAAATGGATCAAAGTCTAAATGTAAGAGCTAAAACTATTCTAGAAAGAAGACATAAAGGAAAAGTTTCATAAATAACCTTGGTTTTGCAATGATTTCTTGGTTATACCTAAATACAAATAGCAAAGAAAAAAATGTACAAATAACAAAAGAAAACAATGAACGAACTAGATTTTATCAAACTTAAAAACTTGTGTATAAATAACCACTATCAACAGAGTAAAAAGACAACCTCACAATACGGGAGGATGTATTTGTAAATATCTTGGTAAGTGATTAATACCCAGAATATATAAAGAACTCCCGAAACTGAACAACAACAACAAAATAATAATCCAAATAAAAAGTGGACAAAGGACTTTAATAGACATTGCTCCAAAAGCAGGATATACAGATGGCCAACAAGCACATGAAAAGATGTTCAATGACAACAATAATTAGGGGAATGCAAATCTCAAACCACAATGAGATACCATTTCACACATACAACCGGATGGCGAGAAGAGGAGGAGGAGGAGGAGGAAGAAGAAAAGAAAAAGTGTTGGCTGGGCATGGAGACACTGAAGCCCCAGTGTACTGCTGGGGGAGGGTGGGTGGGGATGCAAAATGGTGAAACCACTGTGGAAAGCAAACTGGTGATTCCATAAAGCTACTTAGCAAAGAATTACTATACGAACTAGCAACTCTACTTCTAAATATATATACAAAATTTGAGAACAAGGACTTAAACACTTTGTGCTTAAGTGTTCATCCCAGCATTATGCACAATGGCCAAAAGTATGGAAACAACCCAACTGTCCACCAACAGATACATGGATGAACAAAATGTGGCCTCTATATATAATGGAATAGTATTTGGCTATAAAAAAGGAATGAAGTTCTGGAACATGACACAGCATGGATTTACCTTGAAAACATGCTAAGTGAAATAAATATAACACAAAGGGATAAATTTTGTATTGTCTGATTTACATGCAATATCTAAAACCGGCAAATTCATAAAGAAAGGAAGTCAAATAGAGATTATCGGGGTGGGGGAAGGAAGAACTATTGCTTAAGGCTCACAGAGTTTCTGTTTTGGTAGTGAAAAATTTTTGGAAATAAGAGGTGATAGTTACAGAAAATTGTGAGTGTATTTACCAATATTAAATGGGATAATTACAATGTTAAGTAAAATTTACCACAATTAGAAAAAAAGAAACACACAAATAGTGTATTTTCTGAGTCCTTTTCAAAAATATCCTTACAAGAAAAAATATAGAATTTCTAAAATATATAAATTTTAGTTCACAATTTCTATTTTTTCAAAATTTATTATCAGCTTTGGGCATAGTGAACATACCTCCTGATAGACATATTTTGTGGGTTATCTTTTTTTGGTCCATTTATTATTTCATTTCCTGATTGGATAAGTTTAAGATTTGGATTTCATGCATGGCCATTAAAATTAAATATCAAATTCTTTAAAATAAATAAGACAAAAAAACCTGTATACACCACCATTTAAGTACTGGCCCGGTAATTTGAAGATACTAAAAAGTTAGCCATGTTAGAAGCAACTATCTGAAAAAAATAAATCACTAAAGTGTAAGGTACCTGAATCAAGGCCATTCAAGGATAGCCAAACAAGTTCATAACAATTAGGCTGAAAATACTATGGAGAATGCTGAAACAGGAAGAGACCTTGGCAATCATCTAATCTAATTTTCACTATTACACAAGAAAGAAAATGTAAAAGAATAAAATATTACTAGAGTTAAACCTGCGGTTATTTCCAAGGCAACTTACCTGCCAAGATATGAACAGAATGGGGTGGGGGAGGTTGTGGGGAGGAGACATATACCCAAATGCATCACAAATAAGAACATATCTTTAAAATGGGGCAATTACATATAATAGGACTAAAGAAAGAACCAGATGCTAGTACGATTCAACTAGCATCAGAGCGAACTGATTTTTTTCCAGAACTTAATAACCTTCAGAATCAGAGTGAATTAATTTTTTTAGTGTTAAAGAAAATTCTGAAACAAGGCAATGGTACATCTAGAAATGCCACACACATGGAAGGAACTTAAAATACATCATCTGATTTCTAGCTTGAAATCTGTAAATAAATGAATTGTTACATGTAGCTCTATAGAGTGCATGTTAAATATAAGAACAGTTCTCTAGTCTAAGAGATGCTTTTCAGCATCCATCACTTGCCTGTAGTAACGTGACTGTAAGTAGGTTGAGCACACAGCCTTGGAAACGTGACTGGCAGAACCAAAGTCAATGACCTTCACTCGGTAGGGCTGGCGTACCGGGTCAACCAGCATTATGTTTTCAGGCTTAAGGTCGGCGTGGATCAGACCAAGGCTCTTAAGCTTCATCAGGGCTGTGGCCACCTGCTGCAAGATGGGTCTGATATACTTGAGTGGCAGTGGGCTAAATTTGTTCTGTTTCAGAAAGTCATATAAGTTCTGCTCCAGCATCTCAAACACAAGGCAGGTGTGATTCTTGTGCTGAAAGCACTCGTAAGAACGGACAAAATTATACTCATCAGCATTTTCACTGCTGAGGCGGGAGAGGATGCTCACTTCGATCTGCCCTTGCCTGGCATAAGAGGGGTGGTTCTTCAGGATTTTAATGGCCACGATCTCCTTGGTGCTCCGCTTCCAGCACTTAGCCACTTGCCCAAACGTCCCCCGGCCTAGGAACTCCAAGACTTCATAGCTGTTGGTCATAGAGCAAAGGATCTCATGCTGGACCAGCTGGTAATCCCCTTCCCCGCTGGAACTGCTACTCTTGGTGGTCACAGTGGTGGTCGTGGCAGCAGCACCCACCACAGTCCTGTTTTGCAGCATGAGAGGGGGATGTTCTTCTATGATCTGCACGCTACCGTTGCTGTCGACTTCCTCACTTTTTCTTTTCAATCCACATTTTTGATATGGCTCAAGCAAAGAAACGTTGCTTCTGTGAGTCAGGGTCTGGCTGCTTTGGAAGGTGGATGTAGCCGCACTGGCAGAGCTGTCAGCGGCTGTTACAACAATATGCTCCACTGCAGGAGCCGGGAGGAGGAGGCCCTGGTCGTAAGCAGGGAGGTTGAAATTTGCTACCTGGTGAGAGGAGTTGGCTTGTCCTTGTGTGGCTGGAAGGGTTTTGCTGTGAGTATAGTATTTGTCGTTGCTGCTCTGTCCTGAAACATCCCAGCCAGAGGGCTCTATTTTCAGTTTCTTTGCACTGCAGAAGGCACTCGACGACACTGATGGGGGGGAAAACACCTGCAGCTGTGATGCCATACCTACATGCAGAGAAGGGAAGAATTAGACCCTCAATTTTACATACCCCTCTATTAGTACCTAAGAAAACTTTTAGTTTAGAAAAACCACAAGCAAACACTTATCTGGCTATGGTTTTATTTTGTACATTTCCAAAACATGTTCCCTTTTTTGGCCTAATTACACAACCTTAAACACTCTTTGAGGCCTAGCAACAACAGGGCTGTGATTATCTATGATGGTTTATAAAATAATAACAGTAGTATTAACTCAGATGACTGCTCACTCACTATGTGCCAAATCTAAGCACTTCGCCTATATTACTCATTTAATTTTCATCACAACCCTTTGAAATGAATACCATTATTTCCATTTTATAGATGCAGGAACTAAGGCACAGAGAGGTTTAAGTAATTTACCCAAAATAACAAAGCTATGAAGTGGCAGTATTGGAATTCAGAGGCAAGCTCTTTGGCGCCTGCAGTCATTTCACAGTTGTCTTCATTCTCGCCCTGATTAACTTTTTAATCAATTATTTAAATTTAGACATAGATGGCATGCTTATAAAAATCACAATGAACCAAGTTTGGGCAGGGCATTCAATATTGCTAAGTAACAGGTCCAAAAAGATAACAACAGGGTACAAACCACATGGCAAATCTAGCAGATGAAATTTAACACAAATAGACTCCTACTTAGGTCCAAAATATGAATAGCACAAAGCAGAAGGACAAGTGATACAGCATTTACCAACACACACACACACACACACATATACACACACACACGGTTGTCAGAAGTCATGATGCATTTTTGCTTGAAAAACAGAGAAAATATGCCTTGACTTTTCCAACAACCCTATCCTATACATGTGTGTTTGTGTATGTATGTGCATACAGCATACATAAGAGAAAAATGATATAATAGTGTTCCCCTCATCAAAACCTAATTCAATCTTAATCTACATTCATCGAAATAGTGTCCAAAATATGGTGGAAAAGTGAATGTTAGCCACTCTGCTCAGATCATACAGGAAACAGTGTTCAGTTCTGCCACTACACTGTAAGAGCATCATTAATAAACTGACCAGAGAAAAAACAATCAGGATGATGCAAAACTGAGAGGCTCGTCTAAAGAACTTCAGGACATTATCCTTAGAAACACACAGGTAAAGGAAGTGAGAACAGCCCAGCCTTCATCCCTGAATGCAGACAAAGATACCTGGAGCTCAAAAAGCCCAAAGACTAATCCCAAAGCTATCACTTTCAGAATTAAATGCAAACACAACACAGCACACAATTCATTTCATATTTATTTTCTCTGCTCTCAACCATACAACCCTCAGATACTTTGGGGTTCTTACTAGCTTATCCTTATTTTGCTTCACCACTTTCCCCCTTTATAATAACTACTTCCCAGGATTAGTCACCTGCAAAGATCCTCAAGTCTCCATCGCTAACCCAGACTTCTCTTTCTTGACCTCAAAATCCTGATATCCAATTGCCCCCTCCATACTGCAACTTGGATATCTTACACCACAAGTTCAACATGTGCAAAATGAAACATAAGAACGTCCATCCCACCCTCAGTACCCCCAGATTTCTCTCTTAATTATGAGATGGCACATATTTTTACCCAATACTTCAAGCCAAACTTCAGGGAGGCAATGAGTCTCAGTTTATGCATCTATAAAATAGTGATAGTAATACCTGTCTCATGGGGTTCTGAGTACTAAATGATTTAATACACCTAAAGTGCTTGAAACTCATTTAAATCCTGACTTGTGGGCATCCCCTGGTGGCACAGCGGTTGAGCGCTGGGCGGCAAAGCTGCCCGCAACCTTTGCAGTGCCGGTTAGATCCCCGGCCGCCAGTGAGGGTCCCACATGGCGTACAGACCTCTCTTGCCGTGCCCGCTGCTCCCCTCAGCAGTGTATTTCATTGGTCTGCCTGTTCTATTCCCCGCTCTGGCTCTGGTGAATTCTCTCACCCTCCTGCGCGTCTGACTGTACCCAGTGCTTGTATAAATAAATAAATCTTTAAAAATCAATCAATCAATCAATCAATCAATCCTGACTTGTATAAGATACTGTAAGGTATAAGATAAAGATACCCTCCCTTCTTCCCTCATATTTTATCAATTCTAGCTTCTAAGTATATTTCAAATCAGCTACTTTGCTTTATCCTTATTGGAATCATCTAGTTCAAACTGTTAGTAGCCTCCAAACTAATCTCGAATGCACTCAGGGGATCTTATCTTTATACAAGTCAGATGACTGTTCTCTTTCTTAACCCACCTCACCTCCTTTCTCCCCCTCTGTGACTTCCCACTGCTTTTGGAATAAAGTCCAAAATCTTCAGTGGGTCTAAAAAAGGTCTCCAAAATTCTGGTTGCTGTCTTTCAAAAATCTTCCCATCTGACTCCTCCATTCCAGCCAAACGGCCCTTTTTCAGTTCTTGGTAGGATGCTCCGTTTTCTTTCACCTCTGGGCCCTCTAATATATTGAAGACTTTCTGCTGGAAAACTGTTTCCTGACAGACACAAACATACGCTCACACAAGCACTCTCCCATAGACATCACCACTATCACTGCCACCCCCCACCACTCACTCCTCACAACACCCTGTTCTTCCCTTACAACTTGAAATTATTTAATGCTAGGGTGTAAGTTCGATGAGGCAACTTCCATATCTGCCCTGTTCTTTCCTTGTGTAACTAGAACTGACCGCAGGCTCTTGTAATATACAAGCTCAGTATCTGTGGGATGATTTGGCCCCTGCCAGTCAACCTCATATATACATCCTCCCTCATAGATACATATCAAACAGCAAGGTTTTCAAATGCCTGACTTTGTTTAGTTGTTTAATATCTCTCCCTTATCTGTATGGTCTTTGAGATATGGGGGCAGTCTCCACTCCAATACACACTGTCTAATTCTACTTGTTATAAAAGAACAAACATATAACTAGAAAGGAAGGAAGCATGACAAAGGATGTTACAAAACATAAAAAAAAAAAGCAATGTGTACATTTCTTTGTGCTTGAATGCAACTAAAAACCATCTGCACTGGACTAGACAGCTGGAACAAAAACATTCTCAGCCTTCAATTTCCAAAATGTGGTCTGGATTTATTTTAAACAAGAGTTTCTATAATTTACATGAACCATGAAAGAATAAAGTGTAAGTTTAAAACTAAAGTCAGTACAATTCAACTCTAAGCCTTCAAATTTACAAATCATTTTGTTCTACCTATATCAATGACATAACATCAAGCTATAATAAAAGAAAAATCTGAAACCAAGTAGTGCCTTTACAAAATTTACCTGTGAAAGTATATGCAAAGGTATTTCTAGTCCTCATAAAATTGAGACAAATTCTGAAAAATGAAAAAATTAAATTTGTTTCCCATGGCGCAACCTACCAATTTTAACAATCATCAAAAAATACGAACACAATGTTAATGCACCTAAACTTATTTAGTGCGAGAACATGAATTTAAAAAAATGCTGGCAGTAGCTCTACGTCTAATAATATGGGATCTTAAAGTAGTAATAATGAAGTCATGACATTTAATACTTGATGACTTCAAATCTTAACATTGAGCACTGCAAAAACACACATATGAAGAAATTTTTCAGGAAGTTTAAGTGAACAAATGACTGTAACTCTTTCTCAGTAAGACAAACTTTAGTCCACCATAGGGAAGAACCCATAATGTCACCAGGACTGAGACCCGTGCTGACCTCAACCAAGTCAAGGTTCGCTGAAGATACAGAATCAAAATTGCCTACAACACCCGAGACTCTTGTTTGGATAGCACTCTGAAATTCAGCTAAGAAGAGTCCTTTTCAGGTACAAGATAAAGATACTATGTTCCACAAAATTTGCAAATGAAAGGCAATATTCTTCCTAGGCTGAGACCTCTCAAAAATATGGAACAGAATTAGTATCTGTGGAAAACTTACTATGTAGCAGACTGTTAAACAAATTACAAATATTTTCAAATCACAGGAGAATAGCTACCAATAAATAAATGTTACTTCTGACTTCCTGAAAGTGTTGCACCTCTTGACTCCAAGCAATAAACTAGTCTTTTCATTTCAAAGCTGACTTTCCAAGGACTTAAACAAAAAAAAAAAATGACAACATTGATCACTGCATTAATTGCCAATGAGAATAGGCAAAAGGCAACTGGTAATTGTACCGGTAGATAATAAAGAAAATTGGGTCTTGCTATAGAATCCAAGGCTTTCCAAAAACAAAGTAACAGAATTCCCATTTGTTTTCTATTTAATGGGTGCTCCCCGCCCCCGCCCCCCCCCCATTTATGGGCACCCCAGGTAGATAATCTTACTACAAAGAATTCAAATATTACAATATGAATCTAATAGTTGGGTATGACAAGCAAGATAATCACTTTTCAATATTTTGCCCAATGTCATCATTTCCTCCCTGACAGATCATAAATTCCTGCTGCTTTCACTTACTGTCATCACTGCCTCTGCGATACAATTTAACAAATGCTGACCTAAATAGCCTAAAGTCAGTTGTGTATATTGATTTCTTCCTTCAGCACTTGTCCTCAATTCATATGTACCCAGATGTACCTATCCTCCAGCACGCCGACACATAGAGAATATTCATAATCATTAAAGCAGGTAAATAACAACACATTTTCTGCAAAAATAAAGCAAGACCAAGCCTGGGAAGAAGACTGTCACCTGAACATCAAATGCGTCTCTGCTGTACCCATGGTTCTCCACCCTAACTGCACAATTCCGGACGATTTACTTCAACAGCCTAACTTCCCCAAATTGTCCTCTCAAGCATCCCCTTTCAGACTGCTGCTTCCAATTCATTCTTCAACTTACAACTGAAGTTTTTTGTTTTGTTTTGTTTTTAGTGCTTATTTGCACCCCCCTGCTTAAAACCCAAGCACAAAGTACAAAAGCACTAATGTGGATTGCCAGGCCTTATAAGATCTGGACCCTGATTATTTTTATAGCCTAAGCTCATCTACCCTTTCCCCCAGGCACTCTCTCTTCCAGAAGTACTAAATTTCCGTGGGTTTCTAGAGCAGGCCTTGGTTTCTCCTGCCTCGTTCCTTCACACATAACGCTCCCTTTCTGCACTTCATTTTCCCCTTTCGCCTTCTCCTGTGCTAACTTCTACTCCATGTCTCTGCTGAAAGCTCACTTTTCCAGTATGGCAGAGCTGCTGGTTTGGCTCCAAATCTACTCTCCCTTTATCCAGGCAAATGGCTTGACTGTCTATACCAGTCCCTCCCTCTAGTGGAAAGTGACGTGTGAAGTCTGGCGCAATCCTTCCCTTTCCACCAGCAGAAACTCAGAGACCCAGCTTTCACCGAGACGCCACCGCCCAATGGATGGCAGAGCCACAAGATGGAAAGAACAAGGGTCCCTGAACACGGAGAACAGAGTCACCTGCCCTCCAGGGATGCCCACCGCAACCTGGAACATTTACTTCAGGCTGCTACGTGAGAGAAAAACTATTTTCCTTCAGCTACATTATTATTTTGTCAGCCTTATACTGACAAACTTACTCAGGAAGTCTTCCCCAGACCTATACTTCACACTAGGTTAGGTTTCCTAGTAAAGACTCCCATAGCATCCTCTACTATTTAGCACTTACCACACTTGTACTTACTTATTTCATTTATGTATTTAACAAACATATATTGGTCATCTAACATATATTTGTTAGGCACTATTTTAGACATTAGGGTAAAAGTGCTATTCAAGATGGACAAGATCCCTTATTTCCTTGTGTTTACTGTCTATTGGGGAAACACACGCATGCACACACCAAGAAATAGCACTTAATGATAAATACTATGATGAAAACAAAAATGCTAAGAGAGCCAGAGGGAAGGAGAGAGATACCACAGATTTGGTAGTGAATAAAAAGCCTTGTAAGGAGGGAGCAAGTAAGCTGAGAAGTAATTGGCAAGAAGGAGTCCATCCAGTGAAAATGAACCTTTAACGCAAAGCTACATTCTCCGGGTATTTGAAACAAAGTACAGAAGGGCTCAAGTGAGGAAACAGTATAAGCAGGACTCCAGAGGAAGCCAGGCAAGATCACACACTGACTGATGAACCACTTTGGGATCTATTCTAAGTTGCCTTCCCTTATAAACTACAAGTTCAAGACCAGAGGAGGATCACCAGCAGCGACTGCAGTGGCTAGCATACATTATGTCCCAAATGTTTGCTAAAATAAATGACCATAAAGATATCAAATAATTTCTCCATATATACATGGAAGGGGATTTTAAAAGTCTTTTGGACTAAATTAGAACAATAATCACAGGAAGAGATAAAAATTTGCCTTATCTACAAGAGAATATATGTATTAGTTTTCCAAGTAATGTGATACATTAGAAAATAAGCTTGATACTTTTTGAGTCAAAGTTCCCATCCCCTTTCTACAGTACTTCCTTCATGTGAAACAAGCCAGGTCCCCAACTGGTATGCAAAAATAGGGTATGGAACAATTGGTGTTAGCCCACAAAGGAGTAACTCTTTAATTCCATGTAATTTCCGATCATAAATTTTCTAATATTTTCGTAAACTGGCTGAAGGGTGCTTTCTTTCTAGACAGAATATTTTGTTCTAAATTTTAGCAGCTCACGTAAGGTTTTCTAGAAATGGCAAATCTGTAATAACAGAGCAAAAGGAAAGGAGGGACTTTGGGGGGGGGAAAGGAACCATCTTAGTATGTCTGCAGGACAGTCTACAAGCCTGTAAAGTTTAGAATAAAGAAACACTTACCTCAAGGCGTTTCTAGCACAAGGAAAATGTCAAACTAAAACAGAGATCAGTAGGAAACATAATCACTAAGAGGATCCAGTTTAGATTAGCCAGCAAATGCCTAAGAAAAAAGGACTTAAATAAAGTAACAATAATTTAGAAGGTGGAAGAAGTTCTTTCAGATGGATCAGACGACTTCTGCCAGTATGATCGGGGATGTGGAAAAATTAAGAACGGTTCAGAGAAAAAGAGATGTATTTTACTAGAGCAGAAAACACTGACAAAAAAAAAAAATTTCAGGGGATCTCATAACTAAAATCCCCTAATTCCAAGATGAGGAAAAAGGAGACCCAAGAAAGCCAAACAAGTTTTACATAAAGCTGATGAGCGGCAACGCTGGCAAAGAGCTCAGGTCTTCTGATTCTTTCATTAAGCACTCTGGGAAAGCACTGTACTAGGTGTCTTTAAAGATTCCAAAAGAAATACACATAAGTTTCTCTTCTTTAAAGAGCTGAGAATGTTGCTTAAGTGATATGACACACACACACACACACACACAAGAAAGCAAAAAGAAAACATAAAAACAGATGCAAATTAGTTTTAAGTGCCAAATTATGATCTAAAAAATACATGAGGCATTTAGGAAGCTGAGCTAACAACTAAAAGGGAAATTAAAAACAAAAACAGGGACCCAAAATCACATCAGTGATTGTAGAAATGGTGCTTGAATGACTACGATGCTGCTGATGTCTTCAGAAAGGCATGACATATCCGGGAAGAGTGGGGAGGAATTAATGACTCTAAGAAAAAAACTTTAAAAGATATACTGACCTGAATAACCACGAAAATGAAAATAAAAGGGCAGATCAGGAAGCTCATGTTTGCAAAATTACTTTGAATTACAAAAGGACCGGTTACAATACCTAACAACAAGTTGCACAAGTTCCAAGCACAAGAAGTTTACATGGTAGGTTTGGTTCATTGATTTCTACCAACACAACCACTGACTGAGCTGTACTTACAAAAACAAAGCCACAGAATGAAAGAATTCTATTTTCCAGCCAATTGTGAACTTTGAACCTATCTTTTTTTTTTTCTTTCAGGAGTGCTGGTTGGTTTTAAACCTCAAGTTACCAATCAACTACATGAAACTCCAGTGTCCAAAGATAGGATAAACTATTCTGAAAATACCCTCCGCACAAGTTCTACTTGCCAACCAGAGTCAGTATATTTACAAGATCTCACTCACCACTTTACCCCTCAGATGCTTTCCTGACTTGGCTGCCTCCAGTTCCAACCGCAAGTACTTTACCAAAATATCCTCAAGTCAGGAACAGTATCTTAAAGTCAATGATATCCTTCATCATCCCATCGTGCCAGAATCCTAACACAGCTCCCTGAGATAATTACATGTAAAGACCCCAAATCTCCAGCTGAATAACAACTATTTGGGAAAATGACTTGTTAGTAGAATTTTAAATGCCTTACCAAAAGCTTCAGATTCACACATGGAAAAAAAAAAAAAAAGCTGGTGCTGATTTGCATTCTCTATGATGATCCTCATCATAATATAATTAAAAAACCCTACAGACCAGGAATTAAAAATAGCTTCACACAAACAAGAGCAAAATTGTAGGTTTTGCTGAGGGCATCAGCCACTTAATTTAAACCCCACTCGATCAGGAGCAGGACCGCTGCTGTAGTCATCAGAGTTACCAGGAAACAAGATAACGAAGACATTGGGCAGAGAGGACTGTAGAGTCGAAACGAATATTTTGATGCAATTACTGAAAACGCCCGATGTGTCACTCCGAAAAAGCACCTAGGGCTGCCTCAAAATGAGTTCTATGTACAACTGAGTCAGTGGTTGAAGCGGAGAAAACACTCTGGAGCCTGGGTTGTTTTTTCCCCTTCTCCCCACCCCCCTCCCCTGGCCCCCACCTAAACAGGAAAGAACACGCGCCCAGCATAAACACAGGCCACAGCTCGGTTTGTCACCACAACAAACTGGAGGTTAGACAGGCGCTCCTGGAGACGGAGCTAGCTCGGGTCGGGGCTGCTGGGCCCCCAAGTGGCCCCTCTCCCCCCCAAAACAGTGAACGGCATGGGCCTTACCCACGAGTTGTGGTTGTTTCCTCACCTTTTTTTTCTTTTCCTTTTTTCTTTTTTTTTTTTTTTTTTTTAATTTAACGAAAGCTTTGGGAAAGTGGCGACAGCAAAAGTTTCCCTTTGGGCCAGACCTCTAGCTCTGCCTCGCACAGACAGACTTTAGGTGGGCTGGTCCCGCGGAGGCTCCACCATCATTACAAATTACCAACCTGACGATTAAAAAGCATTAGTGGAGGGCGCAGGACGGCTTCCACACCCACCCCGCACGCTCCCCCTTTCCAGACACCGCTTCCTGGCCCCCCCAAAACACACACACACACACACACACACAGAGGCGCACCCCGGGAACCAGCCCGACCCCGGGGCGGCCCCGGCGGGGCGCGGAGACCCTGTCATTTGAGGACAGCACCACGCCCAGGCGGGAAGTGGCAGGAGACGGGGGGAGCTTCCCCGAAAACAGCCCCGAGCGCCCCGCTCTTGTGGGGTCGCGACCCCCCTGGCGCCGCGAGCGGCCGGGGCGCAGGACCGGGCGCCGGGCCCCGGGCGGGGACCCGCCGGCGGAGGCGCCCCCCGCAGGCCGGCGCCCTGGGAGCCCGCGGCCAGCCCGGCCCCGCCTCGGGGGCGCAGGGAGGTCGCCCCCCGCCCCGCCCGCACTCACCGCCGGTGTGTCGGGGGCTCAGCCGCGAGCTGGGGCTGCCGAGAGGAGGCGGCGGAGGAGACGAGATCCGGGGCCCCACCGCCGGGTCATCATACCCCCCGCGCGAGCCGGCCCGGGCCCCGGCCCCCGCCCCCCGGAGCCGCCCCGCGCCCGTCCCGCGGGGGGAGCCCCCTCAGCCTCCCGCCCGCGCCGCCCCCGGCCCCAGGCCGCCGCCGCCGCCGCCTCGGCCCCGCGCGCTCCCGCCTCGGCCTCCCGCTGCCGTCCGGGGCCACCGCCGGGCCCCTCACTCCGCAGCCGCCGTTGTCGCCAGGCCCGACGAGCCGAGCGCCGAGCGGCCGCCCCCATCCGCCCGGCCCCGCCTCGCAGGAACTGCTCGCCCGCCCCGCGCCATGACACCTACTGAGGCGGAAGTGCGGCGCGCGCGGCGGTCAGCGCGACTGCATGGTGCCGGGGGGAGGGGTGGGCGCGGGAGTGGGGCGCGGGGGGCCGCCGTGGGGAGCCAGGGTGGGGCGGGTGCCGCGGGGGGTGGGCCGCCCCGTCCTCAAGGCCGACTCCGCGGAGATTTTAAGGTGCTGGTGGCGGGGGGTCCAGCTGTAAGGTGTTACCCTGCCAGTGTGACATCACCGCCCAGTGTGACACCCGCCCCCGCAGAGGCCGCGCCGGGCCGCGCCGCGCCGGGCTGAGCCGCGAAGCCCCACGCGGGGCAGGATCCCCGCCGTTTACGCTTTGATTCATTGACGTCTGGAGGGACCTCCGTGTGCGGGATCTGTTGGTCCCCAAGACTCTAGCCCAGAGACCCCGAGAGGGCTCTGCTGCCGCCGCCTGGGAAGCCTGTGATTGTGTTTGCAAGTGAGAAGCTAGGCGTGCTCTGAACCCAGCTCCTGAGAACCAGCGATGAGCAAATGCTGCCGTCATTTTCTTGCCTTTTCCAGCTGATAGTAAGGCTGGGTAATCAAGAATGTCTTGTGCACACAACTTCTGGGAAAGTGGATACGGCGTGGAAACTAGGGTATCCTAATAGGCAGTTGCTATCTCGCACTGTCAAGAAGGTCAAGAGGTTGTGTAGACCGTCGGATGTACCTCCCACCGCGTAAAATGTTCTGATTTCTAAAGTGAGAGGTGTTTTTAAGATGACAGTAGTATAATCTGTTTTTTCCAGGCCGCAAGTACTATGATCAGCCCTAGAAAGTGACCGTCCCGCACCCTGGGTATTTGCATGTACTCTTTGAGGAGGACCACAGATGTGGCTAAGATAGGACTCTGCTACCTAGTTATATTTTTCAGATCTTGCTTCGTTTTACATGCTTGACCTCTTTGGTGATCCTCTTTGGATCACCATCTCCTCACCAATAAAAGATCATTTTTGTGAAGATGTGCTGAAGTGGTTATATTACC
The DNA here is from genome assembly GCF_014898055.3 of Talpa occidentalis. Taxonomy (NCBI): domain Eukaryota; kingdom Metazoa; phylum Chordata; class Mammalia; order Eulipotyphla; family Talpidae; genus Talpa; species Talpa occidentalis. The sequence goes on along the minus strand of NW_023605305.1, from coordinate 109,525,732 downwards.
TTTGGGTTTCTCTCCTGACTCAACAGCATTGGGAGCAGTTTTGTTTTATTGGGAACAGGAAAGTTTATTTCCCTAGAGGACAAGGGTTAACAAAAGTGTTCAGTCCCACAGGGCAGTTTTGTTCCTTATTTTCACAGAAACTTAGAGAACATAAAGTCCTACATTGGACTGACCTGGAAAACATCAAGACAAAGAGAGTGGGTGAACATGCCTGCCTGGGGAGCCAGGAAAAACAGCAGAAGCTGATCTCTAAAGGTAAAACAGATCCTGTTCAAAAAGACTGCTTTAAACACACTTAACTGCATATCATGCTTTGGTTCAGCCCAACTTGATGTCTTGCTTCTAAACAACTCTTTTTCCAAGTCCCTTTTCTCTTTTCAAAATGTTTCAAAATTCTCCTTAAGGGAGCTGTTCCTGATTGACCCCCACTTTATTCTAATTGTTCAGTTCTATGTCGTCGTCTGACTACTTAATTTACTTCTTTATAAGTTATTTATTTATAGTTGTTGATCTCTGTATTTTCACTTTTCTTAGATCATTTTCTTGGTCTCTCACTACATAGAAATCATCATTAAATATAGTATTTTCCCCTCTCTGGTATCGTTCTTCCATCCAACAAATTGCTTGTGTGCATGCTCTATACCAGGCACTCTCCTAGACACTAAATCAGATGCAGGATGAATAAGACAGATAGTTTGCTGTCTAGATGGGGGGGAAATGCATGGAGTTATGTATGATGAGACTTTAATGATGGAATCAGGGAAGACTTTCAAAGATGGTATTTGAGCATTGTATGGTCAGAGAAGTTTCCAAGTTTCGTGTACCTGAAGTTCATGTGTCCATTCTTCAAATATCTGTTGAGAATCTTCTGTGTACCAGACACTATGTTGGAAATTAAAGATACAAAGAAGGACCCCCCTGGTGGCGCAAAGGATTAACACGCAACCTATGAAGCTATCCGCAGCCACTGCAGCATGAGTTCGATTCCCAGCTAGAGAGCTGCCCACATGGCACAGCACACCTCTCCTGACTCTCCCACTGCTCCCTTCAGCAGTGTACTTCAGTCAATCTGCCTGTTCTGCTCCCCACTCTGTCTCTGGTGACTCCTCTCATCCCCCTCACCCTCTCACCTCTGGCCTGTACCACAGTTCTTGTATGCATAAATAAATAAATCTTTTAAAAAAATAAAGATACAAAGATGAAAAAACAGGATCCATTCCCTGAGGGAGCTTTTAGTGCAGCAGAGAGGCTGCAGAATATGGAATTAGTAAAGTAGGTTGAGTCAGATTTTGAAAAGCAATGAAGAACTATTAGAGATTTAATCAGACAGGTAATGTGAAGGAATCTGTGCTTTAAAGAGAGAACTCGTGGCAGTGAGGGCGATAACTGAGCAAAGTGGATGAAGACTAGAAACAGCCTAATAAGAGAACTTGGAAGAGGCTTTGATCAAGTAGGGGAACATGAGAGAAGGTGAACAGTTTCTTCCCGGACAACTCAGGGCAGCCAGAGAGGGAGACAGAGCAGTCGCAAATCCTGTATGATACCCCTTCCGGGTCTAGAGCCTACGTTCAGTGTTGCAGGCAAAAGGCACTTGCTCAGAAGCTTCAGTGCTTAAGGCCTAGAAGCTGAATCAACAAGCTAGGCAAACTATAGAAGTGGTGAAGCCAAGGGGCTAGAAAGAAAAGGAGAATTCAAGTAGAAGCCAACATATTGGAAAACCATGAGTGAAGATCTAAAATCAAGTCATAGAAAATCCCTTTTAAAATCTAATAACATCCTTCTTACCATTTTCTCCCCATCCAGTATGTACAAGACCCAGCTTACAGTCATATTTTGCACTTGATTGTCATGTCTCTAGTCTCCTTTAAAACAGTTCCTTAGCTCTTTAATATTTTGAAGAATATAGGCCATATTTTTAATAATTGAATATGATTATTAACCTGTTATAACAGGTGTTTGGTTTGTTTGTCTCCTGTTTATTCATGACTAGATTCAGGTTATCCATCCCTGGCCAGAATGCTACATTAATGATCTACTTTCCCAGGATATCATACCCAAAGGCAGATGAAGTCTCTGTTCCTCATTGGGTGACAATTTTAATCACTTTGACCAGGGGTCTAATTTCTCCACTGTATATTTACTATTTTTTCCTTGTAATAATAAAGAATCTGTGGAAAGAAACCTTAGATCATGCAAATATTCTGCTTCCCATTAAACATGCTCCCACAGATTTAATATCCATCAATGATTCTTGCCTATACCACGTCTCCCTTATCTCTTATTACTTAATTAACCATGAAGTTGTTTGTTCCTTAATGATACAGACTCATGGACTACTGTGTTTTTCAATGGTTTATAATTCCTTACTGTCCTTAATGATTTTGGTGCTAAAATTGCCCACATTTAGCCTGCAGTGGCCTTTTCAAGCTCCTTTGTTTTTGTTTTTTAACATGTCTCCATGCTTTGAACTGATCTTGTCCTTCAAGACCAGCCCTAGAATCAGTCATTTCTCTGAGTCCTAGTTCCTTTTATAGTGAATTGTATTAGAAAACAGATTTGGGCTCTAAGTCCACATTGATGTCTTATAGGATGCTTGTGACCTTGGGTGTGAATGTCAACCCTAGTGGACAGTTTCTGCATTGCAAGAATGAGGTACCTTCCAAAGCTCATTTATGGTGGATTTTTCCCTTCCAAGGCTCATTTATGGTGGTGGTAGCAAAGGGGAATGTGGCAGGCATTGTTCATTGACTGTTCAATGAATAGTTAGGGTTAACCACCCCTGTGTACCAAACAACCCCCATAGCTCAGTGACTTAACACAATTAAGTTTTATTGCTTGCTCATAGCATCAGTCTATTTCAGGTAACGATTTCAGGTAACTTTGCAGTACTAGGGGTTAGAGGGTTACTCAGCTCCATGAAGTCCTTCAGGGATACAGGCACCTTCCAACCAGAGTCTTGTGTCTTCTCCATTCTTTGCTTGGATTTCTCTATTGGATTCTTTGCCTCTGTCCAGAAAAAAAGGACTAGAAAATATGGATGATTGTGTGGGAAGTTTTTATAGGCCAGGCCTGGAGGTAACAAACACATACACCCACTCTGCACACATTACTTTGTTGGGAACTCAGCAACTGGATGCTGCTAGCTCCAGAGAGGCTAGAGGATGATGCAATCTAGCTATGTGCCCAGGAGATTTGATTTCAAAATAATTAAGTCAGTCTCTCTCATACTTATTCAAAAGTCATTTCCTGTATTATTTCTTCCTTATTAATATAATACCAGTTTTATTCAGATAAGAAGGAGGATTCTTTGGTTCCAAGAACTGTAAGGTCTTTCTTCCAAATCAGGGAATAAATTACAATTGATCTAAACCAATCCTATTGATCCCATTTCTTTATTTTTTTAAAGAAACTGTTTATTTTCCATCAACCTTATTTTCATTTTCTGTAGAAGAGTCTGTTGAAGAATAGCCCATGCCTCTTTGCCAATGATAGGTCTAGGGATGGACAGAAGACTTAGTTCTGATTACTGAAATATGAAAAGTCTGCTTAAAGGCTCCTGGAAATTTTTTCTCGATATATAAAAAAACACCTTGAGAAGTAGAAATTCTTTTACTCTTGCCTCTGTCTTCTTTCTGAAACAAAGAAATGAATATACAAGGCCTGGCCTTCTTGTGACCACAAATGCAACAGCATAGATAAAGACAAAAAGGGGTCTCCCTGGTAGCCCAAGGGTTAAGTCTCAGCACTACCAAGCTATTGCCAGCCACTGTAGCATGAGTTTGACCCTTGGCCAGGGAACTGACCCACATGGTGCATCAGACCTCTCCTGTCTCTCCTGCTGCTCCCCTCCAGTGTATTTCAGTCAATCTGCCTGTTCTTCTCCCCACTCTGTCTCTGGGAAATCCTCTCACACACCCCCACCCCATACCTCTGGCCTACACCCCAGTTCTTGCGTGCATGCATAAATAAAATATATCTTTTAAAAAAAAAAAAAGACACACAGTCACATGCTGAGTACAGCAGAGGACACGGATAGAAAGAGTGTGTCTTTGATGACGTGCCTGAACTCAGAGAACCTGAAACTGCCCACTTCTGGACTTTAAGTAAATAAATATTCTTAGGTTTAAAGCTACTGTTAAGACATTTTTCTGTTATTTGCAGCCACAACCAGTCTTGACTGAAACAGGAGAGAATGAAGAGGTTTCCTGGCAGAAGATACTCATGTGTAGTGTCCAGAGGTTCTGAGATAAAAAGGAGAATAGGGTTGAAGAGTGCTAGTGGACTTGGCATTAGAAGGGCCACTGTTGATCTTGGTGAGAGCAATTTGAATGGCAGAGTGGTGGCAGAAGTGATGTGTTTCCTACATAGGATTTTTCATAGTATGAGCGGTGACTGGCAAACTGGGAAGTGTGGTTTGGTTTGCCTGGATAACGGAATCTGTTCTGGTCAGTTCTCATGTTCAACTCTCTGCAACCAAAGAAGCTGCCTGGGTCTGTGCCATCCTCTTCAGCTACTTCTAAGGAGCCATGATCTGAGTGACTGACTGCTCTGTCACTCCTCACAGGAATAAGTTGTTCTTGCCCCTTAAATGGTTTCATGAATGACAAATCTAACATGCATGGTTGGGATTAGAATAGGACTTTTTTCCCCCATTTCTTCCAAGATTTAGTGACTGTAATAAATATCAGGTACTGAGTTGGCCAGAACAAAAAGATGAATTAAGCACATTCCCTGTCCTCAAGGGTCTCAAAAGCTAAGTTAAAGAGATGAATTAGGAATAATGATCACAAGTCTGTGAGGTTGGCCTTCACACCATATAACAAGCGCTGAGCAACCTAAGACAACTGTCTGGTGGTTACTATGGAAGCCTCTAGGTGTCTCAATTGACCGAGTAGGAATGTAAAGAAGATGGTACTGGACCAACAGTGAGATGCTTTTTGTTTTTGTTTTTTTTAAGATTTATTTTATTTATACAAGAACTGGGGTATAGGCCAGAGGCACGGGAGGGTGAGAGAATTCACTAGAGACAGAGTGGGGAGCAGAACAGGGGAGCAGATGACCAAAAACACAGCGGGCAAGACAGGAGAGGTCTGCCGCGCCATGTGGGTATCTCCCTGGCCGGCAGGGAATCGAACCCACACTGCAGAGGCTGCAGATAGCTTCATAGAGCGGCACTCAACCCGCTGCGTCATGGGGAGGCCCCTGCTTTTCGTTTTTAGTAATTCAATTTTTCATGCATAATATGAACAAAATAAATACAGATATCGCCTACTTCCTGAAAGTCCACATTATGCCAATTGGCTTTCATGAAAGGCCTACCTCAGTATTTGCTTGTGCTCACTGAAAGAAATCCAAAGAGGATTTTTGCTTTTACAACAAAAGGTGAAAGGTAAAACTCACTTGTTCAGCATTTGTTTTACAGCAGCCATTCTAGAGGCAGCCAATCCAAACAGCCGAAGTGACCCCAGTAACCTCTTCCCCTCCCCAACACCCCCACCCCCACACTATTTTACACAGGCCGTGTATTTATGTCCCTTCCTTCCTTCCTTTCTTCCTTCCTTCCTTCTTTCATTTAGGGAAAGAAAAAGTTTATTGAGGAGAAAAGGAACAGAAATAAAGTGGGACTCCCAGGTTGGTGGAACCAGGCCAGGGAGGGGCACAGGAGCCATTTTTGCTTTAACTGTATGTTAATTTTTTAAGTGTTTTTTGGTTTTTTTTTTTACTATATGTTGATTTTTTTTTTAAAAGTGTGATTTGATTATTTGGGGGATCTGGGAAAGCTGGAAGTTTTTTAACATAAATCAATAGTAATTGCTTCTTCACTTTCTGCCATTTCACCTATTTGTGGATAGGCTCTATTTGTGGATAGCAGGATTCTGCCATTTCGCCTTCCGAAGGTTCCATAGGAAGGCTCTATTTGTGGATAGCAGGAAGAACCTGTTTGCCCTTATATTATCACACATGAGGGACATGAGCTCTTAAGAATGACACGTACTTCCTGGGGAAAACTGGTTCTGAGTCGATGCTAAGCTGCCAGAGAGCTGTGAGATTGTACATAAACGCAGGAAGGAGATGAGTTTATAGAACTGAGAAGCAAAGAGTCCGTGTATGTTAGGAGCACTCCCAGGAAAATCAGCCAAGTGAGTCCTCCCCTTTTCCTGGCAAAGGCTCCTCCTCTGTGTTGTGAACTGGCTTAGTCTCCTCACTGCCTCGCTCCTACCTGCTCCTCCCCACCAAAGCAGACCTGGCTGTTGGGCTGAACAGTGTGGTATGTGATTGTGGATGGAAATCTAACTTGCCTGCCCTCAAGTCCCACTCTTGCTAGTTTTGATTGTCGCATCAGAATAGGACAGTTTGGGGACTGGGTCCCAGCAGAAATGATGACTTTGGTGGGATGAGAGTTTGAAGAAAGGCCATGCCTGTAAAAGTAAATACACAATTAAAAAAAAAAAAAAAAGAAGACCCAATTCAGGCTGAATTTGGCAATGCTTTGTTGTCCAAAGATCAGGACTAATATTTTCCATTAAATCTTACAGTTAAAACTTCATAATAATTGAAATAAAAGCATAAGTATTCTCTGATAAATGAAATATTTTTACTGAAGTGTCCTAGTCTCTCAGGAAATGTAACCTCTAACCCCAAGGCCTGTGTTGACTCCAAAGCAAGTAAAACATGTTTTTTCCTCTCAAGTACATAGTTATAAAACATGCCTGTTAGGGAATAGTGTTAATTCATAAAATATTCCAGTTATTTGTATTGTAAATAAACACTTATTTTATTCTTCTTCATTTCCCCAAATATGTGTTTCTATATAATATGTGTGGATACACACCCACACCCCCACACCCCCACACACATGCACACACAGTTATATATATAATATATACATTTTTGTGAAAGTTTTGGTGGAAGAAAATTATACCTTTCTCCCTGCAGCTGCTTGTGTGAAAGCGGTAACCAACAGAATTGTACCCAAACACATACAGAGCCCTTTCTTCCCAAAATCCCGATTCAGTTCACCAGTATTTCTCATCACTGCAAGAGCCTGCTAAGTAGCATTCCTGTTTTCGTTTTGGTCCCATCATCCACCTATTTCTTTTTAGACTATACATCAGGTCAACTTATTCCCCCACTTTGAAGAACTCCAATAGCTTCCTATTCCATTAAAACTAAAACTCAAACTTCTTGGGCCTCCCTGGTGACGCAAAGGGTTAAGTACAGCATTATGAAGCAATACACAGCCACTGCAGCACTAGTTTGATTCCCAGTCGGCCAGGGAGCAACCCACATGGTGCAGCAGACCTCTCCTTTCTCACCCACAGCTCCCCTCAGCAGTGTACCTCGATCAGTCTCTGGTGAATCCTCTCTCCGCCCCCGACCCCGCATCTCCGGCCTGTACCCCAGCTCTTGTATGCATAAATAAATAAATCTTTTTAAAAAATTAAAAAAAAAAACCCCAAATTTCTTACTGTAACCTACAAGTCACTTCTGAGACAACATGTGCTTCCCTCTCTGAGCTCACGTCTACCTCATCTTCCCCCAACACATGATCTTCCTGATGTTCTTTGGGCACAGAGCTTATTCCCAGTGGGCTACACCAATGGCACCCCTAATCTTTACCTGGCTGGCTCCTTTCGTCTCATCTTCAGTGTCAGTTCCAGAGAGACACCTTCCTAGACTGTATCTAGCTGCTCCCCATCCCCAATATCCAGTTTTATCTTCCCCTTAGCACTGTGTGTGTTTATGTGTAGTGTATATGTCCTTTGGAATATAAGTTCCAAGTGGGCAGGACATTTTTTGTCTTGTTATTGATTATTTTATATCCCTAATGTCTAGAACACATGCTTTGCACTTGGTGGGTATTGAATAAATATTTGGTGGATGAACAATTAAATAAATCAGTTTATGGACACTAGTTTCTCATAATTGCAAGATATAGAGATTATATTTATAAAGGGTCTGCCAAACTAAGCTTCAGTAGTTCAGTCCTGGGGAGCTAAGAGCTCTACTTTATTTCCTGATTGAGAGAAATAGTATTTATTGAGGGAGGATTCCCTAAAGGATGTGCAATCCATCATTCCTTCAGATTTATTCATTGACTCATTCTAGCAAAGATTATTATTAAAAACCTATTTTGTATTCTGGACAGTGGGGATGCAACAGTGAGCAAAACAGACTAAAAAAAAAAAAAGTCCTGGAGTTCACATTCTAGTACAGTGAGACACAAGCTAACCTCAATAAATAAATGATATTCTGTGTAATACAAAGTAAAACTCAAAATCAACAAGCAACTATAAACCAGAGACACATTACGGGGTGGGGGAGGTGTGGGGAGAGGAAGGATTAGGGTCAAAATAAGGGGGGATGCAATTGTATGGGGAATATAACCAAAATGAAAATCCATACATTGTGCAAATATGAAAAATGATGTAAGAATTATATATAATAAAATATTTTTTAAAAAGTGGTCAGAGGGCCTTGCTGGTGGTACAGGGGTTAAAATCTCAGTGCAATCAAGCTATCACCAGCCACTGCAACATGAGTTCAATCCCAGCCAGGGAGCTGACCCACATGCGCAGCAGACCTCTCCTATCTTGCCTGCTGCTCCCCTCAGCAGTGTATTTCAGTAGATCTGCCTGTTCTGCTCCCCACTCTGTCTCTGGTGAATCCTCTCACCCCCCCCCACATCTCTGGGTTACACCCCCATTCTTGTATGCATAAATAAATAAAAATAAATCTTTTGGAAAAAAAAAGTGGTAAGAGCCCCATGGAGAAAAATTAAGGAAGGGCAGGTGGTGGTTGCAATTTTACATAAGATAAACAAGAATAGCGTCACTGGGCAAGAACTTGAAGGAAGTGGGGAAGCCAGGTGGGTATCTAGGTGAAAATCTCTGTGTTTACTGGGTACATTGCAGTAACTGCAAGAGGGCCAGTGTCCCCGGAGGATAGAAAACGAGGTGTGAGAGATGGCGGGAGGTTGTGTGAGTAAGGCAGACCACTATAAGAGCTTGGGTTTTTCCTCAAAGTGAGCTGGAAAGTCACTGGAGGATTTGAGCTGAGAAGTAAAATGATCTATGTACTGCCTGCTGTGGGGATTACACAATATATTAGGAGACCGGAGGGGTCAATGTTGGGAGCAAAGAGGACATATAAGAGGTTATTGTCATAACTTAGACAAGAGACAAAGGTTGCTTGGATAAAAGTAAGAGAGGTGAAGATGGTGAAAGGACAATTTGAAGTATGTTTCAAGGTGGAGTTAACAGGATTTATTGGTATACAATAGTGTAGGTGGGAGGGGAAAGCCATGAAAGAGAGAAGAGGAAACCAAGCCTACTAGAAAAACAGAAGAGGATTGCTCAGTGGTAAGGAAGCCATTTGGATGTATGATAATGATGTATGAGATCATGAATCTAAAATGAAGCCAGTCAACTGGTTGGATTTCACCAGTGTCCCAGCTGCTCCAGCGCTGGCAATGTGTAGATAGATAGTATGATTTATCCAGATTGGAGTTTTCAAGGCAAGTATCTACATGAGAAGACAGCAAGGGAGTGATATTAAACTGATGAATCACAGGATTCAACCGGGTCAATGTGGGAAGAGAAGCTTGGAGAGGGTTTATGAATAGTAAACTACCAGCACTGGAGATACTTGAGCAAATAACCTGGAGAAATGAAGGTTCAGCATTGAGATTTCAGATGCGTAATTTCTGGCAAAGACAGGATGGTGAGGTACAGGGAAATAAGATCTCTGGACAGGAGAAGAAGGAAACCGAGAAGCCAGAATACTGAAGTCGTTCAGAAGGAAGACAGTGTTCTACAGGAGCAGAAAACTAAATCAGTGACTCAGTCTTGCTAAATGAAGAGGGGGAGAGGATGCTGTAGCTGGTGGCAGACACTTCAAAAGGAGAGATTTTCCCAGGAAAGAATGGTTAATAATCAAATTAAAAATAGAAAAAAAAAATAGGCCCAAGATGGAGTCCCTCAGGTTGGGCCTCCATCCAGACTTAATTCCTACTGCAGTTTCAACCTCTCCCAAAAGTGTTATCCTATGTCTTCAATCTGGAGTTTCCCAACCAGCAAGAGCAGGTCATCTGCATGATAAGACCCCTCTACTTTCCCCTGACAGGTGACTTTACCTGAAAAAGAATCTTTTATTTTGCTAATAACCTTGTTTCACCCTCTTTCTATCTACAAATAACCTCCATTTTGTGTCTCCCTTGCAGTATCTGGATGAGATGCTGCCTGGTTCATGAATCATTTAATAAAGCCAATCAGATCACTAAATTTGTGAATTTTATTTTTTAACAGTATTATGGGTCAGCAAAGAGAATAAAGGGATTTTAATTCCACCTCTTTACCATGAGGGGTTGGGGGAGAGAAATGGCCTCTGCTTGAGAGTGTTGAGAGATCCAAGCACTCAGAGGCGAGCCCATTGTCACCTTAGGAAAGAAAGGTGAAAGGGACTTTCAGAACAGATGCAGAGAACGTAAGAGGAGTTTGCTGAGCGCAGAGCAGGAGGCTGGAGAGCCCAGAGAGACAAGGTTGGGAAGGCTAAGTATTAGCCCTGGATTTCTGACAGCGCTGAGGTCTCTTCTGCTGCCACCTCAGGGGAAGGGCTGGTTGAGCAGACCTGTCCCTTCGGTCCAAGAGAGTCCCCTCAAGGTAGGGCAGCCTGGTACCCGTAGTGCTCAGGCATCTCCCTAGGCTTTCATAATGTGAGAGTTGGAGGTCGTTTAAGTTTTGAATAAGCAGTGAGGCACAGAAGAGGGCCTGGACTGAGGAGGTGACAAGTAATGTTGAGGATGCCAGAGGCTGAACTATGTAGTGACACCAGCTATGTGGTTCATTTCTCCAGGGTAGGAGTTGACAAGAAGTCAGGGACTGATCCGGGCTTGATTTGTAGAGCTGGTATGAAAGGAGGACCCAGAACCAGATCAAGTGCAGTGTCTGGCCCTTTGTCTCCGCACAATGGAATGTCCTGGACTGTCAGCCCAGGTGCTCTGCTCTGCACACATCTTTGGACTCCCTGGGCCTGTGACCTGCCACTTGTTCTTCTGTTGTGCTTTGAGCTTGCCCTTAGGATTTTACAGTTAAAACTGCTCAGCATTTGAGCTTGCTGTGATTTGATCCTATTCTCTTTTTTTCCATCTGGACACAGGTATCCTTGGCTGCTTCAGCTAACCATCCTTCTGGCAAGACCTGACTCCAGGAACCTCCCTACCAAGAAATGTCTTCATTAACCAATCTCTCAACAGACTTTTCTAGACCTGCAAGACAGGCTTAGCCAATGGCACTGTGTAGGGCATGCACCAGGAATGTCAACCACTCACTCTCCCATTGTTACAGGGCAGGGAGGGGGCAGCCCAGACCCCGCAAATCTGCCTATTCTAAATGGGTTCTGCCATCTGACGCATCAACACAAAACATATGAGACTTTAATGGGAAGGAACTTTAATGCAACTAGGAAACAAAACAGAAAAGGCAAAGAATCTAGTTTCTAAATCAAGCACCCAAAGTTACTGGTCCCCTCGTGGGTAAAACTCCATCCAAATGGGACTGGCCCAGAGCAAGGCCCCAAAGCCTGCCACAAGTCTAAAGCACCTTCCAGTGGGGACCCACAGAAAAGGGTCAGAAACAACCAGACAAGCCTGGAAGGAAAAGAGCAAAATCAACATCAAGATAAAAGCTGCCATTGTCACTTCCACGGGTCTCACCCACATCTGTGTCACCCAGTCCACGACCAAAAGGCAAGCGCAGTTTCTTCACGTGTCTCTCGGCTCCATGCGCCTCCTCCAGGTCTCCTTTTGGCTCCATCCTGCTTCCTTCCTTCTCAGTCTCCTCTGCAGCTTCTTCTCTCCCTGCTCAGCTCCACCCTCCATTTGGGTGGGGCAGGGAACCCGGAACCTCCCCCTTTCCTGGGGACCACCCTGTTACACCATAACTACAATTGAAGGCATGGCAGGGAGGATAAAGTAAAAATATGTTTTTCAATGTACTGGATGTTTTGTGAGGCACTTAGGTCACTTTGTCCTCGAAACCCTATGAGGTCGACATTATTCTTCTCACACTACAGATGAGAAAACTGATATGTCAAAAATCAAAGTAACTTGCTTAAGAGTGTGCAGAAAGCTAATCAGTGCAAGGGTGATTGCTCCCAGACTGTCCATCCTGAAAACCTGTGTCTCTTCCATTATGGCTGTTGTGCAGGTAGGAGATCCTGGGGACAGGTGAGTTGCTAGCTTGGGCCTTGATACCTGTGCTAAGTAGTTTGAGTTCCTAAAGGTTTATGAGTAGAGGAAATGTTTTCTTAGTAAGAAATAATTAAGGGCCTCCCCTGGTGGCGCAGCGGTTGAACGCTGGGTTGCGAAGCTGCCCGCAGCCTCTGCAGCGCCGGTTCAATCCCCGGCCACGGGGTGATGGTCTCACATGGTGCGCAGACCTCTCCTGCTGCCCGCTGCTCCCCTCAGCAGTGTATTTTGCCGGTCTGCCTCTTCTGCTACCTGCTCTGGCTCTGGTGAATCCTCTCACCCTCCCACGCTTCTGACTGTACCCAGTGCTTGTATAAATAAATAAGCCTTTAAAAAAAAAGATAATTAAAAAGGTTTTTTTTTTTTTTGCTTCCATTGAGAGTGAAATTAGCAAGCAGATTGTGAAAGCCTAGAAGATGGATGGGAATTGAAAGCAATTTAGCTGATGGAGATGTTTTCCTTCCTGAAGGTCAGTTTTTTCCAAACTTTACATCCCTGACTCCCTAGGAATCTGGTCTCGCCCTCATGCTTTGTTTCTCCAGAGACTGACTAGTAGGATAAGTGAGCTTGGTCCAATTTTCATGTTTCTCAAAGCACACCTTTTAGTGAGCACATCCATTGTGGAACTGTAGCACTGAGAACACACTCTTCAGCCTCCACTTCCCAAAACTACTGTAAATTGAAGGGAGGAGTCAGAGCTAATAGGATGGCTGAATAAATAGCATTTTACTTTATTTTTTTTAAAGATTTATTTATTTATGCACACAAGATCTGGGGTACAGGCCAGAGATGTGTGTGTGTGTGTGTGTGAGAGAGAGAGAGAGAGAGAGAGAGAGGATTCACCAGAGACAGAGTGGGGAACAGAACAGGCAGACTGACTGATGTACACTGCTGAAGGGAGCAGCGAGCGAGACAGGAGAGGTCTGCTGCGCCATGTGGGTTTCTCCCTGGCTGGCGGAGGATCAAACTTGTGCTGCAGAGGCTGCGGATTGCTTCATAGTGCTGTGCTTAACCCCTTGTGCCACCAGGGAGGCCCCTACAATAGCATTTTAAATATTGAATATTGTAAGGGAAACAGTAACCCAGGGCTGGCCACAAATTTTGTGGGATTGAAAGATGACTCAATAAGTTTTCTCTCTAGGGAAAGAACCAAGAGCAAGATTCTGGGTGCTTTCTGTGACCTATGTGTTCAAAGAGAAAGGATGTGTTCAAAGAGAGTGACCCAGGAATGAGATAGTCGAGGGAAGGAGATAGCTAAATAAAAGCACTGTGGCTAAAATAAAGACAAACTTAACCATTCTGAGAATTCCCTGTAGGCACTTATAGATTCAGAGGATTGTAAGGACATAGCAGAATCTTTCAATAGTGATGAAGGTGGGATGTCCTTGGAAAGAGTAAGGGGAAGCACCATGAACCCAAGACAGCTGTGGCAGTGGTGGTTACAGAGGCTAAAGGTGAGGGACCCGAAACAGACTGACGGCGACCCACCAGTGGTAGTATCAAACATATGTGCACGTGGAAGCCCAGGCAGAATTTCTCCTGCTTAAGAACCACACCAAAATGTGAGAGCTCTCTGAGTGAACAAGAGATAGAGAACCTGGGCCCAAATCTCTTAAGGAAAGAACAGGCAGACTCTCTTTTTTTTTTTGAAAGAATTATTTATTTATGCATACAAGAACTGGGGTACAGGCCAGAGGTGCAGGGGTGAGGGAGGGTAAGAGGATTCACCAGAGAGAGAGTGGAAACAGAACAGGTAGATTGATTGAAACACACTGCTGAGGGGAGCAGCAGGTGAGTCAGGAGAGGTCTGCTGCGCCATGTGGGTATCTCCTTGGCCGGTGATCAAACTCGTGCTGCAGTGACTGTGGATAGCTTCATATGTTGCATCTTAACCCCGTGCGCCACCAGGGAGGACCCCAGACAGACTCTCTTACCTCCTATTTTCTATAACAAGGGGCAGTCTTGGTCTTGAGTGCTGATGGTGCCCAAAGCCCCCCAGGCAAACTTCTCTCTCCAAAGGGACTTTAGCCACTTTTAGTCTCATTTAGTCTCATTTTAATCACATTTAGTCTCAGGAAAAGTACAAGTTTTCCCACAGATTGTGAAATAACTAATTGATCCCTAGGGAACTTGCTTTACCCCAGTACCTGCAGCCTAACTGCAAGGTTTTCTAGATCTAAGGGGTCAACCTTAGTTTTAAAAAACAAATCAGCTTCCTAGAGATATATGCTATGCAGCATTTTTATGAGTGTTGGGAAACCAAACAAATGAAGCAAATGCCAATCTGTATTATAAGGTAGACAAATTATAAGGCAGACAAATAGGATGGAATTTTCCCATCATTAAATTACAGACACGCCACCAACAACTGAGTTCCTCAAGGCCTGTGCTTCTCATCCCCTAGCTGAATTTACAGATCCCAATTCAAGGAATATGTGTGACCAGCGTGAGTCCACAGGTTCCCGTGTTGCCAGAAGATAATGCCAATCCAGGGGCCTTGCAGTGCAGGCCACCCTATCTCTCCCAGCCACCTTTGGGCAGCACAGCATAGAAATGAGACAGCTAGAGGCTCCTGGAGGAAGTCCAACTAAGCATTGCTCACACAGCTTAGTAAATATTTACTAACTTATGAGATGAGGTTGTAAAGGTTAACATGTACCTTTCAAATGACATCATTTGTACTTAATGTGTCTTTATTTTCATACTGCCCTGTTCTGCAGCTTCTCTGGAGGTCAACTGGGCATCATTTGCATCAAAAACATAAAACTGTGATCCTACTTCCAGTAATTCACTCCAAGGAAATAAAAATTCTATGAGATATGCATAAGAATGCTCATTGTACTATGTATAATTGGGGGGAAAAGAGCACACAAAATGTTGAATATGGAAATAGTTTTAATTAAGGTAGACTCCCTGAGAGGGCCTTATACAGCTATTAAAAATGACACTTTAAGTAGTATTTAATAACATGAAATTCTTAATATATTAATATCGTAAATATATTAATTCATTATATTAATATATTAATTTACTATATTAACATAGTAAAATCAGGATATAAAATTATATACGGCATTACCCTGACTTTGAAAAAAAGTTATGTATTTAATATTTGCACGCCAAGAAAAACGACTAGAACAATTGAGCTGCAGGAAGGAATTAGAATTGATTTTTTTCTTTACATTTTCATAATTTCCAAAATTTCTTATTTTATATACAGAACATTTTTAAAGAGAGAGGCAAAGAGAATCAGCATTTGAAACACCCACCGTGTAGTAGGTATTGAGTCTTTTACCAACTATCTAGCTTCTATAGCAGTCAGGAGAAGTAGGTATCTCAGTACCTGTATTACAGATAAGGGGCTGGGGCTCTGCTGTTTGCTCTGCCACTTGCTTTAGCTGCTGTGCTCCTAGAGGGTCCAGGGAGGCTTATAGTGAAGGTCACTGACAAAACTGAGCTGTGCACAGCTTGCCCAAGAGCCAGGCCTTATCTTGCTTTCTAAACTTTTCAAATCTTCCCCCAGAAGTAGAAAACTTTCTCTTGACAAGAAAGGCTAAAGACCAGGATTCCATTACGAAGCAGTTTTCACCCATGCCCTAAGGCCATGGTCTCTGCCATCCTTATTGGTATGGCATTTTGTCAGGCGGCGAGCAGGCCAGGGCAGAATTCCCTGCACACCCCCCCCAGCTAGCTCCCTGGTCTGCCTTGGATACTAAAACAAACAGGCTGTGTGCTCTGGCTCCCTACTCAATCCAAAGGGGGGGGATTGGGGGAGCAGCAAATATCTCAGCTATGTGAACTATCAGGAATATCTGGCAATGCATTTGATCTTTTGTGACTTTATTTCAGCCAAAGAGTCAGGACCTTCTGGCAGCTAAGAGCCTTAATGTTCAGCTGTGTTCCAGGTACTCCCTTGGTGAGGGGTGCCCAACCCCCCAGCTGGCTGGGTTCCAGATAGGTCCCCAGTGGCACTGCTGCAAACTCTCATGGAGGCAGAGGTGGAATTTTTCTTCACTGTTCCAAGGCTCTTCATTGCTTCCTGTTCCTTCCCAGAGGCAGAGACAGGAAGTCACTTGGATGGGGTCATAGCAAGTCAATGACATTCAGGATTGAAACGTGCTGCCTGGATCACCACTTTATCCTCAAGCGCCACAGCTGCTAACTTAAAAAACAGAACCACCTAGGGATTTTTATCTAGGAAGGGGGAGAACCACAGAGAATGGCACATGACACACCAAGTAACAATGGAGGGAATGACCTGGCCCTTCTGGATTCAGGCTCATTATCTTCTACACCCCCATTTTCAAAAAAGTTGGCGAACACTGAGCTGAAGTTTTAAGTTACTGCAGGACTTAGCAGAACCTTCAAGGTGCTCATGTCTACTGTGAAAAATGTTTTGGGATCCCCATGAACATACATTGGGGAACGCTGCTCTGGGGCGATTCCATAAGGACCTTGTGAGGACAGAATAGAGGGCCCAAAACACACTCTCCCTACCAGCCATTCTCTTCAAATCTGCGATGTTGGATCAAATGAGGTTGTCATTCTACACTCTCCTGTCTACTCTGGCCAAAGTTTATGGTATTTTTCCACTTGCTGATCAAAGCCCCTGGAAGAGAACCCTGCCTGGAAAAAGTTCACAGGTGTCAGAAGGTATTTTAGTGCCAGGCCCTTGAACTCAGGAGCGAGAAGAGGGGCAGCCTGGCTGCTGTGAGACAGGGTAGAATCCTGGCCCAGCCAAGTGTGCTGGGTCCCTGTGGCTGTGAAGCCAGCGTTGTCTCCCCTGGAGACCAAGTGAGACCCTGCACCAATTTCCTTCCCAGTTTCTGGTGAAATAAATTCCTCATCTGGAGACCTTAAGTGCACTGAAACACCCAAGGGGGCAGTCAGGCTAGGCCCCATCTTCCGGGACTCAGAGAAAGGAACTGCCTTGCTGCAGAGGTCTGGGAATAACTGTTTCTGGGTCTGCGAAGGACAGCGGGGAGGCAGCTTCCCAAGGCCCCCAGAAAGTCTTGCATTCTTGGCCTTCGTTGAGATGCTCTTAGTTTGAGACTGATCAGCATCTTCCTCAAGGGGTTCAAACACAACACCCTGGGTTTTCGGCCTCTTTAGCCTCCTTTCTAACAACTTCCAGAGGAAGGTTGGTTTTCTAGTGGAGGAACTCATGTACTGCTGCACAGAGTCTGGAACAGGAGGAAGAGAGAGCCTGGGGCTCAGGCTGTCCTGAAAGTAGTCCCAGCAGGCTTGCCGACGGACAATGGGCACCACCCGGCAAGGCTTCAGCGCTGCAACAAAGGCACGGAGCTCAGAGTAGGAGGAGTGGTCAGAGTAAGGGATTATGTGGATATCAGGGTGAGAGTAGTGGATTTTCCGGCTTGTGGGGAGGATGGCAATGGTGGGGTGGCTGTGATTCCACCGCAGCATGGCGGAATGGCGGATCTCCATGTGGTTCACGGCATGGATGCGGCCAGCCTTCTCCTCCACCGTGAACACATCTGCCAGGCCCAGCAGCTGGACCAACTCCAGCCGCTGAGGACTCAATACCACCCAGGTCCGACACTCCAGGGCCAGCTGCTCCAGCAGTGACTCTTTCCCCAGGCTATAAAGTCCTGAAAAATGTTAAAGGGATTGAGGAAAGGAAGAGAATGAAGCTGCTATGAAATTCCAGTAAATGAACTGAATATTTAACAAAAATACACAAAATTAATGTTGGGGAGTCTCAGGGAGATGGCTTTTGAGCTATATGGAGAATGGGGAGAGAGGTAAACAGAATTCACTCATTTCAACAGAGAAAGGCATCGACCAGTGGCTAGGCACCGTGAGAACAAGTCTCAGCTCTCCAAGGGTATAATCTCCAGAGACCTAGAAACCATGTAGTTAAGGGCAGTGGAGGTGATAGGTCCAGAAAAGTATCTACCATATGAGGTCATGGGGTTTCCTGAAAATGACATCTGAGCTACGTCTTCAAGGGTGGGTCTGAGTTAACCTGACTAAGTCTTCAAGGATGGAGGTCACAGTAGAGAACTTTCAAGAGGGGTCAGTTTGGTGTTACTAAAGCAAAAAGAAGGGACTGGTAAGAGATGACACTAGAAAAGGACCATATAATAGAGGGCCTCATATAAACTGCTAAGGAGGCTGGACTTCATGCTGTAAGTGAAGGGGAGCTAGTAAGGAGCCTGAAATGGGGACATGGCTAATTCTAATCATAGACATAATATAACCAGAGCAGTTATGTTAACAGTGCTGTTATAGTAACACTAAGCAGTATTCTCCAACAGCCGGCTGACAAGGCGTTGTAAGCAAAAATATTAGTTAAAAGGCCTAAATAGAACTTACACGGGAAAAAACAGAGCCTGAATTTGAATAACGGTGGTGGTGACAGATGTGGGAGAAGTTGTTTAATAGTCATTCTCAGATCTTTTCTGAAGGTGTATTTCAAGTTCTTACGCAGATTATGAACTTTATCAAAGAATTTATATTTCTTTTATATTCCCCTTATTCTTCACCTAGCTCAAAAATAGCTGATTTTTTTCTCTCTCCCTATCCTGGCCCCCTCCTTCCCTTAAAACCTCTTTTAGGTCCTTTTCTGCTAAAAGATATTTTACTCATCCTTCTATCCCCAGGGCCTATCAAAAGAGTATTTGGCACATAGTAAGGGCTTATATATTTGCCAAATTAATCAAGCCCCGCCACAGCACCCTCTAGGCAGCTGGGAAACTGCCTAAAACTCTGGGAAAATTCCAATATTTAGGATGAGAGGTCTTCACAAGCAGTGAAGCAACCAGAGAGTAATGGGCATTCCTTGATCAATTTGGTGGTCTCTCTGGCAGGCATGAAACTTTTTTCAATATCCTTGTTTAACCCCTTTCAGAGGGATTTCAGAGTTTGGCCATAACCTTTTAAATATTCATTACGGTGGCAAAACTTTTTCCTTTTGGGGACTTATAATTTTGGGAAAAATCAAAAGGTGATTAGAACTAAATCTGTTATATTTTTAAAAACAAAAATTGCTTCTCAGAAATTATCTCAAAAGACAATTCCAAAGGAGTCCTCTTGTCCTGTACTATTGTGGAACTGCTAGAATAAGCACTCAGCTGGGTTTTCAATGTATCTAATTTTAGGCAGTACTCTCATTTGAATATCTAAATCCAGATAAATTTCATTCGCTCATATAGCAAATATTTACTGAATACCTCTATCTGGCATTAATTTAAGCATTTGGGACATAGTCATAAGTAACAAATAGTTCAGCCACCGTGGAACTTACACTCGAGCAGGGACAGACAAATAGTAAAAACTGAATATGGTAATGAACCTAAATTATGGTAAACACCGCAAGGTGATGAGTGCAACGCTGTCCCTTTCCAACTTAAAATCCTTCAATAGTTCTTTGTTCCAAGAGCAATGTTGGTGTTTAGGTTCAAGTTTAAAATGGCTAACAAGTACTTTAGCCCCTCCTGCCTCTCCTACCTCCTCACCCTTGTGTGCGGGTCACACTGGCTGCAGCTTCTCTGTTCCACAAACACACGACTTCTTCCCACCTCCACCCATGAGCTCAAGGAGTTTGTGGTCCAGGTGAGTGGAGGGCAGGGGAAGTGGCGGGTAGACAATAAACAATAAGCAACAGCACATTAAGACATGACAGGTAATGGGCACTATGGGAAAGTGAAAAAGTTCCGTTAGTGTAGGGATCAGGAGCTGGGAGTGTGAGAGGAGGGCTGCTGGGCAGGCTGTAATTTTAAATAAATTGGTCAGGGCAGCTTTCATGGAGAAGGGGAGTTCTGTGCAAAGTCTTGAAAGTGTGAACCTCTCCCTCCTTACCCCCCAAAGAACCTAGATTTAGTAGCTCTGAGTGAGAGAAAAAGGAATGGACACCACTCACCGATCTTTATGTTATGTTGTGGGTGCTTTTGAATGAGCTCAATGATCTGGCGGGCAGCTTCTTGTTGGGAGGGAAGAACCAGGGCTGGGTTGCAATTGGTGTTGTCCAGGTATAATGTATGGATCTGTTTCCCCACTCTCAGAGCTGGTTCCTTTAGCATGGATGGTGTATATCGAAAATCACCTGAAGAATACAGGGGTGGGGGCGGAGACAATAAAACAGAAGACTGACCTCATCTACCTCCAACAAATGGGCAGGTATTTGTTGACCTGTGGAGAAACTGTCATGGAGTGTGGCGCTGAACTAATGTAGTATATAGCTCCTATGTGGAAATGTTCCCATCCTGCTCCTGGCTTTTTGGATTATTTTTCACAAGGTTCGAACCCAAAAGAGTGGGACATCAGATATAAAAAAAGGGGTCACTGTGTTCATAAGGTAGGAGAAGTCCAGAAAGTCTGTTATGAGCTAAGGCTGCTCAAGAAAATTAGGCTGGGAAGGTGAGCAGGACCCCGCAGGAGGCCCACCTGTGTAGAGGATGTTTCCAAAGTATCCTTCAAAGAGAAACATGACAGATCCAGGGCAGTGATTGGCATCTAGGAGGGTCACGGTCATGGTCTCTCGCCCAATTTCATCTAGAGGCAGAACATGGCTCTCACCAACCTCCAGGGCTCGGATCCACTGCTTAGATACCTGAGGAAACAGTTTGGTCGTCACAACAAAGACAGAACTCCTCCCTGATTACTCTGTAGATCAAAACTATCCCTTTCCCCAGCCAGGGAAAGCTGGTCAAACAACCCCGTTTCTCCTCCCATGCCCCACCCCTGTGTACAATTTTCAATTAGAATCCGGGAAACGGTCTAGTTAGCGATTCTTAAACTTCTGTAGAAATAATAACCCCTTGGGGTAACTGGTAAAAAAAACTCCAGCACTTGCCCCAGATGTATCTACGAATCAAGGGGCGGCCGCTGGACAACCCATACATTTACCCGGCACAATAAGGTGGATTCTTGTGAGGAGCTGAGTTTGGGCAGCACCGGTTTAGCTTGTGTGAAAAGCAGGAACAGTTTCTTGGCGGGACTCAAAGATCTCCCCAATTTATAGCTACAACCTCCCAAGAAAGCCAGTTGGAAGTCACGCTCCTATTGCGGACTAAAGATGCATTTCTGGATGCAAACAACTCCCACTTTTGTCAAAATTAGTCCTGACTAATGACTAGGCAGTGACTCCAGAGCTGTGTGCCAGATCGGGGTCCCCAGCAGATGCCTGCACAGAGGCCCACGGCGGCCCCCCTACCTGCAGGTGGCGGTGCAAGAGGTAGGCGGTGACGGGGGAGCAGTAGAGGGGCCGGGACCAGGTGCTCGTGAGCCCCACGGTGTGGTCCGAGTGCATGTGGGACAAGAAAAAGAGCCGCGCCGACGCGGCCCGGCGCAGGCTCCAGAAGTCCACCGCGATGGGCGTGTGGGGGATCAGGAGCCCGTTCATGGCGGCGGGGCTGGGGGCCCCGGGTGGGCTCTTCACGGGGCCGGGACCCCGCGCGGGGTTCCCGGGACAGCGCGCCGAGAAGGCCACGCTGGGGCCAGCCCCGGGCCGGAGCCGCTCAGGAAAGCCAGCCCATTGGGGGTCAGAGGGCGGTGGACGAAAGGAGGTGCCGCCGGGGCGCGGGTGGAGGCGCGAATCGCCCGCGACTCAGGGCGCGCCCCGCTCCCACGCGCGGGAACCGCGCCGGGCGCGCCGCTCAAAGCGCGCGCCGCGGGGCTGAGACAGGCCGAAGCAGCCGATGGCCGAGCGCCCGCCGCCCTCCGCCAGAGGGAGCCGCGCGGCTGCGCTGGGAGGTGAGAGGTTGGGGGAAGGGCACTGAGGTCGGGGCGGGCGCGCTCGGCGCTCCCCGGGAGACTGTGAGTGGCAGCTGCTCGGGGCGGGCGCGCGGGAGGGGGCGGGACTTCCTGCCTGTCATGCCCGCGACCGCATGGAGGCGCCAGAAAGGCCGGCGCTGGAGGAGGAGGGGTCTGCGGACCCGGCGGCCCGGCCGGAGACCGCGCCCGGGGCCTAGAGGTAGCCGCAGCGGGGTGGAGCGAAGCGGCCAGCACGTCCCGCGGAGGCGCCGAGCCGTCGAGGGTGGGCCTGGCCGGGGAGCAGAGAGCGTTTGCGTTTGTGTACTAGGGCCTGGGGCCGCCTGGGAAAGCCGAGGCTGGGCGCGAGTCCCCGACTCCGCGCTGACTGACATTTGCTTTACCCAGGTTCCCACGTCGGGGCGAGGAGCCCACGGGTGACCCCGGGCTGTGGGCACGGCCCCGTCAGTCTCCGCGCTGACTGACATTTGCTTTACCCAGGTTCCCACGTCGGGGCGAGGAGCCCACGGGTGACCCCGGGCTGTGGGCACGGCCCCGTGGCCGGGGGCGAAGATGCCGTACCTGGGCTCCGAGGACGTGGTGAAGGAGCTCAAGAAGGCTCTGTGCAACCCTCACGTCCAGGCCGACAGGCTGCGCTACCGGAATGTCATCCAGCGAGTGATTAGGTATCTCCCAGCGCTGCTGACCGCCACCCCCGCCCTGCCCTCCTCCCTCGGCCACTGCCCAGGAGTAAATGAACTTTCACACTTGGCAGTTTATGTTTTGGTCTTTCTGTTTCTCTGCAGGGCCGCCTCAGTCTCCCTGTGAGACTTATATTCAGCCGGGTGGTTGCGTCCATGTCTTGAACTGCCGAGTCCAGGATCTGTGATAGATATTTAGCACAGAACTCCCTGTTTTGATCTGCAGGCCCACATATCCTCTTGCCTGCTTGGCGTTTCCACCTGAATGTTTCTTCAAAGACATGCAAATAGCAGCTACATCCTCCCCCTTTTCCAAACCTGCTCTCCCACTTACATTTGTGTTGATGAATGTCAGCACCCAGCTGACCATGCGTGGGTGTCAACCTTGAAGACACCTGAGCATCACTCCTCTAGTCAGATGATAGGGATTCTTAATTTTAAATATCCATTTAAAAAAAAGTTTTTAATTGGGATGGATGGCTGCTGTTCTGCTTTCATCATCAAAGCAATAGCAGTAGCTTACTAGTAGGTCACCTTGCCTCCTTTTTTCCCCACCAGACTTTTTTCAGTAAGTGAATTTGAACATCCAATTCTTGGCTACAGCTGTGGGCCACAAATTTAGTATGTGCAAATTTCCTTAGGGTGCATTTTTTATGTAATTTTTTTTTTATCAACCTGGTAATTCTGATTTCAGTAGCCTGGGGTGGGACTCAGGAATCTGCATCACAAAACACCGTCCCATCTGATTGCTCTAGGAAGTCAGTGTTTGAGAAACAGTGATCCATCAAGTCCAAACTTCTTATCATGGCACCCAAGGAACACCCCACTAACCCAACTACCTGCAGACAGTAGAGAGAATGTGCCATCTGTACTCGTGTCTACATACCTGATACCATGTACTTGTCTGCCAGACCTCCCTAGTGAGCTCCTGCTCATTCAGCTAAAGTATTCTTCTTCTGTCAAAACATTTTCTGATTCCCTGGCAGTGTTAGACCTCTGGGTTCCCACTTCACCTTGCCCATTACTTCTTCATAATACTTATCTGTTGTGCTATAATTAGTGGCATTCATTTCTGGGCTTCTTAGTAGACTTTGAATTCTAGAGATCTGAGGCCATGCTTCCTTCAAGATTATGTCCCCAGAACATTTTCCTGGAATATAAAAGCTGAATTTCACTGGAATTTACTAGGGATTCAATAGTGTTTATTGATTTAATAGAACAATGTTTATTGCAGGCCCACGGTGTGAAGTATTGTGTTAAATATAATAGACAAGATCAGTCTGCTTGCTTCTCCCCAAGAGATCACAATCTAGTTGGATAACGAGGAAGTATTTAAGTTTGACCTCTTGTGGATTGAAGATATGTATTTTATTCTTCCCTCTCTGCTTATTGATTTCAGGCACATGACTCAGGGCTTGGACATGTCTGGTGTTTTCATGGAAATGGTGAAGGCCAGTGCCACTGTAGATATTGTTCAGAAGAAGTTGGTTTATCTGTACATGTGCACATATGCCCCCCTTAAACCAGACCTGGCTCTCCTAGCCATCAACACACTGTGCAAAGATTGTTCAGACCCCAACCCGATGGTGCGAGGGTTGGCGCTGCGGAGCATGTGTAGCCTCAGGTGAGCCCCCTCTTGTCTGTTTCTCAGTGGCTGATGAGTTCAGGAGATCGAGGAGGAAACTTTTTAATGATGGCAATTTATTTGAGCTTCTTAATAATGGGGAAAACACCGTTGTAACCTGAACTCAGGTTTTTAGCCATTACTTTGGCTTAAAAAAAATTACATGGTTTCATTAAAGGCGTCTTGCAATCTTATTCCATGAAATAATTCTTGGTTTTGTTTAAAGATTTCTAGATAATTTTTACATATATATTTTACACACACACACACACACACAGTTGGGCAGCATTATTCCAAATGAAACATCAACTAGGGCTTTTAAAGTTTGGCAGCTGCTTTCTCCAGTTCTGCATGAGATGAGGGATGCACATTCAGACATCTACTAAACCCTCCGTTAAATGCATAGGTGCAGAAGTTTGTCAAAACTAGTATTTCAGGATCTGACTGACTCCAGGATATGTTTCCTAGGATGCCGGGTGTGCAGGAGTATATCCAACAACCTATTCTCAACGGTCTTCGGGATAAGGCTTCCTACGTCAGGCGAGTAGCTGTCCTTGGTTGTGCCAAGATGCATAATCTTCATGAAGATTCTGAAGTGGGTAAGTTTCAGTGTAATCCATAATAATCAATAGTTACTAGTGACTCCACTATGTGTATGATTTTACAAAAAATTTTGTAGCTTTGACAGACAGTGATAATGTGGTCCTACTTCTTTATACTTCTCTTTAAGTAGAAGTAGGATGAGGAGCTTGGTGTTTGGGACCCAGGTGAGATCCTTTGCGTTAGCTACTTAGAACAGTCTGAAGGTAATATTTTTTGCCTTGTGCTGTTATTGTTTTTGTCAACTTTGTCCTCCTAAAGCTGTGACGGTAGTTCCAGTTCTGTGACTGTGAAGCTTTTCTTCTTTATCTGAGATCTTTGTTCTCTGTTCTAGATGGTGCCCTGGTAAATGAATTATATAGTTTGCTGCGTGACCAGGATCCAATTGTGGTTGTGAACTGCCTGAGGTCTCTAGAGGAAATTCTGAAGCAGGAAGGAGGTGTTGTCATCAATAAGCCCATCGCTCACCACCTGTTAAATCGGTCTGGATGCCCAGTACTCTTTATTATGATGAGATCTGCGTCGTAGTGGGATCTTGTTGCTGTGTTGAATTAAGGAGACATCTTGAACAACTTCTGTAGAGTAGAAAAAGAAAGTTAACTTTAACTATTAACTTTCTCATAGTTCACTGAGAGGATTTCTTTTGCTTGCCTTAATTTCTTACGGTAAAATAGAGAGATGGTAGAAATACCTTGTGCGAACAGGTTCTGTCATCTTCTACTGTCATTGTGTCCCCCGAACGAAGCCATTTATGCTGTTCCAATGTAGAGAATCTGAACCTGGGGTATACTGACCATGTCTTTGACCTTAGATGAGTGTACTTTTCTTTTTTTTAAAAAGATTGATTTATTTATGCATACAAGAACTGAGGTACAGGCCAGAGGTGTGGGAGGTGAGTGGATTTATCAGAGACAGAATGGGGAGCAGAACAGGCAGATCTACAGATACACACTGCTGAGGGGAGCAGTGGGCAAGACAGGAGATGTCTGCTGCACCATGTGGGTTGCTCCCTGGCCAGCCAGGGATTGAACACGTGTGGCAGAGGCTGTGGATAGCTTCACAGTGCTGTGCTTAACCCGTTGTGCCACCAGGGAGGCCCAGATGAGTATACTTTTCTATTATAAACTGGTCATGGAATTTATAGCCTGTTTTGTGTCTAAATTCTATGTTAAAAGAATGATTCGATTATGGTACAGCTTATTTTCATTAATTCCCCCTTTGGTTTGATGAATAGATGTCTGTGAACATGGCAATAGCATGGAGATGGCCCTTATTTTTGTTGCTAAAATAGCACTTTATTTCCTTTTTTGGCTAGAATGTCAAAATTGGACCAATGGGGCCAGGCTGAAGTCTTGAACTTTCTGCTCCGCTACCAACCCCGCAGCGACGAGGAACTATTTGACATTCTCAACCTGTTGGACAGCTTCCTCAAGAGCAGTAGCCCAGGTGTGGTGATGGGGGCCACCAAACTCTTTCTGATCTTGGCAAAAAAATTCCCCCACGTACAAACTGACGTGCTAGTGCGAGTCAAGGGGGCTTTGCTGGCAGCCTGCTCTTCAGAGAGCCGTGAGCTCTGCTTTGCTGCCCTCTGTCACGTGCGGCAGATCTTGCATAGTTTGCCAGGTCACTTTAGCAGCCACTACAAAAAATTTTTTTGCTCCTACTCGGAGCCCCACTACATCAAGCTACAGAAGGTGGAAGTGCTCTGTGAGCTGGTGAATGACGAGAACGTGCAGCAGGTGCTGGAAGAGCTTCGAGGCTACTGCACTGACGTTTCTGCTGACTTTGCACAGGCGGCCATCTTTGCCATAGGTAGGTGTCTGTGGCCTTCGTGTTGAGAGCCTGGACCAACCTGCTAGAAAGCTGTATAACCAGAAAGAGGAAAAGGGAATGAGACAAAGTACCATGGACTAAAGAACCGGATCAATGACTAGAACAAGGCAGGGAGGGATTTTTTTTTAATTTTTTAAATATATGCTGCCATATATTCCAGGATAGAGAATACAGGTAATTCAAACTATAGTACTTAAAATTCACACTGCATTTTGTTGCCTCCTATCTAAAATGCTTTCCTGCATATCATCTTAACATAGTATTTAAGGCAGTCAGGAAAAATGAGCAGGTTTTACGAACTTCATTTTAAAGATAAGAAACTCAGGCATAAAAAGGCTATTAAATTATGAAAAGGTTATGTAATTCCCAAACCCAGCTTTCCTAATTCAAAGTCCTGTGCAAACTCACCATTCATGTGTTGATCTCCTATGGACCATGTGTTATGTTGAGTACACACCATAGATTAAGTCCTAAGTCTTGCAGACTTTTTCATACTACCCTGTCCGGGATTTATTTTTTTTTTAATATATTTTATTTTACATAATTCTCACATAATTTTTCATTTTTGCACAATGTATGCATTTTCATTTTGGGTATATTCCCCATACAATTCCTGTCTGGGATTTAAAAGTGTAGAGTGATACAAAAGGAAAGCGACGAGGGAGCTGAGTTTTGGAGGACTTCACGTGAAAGAGAAGGAGCCTTCACATTCAGAGGAAAGCATGGTCATTATTAGGGTAAAAAAGAGGGAACAAAGAGGACAGTAGAAACCACAGTTGGGAGACTGTGTCACGTTCTTCCCAACAGGAATATTCCCATATCTACAGTAAACAGTGCCTCCTGTCCAGTTGCCACAAAAATACCTTTGTTACTAACATTTTTCAGCCCTTTTCAACGGGAAATTCTTTTTCCATCCTTTCTGGTGGTCAATTGGAAAAAAGGTGGATTCATTTTTATCAAAGTACCCTTATAGCAACTTAAAATCTTGTTTCATCAAGCAAGGGTTACTTTTTTTAACTTTTTTTTTTTGTGTGTGTGTAGAAGGACTGGGGTGTAGACAAGAGGTACAGGGAGGTGAGACAGAGTGGGGAACACTACATGCAGATCTACTGAAATACACTGCTGAGGGGAGCAGTGGGTGAGACTGGAGAGGTCTGCTGCATCATGTGGGTTAGCTCCCTGGCCAGGGATGGAACTCAAGCTGTAGTGGTGATAGCACTGAGGCTTAACCCCTAGGCCACCAGGGAGGCTCAAGGGTTACTTTTTTTTTTTTTTTTTATAGAGGCATGCTTTATTTATTTATTTGTTTGCTGGTTTGTTTGTTTGTTTTGTTTATACATGCACTGGGTACAGTCAGAAGCGCGGGAGGGTGAGAGAATTCACCAGAGCCAGAGCGGAGAGTAGAACAGGCAGAGTGAGTAAGTACACTGCTGAGAGGAGCAGCGGGAGGCAGGAGAGGTCTGCGCGCCATGTGGGACCCTCCTCCGGTGGCCAGGGAGCAGCCGGGGATCAAACCGGCACCGCAGAGGCCGCGCGCAGCTTCGCAACCCAGCGCTCAACCGCTGCGCCACCGGGGAGGCCCTCAAGGGTTACTTTTTAAGGTATCTTTGGTCTTCTTTGTCTTTGGTGTGAAATTGCTGTAGAATGAGGCGCTCTTATCTGACCTAGTGCTTTCTTCTGCCTTTCCTTCCTCCGTAGGTGGTATTGCCAGGACCTACACAGAGCAATGTGTACAGATTCTCACAGAGTTGCTAGGGCTTCGGCAAGAGCACATTACCACAGGTAATGGCTTACCTTACTGGGATTTTTATTTTTTAGGTCAACTGTCTAGGCCTTGCTCCAAAAATATTTGTTAGTGACTAACATGGAGGTTTAGACTTTCCTTTGCATCATCCTCTGTTATCATCAGAGAAGCAGAGGCTCTACAGATCTAACAGAGAACCTTCAGGTTGCTGTGGATCTATAAAACTATTACAGATAATAAAGGATGCTGGGATGACCCTGTTTGAGCCCCCTTTTTTGCTTTATGACAACTTATTGTAAATGGTGGTTTCTAGGGCTGGGCCTCGGGTAAGACAAGCACAGTGCCTAAGAGACAAAGATTAAAAGAAACACTCAGGTTTGTGTAAGTGTGAACCCTGCTTGTTTTAAATTTTATTCCCCGGCACTTTGCTTCTCTCACCATATTACCAGCCTGGTGGCTCCAATTATACTGTTTTCAGAGTATTATTCAATACTACCCTACATTTGCATACAGCTTTACATTTTACCAAGTACTTTTACATACTTTAGCTCATTTATCCTCATATAATCTGGTAAGAGCAACAATCATTTAAGAAATGATTGCCCAAGTGAGACATTTCTCAGGTAATCACACCACCCCTAATACCTATTTGACCCAAATTCACCCAGCAATCTAGTGTGAATATGCCTTATTAAGATTCCTTCCGCAGTAGGCTCTAACCCTGTGCTCTTGTGTCCTGAGCTGTGTTGCAGTGGTGGTGCAAACTTTCCGAGACCTGGTTTGGTTGTGTCCTCAGTGTACAGAAGCTGTGTGTCAAGCCCTGCCTGGCTGTGAGGAGAACATTGAAGACAGTGAGGTTGACTGTCATTCTCTTTACTCCAGGCTAAGGGGGATTGCTTGGGGCCCTCCCCTCTGAGCTAGATTTAATTATTCTTTCTACCCAGTATGTGAAGTAGAAATTCGTAGAATTAATTACCACCTCATTTTATTTTTTGGGTCTCAATGGGATATACATTATAAAATTTATGTCTCTATATATGGGATTTAGCTACAGTTTGATTATAGATACTTTGATATTTCTGTTCTCTTGAACAGTTTTGAACCAGATAGTTAGACCATGGGATTTTTTTTTTTGGGGGGGGGCTGGATCAAAGACAGAAACATTTGTGGAATTTTTATAAATATTTGGGGTGCACCCCAGGTCTCTGTCTTAAATGATTAAGAGTGGTTTGACCTAGGCACAGTCATTTTTGTTGTTCTTCTTTTAGGCACAAGTGCTTTTAAGGGGCTTCACAAATGACTATGCTCTGCACTGTAGGTTTATCACTGCCGCCACGAAGTAATTTGGAGAAATTTTTCAGTAACTTCCACTGAAACATGAAACCCCAATTGGGGGCAGAAGCCCCAAAGCTGAAGAAGCCTTCTTGCTTCGTCAGCATAAGCTATGAAAGTCTTGAGTCTCCTTTTGTATGGAAGAATTTCCTTCCTATTCCTTGTGGAGAGTATAGCAGGGGAAATGGATGTAAATGAGAGATGAGACTTTCTCTGCTGATACTAGGCGGAAAGCAAAACTGCAACTGTCTGTTATCTGCTGTTTTGACCAGCCAAATGGTGAGCACCTGTTCTCATTCCTTGATTCCCTAGGGAAAACAGGCGCTTATTTGGCTACTGGGTGTCCACGGGGAAAGAATTCCCAATGCTCCTTATGTGTTGGAAGACTTTGTAGAGAACGTGAAGTCGGAGACTTTTCCGGCTGTCAAGATGGAGCTCCTCACTGCGCTGTTGCGCCTGTTCCTCTCCCGGCCTGCCGAGTGCCAGGACACCCTGGGGCGGCTGCTGTATTACTGCATAGGTAGGTTCTTTAGAAGGACATAGTTCTTAAAAAAAAAAAAAAAAAAGAAGAAGAAGAAGGACATAGTTCTTGCCACGATCAGTAGTGAAACTTAACATCGTTTTCATTGTCTGGCCGGTCCTATCTGGGATCCAGGAAGAAAATGTTAATATTTTCTTGGGTTTCCTCCCTCTGTCATTCCTCTCTCCCCATTTTGGTTGGCATGGGAGTAGGAGGTTTGGTTATGTTTTTATTAACTCAGTCTGTTGTTTTACCTTAGAGGAAGAAAAAGATATGGCTGTACGGGACAGAGGTCTCTTCTATTATCGCCTCCTCTTAGCTGGCGTTGATGAAGTTAAGCGAGTCCTGTGTAGCCCTAAATCTGACCCTTCTCTTGGACTTTTGGAGGACCAGGCGGAAAGGCCTGTGAATAACTGGGCTTCAGACTTCAACACTCTGGTGCCAGTGTATGGCAAAGCCCGCTGGGCAACCATCTCTAAATGCCCGGGGGCAGAGCGCTGTGGCCCGGAGCTTCTCAACACTGCATCCTTTGCCACGTCAGGTAAAAATAGTTCTTTATACTTTGTCATGAAAAATATTCATTTTTTGCAATGCCTGTTAGAAAGTAAAGCACCCTAGCTAAATCTTACGCTGTTGCCTTAATTCAAACCCACTGTGAGCAAGAAAGAAGTTCATCAAAGGCTATTTATGCCATGGATCCAATGATAAAAGTCACATTATGCACTTTGGAAATCTATATTAAAAAATCTATATAATCATTGAAGATTAAGGACATCTCTTACACAAGTTTTCTAATTCATTCAGGACCCCTGATCCCAGAAGAGAACAAGGAGAAAGTACAAGAACTCCCTGATTCTGCAGCCCTCATGCTAGTCCCGGACCGCCAGCTTACTGCAGAACATTTTGAGAAAACTTGGCTTAGCCTCGAAGTCGCTCACCAGCAGGTGTTCCCGTGGCAGGGAGCAGTCCACCGTGACACCCTCCAGATGGCCCTGCAAGTGGTGAACATCCAGACCATCGCGATGAGCAGGGCTGGGGCGCGGCCATGGAAAGCCTACCTCAGCGCACAGGACGATACCGGTTGTCTGTTCCTCACAGAGCTGCTGTCGGACCCTGAGCGCTTAGAAATGCAGGTCTCCGTGAAACAAAGCGAGGCGAGGCCTGAGACACTCGACAGTTTTATTTCTGTGTTAGAAACTGTGATCGGAACAGTTGGAGACATCAAATCATAGCAAGTTCTTGCTGCCTGTCCTGACTGAGAGAGCTGTCAGAGTTGCTTAGTTTTCCTCATTAGGGCTACTTGTAAATCCAGATAAAGGAAAATGGAAAACCTAGGAATCAAGATTCATATGTTTTGTCCAAAGACCATTGTCTTATTCCTCTCATACTGTTTTGGGGAATGACTTCGGTTTTCCAGGTGGTGTTATAAAGGTTAATGTTGGTAAGCGGGTGGGGATGGGGTGAGGATGCGATTTGGTTTCAGTTTCAGGGATTGGTTCATTAAAGATGCCTGATCTGTGTAGAAACTGACAGTCTCCCTTTGTGGGTCATCTCCTCTCCTGGATTACTGCAACGAGTTCCTGTCTGTCTTCATATTTCTAAGCATGTTTTCAAGTCCAGAGTTCACAGTCCCTAGTGAGGCCTCTACCTCACCTCTCCGCGTTGTGCCTCACCATTCCCCAAAACCACCCTCTGTTCTGGCAAAAGCAAACCTCTTGTAGTTCCCTGAATGCTCCAGGCTTTCTTGCCTCTGTGCTTTTATTTCTTGCCTAGGACATTTCCTCACTCTCCTCTCCTCTTTACTGAAGTAACACCTTGTCTACCTTTCTCTGTTGGGTACAGTATGAGCTCTCAGGAAGTTTTCTTCATTAAGGGCCTTGTTCAGGGCGCCAGCCCAGCAAGCGCATGTGTCTAGCAGTGTGATTGTAGGTGTTTCTTGATTGCTCTTCCTCACTTTTAATTTTATTCATGCCTGACCCCATTAATTGAAACAATTTATGGCAAGAACAGGTGTAATAAAATGAAGGTAAAGTATGAATAACTAGAGAATTCAGAACCAGGAAAATGAAATTGTCAGTTAAGACAGCTAGGTTGGGCATGGGGAATCAATCAAATATTCAGGCTCAAAGGTTCTCCATGGTTAATTGAGCCTTGGAGTTAACTCAGTAATGATTTGGCAGTCAGAGTAAAGAGAAGTTGTGAATTATACACTTGGCAATCAGAGAGGAAGAGACATTTGAATTCCAATTTCTAAAGAAATTTAATTTCCATAGGGGGCAACTGAGGGCAGTTAGTTATGGTTTCACATGTTTCTTCAGTGACCTTAGTGAGAGCATTTCTTCCAGGATTTAAGACAACATGATCTGAATATCATCCAACTTGATTCAAGGACTTCTACTTCCTAGATACATCAATGGGCTGCAAGTTTTTCAAATAATATTTCAACCATCACTTCTCTCAACTAGGCTCAAAATAGAAGTAGATAACAGATGGTATTGAGTTTTCTAGTAAGAGCCTGAGTTTTGTAAGTTGTCCTCACTGGACAATTTCTAAAGATAGTGATTGTCTTTATTCCGTCTCCACAGTACCTGTCACATTGTGATAACTCAAAAAATACTTATTGGGAGTGACTAAGTAATTAAATTTCCATAGTGTTTTGTTATATTGTATCAACTACAGAAAATAATGGAATTTTATCTTGAGTAGTATTTCTCAAAAGTAGTACTATTGATATTTGGGGCCAGATAATTTTTCCCTATGTGTGTGTGTGTTGTCTGGAGGAGGGGATTGGGGAGGTGTTGGAGGTAAGGTGTCCTGTGCACTATAGGATGACATTAGCATCTCTGCCCTATACCCTCTAGATGCCTATAGAACTCTCAGTTGCGACAGCTAAAAATATCTTCAAACATTGCCATTTGTCTTCTGGGGGTGGGGCAATTGCCAAAATCACCCTCAGTTGAGAACAACTGGTCAAGACCATGGATTCCCTGGGAAGTTGAAGTAGAGTTCAAGAAAGGAAGAAAAAGAGAGAGAAGGAGGGAGGGAAAGGAAGGAAGAATTGCTTTCTCTCTTTTTTGATTTGTTCAGTTAAACCATGAGTGTTTACTAAAGTAACTAAAGTATAAAGTTCTGCCAATTTTATGTTACATGGGAACAGGATGTAGGTGGTAGAAAATAATTAATTGACTTTTTTTTTTTAATTTAAAGACTATATTTGAAATATTGACCTAAAAAAATTAGTTCTATTTCAGCAATTGAATAAATGTTACTAAAATGATCCCAACTACTGGGAGCTTTTAGAAGATTAAGTTCTATTTGTTTACTTTTCTGTAATGTAAGGGGCATGGCAGAATAGCACTTGCTTTTGAAAAGTGTCAGTTTTAAAATTGAATTAATTTAAAATGACACTTTTAAAGTATCAATTAAAATTAAATTTTAAATGATATGTAGATATAGATATAGATATAGAAATATAGAGAGAGACTTTTAGGAGAGGGAAGTAAACTGTGGCCTTAGCAACTGAAGCAAATAGTGAAAAAAATTCTGGCCTCATTTTTAGTAATAAAGGAGTCCAATATTAGAACTGTAAGAATCTAACTCCTGAGTATGGGCTCAAAGAGGAATAAAGCAGAAAAATTTACATTACACTGCCTGTGGCAGCACACACCCTTTTTCTATAGCCTTACAATATTGATTATTCAA
The DNA here is from genome assembly GCF_014898055.3 of Talpa occidentalis. Lineage (NCBI taxonomy): Eukaryota > Metazoa > Chordata > Mammalia > Eulipotyphla > Talpidae > Talpa > Talpa occidentalis. Next base: position 109,491,718 of record NW_023605305.1, on the reverse strand, counting down.
GTTAATGCAAAGGAATCAAGATTAGGTTCAAATATGGTCCATAAGCATATCAGTAGTGAAATGAGGAAGGTGGTTAATTATTGAAAGGAAAGGTGTATTATTTAAGACAGATTTGACTTTCTGCTTTATGTTTTAAATTTTTATTCTGCCACATACTAATGTCACTTCACTTAGACAAGCTATTTAATACCAGTTGACTGGTTTCTTAAGAACATTTTTTGTTTTTATATATTATTTTAGGAGTATGTTGTAAATGTATTGTTAGAATCTTAAATTGTCAATGGTGAGCTCAAAGGAGGTTGGCCTAGAATTATCTCAGTGTGAACTTCTGATGTCAGAGATCAGTGTGAACTTCTGATGTCAGAGATCTGAAACCTTAGTAGTAATTGAAGTTTCAGCTCCAGTCATAGATATTGACAAGTGAAAATAGCCCTTTTCAGCTATTCCTAGTCCAAAAATCAATTTATGATAACTTGCTTCTATGGAATGGAATAGAAAACAGTATTGGTTCTGATCCTTCTGGGGTTCTTCTTTAATTGTTTTTACCTTTTGTTTTTTACTCATTATTTTGCAAGATAAAAATTCCATTCGGAACAACTGACTTACAGTTTATGCTTGAATCTCTTTTTAGTTCACCAAGTCAGAATTTCCTAGAAGGGCTAATAGGTTTCGAGTGGTATTGAGATCCAGACCCCAAAACTAGATGTAAGAAGAAGACATTAAGAAGACATTAAGAAGACATTAAGAAGACAGATACTATTGGTAAGAGTAAGAGTTTAATCCTAGATCTCTTAGAACAATATGGAATCCAAATCTATTAAGAAAATAGATCTAGACCTTGGTCTAAAAGGAGACATTTAATATTTCTTGCTTGTCAGATACTGCCAGATCATTCCACAACATTATTTTATTTACTGCTCATCATTTCCCTGTGAATTACTTCATATTATCCCCATTTATAATCCCTCAAATGCCCTCCCCAGCTTTTTTATACTCTATTCCTTCAACCTGAAATGGTCTTATTCCTCCTCTTTGCATAATGAATTCCTATTTGTCTTCCAGAGCTCACCTCAGATGTTATTGCTTCAAAAAGTTCTTTCTACCTAACCCCATAGGTTTGTTTCCCTATAATCATACACTATTTCAATAAGCACAAGAAATTATGTGATAGGACACTTAATATCTGGCATTCATGCTGAAGTGTAAGTTCCATGAGGACAGCAACTGTCTATGTCATTTTTCTGTGTACTTGTAGTGCCAAATATAGTCCCTTATGCATAGGTACTCAATGAATAATCACTGTATGATTGAGGCAAATAAATGCCATAGTCAGGAGTTAAATTCTTCAGTATCTTCAAAATCTTCTTTCTGGGCCTCCCCGGTGGCGCAGCGGTTGGGCGCTGGGTTGTGAAGCTGCCCGCAGCCTCTGCGGCACCGGTTCTGATGCCGGAATTGTCAGGCCTAGTCTCCCAGCCGGGATTGGATTTCAGGCTGCAGGGCAGCGCTGAGCCCCAGCCACTAGACCCCCACAGGTTGGTGTCTCACGAAGCCGCAGCAGGAACTTCGCAGACGCTCAGGCAAGCAAGCGAGAAGAGGCAGGTTTGTTTAGAAGAAAAAGTTTATTGAGGAGAAAAAGAGCAGAAATAAAGTGGGACTCCCAAGCCAGGGAACCAGGCCTGGGAGGGGCAAGGAAGCCACAGTGGAGTCGTGTCTTAGGGAATATATACCTTTTTTCCCTCATTATTCTAAAGCTGCCCCAGTCTCTTTGTGATTGGTTTGGTTAGTTCTCGGCTGTCTCACTTAATTTGCTACTGAGTAGGGGGATCTTCACGTTCCTTATTTAACAGCTTTCTCTTTCCCCATTTGTTGCATCTTTAAATTTATGGCCCAGTCTTCTGGATGGGCATCCCTGCATTGAAGTTAAACAGCTGCCCTTCTAATGTGACCATAAATTAAACCACTCTCCATTTCTCCAATCTCCGCCTCCCTTTACCACCTGAAGGAAACCAGGACCAGCATTAACAATGTTGTCCTTGGTCCTGGCATGTTTGTTTTCCTAATGGAATTGGTTATATTTCTTTGGTTGTCCTTATCTCTGAAGCCTCCCTAAATTCTTCAGAGGTCCCCTCCTGCATTGTCCCTAAAAAACTGCCTAATAACCCTAGCTTGCCCTGTCTCAGTTCGATCCCCGGCTGCTCCCCGGCCACCAGAGGAGAGTCCCACATGGCGTGCAGACCTCTCCTGCCGCCCGCTGCTCCCCTCAGCAGTGTACTTCGGTCCTTCTGCCTGTTCTGCTCCCCGCTCTGGCTCTGGTGAATTCTCTCACCCTCCCGTGCTTCTGACTGTACCCAGTGCATGTATAAACAAACAAACAAATAAATAAAAATACATGCCTCTTTAAAAAAAAAATTCTTCTTTCGTTAAATTACACCATACACTAAACCTAACAGGGTGTATTTCTTTTTTCTTTTTTAAAGATTATTTGATTTATTTATTTATTTATTTTTAAGATTTATTTATACAAGCACTGGGTACAGTCAGAAGCGCGGGAGGGTGAGAGAATTCACCAGAGCCAGAGCGGGGAGCAGAGCAGGCAGAAGGACCAAAGTACACTGCTGAGGGGAGCAGCGGGCGGCAGGAGAGGTCTGTGTGCCGTGTGGGACCCTTACCCGGTGGCCGGGGATTGAATTGGCGCTGCAGAGGCTGTGGGCAGCTTCGCAACCCAGCGGTCAACCCCTGCGCAACCGGGGAGGCCCAGGAAGTATTTCTTAATGGCATTACCCAAGAAGACCTTCCTCAACTCTTTTTCACTTCTAAATTGGCTATCTAATAATGAAAGTTATTCATTAACCTTAAATACTATCAAGGGTGTGGCTCTGAGAAGGAACTAAAAGTCTTCCATAAGTTCTGTGTGCCTAAGCATTTCACACTATTCTCACCTTTCTGGGCAGCTATTTTTCAGGAAGGGTGAGAACGGCTCTAGGACTGTATGTCCCAGTAGGAAACTTCACCAGAGGGAAACACGTCTACTGAAAACTTCTTGTGTGGAAAAGCAAAACTTGGCAGCAAACATCTAAAATGAAGAATTCCCTAACTTTTGAGGAGCAAACTGAGTGCATCATAAGCTATCTACTCGAGGACATCTTAAACCCCCAGGCCCCGATTGCTAGCCGGAGCTTAAGCTGTGACTGTGAAACTGACTCAGGTAAGGCTCCTGGTCGGAGATGGTGATTGTAGATCATTGAGCAAATCTGAATATGCTTGCTTATTTCCTTCTGTTTCAAAAGGTAACTCTAAGCTTTCAGGAATATCTGAAATCTTCATGGCTAGGAAAGAGATTCTCAGTGAAAGGAGATTTTCTCTTGGCGTTGACAGAACAGTGAAGATATTCTTGGATGAGAATGAGGCCAAAATTATGTAAAAGTCAAAAGAATGTTCTACAGTGCCCAGTTTCCTGGGATTTGCCATTCCTTCAAGGATTATGACAAAAGCGATATGTGTCTCTTCCATTTTAGGAGGGGCTGGCTTTTTTGACGAGGCCATCATTGCTGGTCGCCTTCGGATGCTGGCTGACGAGTTCAACAAAGAAGTGGAAACTACTGCACAAGCTGTCATCACAGAATTCACGCAGGAAAAGGTCAAGTTTCTACTTATTTCTTTCTATTGTTTGCTGCTTTTTTAAATTTTCCTACTTCAAATACCCTTTTCTCACTTCTCCTATATGACGATGACTAGAAATATTCTGTGGAAGATTTGGGGGCTTCTATTCATAAAAAGAGATACAGCAGGAGTTCCCCCAACTGCTAATTCTTTCAGAGTTCATTAAAATCCAAGTGGTTTCAGAAGGAAAGCTTCTGGAATAAGCTGATCAACCTTCAGATTTTCCCATCTGATTTTCATAATCAGAGCTGGACTTAGAGACACAGAGCACTATTTCTGATAAGGTACTTTATTCATTTTATCTACCTGCTTTAATACTTACTTTGCTGGAAGTGGGATCTTGTTTTTCCCAAGGTCCAGCAATGAAACATAGATAGAAAGGACAGGCTGTTAACAAGTCTGATGCAAAGTACTTACAGGAACTCACAGGCCATATCTAGCTTTTCAACAGAATGCTGATAGTAGTATATAGTAGTACTGGATTTTGTACTGGAATTAAAAACCATAGACTATGTTCTAGAAGATGCTGATTAACATCAAAAATGGCAACTAATGTTATCTCATCACTGTACTAGTTAGTATTCTAAATGCTTCATATTTACTTTCATTTAATTTTTACACCCTCTATGAGGCATTTTAGAAACTATTATCCATAGCTCAATCTCTCCCCATATACACACAACACCATCAAAGCAAACATCTAACAGGTTTTGGTCACCATCATACCCTCATAACCTAGAACAGTGCCTGAGACACAACAGGTCTGCAGTATGTTTTTCAGATTTTTTCAGATTTTTGGATTTGCTATGCATATAAGCAGATAAGAGAACTGGGGAGTAGGGAAACAAAGAATTAGGTTACTCTGTAAGTGGTAAAGTGAGGATTTGACTCCAGAGTGATTTCAGAACCACACTAGGCATAACACACAAAACCCTCAGAACATATAGACATAACTATTATGCTTTCTTTCTACTAAATTCAGTTTGGCTGATGTGCCTCCTTCACATTGAGGCAGAACTTGTTATTCCTAATTACTCACACTGAAACTTTCTTAGATAGTTGATAACTGGATCTCCTTTTTTTTTTTTCTTCACAGTATAAGCATACCTCATTTTATTGTTTCACTTTATTGCACAGTTTTTACAAATGGAAGACTTGTGGCAACCTAGCATTTGATAGCTTACAGGCGCCATCTTTTCAAAAGTATCTGGAAAAAATATCTATATACATAGTCACTTCATGTCTCTTTGTCACATTTTGCTAATTTTTTTTTAAATAATAAATTTTATTTTTATATTCCCCCATACAACTGCACATGCCCCATTCTGACCCCAATCCCTCCCCTCCCGGCCCCCACCCCCCAAAAAGTGTCTCTGGTTCATAGTTTTTTGTTGATTTTGATTTTCACTTTCTTATAGTTATTCATTTTCCTGATCCCTTATTTAAGTTTTCTAGATTCCTGCTATGGATCTCCTTTTTTTAAATTAAAAACACTTTTTTTTGTCACTGTGTGTTTTAAAAAATTGATACTGCTTTATTATTGCCTGGTGGGCTTTGAGGAAGGATGATGATAGGGAGGCCAGGAGGAAATGTGGGGGTGTCTGGAGGCCAGGCCCAAGGGCTCCTCAGATTTACTTCTGTAACAAATGGACTTCATAAAGGAGTCATGGCAAACTATGGCCAGGCTGCCAATAAGATTCAAAAATTCTTGAAAATCCAGCCGCCCATCAGAACTGAGGTCCAGTTTCTTCATCATGAAGGCAAGGGTCCTGGGATCCTTCTTATTCTTGGTGAATACAGCGAGTTCTGTATTCACAAAGGTTAGACACTGGCTCTGGGAGAGTTTGCAGTTGTTACCATCCTTACCAGCACTCTTCTGGAAAATTGCAGAGACTTGATAGACCACTGAGTCTGGGTAGCGTGTGATATTTTTGCCCTGTTGGAGCACTGCTAGGTTCAGAAGCTGTGAATGGGTTGCTGCACTGGGAACTCTCTGAAACATTATTATTATTTTTTACAAAAGTCTCAAACTCATAGAAAAATTACATGTTTATACAAAGAATTTCCCTCTTGGATCATTTGCGTAGCCAACATAATGAGTTTCATCACCTCCTAATATGTTTATATTTCCTTCAAACAAGGATGTTCTCTTATCATCAAAACCAGGAAATCAGCAGTGATGAAGTATCACCTCATTTTCAGATCCATTCAAGTTTTTCCAGTTGTCCCAATAATACCATTTATCATTGAAAGATAAATGAAAGATAGCTGAAAGATTTAGGCCAGAATCAGATAATGCATTTAGTTGTCCTATTTCCTCTCTCTCTCTTTTAAAATATTTATTTATTTATGCATACAAGATTTATTTATTTATGCATACAAGAACTGGGGTACAAGCCAGAGGTGTGGAGGGGGTGAGAGGATTCACCAGAGACAGAGTGGGGAGCAGAACAGGCAGACTGACTGGAATACACTGCTGAGGGGAGCAGCAGACAAGTCAGGAGAGGTCTGCTGCGCCATGTGAGTTGCTCCCTGGCTGTCTGGTGATCGAACTTGTGCTACAGAGACTGCGAATAGCTTTATAGTGCTGTGCTTAACCCATTGTGCCACCAGGGAGGCCCCAGTTGTCCTATCTCTTTAGTCTCTTTCAACCTGGAATGATTCCTTAGTCTTTTCTTGATTTTCATGACCTTGAAATTTGAAGATTATGGACCGGTTATTTTGTAGAATGGCTCTTCACTTGGTCTGTTTGCTGTTACCTCTTGGATAGATTCAGAATTTGGTAGTACCTTTGATAGAAATAGCACAGAAATTGCTGTGTTTTCATTGTGTTTCATCAAGTGGCACAGGCTTTAGCTTGTCTCCTTCTTGATGTTAATTCAAGTCGCTGAAGATGTCTGCAAGTCCGCTCTACTGTAAAGTTACTATTTTCCATTTTATAATTAATAAGTAGTTCATAGGGACTTACTGTGAAACCGTGTAAATATCCTTACTTCATCAAAATTTCAACCTATTTATTTTATTATTATTATTTTTTAAGTTGTTGGAACTTTTTTTAAAAGATTTATTTTATTATGCATACAAGAGCTGGGCTACAGGCCAGAGGTATAGGGGGGGTGAGAGGATTCACCAGAGACAGAGTGGGGAACAGAACAGGCAGACTGACTAAAACATACTGCTGAGGGAAGCAGTGGACGAGACAGGAGAGGTCTGCTGCGCCATGTGGGTAGCTCCCTGGCCGGGGATCAAACTTGTGCTACAGTGGCTGCGGACAGCTTCGTAGGTTGAGTCTTAACCCCTTGTGCCACCCAGGAGGCCCTACTAATTTTTTTTTTTTTTTTTTTGGTGGGACCCTCGCCGGCGGCCGGGGAACGAACTGGCGCTGCAGAGGCTGTGGGCAGCCTCGCTGCCCAGCGCTCAATCTCTGCGCCACCAGAGGAGACCCCTAATTTATTTTTTATATCATCATAGAGTCATGAATTCTTTCTTACATCGTCTCATCATTATTGGAATACTTCATTTTTAACAGATCCTGTGTTTTTCAAGTGTTGGCCTGAAACCAGCCATTCTCCAGGGAGTTCTGTTTTTTTTTAAAATGGAGAATGATATTTGGAAGCTTTCAGTAGTCTCCTGTGGATATCCCTTCTCAGCTGCGTGGGCTCTGATATCCTGCTTTGGCCAACATGGTTTGCTCTATGCTACAGCACAATAGTTCTTGCTTGGCCCCACTTTATAGCTTTCAGACAAAATTTTAGAGGGAAAGAAAAAGAAAGAAGAAAAACTAATTTTTTTACATTCATATTTTCCCAGACTTCAGTCATTCAAGCAATACCATCATAATGTGACCAGCCGCACTATCATGTATTTAGTATTTTTCTTTCAAACAATTTTGTTTTTCTTTCAATCATTTTGTTCATCCTGAGCAACAATATCTGAAATCATGGTTTGATAAGTTTCTTAATTGTTTTTCTAATATCCATTACAATAAATAACAAAATATTAAAATGAGAAGATTTTATCCATTGACTCCTAAGAATGTAACAATACATGGGCCTCCCCGGTGGCACAGCAGGTTGAGCACAGTGCTGTGAAGCTGTCCAAAGCCTCTGCAGCACAGGTTCAATTTCCAGCCAGCCAGGGAGATACCCACATGGCACAGCAGACCTCTCCTGCCTCACCTGCTGCTCCCCTCAGCAGTGCTTTCCTCCATCTGCCTGTTCTGCTCCCCACTCTGTCTCTGGTGAATCCTCTCATCCTCCTGCGCCTCTGGCCTATATCCCAGCTTTTGTATAAATAAAAAAAATAAATTTAAAAAAATACATTGGCCACTCTTTGGGAAACATTGGCTTTATTGGATTCCTGCACCTGTAGCCTCCTGCACTTTCTTTTAGTGATACTCCACTGATGTATCCTGTCTCTGTCCCCAGGCAAAAGCTATACTTCAGGACAAAGTGAAGTCCTTGTGTGCTCAGGATTCCACCTTAGCTTCTGAGAGAGCCTTCCTGGGAATGTTAGTAAAACTTGTTGTATGTGTGGCAGAAAAGGCTCCTGAAATAGCACGTCAGCTGGTTACCCCAATGACAACCATGATCAACGAGAACAGTGGTATCCGGGATTTCATCAAGGGCGAGGGAGGTTGGGTAAGTATGCCAGGGTGCCTGGCTTTGCTCGTCATTTGAACCCTTTTTGTACTTACACTTGGTATCCTATTCGTGACTCTTTCTGTAAGTTGGAAACCAAGCATGAAAACATGTCTCCCTACTTCACTGAAAATGCAGGATTTTCTTGCCATGAAAAATGGGAATATTCAGAAGCTCACCCTGTGGGTGTTGGACTCCAGAGTCATGCTGCCTAAAATGTTGGCTGCTAATTCTGTAAAGCTTACTTCCACTTCCTACACACAATCATCTATAAAGTATACTGGGTGGTAGAGTTCTAATCTCAGCTAGAATCACTTCATTCCCTGGAAAATTTCTGGGTCTTTTTCCCTAACATCTTTGGATATGTCTTGAGGAAGTTCAGAATAATCTTACTATTATCTAACAACAACAACAACAACAACAACAAAACAATTAGTGTTGTGTGCCATAGTAATAACTATAGGAGGCTTTCTAAGCCCACATCTCAGTAATTGTTAGAACGTCTGCTTTCATGGAGCACTATTTTCATTTCCAAGGCCAGCAGATGCCTTAGGAAGAGCCACATTCCCTGGAGGTATCTGCAGATCATTCCTGGTTTCTTTAGGAAGTTCTTACGATCATCCTTCTGACTGTGTGTTATTCACTGTCCTTCCTAGGAACATGTGGAAAGCTGCTAAAGAAGAAATGGAGCTGTTTCCCAACCTTCACAGTGCTTCTTCTTTGCCTGACTGAGTTGATTGATTGTTGGCAATTAAAACAAAGGATCAAATAAAAAACGGCTTTCTTTTGCATAGAACTGATCTTAACTGGGTAATCTTTTTCCACTGATTGGTAAAGGTAGGAGCCATTCCCAAAGGTCTACAGAGGTCTGTGTGAATTTTATTGAGGTTCTGCTGAAGCCAGCACCTCCAGACCCAAAGCAATGACTTTGTACATGGTAGAATTCCAGGCAACAGGACAGGCTTTTGTGGGAGATATCACAGGGGAAAGGGACTCCATATTAAGCTAGTCCATCAGATGTAGTCTTGTTCTATCAGTATCTTGTCTACTAATTTTTTCCTCTAGAAGATTTCAGGGAGATTTGTAATTGTAAAATCTTATTATTTTGAGCATTTCCTTTTAAACTCACAATTTAAACTTCATCTGAGCAGAATTATTTTTGCATTTTCTGTGTTGTAATCAAAAATTAGCGGTCTGTTCATTTGTCCTACTAGAAAGGCCAGAGAAAGAACAGTAAGAGCATTTTCACAGCCACAGGATACAGGAAGTGCTGCCCCCAATCAGGACAGCTAGTCATCCCAGCTCCGATTAAGCTAACTGCACAAATGTTTATAAAAGTGTGCTCCCATATCACTTATGGACCTTGTAAATTGCTAATTTCCAGGCCCCATGCCTAAAGATTCTGATTCTTTAGGGGTGAACTGGGGCCCAGGCTTTGGCTAGCCTGTTCTGCAAAGCAATTCTGATGTTATTGTAGAATTTAAGAACCATCACTTCAGAACAGGGATTGGATAATTCTGACCACAGGCCAAGTCAGTCTAATTTTTTTTTTTTTGTAAATTAAGTTTTTGGAATGCAGCTAATTGTTTACACATTGTCTGTGAATGTTGCTGTTTTCACACTGCAAGGCAGAGTTCAATGACTATGGCAGTCACTCTATGGTCTGTGAAGTTTAAAGTCTTTACTATCTGACCCTTTACAGAAAAAGTTTGCTGACCTCTGCTCTAAAGCTAAACAAACATTTCTCCTTGAGCAACTTAAATTCTGTGGCAATCCAGATAATTCTTGCCAAACACAAATGTAGATAGGATAATTCTTTTTTCAGAATTTACTTTGAGAGTGTAAATTTACTTCAAGTCCACTTTCTCTAGGACCTTTGAAAAACCAGGGAGCTCCGTGACTCCTGAGTAACATAGAGAAACAAGTGATTGGAAGCAAAGCACTGAGTGTCTAGGGTCTGTGTGTCTCATAGCTGTCCATCGTAATTTCATAGATTAGTAGGCAATCATCAGGTAGAGACTCCTTCATCCAGTCTCTAAGCCAGATCACTTACCTGAATGTCAAGAAGAAATACAGTGCCATATCTATTTTTGCTATATCTGTTTTTTATGGCTTTGGCTAAACTTTAACAAACTAACCACATCCCCTCCCTTCAGCCAGCCAGCCATCTGGCTCCTTAAAATGCACAGAGACAAAGGTACAGTGCTGTTAATATAGTTGACATTTTCCAGGTACGCTGTTTCCTCTATTCTTGAATAAATCACAATGGTTTAGCAATCCTGAATGCGATTTCATGTTTCTCTTTAGTGGAAGTTAATTTTTTTGCTGCCAATTTAAGACACTTGTTGTCCTTTGTTCCTTACATTACTCTCAAACTCAACATGCTAAGTTTTGTGGTATTTGACCTCTTAGACAATATCACTATTTTCACTTTGACTAATGCTTTTCAGTTCATAAAATAAAATTCTTCTATGCATTTCTACTATGGTTTAGCAAGTACCGTCTAAGCTGAATGATACAGAAATAGAACAGATCGGTGGTTGCCAGCACCAGAGGGTTAAAGATGGTTAAAGGCTACAACTTGCAGGGATTAGATGAAAAAGTTCTAGATAGTAATGTACAGCCTGGTGACTAGAGTTGACAACACTGTTTATTTAAAAGTTGCTAAGAGAGTTGATTTGTAAAATTTCCTACCACAAAAAAAGAAAAAAAAAAAGCTATATAAGTCTGTGAGGTGATAAAAGTACTAACTGACTATATTGAGGTAATCACGTTTCAGGGCATAAATGTATTAAAGCATTAGATTGCATACCTTAAACTTACATTGTGTTACATGTCACTTATACCTCAATAAAACTGCAAAAAAAAATAAATTGAATGATAAATGTCGAGGCCAGCAGCCTCCTCTTTATCTCTTTTCTTTCCCTTCTTAGCCACACCAGCTTCCTATTTTACCCTCCATTCCCATAAAGCATCAGACTGTGAATCTAGTTCCAAGTATCCTGTAGTATCTGGAGACTGAGGTTAAGGTGCCCCTGGGGATTCCAGGAAATGGTTAAGCTGCTCTGGCTGGGTGATGTGTTGTTGCTGGGCCACCCTGTCCTAGGAGAGGTAAAGCGACTGGCTACAAGATTAAGCCCAGGGATGAAGAATATATTCAGGTCGTTTGATTTTTAACAATTTAGCCACAACATAGGTTAATCAGGTGACATTGGGCAATTAGTCCAATTCCTTTGTGCCTTTGTTTCCACATCTTAAAATAGAGATGATATGATAACTAATTCGTAGGATTATTGTGAGGGATAAATGAAACAATATACTTTGTAAAGGGCTAGGCCCAGTGCCAGGAATATTTTGAGTACTGCATCACTGACAATTTGCCACTCCAGTGATCGGGGTTCATAAAATTCTAGATTGACTTGCTTCTTTCCATCAACTGTCTCTCCAAGGCAAGCCAATCTTCTCGACTCACATGACAGTTTTGAATTTGACTTATCTTTTTCACAAATCCATGTCCACAACTCTTAATTCTTTATGAACATACCTTTCTTATTCCCAGACTGTTCTAGATTGCCATCCCGCTTGCCCAGAACTCCTATTGCTTTACCCTTCTCTCTCCAGTCCTACTCAGACGTTAGTCTTTTTCACTTATTCTTTCCTTTTTGTCCTGATTCTTCCTACAAGAGTTTATTACCACTTAACCTTTCCAATCTGCCCAAAATACTATTATGAGATTGGCTAACACTGTGGTTTCCTTACCCACTCTTTCAATTCATTCTTAGGTGTGGTAGAATTCATTTTGAAATTTTACACACCACTGAAGGTGCTTATGAGACTTTCAAAAAAATTATCAGAAGGGAGCTTTTTTTTTTTTTTTAAATATCACTGAGATACTTTCACAAAGCATTGCTTTGATTGCCATTTATTTAAAATCTTTCAGCGGAACTTTTGAATGTGACTGGATATGTTCACTGTCTTGATCATGGTGCTCTTTTCTGGGTATACACACACACCAAAACTCATCAAAGCAAGGACTTTGAAATGTGCAGTTTATTGTATGTCAATACTACCCCAATAAAGTTGTTAAAAAAAAACCTTTCAGTACTTTTCAATATCCTTCAAATAAAGCCTGGCTTTTCAGCCTGATATTCAAATTCCCTAGAAGTCTGGTCCTAATTAGTCAAGACTTTACATACCAGTGATCCAGTCAAGCCAGCAACTTACTATCCTACCCTCCTACTGTTTCATATTGTTTTGTCTCAGGTTCTAGAGACAAGTTCAAAATCTAACTTACACATCACTTCCTCTATGAAAGCTACTCAAATAATCCAAATAAGAAGTGACCTTTGCCGTCTCAAGATTTCATTGGTGTCACTTTTATGGTCTTGTCACAAATAGCCTTAAGCGATAGTCTTTTGTATATTTGTCTTCCCTACTAGAACAAAGGATTCTTGAAAGAAGACAATTTCTTGCACATTAGCTCTTCTTTCCCCCTTTCTCTGGTGTGTGTGTATGATCACATAAATATTCATTAAGTGACTAAATGAGCGATTCAACATTGACACAATCAAATGAAAGATGAGACTTTAGGTTTGTTTATATTTTGATATAAATCAAAATACCAAGCCTCACCAAGAGTCCCATTTGGTATTTCAATTAAAAAAAAAAAGGAAGTTGCTTAAATTGCAAGTTATCAGTTGACCTCTGGGGGGAGGGTTGTATCCAGAAACCACAGGCAGAGTGTTGTGTTGCAGGTGGGAAGCGGGTTCCCTGTGTTGCAGGTGGGAAGTGGACAATGAAATTAACAGCAGGTGAACTGAAGAACTGGGTGAGCTCTCAGAACGCTGCAGTGACCAGGTGCACATTGAAGATGGACAGGAGATGCACCTGCTGTGGATGAGGTGGAAACACCAAGACAAGCCATCTTCATTAGAGGTGTCAGAGTTTCTTCGGTGTTCCTCTGCACAAAGGAGAAACCGGTCTATTTGGAGATAAAGGAGGTCGTGTTTGTTGTCCAGCACCGCCCTGCCGGCTGGCCTCTGCTCAGTGTGACACCGATTCTGTCGTCACTGCAGCCTGCTGCTTTGGTAGCCACGCTCAGGCTGGTATACTCTTTGGCAGGGCCCCAGACCTCCCTGTAGGGAAGGCCCATCTGTTCTGGGCATAGTGAAAGCACCCAGGCGGGACTTGTGTAGATTGTGCCAGGCAAGAGACCTGGAATAATTGATGGAGCAACCCAGGCAGAGTGAATGTCTCACCCAAGCCTATCCACATCATGGCATCACTATCACAACACTTATTTCAGGCATTCTCAAGGCCAGGGGAGGTACCAGGGGTGATACAAACTTACAGAAGACACTCTAGTTAGCTGCCTTTGACAAACTTTACAGGGGGGCAGTTACTGTATTTTATTTTGAAGAAACTCCTTTTAAATGAACTTGTGGGGGGCAAGGAACATGTGAAGAAACTAAGAAAACTTCTGTAGTTGAATAAGATTTATATTGAAAGGGTTCAGACTAAGGTCATGGGTGGACTAGAGACAGGATTTGTTGAGAAAAAGTAACAAGGCATTACGGCTTCATTTTCATCTTGGTGAGAGATACGGACAAAGGTGAGAAGTAGTGAAAGAGCAGAGTGGAATGAGCAAGATCTGTGGGTATGTGGTTGTGTCGGTTGGGTGGAGACACTGAGGGGAGGGGCCTGGTGACAAGTAGCAGAATTTGGACTTGCATCAGTAAATAGGCATCAGTAAATACTTTGGTTCTTTAGCATGAAAGTGGAGCTGTTGTGTTTGGTTTTTTTTAAGATTTTTTATTTATTTTTGCATAAAAGAACTGGGGTATAATCCAGAGGTGGGAGGGTGAGAGAATTCACCAAAGACAGAGCTGGGAGCAGAACAGTTAAACTGACTGAAATACACTGCTGAGGGGAGCAGGGGGTGAGACAGGAGAGGTCAGCTGCACCATGTGGGTAGCTCCCTGGATCAAACTGTGGGGATCAAACTCAGGCTGACGAGGTGGTAAAGCTGAGACTTAACACCTAGGCCACCAGGGAGGTCCTGAAAGTGGGGTTTTGAGGATTGTCATCCAGCTTCAGTTGCCAGGAGATACTAGAATGCAAGGTACATAGATGAGAAGATAACTAAGAGTCTATTCCCACCGGAATCTGGATGTGACATCTGGAGTTTGGTTCACACAGGAGTAGAAGATAGATTGAACCTAAAAGCCATTGAGGAGAAAGAACCAATAGGCTTTAGCGACAGGGGACTGAGTCGAGTGTTTCACAGATGACACACTCAGCCCATATCAAACCGATCACCCTGGGAATGTGGGAGGAGGTGGAAACTAAAGCAGAAGCTAAGTGGCTCCCCAGGTAGAACACGCCTCTTCATAGACAGAGAACAATGTTCTGGAAGGCCTGAGTATCTTCCCTGCTGACTAGTTTATTTTGTCCTAATAATCTCTCCCGACATTCTCTTTGTTTACAGTTCTTTTTTTTGTTGTCATCTCATTCCCAACCTGCACAACCTTGACATTGACCTTAAAATGGCACGCTCCCCTCTTGCTGGAGCAGGTGACGGTCACCTGCACTCCTCTCGGTCATCTTCGCCCATCTAAACCAACACCAGCAGCAGCGAGATGTTTCTGCCTGACTCCCGTTCAAGTGCTCCTGGCCCAATTTTACTTTCCACAAGAACTCAGCCTGGTGGTTCTGATGAGGTGTTGATGAGTCTTTGTCTGAATGGAATTGTCGTGTTCACTTGGGGTTTATACCAGACCGGTTTAAATGTTTCATCCGTCAATTCTTAAATTCCTTTAGGTGTTTGCCAGTCGGCTGTATGACTTGTTTCCCCTGCCTGGCTCTTGATCTTCCCACATGATACAAATGAGTCAACAGAATCTCCGTCAACAAGCAAATTAGGTTCCTATGCCCTCTGGGTATCTGTAGAAGGAAGTGTGAAAAATTAAGCAGTAACTTAGATTTGTTAAAAATAAAACTGATGTTTTTTTGTTTTCTCCTTCAGTTTGCTTTTTGTTTGCTTGAGTGGTCTGTCCAGGAAATGGCCTTTCTGCAAAGTGGGTTTTTGAGGTTTGGTTATTTCACGATGTTTCTATATTGCTTGGTTTGAGAATAGAACAAACTCCCAAGAATTGCTGTTTGTTTTTTTAAAAAAAATCTTCAGTTTTGCTAAGATAAAAGGGTGAGAGGCCTACAGAGGGCATCTGAGCAAATTTTTTGTTGTTATTTCAGATCTGTCTCCATTTCCTCTCCCCGCTACGTGAGATAATAAAGTTAGATTGTTCAGAAATACAGGTTTGAGGAAAATAGATTTATTGAATTTAATTTTATTAGGTATCTTTTTATGTATTAATTAGTAAAGTTCTGATTCTTATGCAAGTAAAGACAATTTAAGGGGCCAGAGATGTTATATTTTTGTCCAAATGCAGAAAATCATTATCCTTTTAGGGTTGTGCTCTGCCACTCTGCTCAGAAGCAAGTTGGTTTGAATGTTTCAGTTAAGTTTATATCTTTAGCTCTGAGAGATTTTATGAACTAGTTAAGGCTGTTTTCCACCATATTCTGCCTTGTTCACGATTGTATACTCGGGACCTTCGTGCTTAGCATTTAGTGGGTACTCAATAAATTGGTTCCCAAATTAATGTTTTTTGTGGGGATTTTTTTCTAATTAAAAAATGGCGTGGTAATTTTAAAAAGCACCCTAATCCCAGCACTTACACAACTGATTCTTTATTGCATCTGTGTCTTCAGTGATAGTATATATCTTTTTTCACTTAGTTTCTGTTAATGTGACCTTGCAGCTTTGCATTTGTTTAAGTGTTCCCATATTTTATATGTCTTAAAGTAGACAAACTAAAGGTTGTACTATTTAGAGCAGCTAGAAATTTTCTTTTAATGCTCAATGGCAATCATTTGAACAATACTATCCTATTCTCAGTAATTATCATTGAAGAATTATGGTTCATTTAAATTTATGTGTGTTGGGATTGAAATTCCCTATGGGCTTTACTTGCCTATAAGCAGCATATTTCAATGACCTCTCCTTTATTATTTGCAGGGCTTCATGAAGTGGCTGCAACTTAATAATGTTCAGAATCAAGATTTCCTAAAGGAAGTTTGAATAATGTTAATACCTTAAATAGAGGAAGTTCTAACAAGGCATTTTCTTCTTTTCCTTAGGATTATTTCAGACTAATTTCAGCATATTATTTCTTGACCTGTCCTCACACAGAGGTGATCTACTGATTTTTGCCTGTTATCACACCAAAAAAGACCCTCTTGGGTTGGTTTGGACCCACTGAGGAGGTGCACCCATTGCTCCTATTGATGCAGGAGGAGATGCAGGTGAGCTTTTTTTAAAACAGCCTGCCTGTCTGCATCAAAATGCCACGTGCACAGCGTGGCTTCCCAAAGCAATGGCAAGTTGAAGGCATTGGCTGCAGAGAAGAAATGCTGTCTCTAGAAATAGTTCTGCAAGCTTTCTGCCCTGAAAAATTACACTCTTGCCAGCAAGGGTTGACTTGCTCAGTGGCTTATTACAGACAGGGGTATTGTACCAACTACCTGGTGAGGGGCGCCTCACAGGACCACTGTGCTCCTGGATCCTATCAAGATCAAAGCTCTCAGTATTGGCATCCAAGTGGAGCTCAAAAAGTAGAGAAAGGTGGGCAGCCCCTGAAATCAGCACTTCCCTTAATGGAGGTTGGCATTTCCCCAGCCCTGGAGAGACAGACTGCAGAAGCACCTGACTTTGTTTCATCTAAAAGAGAGTTTAAGGTCCACACAGCAGACTGAAAAGTTCTGAATGAAAGCAACGCCTCCGATGGACAGATGTTCGCCACTCACCACGTGGACGAGAAACTTGGGAGGGCAACACAGCAGAAGGTGGCTGACTAGAAATAGGGTCACCCCCCTTTCTGGGCCGCCTGCACTTTGCAGAATTTATGTGGGACAGAAGAAAACAGAAATATCAATGGACCTTTGTGCTCATTAGGGACATGGGGAGAGGCAGGGCCTATCTAGAGTTCTGTGGTTCTGTGTTTCCTCTAGGAAACAAAAAAAATGGCGAATTTGCTTAAGCATGCTGGAGAGGAACAGCCTCAGAACTGAGCAGACCACATGTTGTGTTCCGGGTAGCCTCTTGTTTGTTAAAAACCTAAATTGTAACCGGTTCCCTTGCTAAGAGGAAGGCACTAGGGCCCAGGAGTGAGATGATGGCTTTGTTGTGTGACCACAGAGGCGGTTACGTACTAATTTCCTATAGGGCTTGTGATGAAGTCAGTAAACCACAACCTTCCCCGCTCTCTGCTCAGGTTGCAGTGGAGGCTTTCGGGGTGTCTGGGCCATGGCACACATCTGACATGCCTTCCTCACCCCATTTACAGACCATCACGCTTGCCCTGCAGCATGGACCAGAGAGAAATCCTGCAAAAGTACCTGGACAGGGCCCAGAACAAGAAAATTAACAAAGAGGAGTTTGGCAATGAATTTCTGGTGAGTCCTATGTGTGACAGTCTTGTTACCTACACTACTTAGCCAGGATGGTTCGCTCTCCTCGACCAAATTGCTTTTGGGATAACGTGAGTATAAGACCTTACAGGGCAAAAGGGAGGAAAGGGACCTAAAAGTTTGACTCTGCTAAGTGGTTTGTGTGTATTTTAGAGATTCTCTCCAAAATCCCTTTTTTTAGTGTTTTGTTTGCTAGTTCTTATGGTTTGATGAGGGGGTCCATGTTAGACACGCATAATTCCACGTGTCTTAAGTGTGATCCAGGTGTATAATGTTAATTAGCATCTGGAGTTCCCAGGTATCAGAGTTGTGGCTTATGCTTCAAATTATTCATTTTAGTTAATATTAAGAAGAAAGTGAACAAACTGACGTCTCACGGAACATTGCATTTTCAGCCTACGGGTGGGATTTCATTTGGGTGACAAAGGCTCTTGAACAGCCCCAACACCATCTGCTGCCACATTTCGTGGTTTTTTCTTTTTTTTTTTCCCTAAGAAAAAAATTAAAATAAATTTTTGCAATAATGGGGTTCCCTTAGCCTTCTCTTGCTTGGAGAAGAGGAATAGCAAGAATGGGGAGTAGAGACAAGCAAGGGACATGAAATACAAGAACAGAGCAGCCTGGGGTCACCCAGTTCTGATTGCTCCATGGTTCCAGGTGCAGGGGCTCTGGGTAGGCCCTGCTCACACTACACCCTGGCACCCGTGACACAGGCTGTCTGAGCGTGCCATCCGATATTTTGGAACACTCCCATCCGGAGTTTCAGACCTCTAAAAACTTCAGACCTTAGCCCTTCATCTGTGACGAAGTGTGAAAAGCAAGAGAATTGAAGCAGAAAACCTGAAATTAAATCATGACTGTTGAGCAAGTTATCAACTATTTGGCATGTTCCTTGATCTCCTGCAGTGTCTGTCTCCTAATATCTACAATGGGAGTAGTAAGTCCTACCCTTCTGTTCTCATGGGATCACTGCGATGATTCACTCTCAATAATAATACCAATCAAATGTGATATTTAATAATAGTTATTGAGTACCTACTATAGTCCACACTTGGTTCTAGGCTCTGAGGTTACAGCAGTGAACAAAGTGAGAATGTCTCCCCTATGTGACTAACATTCTGGGACCAGATAGTAGATGTGCAAACACTGAAAAGCCTTGCGTGATTCATGTTATTATTGATGATTACATGTTATGGCCGAAACCCTAATGTCAGCTTAACTGGGATAATAGTTAATAAACATGTTTCTATACCACTGGCCCAGAAGCCTGAGCTCTGGATGGGTGAAGTTATTACCAGGGAGGTGAGAAGGCCCAGGGTCCATGTGTCTTTTTAGCTACGTGCCTGTCCCCGGACAATAACTCCTGGGCCACATGTGTCCCATGCATGGAGTGAACCAAGGGGCCAGTCTCAGCCTCTCTTTTATTTTGGTTGTTTAAAAAAAAAAATGTAGATGCCATCACTAATATTTTGCCTTTTCTTAGCTCAGTCATTATCTATAGTAATTCTAGCAGCACCTGACCTTCTGTTTTCTCTGTGGCTGGCCTTGCCACATTGGCAATCAATTTTCCATTCAATACCCAATTGATATTTTAAAAATAAAAATCTGGTCTCCTTCCCTACTCCCAGACCCCATTTGAAAACCTGTTATGGTTTGTAATTTGTTTTTCAGCTATTTAAAATTGTGAACATAATACACACGGGGAAGGTGGGGGGATGTGTGAGGTTAAAGTTGAAAAGCAGCCACGAGGAATAGACCATGTCAGATCCGGGACGGGCGCTGTTCCCTCCAGCATTTTCCAGCCCCCCACACCACCCCCAGCCATCCTGCCCAAGGAACACTCATTATCCTGATTTTTATATTAATCACTTCCTTGCTTTTTTAGCTGCTGATTTTTAGGACCTTGTTCTTGGGTGGTGATTAAGTGGAACCTCACTGTTCACTGACTCATGTCCTCCAGCGGAAAAATGGTCTTGACCTGACCCCCACCCAAAGTTTCAAGTGAGACACCAGAAAGTGTAGTTCTGGGTGAGTTGAGGTAGTGGTGAGAGGGGCTGGGGCGCCTGCTTAGCCCAGGTAACTACTGAGGTTTGCATGGAGGGCTCTCCACCCCACGTGCCACATTCCACATTCCACCTTAACCCTTATCCTCCCAGGATTTGATGTTCCTGGTTTGGACAACTGGGTCCATCTATTTCCAGACAGACGCTCTGCATCCAGCCCTGTGCCGGTCATGCCTCCGAGTTCAGTCCCCACCTCCCCCTTGGCTGGTACCTGGGGGCAGGGGCAGTTGTCCTGCTGTGGCAGGGGAGCCCAGGGGTGCTGCTCGGGTCTTCTCCTGTGCCAACATCCTTTCTGAAGTTGAAACCATCACTGTCCACTCCTGCAAGATGTCATGCCTTCATTCTCTGTCTTGAGCGCTTGCTATGTATGAAACATCATGCTAGTGTGGGCGATACTCCACCCTCTGGTGGAGCTAATCTTCTGAGACATTAGAGGATGTCTCCAAGGGGCAGATATGAAACAACTAATTACTCTATTGAATATTTAATCATAATTGTGATAGTCTTGGGCAGAAGTCAAGGAAGTGTCATATTCTCTTATTTATCACTCAAAAAAAAAAAAAAAGCTAAAACAAAAAACCTGCAGGAGGTATCTAAGACCTTTGACTTGGAGGAAGCCGAAGCTCTGGGAGGTTAGTAACTGGCTTATGTTCACTGAGTTGTGCAGCCATCCACATGAAATTTAACCAGGATCTATTATTATTTCAGAGTCTGCAAAATTAATCTTTATGCAATAGTACCTTGCTTCAGCCACTAACTGTGAGCCCTTCAAATAGCCTAGTGTGAGGGTAAGTCCCCAGTTAGGACAGTTTCTATACAGCAGAAACAATAGCGTGCAACTACTCTACTGGAAATTTCTTAAAGTTATAGTTTTTCAAAGCTATACCTTATTGTTCTTGTTCTTATAAAACATCATTACTATAAATGAAAACAAATTCACTATACTACCAACACCTCAATAAGTACAGTTTTTTGTCTGCAGAAATTCCAGTTCTTGTCCATGTATGCAATACCTTTTAGATTATTATAGCAGAGATGCAATTTCATATTTTCATTTACCATTACACCAAAATTATACATTATCTTGATTAAAATCTGTGTTAATGGCTTTGGATGGTTCGTACTTCTATGCCTCTTATAGCAACTTTTCAAGTACTTTTGTGTCAACTCATTTAATCCATTGAGGCAGGTACTATTATTATTCTATTTCATAGATAAGGGAACTGAGACACAGAAAGGTTAGTTGACTAACCTTTAGCACCCCATAATAAGTGGTGGAACTGAACTTTGATTTTCAGGCCATCTTAACCATCTGTACTTGTAACAACATTGAAGTCATATAAATCTGGGTTTGAATTTAGGTTCTGCTTATTATTCATCCTGTCACCTTGAACAAAGTCTCTAAACAATGGCAACAAATAATATTTCACTTTGCCGTATTGCATTGTTTATATATGTATGTGCATGTGCATGTGTGTATATACATATATATATATATATAAAGCCTGACATATAGTAAGCACCCAAATAATTTAATAACCTCTTTGTTGTTGGATATGTAGATTATTTCTAATTTTTCATGATAACACTACAATAAGTGTTTGTCCATGTGTTTTTTTCCCTTCTTTTGGGTTATATCCTGAGACTAGATCCCCAAAAGTGTTGTTACTGGGTCAAAGAATAATAGCTCTAGTTGGTAAGGTACTGCCAAATGTATTTCCAAAAATGTTTTTCTAATGGCAATATCTGAACTATCTGAACTTAGCATCTTGTTACCACCTGTCAGTCTTAATTTAATAATTATAAAAGGTAATAATCGATACATTTTTGACTGTTTACCAAATACTACGCAATTTAAGTGGCTTGTCATAGATGGTCTTACTCACTACAATTCCAAGAAGAAAATATCTTTATTTTACCCAAGAAATGGATCCTGTACTATATCATAACATCTTTTATTTTTTCTCATTTATTTAAAATAGTACTTTGTGATATTAATTTTATTTCTGAGCCTGAAAAATTTCCATGATTATTTTCAACCTGCATTTCCTCACATACATTTTCTGTTCATCTACCTTCTACAATAGCTTCCCCAAAGAGCTGTGTGCCGGGCTCGCCGCTAAAGCTCTTCACAAACAGAACCCCATCTCCTTGCAGTTGCCAAGGCCTTCCAGTCTTCCTCTGCCACAGACTTTTCCACACATGCTGTTTCCTCTGCCTTGAATATATTCCCTCAGAGTCCTCTTTTCCTAGTCAAAACTTCTCAGTTCTTTGGACCTCAATTTGTTGGTGACTCTCCAGAGACCCTCCCCGACCTCCCTGAACAATCAAATTTCCTATTTTAAGTTCTCCTCTGTCATTTTTTTTAAGATTTATTTTATTTATTTATGCATACAAGAGCTGGGGTACAGGCCAGAGATGCAGGGGGGTGAGAGGATTCACCAGAGACAGAGTGGGGAGCAGAACAGGTGGATCTACTGAAACACACTGCTGAGGGGAGCAGCAGGCAAGACAGGAGTGGTCTGCTGCACCATATGGGTAGCTCCCTGGCCAAAGATCGAACACATGCTACAGTGACTGGTAATAGCTTGATAGCACTGAGACTTTAAACCTTGCACCACAAGGGAGGCCCCTGGTCATTTTTTTTTTAGATTATTTTATTTTACTTTATTTTTATGTAGAAGAACTGGGGTATAGGCCAGAGGTGTGGGGGTGAGAGGATTCACCAGAGGCAGAAGGGGGAGCAGAACAGGCAGATTGACTGAAATACACTGCTGAGGGGAGCAGCAGGCAAGACAGGAGAGGTCTGCTGTGCCATGTGGGTCAGCTCCCTGGCCGGTGATCGAACTTAGTCCATAGTGGTGATAGTGCTGAGACTTAACCCCTAGGCCACCAGGGAGGCCCTACTCTGTCATTTTTTTTTTAATTTTGTCTCCCCTCTCCCCTGCTGTATCTTCATAAGGTATTCATAGCACTTATGATAGTTCCCATACGACATTTACTTGTGTGATTATTTGATTCATTTCTGCTTTCCCACAAAAGGAAGGCTTATATTGAGTTCTGCTTATCTTGGCATCCTCAGCCACTGGCAGCGTTTGGCATGTAGTAAACATGAGGAACAGAAGAATTTACCTAAGGTCATGCAGGTCCCAGGTGGTGCAACTTGAACTTGAAATAAAGCCTCTTTCCCTTCTCTTTCCCACTCCATGGCTTCTAATTCATCCATTGTTCTCAGCACTTTAAACTTAAAAAAAAAAATTGTGTACTACAACATATACACAAAAAGTGCTTTAAACACACACATACAATTTAGCAATTAGTAATAAAGCAGGCACCACGTAAGCAACACTCAAATCAAAATTAGAATAGTGCCCTAGAAATCCTTTGGGTGTCCTTTTGAATCACAACTTCCCCTAAACCCCACCAGACTATAGCTAAACACTTCCCTGAGATTATTCTTTCTTTGTATGTCTGAGTAGCTTCAAGACACACACACATAAATATACATATACATATATATGTATATGCACACACACACATACACACACATACACACACACACACGTGATCTATATCACTAAACTACCAGAATTAATTTTACCTGTTTTTAAATTCTACATAAGTGATTTCTTTTTTTGTCTTCCTTCTCTCCCTCTGCATTATGATTATAAAATCCATCCATTCTGTTGCCTGTAGCTAGATCTTAATTTTTTCTAGTCACCTCTGTGAGTTTTGTCAAGGTTCAGCACATGTGATAGCTATTGTGGCCACAGTGCACACTGAGTGAGGTCAACCCTTGGGGTCCCATCTATTTTGGATCACCACATCCAGGCTCTTGACTTTAACTTTGCTGGTCTGAAAATTTAATTTTTTCAGTAGGCTCAGAGTTGGTCAGGAGCAGGCAAATGCATAAGAAATTCACCAGGAAAAAAAAAATTGCCAATTTATTTTTCAGGGAGAAAAATCCCTACCAGACAAGGTAGAAGTTACATTGAGGGCCTCCCTGGTGGCACAGCGGTTGAGTGCTGGCTTGTGAAGGTGCCCACAGCCTCTGCAGTGCCTGTTCAATCCCCGGCCACTGGGCGAGGGTCCCACATGGTGCACAGACCTCTCCTGCCGCGCCTGCTGCTCCCCTCAGCAGTGTACTTCATCAGTCTGCCTGCTCTGCTCCCTGCTCTGGCTCTGGTGAATTCTCTCACCCTCCTGCACTTCTGACTGTACCCCAGTGCTTGCATAAATAAATAAATAAATAAATAAATAAATAAATATTAAAAAAATAAATAAAATCCTTCAAAAAAAAAAAAGAAGTTACATTAAAGGCAAGCATGTTCTCTAGTTTGGAGAATGAGGAACTTGCTATTGTCAGAAAGTTGCTTGATGAATAGGGTGATTTCAGGGCCTCCATTGTCATGGTGTGAGGCCTTCATCTGCTGGGGTGAACCCTCAGGGTTTGGCCACCACTGATCTGGACAGTGCTGGGACACATTAACAAGTGTCGTTCATTGTTCTTTCCATCCCCCAAGTGTAAGGAAGGCCATCCTCTTCCATTAGTGGATTGTCTATCAGGTAGATTGCAATTTGCAAAGAAATAGATATCCATTCTGGCCAATTACAGCAACTGACTGTGCTTTCATGATATAGATATATATATTTCAGTCATTATATTAAATAAGGGTTTAGGCTTGCTTAGATAGTAAACTCTGGCCATTTTGCTGCGTGTCTTTATTCTTAAAATTCTTTAGATATACTTTCTCTTTTCTACATCGGAGGTAGTTCAGCATCTTCATTTAGGAAGTGTGCGTGTAAGTATGAATTGTGTGTAAAAAGAGCCTTGTATCAGGTAATGTGCTGAATATGCAAATATAGCCTAAATGTCAGGTAATGTGCTGAATATGCAAATATGAGCTCCTTGGTTGTCTGCGTATTTATATAAAAACTGGGAATGCAGAAATATGAAAACAGCTTCACATATTTGATTATAATGTATCTTCTAAAATGTTTTAGAGTTAAGAAATTGCAGATAGAAGTACAATTTACAAAAATACCTGTAACACCACTTTACCTATTTGTATGGACCCATATTTAAAACACTATAATCCTAGTGTTGGACAGATTTCAGAAATATGCAGTCTTATGCATTGTTATTGTAACTTTATACCATTTCTGATATATATTTGGTAATATGGATCAAAAAGCTTTAAAATAGGTTTGACCACCCAAGATATCTTCTGAAGGAAATTGTGAAAGATATTTATATAGATTTTGACTACCTATTGTAGTATTGTTTAGAAAGATTGGCTGCAACTTACATTTAAAATAATAGAAAGGGATATGTTAAGTGACTTATATTATACCTTATGCAATGGGATAATCTGCCACCATTAAAAATAAGATAGAAGAGGGGCCTCCCTACTGCCACCGGGGTTAAAGTCTCAGCGCTATAAAGCTGTGGCCAGCCACTACGGCATGAGTTCAATCCCCTGCCAGGGAGCTGACCCACATGGCGCAGCAGACCTCCCCTGTCTCTCCCGTTGCTTCCCTTAGCAGTATACTTTGGTCGATCTGCCTGTTCTGCCTCCATTTTGTCTCTGGTGACTTCTCTCACCCCCACGCCTCTGGTCTGGACCCCAATTCTTGTATGCATAAATAAATAAAATAAATCTTTTAAAAATAATAAAATATAGAAGAAAATGAATTGATAAGCTAAAAAGAGCAATTTATAATCTGAAAAAGTATGAATCTATACCCCTACACCATATACATTGTAAACTGTTACCTCAATTAAAAGTAACATAATGAAGAAATTAAATAAATTAAAAAAAATTTTAAAGTGTAAGTTATAAAATCCTATATACAGTGTGACCCCATCTTTATCACACTCATATATAAAAGATGAAAAGGTAACATTATAAAATACTAAGAATAATAATCTCTGGGTAGTGGGATTGTAGGTGATTTTTGTCATCTTATTTTGCTTCTCTGTATCCTAAATTTTCTCCAATGAATATGCATTATTTTTTATTTTTTAAAAAAATCTACATTTGAAATATTCCTTTAGTGTCATTGGATTCCATTTAAATAATACAAAGCAAAAAAGGGTGAAGTTTGTTTCTTGGGGATGAGGTATTTTTGTAAAAAAAGCAAATACTGTGTTTCTGAAATTCAAAGACACATTTATTAAATAGGAAGGATTCAATAAACCCTGATAGAAAGGAAATATTCAGTTCTGAAGGTGAGGGTCTAATATTGGTTTATAATACACTAGAAATAACATTGGTACTGAAGTAACTTCTGGAGACTTATCCATACACAGTCCAGGGAAGATCTGGATATATTTTTCTGTAGAAAGATCTAGTTATATCCTAGTTCTATATATTTTTTAAAGATTTATTTATATATGCATACAAGAACTGGGGTATAGGCCAGAGGTATGGGGGGTGAGAGGATTCACCAGAGACAGAGGCAGGAGCAGAACAGGCAGATCTACTGAAATACACTGCTGAGGGGAGCAGTGGGCAAGACAGGTCTAGCGGGCAAGACAGGTCTGGGTAGCTCCCTGGCAGGGGATCGAACTCTTGCTGCAGTGACTGTGGATAGCTTCATAGTGCTGAGACTCTACCCCTTGCACCACCAGGGAGGCCCCTTAGTGGAAGGCCCCTTAGTTCTATATTTATTTATAGTTAACGATACTAACCAAGCATCCTGAACACAAGAGCCCTGCACAGCAGGTGGACAAACGTCAGTTCAATTGAAATTATTCATTAATATGAGTCAGTTTCTCACTTGAACATATTTATCAGCATTTCCTGACTTTTGTTACATTAAGATGCAATTGTTTGCAACTATCACTAGAATAAACATATCCCATTCTCTTTAAAGCTAATTCTCCCAACTCTATCTCCCCACTTTCACTAGACACTATCCAGTTCCATGTTTCCAATTATTTGAATGACATTTGTAACACATTTCTTGTCATTTCCTCACATTTTATGTATCTGAAGTTGAATCTCTTGGTTTATTAGCAGTCGCTTCCCCACCTACACACTTATGTGACTACTGGACTACAACGAAGCTGTGTAAGTTTGCCTGGATAGTAGGAGATGATGATGTATTTACTCAGGGCCAGTTCAGTCTTGTCCCCCAATATTAAGAGTAGTTGCTCTTGTTGACTGGATTTGCAGGCCAGAGCTTATAATTCTGTTTCTTTGCATTCATGCTTTCTCCATCCTGGTGGAGGTTTGAAATTCACCTGACCTGCCACTTTAAGGTATTGAGCTACCTTGAGACACTCTGGAGACAGCCCATCTTGATGTTCCTCTCCCCCCTAAGATGGAGGACCCGTATTTGATTTTCCTACTCCACAATGTGACTTACGCTTGTCTTCTGTGTTACAGTAATACCATCCTCCAGTGCAAAGATGTTGTCTTGAGCTTTCCTTTTGTTCTCTTTCGAGAGGGACCTTAGCTCATTGATTAGTTTAATGGGTCATCACACAACATCAATTTGTTCATTTCATTATAAGATTGATGAGAATAAAACAATTCAAAGTTGAAGGAAATGATGTTATGCAAGGACCTGCCTTCTTTATAAGTTATTTCCCTTAAAGTTGCAGCTTCCAAGAACCTATCTAAGACCGTAAATTTAGGATTTACTGTAATTCCTTTACTAGTCAATGAGAAGAACTTACAAATGACTCAACCCTGAGGACCTCAGTTCTGTTTTCCTTCCCAGAAACGAAAAGGGTAGTAGAGACTAAGGACCTTATGAGCTTACGAATGGCTCAACAGGTCACATGGAATCTGATTTCTCATACATTCCAACCTCTCAAGACACAAGAGGGATGCTGGCCTCTGGTCTTTATTCTGTCAGTCACTCTTCTGATTTTTCCTGTTGCTGCCACCTCCAGGGAACTCAGATCTCCCACCCTGTGGTTGGCAGAGAAATACTTTCCCCTTGGACCTACATTTTCTTCCCCAACTTCAACCCACATCGGTGGCCCTGCCTTGTTCTTTTATTGTTCTTTTATACTATTCTGCTTCCCACTTTCAGAGTTTCGCCTTTTCTGGTGGAGCTTGTTAGTTCATCTGCCCTAAATCTGCTCTGTTTTGTTCTCTGGTGGGGGGTTTAAACCTGGAGGGCCTAGCAGAGAGAGAAAGGGAGTAAAAGCAGGAGGCTAGCACAGTGATCTGACCTCAAGGTGAGGTATCTGCCTCCTCCTGTTACGGCCATCACTGAAGGGCCAGCAGCCAAAATGACGTTCAGTCCTTCTGCGCCTTCTGTAAGCACTGTCAAGGCATTTTGGCACACCTTCCCACATTTGCAGAAAGATTACATCTTCCCCTCTTCCCAGAGCTGAGCTAAAATGACAATACTCCATCCATACCCATTCTCAAGGATGATGAAGTCAGGTTGTACGAGGACACTACAAAAGGCAGCAAATTGGCAAGGCAATGCAGGCTTACAGGAAGACACATGTCATCTCCACCAGCTGAGTGCAGCGGGAGATGGCACACCCAGCCAGGTGGGCATTCACCCAGACAAGCGGTCATCACTGGCTAAACTTGGACCAAGACCACAAAAAAATCCCAGCACACAAAGCCAAATCTCACCTAGGAGGAAAAGAAAAGGGAAAATACAATGAAGAAATAATTGAGCAGGCATAAAGGAATTTTATATACAACTTTCATTAAAAACTGTGAAAGTGAAAAAGGAAAGGCAAGGTATCTAAAAATTAAAAAAAAAGCTTTTATCCTTCCCAAATTAACACCCTTATAGGCCTTTCCTAAGTGATGTTTTGCTAATAGCCTCTCCTTTTGTCATCCAGCCAGATGAGTCTAGATGAGGAATGGCATAGGAAAAAAAGCTGTTTTGTTTCATTGTTGAAGGTGGCAGTCAAGGCCACTAAACAGGTATGTGACGCATACACACAACCTTTATCTGTGACATTTCACCTAATAACTGAGGCTATCTTACCAAGAGTAAGTTTTCTATAGCATTCTCCCCGGAAAAGGAGCAGCAAAGCAAAACGAACAAATAAAAACAGAGTAATGGGGAGTACGTTCTAGGATCAGTTCTAGAGAAGTCTAAAAGGAATGGTTCTGGAATTTAAAAACTTTTCAGCAACTGAGGAATCAACAGCAACCTGAAAATGATTATTCTGAAGGTATGTAAGAGCAAGAGAGCTAAAAAGTAGGAATAACTTGAATGGAATTATTTCATAGTCTCTCATGTGTCGTGCGATGCCCTAAGTTCAGTTCCCCAACTAGCCCACTTGTGTCTATCTTGGTGTAAAAATAAGCTGTGCAATTATCAGGTTTGCATCTTTTCTGCTAAATCCAATCCTGAAAGTGCATACAAATTCAACATGGTAAAAAGCTAAGTTTTAAGAGCTCGCCAGACACCTGCTTTTCGTGGGTTTGATCTAATTGTGTCTGATCTAATTCTAGGAGAAAAAAGGGTCATAAGAACACTCAGTGCTGGCATTTGTGGGCTAGTCATTACACAAGAGTGGCTGTTCCATTTGTCATATTTAGTTGGAAAAAATTTACATTCTTATACAATGAGTTATAACAACTATGATTGATTTGGTATTTGGTGTGAATTTAGTTAGATTTTAGCTCTTTGATAATTCTCTGTATTATGAATTCCCAGCTAACATACATCTTATGACCTCAACTGTTTCCCTCTCCTTGTAGACTCACTCACTCACCAAATATCCTCATTAATTGTGAAAACTGACAATAGATTTGGATGTAATCAATTTCTATTCTCTCCTACCTCATTTTTTTTCTCCCTCATCATGCCTTTATTTCAGCTCTCACTTCATTACCCATTTTCTTTTTGAGACCTAGTTACATGTTCTTAAGTAAGTATCTACAGATAGACAGAGATCCTAATTATGTGAAAATATTATATGAAATATAAGCAACTAATAATAATATAATCCTCTTTTCTTTTGTGTTGCCAGCCACTTGAGAAAAGTTCTTTCTCTTTTTTTGATTTATTTTTATAAGTTTAATCCAAGATACCATAATCATGACTGAGAAATGCAAAAGCAGCATTGGGTACAGATATACGAGGAAGAAGTCATAATTTTAAAGAATTTTCAATGACGTCCATTTGTACAAGCTTGAATGAACCTGGAAGTCATCTTTAGAAGCCTCAACTTTTAGGGCAATGGAAAATTAAGGTCCAACTAAGAATGAGAAAACTCTTAAGCACATGGCTAAGGAGTTTGGATTTTTTCTAGGGAATCCACTGAAGTTGTTTTGCGTATGAGATAAAGCAAAAACTGCATTTTGGTAAGATTAATTGGGCAGAGTTATGCCCGATGGATTTGAATAGAAAAAGAAAGTGTGGGGCCTCCCTGGTGGCGCAAGGGTTAAGGACAGCGCTTTCAAGCTATCTCCAGCCACTGCAGCATGCCCCAGCAGACCAGGGAGAAACCCACATGGTGCAGCAGACCTCTCCTGTTCCACCTGCTGCTCCCCTTAGCAGTGTATTTCAGTGGATCTGCCTGTTCTGCTCCCCACTCTGTCTGGTGAATCCTCTTACCCCCTGCTTCTCTGGCCTGTACCCCAGTTCTTGTATGCACAAATATATAAATCTTTAAAAAGAAAAAGAAAGTGTGAAGATGAGTTAAGAAGTAACTGTGACAGCTCAAGCTGTAAGGGAGGGAATTAAGGTTTTTGTAACTGGCATAGGAAGGAAGGTGGATGCAAGGTTTTGCCTGGGAAGAAACTTGATCTTGCTGACTGAATTGGAGGTAGAAATTGTGGGAAGGTGGGAACCAAAAGTTATTCCATTTCCAGAGTTTGGGTGCGTGGGATAAAGATAATGCCATCATCAATGACAGTGGGACAATAATAACTTTGGTTTTAAATGTCCTGAGTTTGCAGCTATAGTAAGGTATCCAAGTGGAAACGTCTGGGATATATGATCAGGAATTCAGGATTGTAATTTAGTAATTGAGTCTCAGTTTATAAACTTGAGTTATCCAATAGGAGTTGGAATTAAAATTCAATTTGAATCAGTTAAAAACCACTGGGTATAATTTCAATAAGAGTATATGCTATCTCCCAGCAAATGCATATAGTGAGAGAAGAGCAGAGTGTTGAAGATTTTACTTTGGAAATTGGGGGTAATTCACAATTAGAACATAGAAATGAACAGCCAGCCAGAGCCACACTATTTTCAGAGCGAGAAGTGGGAAAGAGAAGTCAGAGAAGAAAGGAGAAAACCAAGGTAACAGACTAATAAAGGTCAAGGGAAGAGGAAATGTCCAGAAGGAAGTTAAAGAGAATGAATACTAAATAGATGCTGAGAAATCTGACCGACAGGAAGTAATTAATGCTCTTTGTGTGACAAAATCACCATTACATAGTGGGCAAATAATGGAAATTATTTTCTGTAGTTCAATCCAACAAATACTTATTGGACACCAAAGATGTTTTTTTTCCCCTTAGCTTTCTCCAATTAAGTAGGGCCACAAAGGTCACAGCTATTCAATGTGGTTTCTTTGAATCAGAGGAGGAAGTTAAATATAATTTGGGATAAAATGGATTCCTAAGAAGCTGCTAAAGAGGAAATACCATTTCTCTGTTCTGAAATTTGGGTCTATGGGATAACTGGGAAATGAGAATAATTTTAATGATTATCCCACTATTTTGAGGAACCTTATGCTTGCTTCCCGCCTGATCCAGATTGTATTCTATCAGCAGAAAATGCTACTACTTGAGATTATTGTTTGATTGAGATATTGGCTTGAAGTTTAGGTCATATTTAAAATGATAGCTTTTGAAATCTTGACATTTTGTTAGATATAGAGAAGTTTTATTCAGCTAACGAAAGTTCCATTTCTACTTAAAATAACCCTACAAAGAAAGTGAATTAAACTTTTAATATCTGACCATTTGGGTGGAGAATGGGGTATGTGCTGATTTGTTTTCAGAAGATACTGGTTTTTTAAATATTCACCAGTTTCATCTCTAAGTTTTAGCTATTTGTGGCTCAGCTAATTTCACTTCTCTAAATGTCACCCAATTCTGATGTCCTTCTCCTCTGAGGCTCTGTCCTGAGGGAGGCCAATCTCGGGGGTTACTGGAAGGGCAGAAATGGAATGTGGGGGTAGTGGAGAATTAGCTCTGCAGATACTTCTTCCCTCTTTTTTTTTTTTAGAAAGATTTAATTATTCTTGAAATTTTATTACAGAAACTGAAAAGACAATCCACCAAGTACAAAGTAGATAAAACCTACCCTACAACTGTTGCTGAGAGACCCAAGAATATCAAGAAAAACAGATATAAGGATATCTTGCCCTGTAAGTTTCTTCCTATAAACTTGAACCTTCTTCCAAGTTCAATCTCATGCCTTTCTCTTTTTATCCTTTGCTTGCTGTTCCTAATCTTGGTTTTGACAAATTAGTTTGTGCTATTTATGATTCAAAAGAACACTCACTCATCAGATGCGAACATCACTATTTGTAGTTTGCCAGACCTTGCTCACAGTCAACCCTCTGACGACACCCTCTTAATTATGTCTTTTATAATCTAGATGATCACAGCCGAGTAGAGCTGTCCCTAATACTCTCTGACGAGGACTCCAACTACATCAATGCCAACTTCATTAAGGTACACTCCTTATTCTGTATTTCTCTAAGAGGTTCTTTTAAAAGAGGGGAAAACAATAGACAAGAAGAGGATATTATTTGTAGTCACCCCGTGTGATTTTTGTTCCCCTTTAGGGAGTTTATGGACCCAAAGCTTATATTGCCTCCCAGGGACCTTTGGCTACAACTGTCCTGGACTTCTGGAGGATGATTTGGGAATATAGTGTCCTGGTAAGTGTGGAATTGCTTTTGTTACTCAATTCTCTAGTTTTAAAGAAGGTGGGAGTAGAGTGTGAGGGTGTGTGACTGAGACTTCCTATGTATTAAAATCGGTGCTTTTTTTGGTCAGTCTTTAAAACTTCAGTGTTCTGACACCTTTTAGTCAAAAGTATCATGTCATTCTTGTTCAAGGAAATGGAAATTTTCATCTTGACAAGTTCATTTGTTAACAAGAATTTACTGATTTGAATAGAGAAAAGGGAAGTGAGGACAGAATAGAAGGAAGGGTAGGAACAACCTTTAATAATTTATCAGGATTCCTTTTAGTAAAAAAGAAAAAAAAAAACAAAAGCAAGAAGCATAGTCCACCCTGACCCAAGCCCTTCCGATTAGCTGCTCTAACTACTGTGTGTCCTTGTTTCTCTGTTGCATCCCCCAGATCATTGTGATGGCATGCATGGAGTTTGAGATGGGGAAGGTGAGTTGCCTTTTAGCTTACCTAAAAATAAGGGAAAGAAGGAAAAGAAGGTAGAAACTAGACAGCAAAAATGTACTTAAATGTACCTACAAAAAAATTATTCTTATTTTTCTAGTTTTCAGTTTGGGAATACCAGCTGTCTCTCAGGGATTTTTTTTTTAACCCCTAATTGCCCTTCTGGTTCATTTTCCTAGTAGATTCCATGTTTTAAAGTAAAATTAAGGAATTTTTAAAAAATCACTATTTATTTTTCCATTTTTAAAAGTCAGACATTATTAATGCTGGTCAGAGTGCTGACCTGGGCTTTCAATGACCGCCTCAGCCACGCATGTCTCCTGAGCTCCTGCAGTGCGGCCCGGTGTGGCTGCTGAGCTTAGTTATTTTATTCTGTTTTAATGAATTTAAATGCAAAAACTGATATACAATTCAGTTCCTGGAAAATGTTATTTATATATTTGGAACAACTTGGGTATCTTGTTTTCAACTGTACATTTTATGAAATCTAAATGTAAATGACATATTTCCAATAAAAAGTGAGCATACTAATTGAGATGTACTGTAAATATAAAATACATAGCAGATTTTGAAGCTGTAGTTTGAAAATATCAAATAGCTAATGACTTATCTTGATAACATGTAGAATTTTTTTTTGACATTTAAGGGCCAAGTAAGATAATTTTACCTTTTTTCATTTTTGAATGCATTTATGAGAAAATTAAAAATTAGGGGCCTTCCTTGTAGCCTCCAGGTTAAGTCTCAGCACTATAAACACTATGGCCTGAGTTTGGTCCCCGGCCAGGGAGCTAATCCACAGATGATGCAGCAGACCTCTCCTGTCTTGCCTTCTGCTCCCCTGCAGTGTATTTAAGTAAATCTGCCTGTTCTGCTCCCCAATTTGTCTCTGGTGAATCCTTTCACTCTACCCTCACACCTGCACCTCTGGCCTACATCCCAGTGCTTCTACACAAAAATAAAAAAAAAATTAAAAATTAGATAGGCAGCTCATATTACAGTCTTAAACAGCAATCCCACCTGTCTCCATTTTAAGTTGACACAATTCCAGTTAAAACAAGGGGGCTTAATGTTTCTGTTAGCTCATACAGCAGACATGATTTCTATTGATCCTTCTGAAATACTGAAAATGCCAAAAGTCTCTGTTTCTACTTTTTCAGGCCTCTAGGAAGTCATTAACTTATATATCCTTAAAGTGTTTGCTTTTCCATCCTTGGGGAGTCTCTGATGGGAAATCTTGATGTTGGACTAAGTCCATGGGGATTGGAAGTTCCTAATGTAAGATGAAGCATGCAGAGCTGACTTTGCTTCTGAATGAGGAAGTGGCTCTTGCCACCTCAAAGAAACTAGAATAAATGGAGGGAAATCATTATATTCTGCTTTGTGCCACAGAAAAAGTGTGAGCGCTACTGGGCTGAGCTAGGAGAGACGGAACTACAAGTGGGTCCTTTCTCCATAATCTGTGTAAGTATCATCTCCGTTCCCATTAGGCTGAGCAAACACTTCAGGGTCTACTTGACAGAGAAAAATCTTGTAATATTAGCCATTGAAATAGCTAATGTTTAATCTATTTCTTAGGAATCTGAAAAAAGAAAATCCGATTACATAATCAGGACTCTCAAAGCCAAGTTCAAAAATGTAAGTACAGAACAGGTGAGATAAACTCCAAAGCCTACATAGATCAGGAAGGTAACTACAAATGTGACTCGGGCTGGACCTAACGAATTGGGGAAAGAGCAGTCTTAATGTTCAGAATAAAAGCCTCGTATACAAAAGAGACAATCTATTCAATGCCATGGCACACGTATAAAATGATAATAGGCGTAGGGTGAATAGAGATTGCACAGTGAATAGGGGTCAGTTTGAGAGCCGAGGCTGCCCATTCTCTAAAGCAAAGGGTCTTGAGGTAGCAGCATGCCTGTTTCCCAGCTCTGGGGTGGACTGTCTGCCTACTGCCCTCATCTTGTGAGTGGACCAATAGTAAGTGACCTGAAATCACATTTAATTGTTCTCAGAAGG
The DNA here is from genome assembly GCF_014898055.3 of Talpa occidentalis. Classification (NCBI taxonomy): domain Eukaryota; kingdom Metazoa; phylum Chordata; class Mammalia; order Eulipotyphla; family Talpidae; genus Talpa; species Talpa occidentalis. The sequence continues at coordinate 109,456,492 of NW_023605305.1, read as the reverse complement.
CACCAGAAGTCTATAAGAAAGAAAGCAGCATAAATTGCAGACATGCTATAGATTCTACTTCGTAAGTCAGAGTAAACTTATGGTAGAATGAGGGGGAGTCCTATCCCCGAACTCACCTTTTGTCCTGGCTATTCTTTATAGGAGACTCGAACCATCTACCAGTTTCATTACAAGAACTGGCCGGACCACGATGTGCCGTCCTCCATCGACCCTATTCTTGAGCTCATCTGGGATATGCGTTGCTACCAAGAGGACGACAGTGTCCCTGTGTGCATTCACTGCAGGTGGGATGCTGTGGCGTGAGCCTGTGCCCACAACACCCCAGGGTCACAGTATGGCCATGACGGGAAGACTCGCTGTTGGAACTGAAGGTGGTTGGAGCACACGGGGTGCACATTGCTGATCCTGGCCTCACCTTTTCCCTTTGATCAGGAAGGAATGAAGTTCCTTTGCTTTTTTCCCTGTTAGATATCTGTACATATATTTAATTTTAATTTGGGGGTTGCATTTTTGCTCTTCTGAATGTGCCCACGTTCTACTCATCCTCCACCAAACCCATGCCAATACCCCTCTCTGCCAGCAATGAAGTTTAGAAATGAGGTTGATGGGAAACAAAAGGTGAATCACAGAAACAGACTATAATAAGTTCAACCTGAGCATTAAATTAATGTTACTTATTAAATAATTTATTAAATTATCAAATTAATATTTTTTTCTGAAAAGTGACTTGTGAGCAGTGTAGCTCTAGAGACTCTGTGAGAAGTTCCCTCTGATCTCTCCTGAGGTTCATTGTACCACGTGGCAATTGGCAAGGGTGTTCTGGGAACTGGTAGGTTTAGAAAGTTTCATTGTTTCCAGCTTTCTTCTGCAAATCTGCTGTTGCAATAGCACAGCTGCAAAACTCCGCTGTCTGCAGTTACACATGCTCCTGTGGTCTTTCATTTCAGTGCCGGCTGTGGAAGGACGGGTGTTATCTGTGCTATTGACTATGCGTGGATGTTACTAAAAGATGGGGTGAGTTTCTCTCCACAGGTCCTTTCCATTTACTTACCCTGCGGCCATCAGACTTAGGAATTGTTGGTTCTTCAAAACGTCTGCCTCCATAATTCATCATTTCTAGAACATTTTCTTGTAGACCTACTTTGTCAGGGGGTTAAATTAGTCATTAAGTTGATGGTTCTCAAATTGAGTTTCCCAGCCAAAGAGCATCAGCATTGCCTGAGGATATTTTAGAAATGCAGAGTTCAGACCCAACACAGGTGGACTAAGGCAGCAACTCTGGGGGCGTGAGCCAGCAAGGTTGGCAGGTAGTTTGAGAGCCACTGCCCTAAATTCTATAATGACCCTTTCTCCAAGTTGCTTTTGTAAATGGCTCAAGTTGCAATTAAACTTTATGTTCCCATCTATAAATCATTTTTGTTTTTCAAAGGAACAATAATCACATTTTTTATTTGTCCATTTCTTTTTTTTAAAGATTTATTTATTTATGCACACAAGAACTGGGGTACAGTCCAGAGGTATGGGGGGTGAGAGGATTCACCAGAGACAGAGTGGGAAACAGAACAGGCAGATTGACCAAAATACACTGCTGAGGGGAGCAGTGGGCGAGTCAGGAGAGGTTTGCTGTGCCATGTGGGTTGCTCCCTGGTGGGGGAACTTATGTTGCAGAGTTATGCTGCAGAACTTATGAAGCGGACAGCTTCATAGGTTGTATCTTAATCCTTGCGCCACTAGGGAGGCCCTATTTGTCCATTTCTATGTTGTCTTCCTCCATGACAACCTTGGTCTGAGATTCTGCCATAGTCCCTAACAAAACTACTGCAATCAGCCATTTTACAGTTTCCCCGCTCTGTCAGTTTCACAGAGGTCTACTCATTCCCCTGGTTTCTTGTCATCAACCTTAGATAGGTTGATCTGGCGTCAGCACGAAGGATTTCCACCAACAAGATATACACAGCACATCACAGCTGGTTGCAAGCACACAAAGATCAATTGGGAACTTGCTTAAGGCTTTGGTGGTTTTTCAGAATTCACATGCTGGGTAGGCATTCTGGGGGGCAGTCTTCAGTGCCTCTGGCCCCACATGCTGCACCCCAAGTCCAGCAGCAGTAATGCCTTTCTTGCCCATGGCAGTGGGTTGCAGATAGAGCCAAATCTTGAATGCACCCAAACTTCTGTCTCTGCTACTCTGTGACAGCAAGGAAAGAGATAAATCATTTTCATTTTTATTATTAAATCTATTTTCTTACATCATTGTTAATTTTTGTACAGTATTTGATTTCTCTCCTCAGATGTAGTCCGATGTGGTTCTCCCACCACCATAGCATATGTGAACAATCACCATAGTTTCTTATGCTCTTCCCTCCCCTTGCTTTTTTTTTTTTTAAAGATTTATTTATTTATGCATACAAGAGCTGGTATACAGGCCAGAGGTCTGGGAGGTGAGAAGATTCACCAGAGACAGAGTGGGGAGCAGAACAGGCAGACTGACTGAAATACGCTGCTGAGGGGAGCAGCCGGCGAGACAGGAGAGGTCTGCTGCACCATGTGGGTTGCTCCCTGGCGGACCAGGGATCGAACTCATGCTGTAGAGGCTGTGGACTGCCTCACAGTGCGGTGCTTAACCCCTTGCACCACCAGGGTTCCCTCCCCTGTTTTGACCCCTTTCCTTCCCCCTGCCCTGCTGGATGCCTCAGATCTATGATCAGCTTGCAAGTTTTATCTCTTTCCTAACCTTTTGTTCATTTTCTCTATATTCCACATAGAAGTGAAAGTATCTGATGTTATCTTTTTCCTTCTGACTTTTTTTTGCTTATAATAATCCCTTCCAGCGCCATCCTTGTTGCTGCAAATGGCATGGGTTTATCTTTTTTGATAGCTGAGTAGTATTCCATTGTGTATACATACCACATCTTTTTAATCCATTCATCTGTTTTGGGGCTTTTGGGTTGTTTTCATATCTTAGCTATTGTAAATAGCTAAATCATTTTTAATAGGCTTGTACAAAATGGAAAGTTTAAAAATGTGGGTTTTAGACCTATATACCAACTTTTATTTCATAAAACCCTTATACATTCTCATCTACTGAGACTTTTCCCTCATTTTATCTTTAACTTCAAACATTTGATCAATCATTCCATGGGAAATCATTCTGCAGAGTTTCTTCAATCTTTTCTGGGTGGAAAACCATGCCCTAAAATGATGATACAAGTGATAAGAAACCACATTTGTTTAACAACACATTCTTTTTCTGATATTATTGCATGTCGGGAGAACAACTATCATGGGAGCGGCAATAATTTATTAACAAAGACAGGGTTAAAGGAATAAGATAATTCTTCTTTCTTTTTGATAGATAATTCCGGAGAACTTCAATGTTTTTAATTTGATCCAGGAAATGCGAACACAGAGGCCTTCATTTGTTCAAACACAGGTGAGAACTATGACCAGTTGACCATAATGTGGATCTTACTCCATTTCTCTGTTTAATACCAAGGCATCCAAAAACAACTACCACACCACAGCTTAGCTCTCACGCCAATATGCTATTAAGTGCATTAATCCAATTTCCCTCTAACTCTAAATGTACCAATATTTTCCCTGTATCCTTTGCCTTGGGTCAAATTTCCTTCATTCCTTATTTTACTGTCTCTTCAGAAAAAGTATAAGAAATCAATAAAATATTTCTTACTTAAAAAGGATGTTGAGAAAACTCAATAGGCTGTTTGACTTATTAAAAAGAAATAGAAGGATCAGGTCAACTTGAAATTTTTAGTAGTAAATTCATTTCTAATTGACCATTAGAGAGTTGCAATATCTATTCCAGGAGGTGGTAACAGAGTCTGGAGGATGCATTCTGTATACTCATTTTAGGAAATACTGAAAAACAAAATCAATCATAATCCTATAACCAAGAGGTCTCTTTCCTGGTCCTTACTGTATGCATATATAAAAAATTGTAATTATAATAATTCTGTATGTATGATTATATATTGTAACCCATTCCAGGTTGCTAATACTTATTTACTTGCTAAGAATGCTTTTTTTTCTGCCTTCTCTTCTTTCCAGCTCAAGTTCTACCTCCCATGTAAAACATTCCCAGCTCAAATCTCTCATTGTCATTAATATTAATTTTACCCATATTTCTACACCAATAATTTAACTCACATTTTAAAATGGTCTCTATCTTTAAGATAGTGTTTGGCTTCCACTCATTCATTCATCAAACATTTATTGATATTTACTATACAAAAGACACTTTTGTATAATTAGTTACTTTTTCAAGATCCTAGCATGTTTAAAGCACTTGGAAATGAACTTGCACATAGATTCAGAGTAAAACAATTGACAGTGGCAGTTCAGATATTTTCATCTCAGATTTGTGAGTTAAAGGGAAAAAATGAAGAGCTATTATAGAATAAGCATTTTGTTTGGCCCACACAGGTTTTCCACTAATAGCTAGTGGAAAAATACAACTTTTTTTTCATGTATTCACTGTAGGTGTTTTCTATATTCAGCCTATGAGGGGGAAAGTTTGTGTGAAATGAGGGCATTGACTGGTTTAGTGTTTTCAGACTTAACGAAGGCTGATCCATGCAATGTCTAAAGACGCCAAGAAATGTACAATCTAGTTGTATAGTAATCAGTTGTAAAGCTGAGTCAATAAAGAGAACCACACCCCATTTCAGAAAAACTTCACTTCAGGCCTACTTTTAAGAGTTGGAATATAGCTAAAACAATTTTAAGTTAGCCTTCACATTTTGACATTATTAATGACTACCTACCAGTTGTAGCTTTTTCTGACACTGTTTTAACCACGAAATAGCACTGTCACTAGCTGACTACTTCCTGTCTGATTTTCTTTGTTCTAAAAAAACTCAAGAGTGACTACCTCGATGAAAAACAAAGAAATTAATTTTAAAAAGTCAATTCGGGGCCTCCCCAGTGGTGCAGTGGGTTGAGCGCCTCGCTCTGAAGCTGTCCGCAGCCTTGGCAGTGCCGGTTCGATTCCCGGCCGGCCAGCAAGAATCCCACATGGCGCAGCAGACCTCTCCTGCCTTGCCCGCTGCTCTCCTCAGCAGTGCTTTCGGTTCGTCTGCCTGTTCTGCTCCCCACTCTGTCTCTCACCCTCCCACGACTCTGGCCTGTACCCTAGCTCTTGTATAACTAAAAATAAATCTTAAAAAAAAAAAAAATTAAAAAAGAAGTCAATTCGTAAATGAAAAAAAAAATTCAAGAGTGCACTAACCCTGCCTGTGTTGGGTGATATAGACTTTGCATTATTCTCCTACTAAAATTACTTTTGGAAAAAGTTGGATTTATTTGTATAAGATTGTGTAAAATGTCAGGGAAAACCCATTAAACAGGTCCATTTAGGTGAAAGTCAAAATAAAGTAGTAAAATCCCATAAAACTTGTAATTATAGATGTCTAATTTATGGTGAAATCCTTTTAGAATTACAAATTTCCAGACTCTATTCAACAGTTACTTTACTTTCTTTTTAAATTTTTTTTTTTTCTGATTTGGAGGTGACATTGGCTGACATCACTGTATAAGAATCAGAGGAATAAGTTCATACCTGATACCTCAGATGTACATCACCACACTCCTCCCACCCCTGCCCCACTACCCATATTTGGCCCTTTATACCATGGCCCCTTCCCATTTAGCTCTTATATCCACCTTCACCATCTAACAGCCTCGGTTCTGCAGTGATTTCTAAGCAGTGTACCTTTTTTTTGATATCTTTGCCAGGGAATAATTTCAGCCTCTTGATCTAAGTACACTAAACCAAGAGGCAAAGATTCATGTTCTAACCAATGTCCTGCAAAAATCACTTCTGTATAACCTTGGACAAGTCTGTAAACAGGATAATAACCTACTTGCTAGATCAACTGTGAGGGTCAAATGAAATAATAAATATCAAAGCTAGCTATCTACCCACGAACCACAACCTCTCTGATTTTTTCCAGAAAAGATGAAGGTGACTTACAAAAAAAAATGCATTCAGGATGAAATAAAATTTCTAAAATGTTAGCAAAGAAAAGAGAACTCAAGAGGTGGTAGAAGGGGGTAGATAAGAAAGTGGGGTTAGAACACAGAAACAGTAGGCCTCGGGGGTCCTTGTACATAGCTAGGTAGGTCAAATATTTGGCTGTTTCTGGTAGCCTAAAAGCGCTTTGAAATCTGAAGTGGTTTATGCAAACAGAAGACACCGTCATTAAGCTATTGTTATTGGTATTTTCAGGTCTGCTATACTAAGGGTTTGGTTGGTGTTACTATTCCCAAAATCTGGCTTTGTAATTCACCAAACTTTCTCTTTGTTTTCATTTGTGATGCTCTTTAGGAACAGTATGAACTGGTCTACAAAGCTGTATTAGAGCTATTTAAGAGACAGATAGAAATTATCAATGATAAATCCTCTGGAATCGAGGTAAGCTTTAAACTTGGTATTTTTTCCATTTGTTTTTCATGTTTGATTTTGGTCAAGATTAGTTACAGAATCTTTTGTTTACTGTTGCAACCAAATTGGAGTGTCAGATGTGCATGTGCCTGCCCTGAAAATCTCCTGTGAAAAAGGACAAATTAATTGAGATACTTAAACTTAGAAAATTCATTTATTGATTTCCTATTGCACACCATTTTCAAGTTTAGAAACAATAGGAGTGAGTGAAAGGGCAAGCTTATGTCCTGTTCTCATGCTGTAGAGGTTTGTGTGGTGAGTTAGAAAAGAGTAATAATTACAAAATAAAATCACACTTGAGCCTTGATAGGATTTTTCTAGCCTTATTGTTACGCCAATGTCTCACAGAAATTTGAGAATGATTTTCAGCTGAAGGTCTTTTGTATGAAAGCAAATATGATTTGACCAAACGCCAATTGAAACATTGAGTGTTTTGGAATATGGTTTTTAATTATGTTATAAAAAATAAGTCAAGGACTAACTGTATAATCACAAAGTACTAGTTTCTGAGCAAACCTTTAGAAGAAAAAAATGACTGATTTACCTTCTAGGGTGGATGTAACATCTATAATAATTTAACTTTTAATATCACATTTTGGATTATTGATCTGAAAGTATTTATTAAGGGTCTACCATTTCCATAGAATTAGGAATATAAAGTATGTAAGACATGTCTTTGATCATAACTCCTATCAGTTGAATGATAAAACTTCAGGGAGGGAAGAAAGCCCAAAAAATTGTTGAGGCTAGTTAACAAACTAAGCAATTCTCTAGTTATTGTCAACTCTAATGAATTTGCCAGAAGAAAGTTGCACAATATTTTTCAAGTGCTGAAAGAAAAGAACTCTTAGCCCAGAATTCTACACCTGTGAAAATATCCTTCAGAAATAAAGGGGAAATCAAGATATTCTTTTTTTTTTTTTAAGATTTATTTATTAATGCAAGAACCAGGGTACAGGCCAGATGCATGGGAGGGTAAGAAGATTCACCAGAGACAGAGTGGGGAACAGAACAGGCAGACTGACGAAATACACTGCTGAGGGGAGCAGCAGGCAAGACAGGAGAGGTCTGCTTCGCCATGTGGGATTCTCGCCGGCCATCCGGGATCGAACCCGCACTGCAGAGGCTGCGGACAGCTTCACAGTGCGGTGCTCAACCGGAAATCAAGATATTCTCAGATGAAGAAAAACTAAGGGAATTTGTTGCCAGTGACCTACTCTAAAAAATGACAAAGCAAGTTTTCTAATCAGGGAGAAAATGCTGAACAAAGGAAATAGAATAGGTTTTCTTTTTAAGTTTCTAATCTGATTATTAAAAAAGTATAACACTGTTTCATGTGGCTGTAAATGTATTAGAGAAAATATGTTAAGGCTGTTATAAGCAGGGGAGGATTAGGGACAGAAAGGGAGGTAAAGTTTCTGCTTTTTCTTCTTTTTTTTTAATCAAGGGAGGTAAGTTTTCTGTACTTGAACTAGTAAAATGCAACACCTATAGATAGATTCTGATGGCTGTACCTAGAGCTATAACTAAAAGGTGACACAAAAACATACATTCAAAAAAACTATAGATGTCAAAATGAAATTCTAAAAAATGCAGGAAAAAGAGGCAGAGGCAGCAAAAGAAAGAGGAAGAGGCAGCAAAAGAAATCAGTAACACAGAAAACAGAAAAAAAAATAAAGTGGCATATTTAAACCCTACCATAGCATTATATTAAATGTAAATGATACAAATATACCCGTGAACAGACTGATTAGCAACTATATTCTATCTATAGGAAAAATACTTTATATATATATATATATATATATATATATACTTCATATATATAGGTTGGTTTAAAGTAAAGGATTGAGAAAAAATACATCATGTAGGAATGAATAAAAGGAAAATAGGAGTAGTTATATTAATATCAGATAAAGCAGGCTTCAGAGGAAAGACAATTATCACAGACAGGGATGGACATTGTATTATGATAAAAGAATCAGTCCATTGCTTACTGCTATTATACATAGAATATGAAATATGTATGAACCAAGCATAATTGTAAAGTGTATGAAGCAAAAACTGATAGAACTAAAAGGAGAAATTTGAAAAATCATAGTTCTGTTTAGAGACTGCAATACCCCCCTCTCAATTGATAGAACTAGACAGAGAATCAGCAAGAACACAGGAGTACTCTACATGACATAAACCCATCAGATCAAATCAATATTCACAGAATGTTCCACCCAACAGCAGAAAAATATACAAGATTTTATTTTCCCTTTGTGTCTTTCAATTTCTGTTTTCTCTTCATAGAAGAACACAAATCATCTTATTAGGGCCCACTCTAATCCAGTATGGTTTCATCTTTACCAATTACATCTGCATAGATTGTTTCCAAATATAGTCACATTCAAAGATATTATTGTTAGAGTTTATCTTTTTATAATAGGTGGAGTCTTAAGATTTGCTGACTTTTTTTTTTTTTTACATTTAGAAGTCTCTGAGATCAGAATATATTTTACAATTTATGGCATCTTAGATGCTATGAGTCACAATAACAAATCTCATAATGTGATTGCTATGAATAAAATAAAGATTGAGAATGGCTAAGTACTCTCAATGTGAGAGAGTAATTTTAGGTTGAATGGTCAGGGAAATTTTCCTTATGCGGGTGACATTTAAGCAGAAATAAACTATTTAGTCAAACATGCAACATCTGGAGTAAGAAGAGTATTTCAATCAAAGATAATAGTAACTATAAAGGCCTTAAATTGGAAATGAGTTTGACACGTTAAGGAAAACCAGCACAAGAAGGAGGAAGTAGAATAAGATGAAATAAGTATGAGAACCTAATAAACACCTATTAACTTTAAAGGTTAAGTTCCAAAGGTTGCCCCTCAAACACATTTGAAAACGGCCACACTTGAAAAGATACTACAAGTAAATCCTCTCTAGTTTCTCTAATACTAATAATCCTTTATTCTGAACCTTTTGATCTAAGTATGTGAACAAGTTCTTGTTGGATTCATTATTTTGGAAATTCACCTAATTTTTCAAGAATTATTTGCAATCCTTATATTTTCTGAAAAGTAACTTCTCAGCCTTGTGAATGCTAAAATATTTTATTGCCAATGCTTCACTAAAAAAAAAAATACCTTACTTATTTCTTTTGAAGATTCGAGCAAAGTGTTCAGTTCCTCAGCAAACTCCTCATCTAGAAGAAGACACTTATTCTCTTAATTTACCAAAATGGTGAGTGCAATTTCACACATGTAAAAGGGACAGATCTGGGAGACAAATCTCAAATTCATAATTCTCTGTGATGCTAGGAAAAAGACAGGGAAGAGGCCTCTGGGTATGCTATCCTCACTACTTTCCTTTATTTCAACAGTACAAAAGAAGCAAAAATGGTGAACCAACAGAGCACACAAAGGGAAAATGCAGAAACTTCTTCCTTTGACCCGAGGACTTCTGAAACTAGTCAAAAGGAAGGATTAGTTTTACACCCTGCTAAGCAGAGCAGTTCTGTGGACTTTTTGGAGCTAAATTGTGGTTGTAATGATGATGCTCTTCAGAAGCATAAAAGTTTGGACTTGAACTCCATTTTGTTTGAAGCCTGTTCTAGTTCAGAATCTATAAACTCAACAGAAAGATACTTTAATCCAAAGAGGCCAATAACACGGACCAAATCAACTCCCTTTGAATTGCTACAGCAGAGAGATACCAAGGAGTTTGACATCAGGGGAAATTTTTCTGATTTGGAATCTCAACCACACCATTCTTTTCTTGAGGAGCCTCAGAAAAAGATGCACTTTTCTTCAGCAGAACTGAACTATTCCCTGTCTTACGAGTCTCAGCAGCAAATGTTTAATCCATCTAGTGCAAGGCAACATGTCTCCAGTGCTTTCAATATATATTCTGACATGTCTTTAGTAGAGGATCCTTATTTTTCATCATTGTCTCCAAGTAGTACTGGTTCCAAGATGTCTCTTGACTTTCCTGAGAAGCAAGATGGAACTGTTTTATCTTGTTCTTCATTGCCATTATCTTCTACCTTCTTTTCTTATTATCATTCACATGATTCTTTAGCAGAGGATCCCTCAGTACTGAACCAAGAGACAGCATTAGTAGGTATGTTATTTTTTAAAATGTGTGTGGCATTTTAGCTTTCAATTTGTTTCTATGTAAGATTTGGATTACTTCTCACTTTCCCCCTTGTCTTTCTCTGCTTCTTTCCCTCCATGTCCTAAATTCCAAGAGTGTTTCAATGTTGTGTTAACTTGAAAATAGCAATAACAAGCATGCTCTATTTCATGACACTAGGTAGGAGTGAAGGTTGTGTGACTTGGTACTGCATCTATGCTAGCAGGCAATCCTCAGTCCTAGAAATTCATATCAAAAGTCCACAATTTGTTAACATACAGGAAAGATTTTATCAACAGCACCACATGGTCACTCAAAATTTTTCTTGCACAATCATATGGCTATAATGAGTTGGCCAGATTGCTCAGAATTGAATTCTCTTCCTGCGGGAGCTGGAAGAGAAAGGCCTGATTTCCTCCTGTCCTTTTGCAATAACTTAGTAGAAGGGAATTCATGTTCAGTGTTCTCTGTGGGATTTTAACCTTCTATACACCTTTACTTTCATACCTTATCTCACCATTCTAGATTTTTGCATCTTCTGCCTATTGTTTTGTTTCATTTAGTGGTTTGAAAGGAGCGATTCTACTGTTAGAGAAGATTATAATAGTGTGATGTTGAAGAAGATGCAGTAAAATACAGAGCAAGTTTAACTCTTAGGTAGAGCTTCTAAAACTAATTTAAAAAGGTCTAACTGGATAGGAACTAGAGAACACTTGTTTTTAATAGCTGCATAGATAAGTAACTTTGTTACAGAAATACTTTATCTGGACCTAGGAAGTTCCTTCTTTACTTATTTTACGTACTTTGATCTTGTTTTACAATTTAAAGGAATTTTATATTTCCTACATACCCCATAATATATTGGACTTATTCATCAGCATCATCAAAAAACAAAACAAAACCAAACCCAAATCCTTAGTTTCTGGAATTGTAACAACATTGACATCTGTGCCACCCAGTGGCAGTTTCTTAGAATAGCATTTTAAAAGTTCTATAAAAATCTGGAATGCTATTTCTATAGAGGTATAGAAAACCTTGTTATCCCAGTTCCATGAACCAAGAACATTCCATATTCTTCATTTGTAGAATGAAGAAGTGATACTAAAATCTTTATGACTTTACATACTTTGTAACTGGATCTTTAACATATCAAAGTGTATTAAGTTGCCTTGTTACATAGTCTTAGTAAAATTGAGAAAGTTGTAGAAAACAACCCAAGACTTTCTAAATTAATGTAGTGTTTTATATTATGTTATGTTATATTCAGCGACTCAAGCAAAATACTTCGAAGATTATTTTTATTTATTTATGCACACAAGAACTGGGGTGTAGGCCAGAGTGTGTGTGGGGGGGGTGAGAGGATTCACCAGAGACAGGGTGGGGAGCAGAGCAGGTGGAGCTATTGAAATACACTGCTGAGGGGAGCAATGGGGAGACAGAAGAGGTCTGTTGTGTCATGTGGGTTAGCATCCTGGTGGAGCATTGGACTCATGCCACAGTGGCTGGTGATAAGCTTGATAGTGTTGAGACTTAGCCCCTTGTACCACTAGGGAGGCCCTCAAACAAAGTACTTTGTTGGTTTTTTTTTTATATTTTTTAATAAAGATTTTTATTTATTTATGCAAGCACTGGGTACAGTCAGAAGCGTGGGAGGGTGAGAGAATTCACCAGAGCGGGGAGCAGAACAGGCAGAAGGACAGAAGTACACTGCTGAGGGGAGCAGCAGGCAGCAGGAGAGGTCTGCGCGCCATGTGAGACCCTCCTCTGGTGGCCGGGGAGCAGCCGGGGATCAAACCGGCGCTGCAGAGGCTGCGGGCAGCTTCCCAACCCAGCACTCAACTGCTGCACCACCGGGGAGGCCCAAACAAAGTACTTTGAACCTTTAAAGGAAATAGAACATTTTGAAGATGAAGCAAAGAAATCCTGGGTTTGAAATTTAAGATGAAACTATATTTTGCTTTTATTCTTGATTGAAAGATACCAGTTTCAATAGTGTAGTGATGATTGATGGCATTTACCTCAATATTAGAATGTAAGAATTTTCTTTGGCGTTTTCCAATTAAAATTGTGATTATATTTCTGGCATTTTGGATAGCAACTTCTGCAAGGACAGAAGATGAAATCCCCCCTCCACTTCCTGAACGGACACCTGAATCTTTTATTGTGGTAGACGAAGCTGGTGAGTACAATTCAGTGGGTGGAATAGGTTGGATTAACTAGATGACTTCTCAGGTCCTTTCAACACTCTGTCTGCTATTACTGAGTGACCCTTGCTTTCTAAAAGAATGAAAACCCTCCTAAGAATTGAACCATATTTACTTTCTTCCAGGAGAATTCTCTCCAGATGTCCCCAAATCCTTAGCTTCAGCTATGAACATAAAAATTGAAACATCACTAGAATGGAGTGGAACATCTGAATCAGAGAAATTGGATGACTCTGTAAGACTTAGACCAAGAAAGGTCAGTAATTTCATTCCGGATTCTACTTATTTGGATTCAATAGACTATAGTCCTTCTCCTTGTATTTTTAACACCTATCACTCAATAAATATTAAGCAGATCCTATTTATAAAACAATGTGCTAGAGGATATGGGAGATAAAAAATATATAAGAAATAACTATTGTCCTAAGAAACTTAGAGTCTAGCAGTGAGTTACAGGATGTGATGTCTTTATTTTTGTCAATATTTGTCAAAGCAAGGCAAAATTGATTAATGCCATGAGAAAGAGAAGAGACTCAAAAGCTGAGAGATCCTTGGGAAATAATAATTGGAAGTTGAAAATAATCAAGGAAGACTTAGTGTAAGAGGAAATATTTAAGCTGATTCTTGAAAGATAATTAAGGCAAAAATAAATGTTTCATAAGTAGGTAACTTGTTCTTGGTAGTAATTTGGTGGACTGAATCATATTAGCTGTGATAAGCTATGATAGAAAGTAATTTTTTGAATGACAGATACCCTTTTTATTTAAGATAAAACTTCCGGGAATAATGCTGTCTACTTCTGAAAGAAATATTTACACTTTCAACAATGTATTTTGTATTTGTATATATTCCATGAATGAACTGTCTGAAGATTTCAGAGATCTGAAAAGTAATTAAGTATATATTTTAAATGGCTACAATGGCAATACTGATAGGCAAATATGCTTTACCTTTGTAATTATACTTTTAATTTGCTAGTCTAATTGTTAATATTATTGCTAATGATATTCATATATGTAATAGTTTTTATCTTAACTCCCAGAGCAAAGAACACTCACTCATTCCCCAATGCCATGTACTTACTTCAAATTCAGCAACTTACCTTCAATTAAATTTTCAGGAAAATGTTCTGAGTAGAAAGGAAAGGAGACAAAACCTCCATTTACGACTCAGTGCTGTGACATAAAAATCACTGTAAGGATTAAGGATGCCTTTTCGTAACTCAGCACACTTATTCCTTAGGAAAAACAGGGTCAGCACTCGGAACTATTCCAACAGGTATAGGACGTGTAATGTCAAAATGTGTTATTTATTACTTTAAGTTTGTGCATTTGTATGCATAGTCTGCTTTCATTTTCCCTTTTTATTTTTTAGAGTGTAAAACTCCTGAGTCCCAACCCAGGTAAAAAAAAATTTCCTTCATTTAGATGATATTTAGCGCTAAGGATTTGTACTATAAAATGGTTCATAACATTTTACAGTGTCTGGTGAATCATTGACCTATTGGCTAAATATCTAGAAGAATAAATTTCTTGAGGCACCAGTCATCTTTCAGATAATTTTTTATTTGGTTGTTATGGGTTAATATTAAAAATTAGAAAAGTCACTCAAAACCAAAAGGGGATCCTGACATGAATTTTAATCAGATCTTTTTTGCTTTTTTGGATACTCTTTTTATCACAGATCTCTATGACGATCGTTCATCTCCCTCACCACCTCCGCTTCCAGAAAGAACCCGAGAGTCCTTCTTTCTTGCTGATGAAGACTGTAAGTGGCAGCACTTTCTTTCAAAAAAGTTATTAAAAGATAAGACTGATAATAGGCTAACAATTAAGTTGGATCTAAATAGAAAAGGTACAAAATGTTTAAATATTACAAAAATTACATAAAAACTTATTTTTTAATTATTTATTTTAAAATGTATAAAAAGTCAAAGTGAAAATGATGAATATATATCTGAAAGCTTAAGAACTATGCAACAAAACTCTGCAACATTTTTTTTTAGATGTGGGTTTGCAAGCTGAAGCTATACACACTTATTCCACTAGTTGTCCTAACCCCATGGACAATTCAACATCTTCAAAACAGACATTGAAGACTCCTACAAAATGTTTCACAAGGAGTAAGGTAAAGAAGACAAGACTTTCAAGACACATGTCGTCAGAGGCTTTTCATTATTGAAGCTGCCCTCCTCCTAACCCCAATTGCCAGATTTAAGATAGAAAAATAGATTAAATGTTTTCATTCAAATCATTGATCTCACAACAATCACATTAATAGAAAGAAACCAAAAAGAAAAAAAAAAAAAAACAACTTGGCTTAACGCATGCCCAATAAAACTTAACTTTTCTTCTTCTGGGACAAGACAAAATGATTTCTAAGTTAAAATGGGGGAGGGGAAGAAAAACAAGAATAGTCAGTAGATTGGGGGGTGGAGGGAGTAAAATGTAGGATTCATACATCATAGCTATCCCAGGACATATTCTAGATAGATGGAAAATTTAAATGTTAAAAAGAACAAACAAACAAGAAACAAAAAACGACCCATAGAAGTACTGTATTTTTGCCCATTTTTCTTTTAGGGTTATTATTTTTAAAACACATTTCTAGGAGCTCTGTACAATCTTTTAGGGTTGGGAATAAATAGCTAGATGAAGTCAGGTGATGACTCTGTAGTGAACTGAAAATGGCAAGATGGGAAAAAAAACCCTGTACATTTTGATGGCTATTTTTAAGGAAATTCATGTTTTAGACTAATATTTAAATTTCCGCTTAAAGTGTTTTGGATTTCATAGGAACAAAACTAACACTTTCTTTTTCTTCATTTTTTGCAGAGTTTGAAAATTTTGCGGAACATGAAAAAGAGTAAGTTTCTTTACACTTACTTAGAGTATCTATACTGCTTTGACAATTATGTAAATTTTACTTATATAACCACTCTGTGAAAAAATTAACAATATTATTCCTAAGCAGAGTTTCAGTGGGATCCTATGACTCACTGCTATCACCCCCAGGTCTTGCACCTGCTGGGCTCTACAATGCTAACATCTGGTAAGAAGTCAGGGGAGGGATAATTTTTGTTTAAAAGGCAAGAATAAATAGTATGATGTTTGGCACTTTCTACCCATCCTAAGATGCTGTCATACAAATGTGTTATTTAAAATTCCCAGCAGTTTAACCTCAGATGTATTTTCTTTGAAAATAGTCACAGCAAAGCACATTGTGAAACAAATGTGTTGATTTAATGAAATAAGCAGAGTATTGACACATTGCCATTTTCACAGAGTATTATTAGCAATAAAAGTCTGTTGCTTACTATTTTTACTATATTGTCATGAAAACAAAATCCAAAGATTCCTGAAACTGTGGGAAGATGATTATGTTAGAAATCCTTATTTACAACTACCAAGTATATAAAACATGGCAATACTTTTTTCTTTTTTAACACAAAATTAGCCCAATCAAGGACCAAACAGCAACTTAGTTACACTGGTGATTTAGGAGGGACAAAGAGCAATGAGAAAATTTGACTTAACAGGTAACTTAACAAAGCTTGACAATATGTTAAGTAATAACTAACTGAGAATTATAACTAACCCTTATTTCCTGAGTTTTCATTCTATCTCCCTCTTCATAAACTAGCCCACTCTGCCTTCCCTGCCATTCACATAATTTTTGAAGTGAACTGATTTCTCACCTGTGATGGCGAAAGGATGATTGAAAACTCTACTTTTTACTCCAAAATTAGGTAAAAGAGAATTAACCATTTCAGGAGGAAGTTATAGTATGAAACAAGGGAAACAAAAGCATCAAAAGCAAATGAACTAGTTACTTGATTAGACAGCCATAGATTGACCAGCTTAGCTTATGAGACACCATAAGCTTTCTTTCTTTAGCACCGACTTTGTCTTGGGTATAGTGAATAAAGACACAGAAACTTAGGTTGGCATAGATTTTAAATATGGTGGAACTCAGAGACTCTGCTTAGGTCATTCTCTAGATCTGAGTTAATTTCTATTTCTTTGCTGCCTGCCTCTTTTGGCCTTTTGGCCTCAAATGAAGAATAATATCTGACCTCCAAAGTTGACCCTGAAGCTTTAGACTTAGTTGTCCATACTTGTATTTGTTTCCTTTTCCCCTTCCAGATGGTTCATGATTCCTGTATTTCTTATGTTCTGTCTTTATTCTGAATTTCTTACTGGTCTATCATTAAAGTTGACCCTACTTTTAATGTAATTGAGGATTTTTCATCTGTTATTTGAAGCCAGCAGCTAAGCAGAGTGTTACACATTCATTTATTTATTCATTTGTGTAATGAATGTTTGTTGAGTGCTTGCCATCTACCAGACATTCTGCAGGGCATGGGGGATGTGCTGATGAACAGAACAGATGCTGGGCTCTGCCTTTGGAGAACTTTAGTGAGAGATTCAGACATTAAAAAAGTAAATTCACAAATATATACATAGCCACACATTGTGATAAATGCTATGTAAGAAACCAAGAAGATAATTATGAGGGAGGACAGCAAAGGGAATCTGTTTTATACTCAGGGGTCCAAGAGATGGACCCCTTTCTGAGATATGACAAACCTGAAGCATGCTGGAGCAGCCAGCCAGAAGAATGGGGAGAAGAGCACTCCAGATTGAGGGAATAGCTTGTACAAAAATTCTGAGGTGTGTTTGGTATGTTATAGGAATTCAAAGACAATTAACATAATTGTAGGCAAATCAAGAGGAGCGAGAACTAAGGAGAGGCTGAAAAGAGAGTAGTGTTGGAAGAGGAGGTAGATAAACCCTTATGGGTCATGTTAAGTAGGTCACGGTTTATTGTAAATGTAAAGGGAAGTCATAGAAAAGTTTTAGGCAGAGAGGTTACATGATCTATTTTATAAAAGATCATTCTGGCTGCAGTATGGAAAATGAATTACAGAGCGACAAGAGCTTGAATCATGCTTGAAGCCTACTTTTGGTAAAAATTTTAAATGCTCAGAAATCCTTCAGCTGCAAGTAACAGAAAACCCAACTTGAGCTGGCTTAAGCAGAAAATGGAGATATTTTTGGCCTGTAACCAAGAGATTAAGTGATATCAGTATCTAATCTCTCATTTCCTATCTTCTGGCTTTGTTATACTCTCTTTACCTCACTCACAGGCAGACATTTACCCATGTGGTTTCAGACTTATAATGGAAAAATGAATTCTTTCCTAGTTGCTCAAGCAACATTCTCATGACAAGTTTTGATTGGGTCCAGATATCTTGACTTGAATCATTTGCTCTTGCCTGAACCAGCTATTGCCATTATACTTAATATGCTGATTAATATAAGACTCCTTCACACCTAATATTGAACAATTACTATATGTGGACACTGTGGACCTGTAAGGATCAGCTCTGAACAACCATGTAACCATGCCAATGTACTAAAATCTGTCCCAGTCATAAGGCTTGATCTAAGGGTTTGTTTAGTTCCTTGGTTTAAGACGAGAATCAGCTCAACAGGAGCTTTCAAACAGGGGAAAGTGGCTTCCTAGAGAGAAATTCAAGTTTAATTTTCAGAAGAAGGAGGAATTAATGCTGGGCAGGCAACATAAAAATATCAATGACAAGTCAATATGCAAAATAGAGCTTCCTTTGACATATATTTGCAGTATTTTTATCTCTCATTGTAAAATACAAATACCAATATTTGGTTCTACGGTGTTATTTCTGAGGGATGAATATGACTCTCAGCTCACATGCAGTCTAGAGATGATTAATATCTTCTGAAATTTCTCACTTTCACCTACATCTTACTAGTTTTTCTGTCCTCAGTGCCTGGCCTAATGCTTGGCACATAGTAAGTATTCAATTATTATATATTTTTATTGAATTTGGTTGAAATTTACCATGTACTTTTAGTGTTTCATACTCAAGTATGTTCAGGAAGGGGAAAGTGTTTCTGGAATCATGGTATTAGGTGTACAAATACATATGCAATGCTCTCATTGCATTCTGAAAGTGCTGAAGACAAAAAAAAAGTGAATATTTAATAATTTCCCAATTATATGCTGTTTCTTAAAAAGATTATATAAACCTAAAATTATGCAAAATGTAGACCGTGTTTTCAATGACAACTTTCAAAATGGGGCAGAAACTGATACATGACTACATTAAGGTGCTGGGAAGAGAAAGTGTACTTTTTAAATATATCTGTAAGTAGCTAAAAATAGCAAAATAACATCACTTTGGGGAAATTTTGGAACTATCTAGAAATATCTGTAATGGGAAAGAAGTAAGCTAGAAAGGAAAGAGAGACATCCCAAGAGTAGAGGGTAGTGTTAAGAAAAGTTATAGATGAATGCTGTGGATGAACTAATGAAAGAACAAATGATTTAAAAGTACCGAAAGTGGTCAGATGTACAGTAAGATGAAATCCAAAGCCAAAAGGTGAATCCCCCAAAAAGTTGAGTCACATGTAACAGAGCTTTATTATACAATATTTTTGCAAAGAAAAGCAACATTTTTTTTAAAATACAGAGAAAAATAAAAGACTATAGTGATGACCCCATTCGTAAGCATCTATATTTTTGTTTGATAGTGATATATTTATTTGGGAAGAATAATTACTTTGAAGAAAATGTTAGTTTGGGAATATTAATTTGGAGAAATTATGTGGTTGGATAGATTTGAGCCTATCTTCATTCTCTCTCTTGCATTTCTTCTTTTGATTCTAGGTATTTGTAATTCTTCCCCTCCAAACAAGCCTCCAGACTCTGTTCAGTCAAATCACTCCATCTCCTTTCTGAATTTTGGTATGTGTATTGTTTATAGACTTTAGCAAAGTTCATTTATTTTATTCGTTTGCAGTATAAGCTACACTTGAAATATGATTTAAGTTTGCACATAGAGGTTCTGATATTTATGTTCTTTTAAAATCTGAGCTATAATTGTATTTATATATTCTTTTCCATGCAATTTGTCTTTTTATTTTTGACATTAGCGTCCTCTTAACATCTTACAGAGGACTGAACTGCCTACTATATGTGGAAAATAAAGCTAGGAAACCAAATGACTATGTTGATATGTAGTAAATAAATGTGACTAGTCAGATGAAGAAATTCTGAAATGCCATGATACTCTAGTTTGTATCTAAGCAAAGTTATACACAACTGGGATCAAAAGAGCAGCAGTTGTTGCTATTCAATCTTGTCTAACTTGTTCAACAGTACAAGTTGAAGTACAAGTCTGGCAGCTTAAAGGAACTGTTTGCTCAATTGTCCCTAGTATAAGCTATAAACTTAATAATTTTATCTTATTTTAAGCATTCTATTATTCTTTATTATGTAAAATCATACTAGTTAAGGTGATGTTATGAACACTGTAATTCTTTGTAAGAAGTGTGCAATCAGACAGAGGGGAGCAAGAAGATGGCGGCGCCAGCCCCATTCCTGGGCAGGTGACTGCTTCTGCACTGTTCTCAGGGCCGGGAATCACAAAGAGAATACTTGGAGTTGGAAAAAAAAGTCAGAAAATTTGTCATTTTTTAAAGATTCTAATTTCCTGAATATTTCTCCAACTTACTGAGACAAGTGTCCTATCTAAACAGGAAGGCATCTTCAGAAATTCTTCACAGATCACACCAAGAAATCATAAAATCAGGGTCACCTGACCTTTGCAGATGCAAACATGTTTAAATCTTACCACCAAGCAAAGAATGAAAATCTCATCCAAAAATAGTTTCAGAGCCACTGGAGCAAAATGCAAGAGATGTCAACAGAACTCTCAAATTGTGTGTGCCTTTTATTACATGAATATGGTCATTTAAAATAAAACGATGTTATTTTAAATATGCTAGTAGCCTTTTATTACAAATAAATTCAACAGAGAAATGTGTGTAATCAAAGTGACTTTTATCACATGGCAAAAAAAGCAGTATGCAATTAATGTAGACTGTGACCACATCTTAGGAACTGCTGCTTTATGGTATCATCTTGATCTGTATGGTCAAAATTAGGTTGCTCCCACATCCACATTGCAGGTGCCAAGAAGGTGAGAGAAAATGTGGAAGAGGCATGATTTTCCTCTTCTGGCCTTAAAGCACTGGCCTGAAATTGACAACATCAATTTGGCTCACATAGGCGCCTGAGACAAGTGCTCTAAGCTCCCAGGGAGATGGGGAAATGTAATCCTGCCAGGAAAACAGCCGCCTGTACGGAATTCTGTTCCTGAAGAAGCAAGGAAAGATCTTGTGAAGAAGCAGCCATCTCCGCATATCTGGGTTATGGGTCCTATCCGACCTTTGCAAATACTTAACTATAATCTCTGGATCTATTTCTTGGGCCATGAAATTTTATTTGGAGTACATTAACTCTGAGGTTTAAAATGTTATGATTCTAAAAAAGTTACTATTCTTATGAAATAATTTAAATATATTGAATATTACATAGCTTAAGGGAAAAAGCACTAAACTTTGCTTTGAATGCAAATGTTGCCTGTTTCCTTCTTTACTCTCAATTAGTGATGCTATTTGAAAAACTCGTGGTCCATCTAACTTTACAGCAGTGTGTGACTTAATATAAGGGTAAAATATTAAGAGACCTGCATCCGTCTTGTTTCTTCTCAAATGTACCGATTTGACTATTTGATCCATGAAGAAAGTAGCACTTTTTCATTGACACACTTTCATAAAGGAAGAGGCAATGTATTTAAATTAGAATGAAAAGATTGGGTGGCTTATAAACATTTATGTCTTTCCTGATTAGCCTTACATGCAAAAAGGTAGATCATTCATTACTGTTCTGACTATTGAGAATTGATCAGTGAGAAAGATTGAGTGTAGGGAGTCCTCCTATGTGACGAATATTATGTTCTTCTATTTTCAGTCCACTTGGTGACAATCAAGTTATCTGGACTGAATGGATGATTTTGTGACAATTGTGTGAAACTAACCTGAAATGTTTTTTCTTCTATATTCTTAACATTGAGGTGAATTGATATATATTAGTTTTGGGTGTACAACATGATTCAATATTTGTATATATGATTTGGGAAAATATCTAGTCAGGTCCATTTTTTTTTTTTTTTTGCTAATGAGTTCTGAGAGTTCTTTATGTAGTTTGGATATTAATCCTTGACCAGATACATGATTTGCAAATATTTTATTCCATTTCAGTAGGTTGCTTCCATTTCCTCCTCTCCTCTCTCTTCTCTTCCTCCTTCTCCTGCTGCTCCTCCTTTTTCTTCACCAGTAAAATGTATATGAATGAGGCTGTGTGCTCTCTCCCCCATTTTTTTTTTTTTACCATCACCATTTATAGATTCAATTTTAATGGATTTTTGCTTCTGTCTTCTTACTCTTCTCTCTCCCCCAGTTCTGGTAGTGTTCTTGTGGATCAGACTTAAGTAACGCCTGAGTAGTTACTATGTGCCAGGCATTGTATTTGGATACTTAAAGAAATACCTCAGGTGATTCTTTTGTCAGTTCTATAAGGTATATAATATACACTACTTTGTGAAGTGATGAGGTTTAAGGTTTAGGACTATCTCTGAGTTTTCTATTCTCTGTTCTGTTTTTATATTTCAAAGCTTTCATTGATCAATTTGAACCCCTAATATTATTAAGTGTAAGAGTACCTTGAAAATATACCTTCATCAAAGAAAAAGGAAAGCAGGAAGTTGCTGGTGTGGTAAAGGATCAATGTAGTAACTGCAGGTTTTTTGAACATACCCAGACATCGTTTTCACTGGTTGTATAAAATTTCTTCATCTTCCTTCTTTGAGGACGGGAGTGGGAGTAGAAGGGAGTGTTTGAGAGAGAGGGAGAAAATGTTTACTTAGTTTTTCTGGATGTTATTTTTTCCCTAAGCTTTTCTTTTTTTTTCCCCCTAAGCTTTTCAAACAAAACCTTAGTAAAATGGGGCTTCATGGACAAAGTAGTGAATTTAATACAATGATTTTATAAAGTGAATGATGCTTATTTTTTGAAATTGAAATATCCCAGTTTTATTATTTTCATGAATGGATGGTAGGTGAAAAGATGTAGGTAAAATATATTATTTTACAAATCCAATTAGAAATGGGTAAAGGACTTAAAAGGGACATTTTTCCAAAAAGACATAAATGGTGAACAGGTAAATGAAAAAATATTCACTAACACTAGTCACTAGGGAAATGCAAATCAAAACCACAATGAGATATGACCCCACATTATAATCACCATTATAAAAAAGACAAGAGCTAACAGGTGTTGTGGGAGGCTGTGAAGAAAGGGGACTCTGTGCACTGTTGGTGGGAATGTAAATTGGTATATTCTCTATGGAAAACAGTATGGCGGGTCTGCAGAAAATTAAAAATAAAGCTACCATATGATCCAGAAATTTCACTTCTGGATCTATAGCTGACGGAAATGAAGTCACTCTCTCTGAAGAATTATATGTTACTCCATGTTCAATTGCAGTATTATTTAAAATATCCAAAACATGGAAACAACCTAAGTGCCCATTGATAGATGAATGGAATATGCGGGTGTACACACACACACACACACACACACACACACACACAACCCTTCAACAACCAACATGGGTTTGAACTGTACAGGCCCACTTTTACAGATATTCTGGTAAACAGACGATAAAATTTAGGATTAAGTAAATATAGTACTATAAATGTATTTTCTCTTCCCTAGGATTTTAATAACATTTTTTCTTTAATTATTTTAAGAATATAGTATATAACACATATAACATACAAAATAGTGTTATCCAACTGTTTATGTTATGGTAAGGCTTTCCAGTCAACAACAGACGACTAGTAGAGTTTTTTGGGAGTCAAAAGCTCTATCTGGATTTTCAATGGGAGGGTGGATTTTTGGTGCCTCTAACTCCCTCTTTCAGGGACATCTGTCATATACATACATACACACATATAGAACACAATGGAATATTATTTTGCCACAAAAAGAAGAAAATTCTGCCTTTTACAACAACATGGTAGAGCTTCAAGACATTATGTTAAGTGAAATCAGTCAGTCAGAGAAATACAAATACTGTATAGTCCCACGAGTGGAATCTAAAAAGGCTGGAGTAGTTCTAGTAGAAGGGGCTGAGGCTGGAGAAAAAGGGGAGATACTGGTGAAAGGGCCCAAGCTTTCTGCTATGACACCACTAAGTCCCGAGGATCTGATGTACAACAGGGTCACTAGAATTGGCAGTATTCTATTATATATAGAATTCTATTATATATACTTGCAAGTTTTTAAGAGAGTAGCTCTTAAACGTAATCACCACACAAAAAATGGTAATTACATAAGGAAATGGAGGTGTTAACTACCCCTTAATGTGGTAATTATTTCACAATATACAGATGTATCAAGTCATCATGTTGTACACCTCAAACTCAAAATATTTCATATGTCAGCAGTATTTTATTTTATTTTTTTTAATAGAGGCATGTTTTATTTATTTATTTATTTGTTTGTTTTGTTTATACATGCACTGGGTACAGTCAGAAGCGCAGGAGGGTGAGAGAATTCACCAGAGCCAGAGCAGGGAGTAGAGCAGGCAGAAGGACCGAAGTACACTGCTGAGGGGAGCAGCGGGAGGCAGGAGAGGTCTGCGCGCCATGTGGGACCCTCCTCCGGTGGCCGGGGAGCAGCCGGGGATTGAACCAGCGCCGCAGAGGCCGCGGGCAGCTTCGCAACCCAGGGCTCTACCGCTGCACCACCGGGGAGGCCCAGCAGTATTTTAATATAGCTGAAAAAAGGATACTATGTGCTGAATTTTCAAAGGCTATCATAATCAGGGTTCTTTACATAATTATTACAACTAATAAATTTGTAAGTGCTTTACAAATTTATAATATTTTTAGTTTCTATTATCATTTAAGCTTTAATTTAATTACCAAATTCCTTTATAAGCTATTACTACATTGATCAAAGATGCTGCTTAGCCTTTAGAAAAAAATCCATGTATTTGTATAATATACTCTAAATCCAAATATTCATATCCATTAAAAAATCTGTTTTTAAATTCAATTTTATTTTTGTTCCCAGGTTTTGCAAATCGTTTTTCAAAACCCAAAGGACCAAGGAAACCACCAGCAACTTGGAATGTTTAACACAATTTGGAATACAGATTGCAAGTGCATCTGCAACTAAAACTACTAGAATACTGATAGCTAAAACAAGTTCTCTATAGACAAATATCAACAATGAAGATATGATAATGTGGTAATAGCTTTTTAAAGGAAAAGCATTATGGAAATAAGTGCCAGAAGTTTTATATTTTCACCACATTTACTTTGGGTTGGAAACTGAAAATAAAAGCTCACTTGAGCTTATGTAAAGAATACTGGATGAGAAACAGTTTTGGAGTGGAGTTTTCATTTTTGGAAATGAATTTTACTCTGCTCTTCTACATAGATACAATCTTTCAAAAGTTGTGAAAGAATTGGATATTAATTGGATATTACTATTAATTGTGGAAATTGTCACAACTTACTATAAAAAGTGTTTTTAAAAATCTTATATTGTGGTTGCAGTATAAAATTATTGCTTTTGGCAGTGACTATTCCCTGGGAGTTATTTTTGCCTCAGTGGAGAATATCCCTCCACATCTTCAAAGTTGGTATGAAAAGAAGTTATATTTAAGAGGATATACAAAGAATGACAGTCTTTTTTTTTTTTTCTTTCATTTGGATACACCAACAAGATGTTCAATGCAATCTTTTAAAGTTTCAGCCAGTTATTCGATTATCAATTTTAGACAAATAATGAACCAAACCTTTTGGTAGCATTTTCGTCATTTCCAAGGTCCACTCTAAACACGCACATCTATCCAATCAGGGTGCTAGCAGTTAAAAACAATCAGTGTGTATATGGAATCGGCCTTAAAATCTGATGTTTCCAACTTAATCTTATGCAACAAATAACTTAATATTTTTTACAAAGCATTCCAGAGTTCCCCCACCTAACTCTTTATCAAAATTTCCTAATTCTTAGGAGCATGAAATAAACCGCATTTGCTCTTCAGTGTTTCTCATTAGGAATTCTCACTGCCAGGGCTCCTGGATGCAACAGTCACCTGCTTATCGCAGCACAGCGTATCCCACGGGGGCTCAATAAACGTTTTATTTTTATTTTTTCCTTCTCTCTCACTAACTTGAGCGTTCACTTAGCGGGACACGTCTCCAGACACTAGTGGGATCCACCCACTGGCGTCTACCCCGAGTCCTTCACTCCATCAGTTACTTCCAAGTCTCTCTCTCGAGGACCTTACAGATGAAAAGGATCTCAGGGAGGCCTTGGGTCGTGGATGAAACACTGCACGTGGATTTCCGAGCGGGAACCCTGCCTGATGGTTTTGGGCGTGTTTTCTGCTAGACCCGCTTCTCAGATTTACGAAACCTTCCACGTGAGATCTGGAAAAAAGGTCTGGCTGGGAAAGCGTGACCCGGGCTTCCCGTCCAGCACTCGCCCCTCGGGACGCCCTCAGAGCCAGGCGGTCCCCACCCTGGCGGGCACCTGAGGGCGAGCAGGTGAGCGGGCAGGTAAGCGGGCAGGTGAGCGGGCAGGTGAGCCGGGCGCTCCCCTCCCCCTCGCACCTGCCCGGCCCCGCCCGCCGCTGTAACCATGGCAACGGCCGCGACGAGGGGCCCAAATTCCTCGCGATTTACAGCCCCCTCCGACGGCGGACCCACGTCGTCCTCCCATCACCGTCTCCTAAAATTCCTCCTTCCTCTTCCTTTCACGGCCGATGAAGTGCGGGCGCAAAACGCTGGAGAGTCTTTTACCTCACAGAGGTCAGGGGCGAACAGGAAATTGGAAAGTAACTATGGAGACCACCTACTCCGTGGAACGTGACGAAGGCCCACCCGAAGACGACACGCGGAACGCGCCGAGAGCCGCCGAGAGCCGCTGACATTGTTTCAGCCGTTAGGGCCGTTGGTGGCAACTCTCCGCCCAGAGGCGGTTGCGTCGCGGCCCGGAGCGTGACTCGGCGCACGCTCGCTCGCGGCGCCGCCCGTCGGCGGCCCGGGCCCGGCGGGCGGTGCGGGCGAACTACAACTCCCATGAAGCTCTGCGCGGCCCGCGGCGCTTCTCCGCAGAGCGCGGTTGGCGAGGGCGGCGGAGCGGCGCTGGGGACGGCCCCTTCCGGCATGTTCCGCGCCGGAGGGAGCCCGGCCGGGAAGCGGAGGGCGGGGGCGAGACTCCAATGCCCAGCGGGCCGTGCGCGGGCGGCGCATGCGCGGTGCGCGGACGGGGGGGCGGTCGGGCCATTTAAATGTGTGTTTGTGGGTGAAATGGCTGCGCAGGTCGGAGCGGTGCGCGTAGTACGGGCGGTGGCGGCGCCGGAGGAGCCGGACAAAGAGGGGAAGGAGAAGCCCCATGTGGGGGTCTCGCCGCGGGGCGTGAAGCGGCAGCGCCGGGCGAGCAGCGGGGGCGCCCAGGAGAAGCGGGGGCGGCCGAGCCAGGACCCCCCGCTCGCTCCCCCTCACCGGCGGCGCCGCAGCCGCCAGCACCCCGGGCCGCCGCCGCCGGCGAGCGCAGCCCCGGCCGGCCCCGGCCCCGGCCCCGGCCCCGGCCCGGTGGAGCCGCTGCTCCTGCCGCCGCCGCCGCCGCCCTCGCTGGCGCCCGCCGGGCCCGCCGTGGCCGCCGCGCTCCCGGCCCCGGGCGCCGCGGCCCTCTTCACCTTCTCGCCGCTGACGGTGAGCGCGGCCGGGCCCAAGCACAAGGGCCACCGCGAGCGGCACCGGCACCACCACCACCGCGGCGACGGCGGCCCCGGCGCGCCCGCCCGCAAGGACAAGCAGGAGAACGGCGGGAGCGCCGGCGGGGGGCCGCCGGGCAAGGCCCCCAAGAGAGGTGAGCGGGCGGCGGCCCCTCGGCGCGGGGAGGGCCGGGCTCGGCGGCGCCGGCGGACTCGGGGCGAGGGGCCCCCGACGCGCCCTCGCCCGCCGGGGGCTGCGCGCCGAGGCCGAGCTGTCAGCGCCCGGCCCGGCCCGGCGGCCCCCCGCACCCCTCGCCCCCCACCCCGGCCCCCCCGGCCCCCGGCCTGCACCCGCGGTGGCTCGCGGAGCCGCCGGCGCGGGCCTGGCCGAGGGCCTGGGAGGTGGGGTGCCCAGAACCGCCTTTTTTAAAAGTCAAGGCTCGTTGCTAAGAGGTTCCCCTCCCGTCTGCCTTGATGGAAGACTTTAATATCCACTCCTTGCGGTCCAGCAGCTCGCGGATGTGGTTCAGGTTTAAATCAGTTTGATTTTTTGATGGAGGTTGCCGTGGCTTCTGCAGAGCACAAAGTATCCCATGCCCTGTATCTTTTTTTTTTTTTTTTTTACTTATTTGTTTGTTTGAAATCCGGAGTAAAGACATCTCTGTTGTTGTTTGTTTGTTTTAATTTTAAATCTTGATGCTCAGGAAAGGGGTGGGCGGTTCTCTCCCCCTCCGGCTCCTGGGAAGTGGGGCCAACACTGTGTCTGGGAAGTGGGAAGCGCGCAGTAGTAGGTGGTGGAGGCAGGAATTCCAGTGACGTTTTGTTCTGTCTGGCACGGCCGAAGTTGAGAGTGTAGTTAGCGCTCCTAACCCTTGCTACGGTCAGGGGTTTAACCCAGGGGATGTAGGATTACTTAATTAAATGTGGGTGCTGAAGAAATGAGGTGGGCCAAAATTGGTGCCTTCCTCCTCCGAGTACCTGAAACATTTGTTTAGATTCTCTGTAGAGGAAATGCAGGTGCGAATTTTGTTTATGCCAAGTGTTTGTACATTGTATAGGATTTTATGGTTAGTTGCAGCTGCTCAAGAAGATTTTCGGTTACTTTTGTTTCCGAGTACTCGGGCAGTTTGGTTACTTTATGCTCAGGAGCCAGCCTGTCAGTCTGAAGTTTGGAGAGTCTCGGATTTCTAACACGTATTTAGGACTGATCAGTATTTTTGGTGCTGCTTTTAAATAGCACCGTTAATTGCAAATATTTGCCCCCCATAAGTATTTACTTAATTGAATTAAACCTCTTTTTTTTTTTTGGTGGTGTTTTCCAAATTTTATTCTCAGACTTGTGCCAAGCTGACAAGAGTTTGCACTACCTATATGCAATGGTCCCTTTTATTTTTACCTTTATTTCTCACCTTAGCATGTGTATCTTTCAGTTGTACAGAATTAGAGGGAATCTTAGAGATCATCCAGTTCAAGTTTGTGTTGTAGAAGAGGAAACTGAGGCCCAAAGTAGTGAAGAGACTTGTTTGCTCAAGTCAGTTAATTAGTAGCAAGTGCAAAAATTTTAGAATGAATCATCGGCATCATAGGGAGTAGAACCCAGCTTTACTGAATCCCATCAAGCTTCATCTTCCCCTCACTCTCCCCCCCCACCATGAAGCTTATTTTTTGCAATTCATTCTGCTGCTTCTCTGCTTTCCTTTCCCCCTGTGCCTTGGTGTCAGAGTGGCAGTAGCTAACCCTGTTAGGAGTTTCTGACTTAGCCCCCTTTTATGTTAGGGTTGTGGTAATTACACGTATAATAATTCACAAGGTGCTGCTCAGAAGATTGCCCAGGACTGTTTTTTAAAAAAACAGAAATAAAACTTTACCCCCGTGCTGTCCAATGCAGCTCCCTCCGCTGATAGAACTGTTCTGTCTGTGCTGTACAATATGGTAGCCGTTAGTCATGTGTGACCCTTGAAACAAGGGTCAAATTTTCAGACCCTTCAAGATTTGAAATGTGGCCAGTGTGACTGAGGCGCTGCATTTTTTTATTTTTTAAATTCTTAATGACATAGTTTCTTTTGACTAGTGACTACCACATTGGACAGCGCAGTTTGAAGTATTTTTAGTTTGCCAGTGTGTGGAAAAGAGAAATGGATTAAGATGGGGCATTTAAACATTTTAACTTTGTAATGAAAGAATGTGGATTATATATTCTGAGGGGAGTGTGCTCTGTGGCCAGATACATTCAGGAAAAACTATATTCTCTGGCCTTTTAGATATATAATATACATTGGCATTTTGAAAGTGAGAATACAGACAGTAAACAGGTTTAACCTTGTTTAATCTGTACTTTTGCACACACTTGTTGGGTATCTTTTTTTGTTCTTGTCAGTCATTTGAAGGAGGCTGTCTCTGGAATCTTCGTGTACATGGTGACTCTACCACCTAGTGCCTGACCGTGGGCAAATTACTTTAACTTCCCTTAGCGTCAGTTTTCCTGTCTGTAAAATGGGCTTGTGGTATTCTTTTACAAGATTGTTGTGTGTATTAAATGGAGCAGTATGTGGAAAGTACTTTAAACAGTGGCTAATATTAGGTGCTGTTGAAACTACCTTTTGTTATTTTTTTCATGCTTGGTCCTTTACGTAGCTGTAAGATTAATGAGGAGAGTGGCTAAACTCTTGCTAGTTACAGAACTATGTCTTTTCTTCCCTTATGCTCAAAATTTCAAATGTTATTTTGATTTTTATTTTGAAAGGTTTCTATATTCACAGGAAATTGCAAAAATAGTACAGAGAGGTCCTTACCCTTCATTAACTTTCACCAGTGGTTACATATTACATAACTATTGTATAATATCAACACCAGGAAATTGACATTGGTACAATGTGTGGGTACAGTTCTGTGCCATTGAATCACCTGTAGCTTAGTTTACCCACCACTGCAGTCAAGATACACAGCTATTCCTTCACAGAGGTCCCCCTTTGCTGTCTACCTTTATAGTTTTAGGTGCCTTCTATGTGTCTCCATCTTTCCTAACTCCATGCAACCACTACTCTATTCTCCATCCTTATAGTTTTGTTATTTTAAGAATGTTATATAAATGGAATAATGCAGTATGTGACCTTTTGAAATTGACTTTTTTTTTTCCCATTCAGCTTGAGGACCTTGAGGTCCATTCTAGTTAAATGTATCAATAGCTCACTCCTTTTGTTCTTGCTGAGTAGTGGTTCTGTGATATGGATCGACCAAGGTTTAACCATTTACCTGTTGAAGGACAATTTTGGCTGTTTCTATTTTGGCTATTATGATTAAAGCTATAAACATTCATGTTCAAGTGTTTTGTGTGATATGTAAACAGTCATTTCTCTGGGATTGCAGTTGTTGAGTCGTGGCAAATATATTCATTTGTTTTTTATAAGGATATTGCCAAACTTTTTTCTAGAATATCTGTACAATGTTATATTCCCTCCAACAGTATATTAAGAGATCACCTTTCTTCACATCCTTGTCAGTATTTGGCATTGCTGCTACATTTATTTCAAGTGTTTTAGTGGATGTACCATAGTACCTAGTTGTGAACTGAATTTGCATGGCTAGTGATAGTTAACATCTCTTCATGTTATTTGCTGTCCATAGATCCACATTAGTAAAATGTCTTTATAGAGTCACTTCCCACTTTCTAGTTCAATTGTTTGGATTTTTTTAATTGAGGTAATATTTTTTTACTAACTTAAATTTTTAAAATTTTTTTTATTTCAGTAACATTGGTGAAAATTTTTTTTTACTGCAGTAACATGAGTTTACAACACTGTGTGTTTTAGGGGCATGTGTTCACATTTCTTCAAATGTATGTTACCATACTTTTGAGCTTAGATACTTCTTTGTATATTACAAATAGGAATCCCTTGTCAGATACTTGACTTGCACATATTTTCTCCACTGTTACGTGTTTTTCCATCCTCTTAACGGTTTTTCACAGAACAAAAGCTTTATATTTTGCTTATGTCCAATTTATTGATTTTTTTCCTTCTTATAATGTTTTTGGCATCATGTATAAACATTTTCTCCTTAAAAGCTTTATAATGTGAACTTTTACATTCTAACCTGTGATCTGTTTGAATATAAGTGTGATGTTTGAGGGTCTTTTTTTTTTTTTAACCTAATTGCTATCTAATCACACCAGCATCTTTTGAAGATTGTTTTTCCTCCATTGAATTGCTTTTGCTCCTTTGTCGTAAATCAGTTCCATTGCCTGTTTTTGTGCAACCTGTGAGTTGAGACCGGTTTTTACATTTTAACTAATTGAAAAAACTGGTGACACATGAAATATCATATGGAATTCAAACTCAGAGCCCGGAAATAAGGCTTTATTGGAACAGCACTCCACTTAATCATTGTGTGTGGCAGTTTTCACACTACAACAGCGGAGTACATATTCCCTGCAAAACTTACTATCTCTTTGGCTTTTTTTACAGGAAAAGTCTGCCTGTGTCTGAGATATTTTATTCATTATAGGTTAGTCACAAAGCATAATTGAAACAAAAACAATCTGTAAATGAGAAGGTAATCTTCATCTCTAAAAGGCAGGTATAGTGATTTTCAAAGAGGTGAAGTGACATGCTTAAAATTTTCTAGTTAGTACACGGTAGAACTGAATCTAAAACCCAGTTTTAGAAATTTAGTTTATACTAAACACACTGGGATTGCTAAATTAATAAAAAGATACTATACCCTCTAAGCAATGGGCTTGAGGCCGAAACTGATAGTTACCTGGGTCTTTTGAAACCTATACTTTTTTCTTTCCCTTTTATTGCTCATTACCAAGCATTGAAGCATAGAACCAACTTCACAGAAAAATTAAAAAATAAATAATGCTTTAGGGCTTCCCCGGTGGTGCAGCGGTTGAGCGCTGGGTTGCGAAGCTGCCCGCGGCCTCTGCGGCGCCGGTTCGATCCCCGGCTGCTCCCCGGCCACCAGAGGAGGGTCCCACATGGCGCGCAGACCTCTCCTGCTGCCCGCTGCTCCCCTCAGCAGTGTACTTTGGTCCTTCTGCCTGCTCTGCTCCGCGCTCTGGCTCTGGTGAATTCTCTCACCCTCCTGCGCTTCTGACTGTACCCAGTGCTTGTATAAACAAACAAACAAACAAACAAATAAATAAATAAAACATGCCTCTATTAAAAAAATTAAAAAAAAATAAATAATGCTTTATAATTTTTTTATTTATTATATTTATGATCCTACTAATACTTTAATATTTTTTAAAAGGACAGGGAGTGGATCCCCATAGATCTCTAATGACATTGGTGTCATTAGATTGTAGGATTGCTGCTGTGTACTTCCTCAGAGACCACCTTCCTTTCCCACATTTTTTCATCTTTGAATAACCTCCCAAGTGTTGTCATAGGGAAACCAGACAACTAATGGAAATTTTCTGTGATTTCAAAAAGCTATTGGCAGGAATTTTAAATCCAGAAACAGTTGACTGTTTTTTGTGATAGGAATGGGGAGTTTTACGGGGATTATATTATAAAGAGAACTGAAATAAACAGATAATCTCATTTAACATAGCAACAACTTCAGGGACTGATTCTTTTCTTACCCACACAGAGAGAGGCAAAAAAGTCTTTAAGGGCATGGAAATCTTTGCAGTATGTTTTTATGCAGAATTATGCTGTAACAGACACTCAAAATATGTGTTACATGAAGTAATGCTTTCTTTATTGGCGATCATTGCAAACCATCTCATGTCCATTAATTGTAATTAGATAATTTTAGATGATCACCTAATGGGAGTATTGCTGCATCAGTAGTGGAGCCAGAAAGGAAAAGAGAGTGTAAAATTTAGTGTACTGGAAGAGTAAGTTTTAGAGCCAGACGGGTGACAGTTTGAGTATTAGGGTCACCAGCTTTGTGACCTGCTATAATTCGAAACAAACACCTCTTTTTTCTGTAAACAGGATTTATATATGTATTTCACTGACTTGTTTGAGAATTAAGATGGGATAACCTATGTTCCCTAGCACTTTGTGAATAATAATTTCCCCCCTTTCAGATTTTTTCCCTTTTTATGGTTCTCTTATGGTAACTATAGATGTATGGTACTTTATGTCCATAATTTCTAACTCTAGTTTTGATATTCCAGAGTTGTTGCCAGTTATTTCAAGGAATATTATGAAATATCAAATATTGTGGAATATCAACTATGAAAATAATAGAGTTAAATGGTGAGGACTTCCGTGTGTGTCAAATCCTGTTGATGAGGGCCTGTATTTTTATGATAGCTCCCTGAGATCGATACTAGTATTAACGTTTTAAGATGAGAAAATTAAAGTTTTTAGAGCTTGCCCAGTGACCTTAGTAAGTAGTAGACATTAACCTCAGTCTAATTGTGAAGCACTGCTTACTAAATACTATACTCTCTTGCCTCTAAAATTAGTTTTGGGGTGATAATAGTAGTTAACATGTGCTGATGATTTGTTATTTCCTAGGACTATTCTGAATATATGCATTGTTTCATTTCCTCTGCACACTGATTTTATGAAGAAGGTAGTCTTATTTTTCCCCTTTTTACCAACAAGTCAGTATACAAAAACTAGCTTGCCAAAGATTATACTTCTAGGAAAAGTGTTAGGATAGAGATTCAGACACAACTAAGCCACTCTTAAACATCTTAGTAAACAGCGCTGGTGTGGTAAAGTCAGGCAGTGTTACTAACCAGGCCTTTATATAGAACTAGAACAAAGTCTTTCTTAAAAAGCTATTTTTTTTTTTTTAAATTGAGGTGTAATTGACATATAACTTGTTAGTTTCAGGTATACAAGATAGTAATTCTATAATTGTATGTATTTTGAGATGCTTGTCATAAGACATTAACATCTGTCACCATACATGGTTAACAATTTTTTTTTTGTAATGAGAACTTAAAGATCTACAAGAACTCGTACTCCTAACAATAAACTGTTTTTAGTTCTTTTATTATGACTTATAAAATACAGAACATTTTTATTTAGCTTCTGCTTGTCCATCAGGAGTTTTAGGAAGTGAATATATTACTTTTTTTCCCAGCTCTAAGATATAGTTCCGATATAAGATTGGTTTTAAAATTTTGTAATTTAGGAAGATTTTACTTTGCATTAATGAGAACTTTCAGTAGTGTGATGTTAAATGATGCTCTGATAAATTGATGATATTAGCCATGCCATGAGGATTTGATTCATAGCATCACATATTAATCCAATCATAGTTATAATGACCCTTTTTAAGGTAGCCAGTATAGTTTGACTTTTTATAGTATAACTCAATATGTTAACCAACAATTGAGATGTAATTGGCATATAACAGTATATAAGTTTAAGATCTACAGCATATTGATTTGATACATCTATACTGTGAAGACAGTTGACTTTTAAATCACATTAATTCAAGGCAAGGTAACTGGTTATCATTCTCCTAAAGCAACCATGGCCAACTTTACTATAATAACCCTTACAAACTTTGTATATATATTCTATTCTCAGTACCTCTGCAGTAATTCACACGCAAATTTTGGCATTTGTGGAAATTCATTATCTAGTATTGAGACAGGGCAAGCTAGGGTTATTAGGCAGTTTTAGGGATAGTGCAGGAGGGGACCTCTGAAAAATTTAGGGAGGCTTCAGAGATAAGGACAAGCAAGGGAAAGTAACCCATTCCATTAGGAAAAACAAACATGCCAGGACCAAGGACAACATTGTTAATGCTGGTCCTGGTTTCCTTCAGGTGGTAAAGGGAGGCGGAGATTGGAGAAATGGAGAGTGGTTTAATTTATGGTCACATTAGAAGGGCAGCTGTTTAACTTCAATGCAGGGATGCCCATCCAGAAGACTGGGCCATAAATTTAAAGATGCAACAAATGGGGAAAGAGAAAGCTGTTAGATAAGGAATATGAAGATCCCCACTCAGTAGCAAATTAAGTGAGACAGCCGAGAACTGACCAATCACAAAGAGACTGGGGCAGCTTTAGAATAATGAGGGAAAAAAGGTATATATTCCCTAAGACACGACTCTACTTTGGCTTCCTTGCCCCTCCCAGGCCTGGTTCCCTGGCCTGGGAGTCCCACTTTATTTCTGCTCTTTTCCTCCTCAATAAACTTTTTCTTCTGAACAAACCTGACCTGCCTCTTCTTGCTTGCTTGCCTGAGCGTCTGCGAAGTCCCTGCTGTGGCTTCATGAGACACCAACCCGTGGGGGTCTAGTGGCCGGGGCTCAGTGCTGCCCTGCAGCCTGGGATCCATTCCTGGCTGAGAGACTAGGCCTGACAATTCCGGTATCAGTATGATACAAATGGTCTTAAATTCCTCTGTAAACGAAGACTAACCTTATATATCTCAACCTTAGATAAGAGTCAAAATTTGAAAAACCGGGTTGTGAAGAGGGAGATTAATTTATTTCATAATGTTTTAAGCTTTTACCTTGTTTATAGATGAGGTTACAGTTAATGCAAGGTATTTCTCATTTCCTTGTGTAGTGGTTCCCCCCCCCCCCAACATGGGCTGTGTTGCGCTACTGTAATGGTTCTCATATGAATGAGTTTTGGAATAAAACTCAGAGACTTGGCCATGTTAGAAATACCATTGGTAAAGTCATAGTAGTATAGAAAATGTGTTACAGTCAAGGCAGCTCATTCGTGGTGGTAATTTCAGCGGCAGATCTGGGTCACAATTCATCTTCTGCATGCTAAATACCTCCCCTGAAGCTTAAAATAACAGAATCTATTCAGATATTTTTTCCTTTTTTTTTCTGTGCAATTGCTAAAACATTTAGCAGAAGGTAATTAGATAACTATTTTAAAATTGGTCTAACCTTTGTATTTAATGGCATTAACATTTAGTTGCTTAGGAAAATTGCTCAAATTAATGATGTGATATATGGGGAAAGTATTTGGATTAAATTTAGGGTGAGAGGTATAAATGGTTGTTACGAGTGTTTTAACAAATTCTCGAAGATTTAGTTGTGTGTAGAATAAAAGACTGCTTTTTCTTTTGTCAATTTAAATGTTAAATTATATTTATATTTTGGTATATGGTCTCAATTTAATTACAAGTGGTGTTTGCAAATGAAGGTTTTCTTTGTTTGAAAGCAAATATCAAATAGAATGAAAGTCATTTGTATGTATGCACTTTAAGATCTTTGGCTTGCACTTTTTTTTTTTTAAGTATTTTCTCTAAAAGATTTGATAACTCTTGTAAGCTGGTGATTGGGAAGGATTTTGTACAGAGTGCTGCAACCATCTTTTGTAGCATTTATTGAAAATGCTCTTCCCAGATGTCGTAACAGGGTCAGTCACATCAGAAACAGTGTTATTGGGTGCATATATTTTGTATAGTAAATACCACACCAAGCATGATGTTTAGGCAGGACTGTATCTGGTATTTAATTCTAAAGATTTCTTGCTGGTATATTTTACAACTAGTAAATAAAATACACTAATTTCTTTTGGCGTGTCAATCCTTATAATCTCTCAAAAATTAAAAATAAAATTTTATATTATAAAGCTATATATGTTTATTGTAGAAAATCAGAAAATACATATAAACAAAAAATAAGAAAGCTTTATAATCCTACTGCCCTGGATAACTAGCATTAACACCTTGGTGTATATTTCTTCAGATATTTTTCTGTGTTGTATATATTCAAAATATAGATTAGTCAGACTTTTTCCTCTCTTTAGGTCCTTTGCTTCTTCCTGAAGTAATTTCCCTTAGACGTTTAAGGCTCAACCTAAATGTCACATCCTAAAGAAAAATTTATTGATAGCTTTCTTTTTCTTGTGCAATTGGATTGAAGGTCCGAGAGAGTAGGAACCCCGTCTGTCTCAGCATCATATCCCTGCTACCCAGAAGTGTCCCTGGCATGTAGTAGATACTTAATAAATGTTTGAATGAATGTTGAATGTTGCAAAAATGGGATCAGTTTAGACGCTCTGCAAAGAAAGGTAACATAATGGTACCTCAGTAACAATTTTTTAAAAATTAGATTTACTAAAATAAAAACATGAACAATTTTTAAAAGATCTAAAAAAAGGAAAGGTAAGCAAGATATGTTTTTAATCGTAGATTGCTTACAGACTAGAGGAAAGGTGGACAATTAAACATGTAATAACAGTATGGTGAGTGCTGTGATAGGGGAACGGCAGTGTTAAGAGAGCACAATGCTATTTAAATTGGGTGTGGAAGAGTGGTTAGAGATTTTTTGGAAAGGTGACAATGTAAGCATTTTGTAACCTTGTAACTTGCTAGTTTTTCCATCTATAATGTGATTTGTAATAGCTGGGTATTACAACTATTTTTACCATTTTATCAGTAAGCTCCAGCATTTAATCAATAGACATTTAAGGAATTTACCATTTTAAATAACACTGTCATGGCTGTTTTTATGTATCTTCAGTTATTTCCCTTGGTAATTTTTTCTTTGGAGTGTAATCTGGTTCCCAAGAATTATAAGTATTTTCCAGCGCTTTTGGTACATACCACCAAATTGCCCTTCATGAAAGTTGTACCAGTTTATACATTCAGCAACAATATGGGAGCATGCCAAAAATCCATCTTGGCAATTTGATAGCAAAATGGTGTTTTACAGCTTAATTTGCCTTTGTTTGACTTGCCTGTATGTGTGATAGTAATTTGTAGACTGACAACAAAATATGATGATCTGAAATTTAGATTTTAAAATTGTTGCTGAGCAGATAGTCCATAATGTAGCATGTATGAAGTTACTTGTGTACTTCTATGGTTTGGATTGCAAGTCAATTTATATGCTTACTTTTGCATTATCTGCTGTTTAGTATAATCTTCAATCCAGTACATTGTATTTTAAACTCATTTTATTTTTTTTAATTTTATCTCACTTGTTTTATAAAAATGTAAGTTACAATGGTATTTTCAGAGAATCTTAAGTAGACTATTTAATTTGTGATTGAGTACCTTAAAAAGCTTGTATGTTGACACTAGCACTAGCAACTAACTTCTTTTTAATTATTGTGGCCAGAAACACCAGATGAAAATGGTAAAACCCAGAGAGCTGATGATTTTGTCTTGAAGAAAATAAAGAAGAAAAAGAAAAAGAAACACCGGGAAGATATGCGAGGAAGACGCCTTAAAATGTACAATAAGGAAGTACAAACCGTCTGTGCTGGCCTGACCCGCATCAGTAAGGAAATCCTCACCCAAGGACAAATAAATAGCACTTCAGGAGTTAATAAGGAGTCCTTCAGGTATCTGAAAGATGAACAGCTGTGCCGATTAAATTTGGGCATGCAAGAATATCGGGTACCCCAGGGAGTACAAACACCTTTTATGACTCACCAGGAACATTCTATTCGTAGAAATTTCTTAAAAACAGGTACTAAATTTAGCAACTTTATTCATGAGGAACACCAGTCCAATGGTGGTGCTCTTGTCCTTCATGCTTACATGGATGAACTCTCATTTTTGTCTCCAATGGAGATGGAGAGATTTTCTGAGGAGTTTCTTGCTTTGACATTCAGTGAAAATGAGAAAAATGCTGCTTACTATGCTTTAGCAATAGTGCATGGAGCGGCTGCTTATCTCCCAGACTTCTTGGATTACTTTGCTTTTAATTTCCCCAACACTCCAGTGAAAATGGAAATTCTGGGCAAGAAAGATATCGAAACAACCACCATTTCAAATTTTCACACTCAGGTAAGGTAAAATCATTGTTAAATTATTTAGTAAGTATAGTTTTAGCATCTCAACAGTATTAACTTCATTCTTTTGCATAGCACATACCAGCACACTTTTGATAAAAATTCATGGTGGTAAAAGGTGGTTCATCTTGTTTGTTTATTCCTCTAATAGATAAGTCTTAATTGCTGAGTTCTTTGGGATATGGCTTATGTCTTGCTTGATATAAGGAATATTTTATACACGCACACATCATTACAAGTCTGTGGAAAATCAACTTGAAAAGTAATCAGTCCAGTCTTTTAGAACCCAGGTAATATTAGTATGGAAGATGTGACTTAGATCTGGTAGTCTCAAGGTAACTTTAGTTAAGACTTACATTTTATGTCATAATAAAATATGAGGGCATTGGCCTGTTTATTTGCCAGGATTTTCCTTTTACTTCTCTTCTTTCAGTAACTTGTTGGCAGTCTATCCCAGAAACATACTCCATTTGTGTGACTTGAGAGTGTCACTAGGAAGACCACCATAGCCGCTGCTCCTTCTGCCTATGCACCATTGTAGGTGAAGATATTTTCTGAAGCCTTGCTTGGGCAGCTAGGCTTAAGTCAGCAGGGAAACCGCTCCTTCCTAACTGGTGGTTTTTACCCAAACATTTTTGTAATTAAGTTTATTAGGGCATAAAAAGTTGATAATGTGACCTAGTTTTTTTTTTTTTTTTTTTTTTCTTATTTGCTGTTCTCATAAGGATTATGGATATGAATGGTCAGCTATAAGTTTGTATTATGGATATAAACTACATAAGTTTAGTGGAGAATATTTCACTTTTTAGATTTGTGATCATATAACCTGTTTTTTTCAGGTTATCTAATTTGCTGCCGTTCTTTTCCTTCAGATTTTTTTTTTTAGGCAAATAACTGTTGCGTAATAAAGACTCTCAGCTGCTTGCATTATAGTGGTTTCAAGCCACTTCGGTTTATTTGAAACCTCCTCTGACTTGAATCTTTTTAGTGATTCTTACCATCCTTGCCTCCGATGAGGGGAGTATCCAGTTTAGATTTATGAGGTTCAGAATTTCTCTAATTGAAGTTCTCTCTGCAGTAGAGAGAGCAGGAGCAGCCAGTCTGGAGAGGTCGCAAGATGGGGCTGCCCAAGATGTTGGAACACGATGTGCAATAAAGGGCTTCGCCTTGGATTTTGGCCTTGTTACTACAATCAGGTACCGAAGTGCTGACTTTTGTAGTAGATTTTGTTTTTTCTTTTTCCTTTTTTTTTTTTTTTTTTTAAAAGGAGTTTTGCCCTTTGAAGGTTAAGGAATTCTATTTTTATAAATATTATAGAAGAGACTGAAAACAGTTCTCCTAATGTACTCTATAATCCTCATAAGTCCCTATTTAAAGAAGAAAGATATTGCTGAGAGCAGAATTAACATATGCATATCACTTTTTTAGTTTAAAAAAAATGCAGCAAATTTTCTTTTCTGATTGCTAGACCAGCAAGCATAATTGAAATAAGCCAGAAATTTTGGGGGAAAAAATCTTGGTTTTACAGTGGTGACTTTTTAATTTTCATATCAGTCTATAGTAGAACAAGTTTATATATCAATAAATAGAATCCAATCTATTTAACAAAAGAAGAAATCTATATATTCCCTGCTGATTTTTGTCCTCCAATTAATTTTTTTAATGGAGCTGAAATTTAAATGACTGTACCAACAACTTACCTTGAGATTTACTTTGAGATTTAGAAAATAACTAATTTTTTAGAAACATACCAAATTATTACTGAATTAGATACCCTTAAATACTTCAACCGCATAAGTTTATTGATTAAGTCTCTTGCTCTGGTGATTCTGAAACTTTATTCATGAGAGAGAAATCATTGGAGAGAAGTAGGAGGTGGGTAGGGAAGGTTGAATTAGTCCATGAAATCTTGAATTTGTACCTGTTAAGTCTTTAGCAGATAACTAAGGTGTAAACTAACATAATAGTTCAAATTTATTTACCATTTCATGGTTTATGAATATGCACTCACATTCATATTTGAATATTTGATACAACCTGTGGGTTAGATAAGAAATTTTATTTCTTTTCCATTGAAGAAACTGAGGCTTGGCGATGTTCACTATCATCTGTGGTCATATAGCTACTAGTAAGTAGAAATCAGGGGGTGCAAGCATAGACTTCTTGAACAGTATCTCCGTAATTTTACCATCCTCCTCTCTTACTTAAGTCTGGAAAAGAGACTTCCATTTGTTGGTCTAAACTGTAGTCAATGAAATTAAACCATCTCATTTTAAAATAACTCAGATATTTTTACTTGAATACTTTTAATAAATACCTCTCGATTGCTGGGAATTAAGTCAATACCTTGGGTGTTTTGAACTCCGTGTTTTGTGAAATCTTGTGAAATTCTGTGGAGCCTATAAATAAAGTGAAGTAAATTTCTTTTACTGCCTTAGAGATGGTTATTGGCAGTTACTTCTCGTTATGTATAGCCATGATAATTATTCATGGCTATATTTCAAGATAGTTTATTCAGCAAACATTTATTCGAGAACCTACCATGTACTGGAGATTCTTCTTAAAAGACTGATGAGCACAATCTAATGGAGATGAATAAACCAGCAATTTTATAGTTTTATAAGTAGTAGAATAGAGGTATGCATAGGGAAAATCCTGTAATAATAGAAGCACAGTTTGTGGCATTACCTCAAGACTTCAGGTGATTACACAAGGCATTTTAAAGCATATGGTGTTTGAGTAGGATCTTGAGAGATGATTAGTACTTAGTAATTGTGTTTTAAGCAGAGGGAATCATAGCCTCTGCAAGCACACAGAGGCATTAGAGAATATGGCACTTTCAGGAAGCTAGAGATAGTTGAACACGGCAAGAATATGTGCTGACTGTTAAGAGATGATGGGAGTTGAAACCAGAGTATGAGACAAAATTAAGATTGTGAAGAGTTTTACATGATGTGCTAAAAAGTAGCACTTTTTCCTAAAAACAAGGGGGACTGACATTAATAGACGAGTATTCTTTTATATTTGGAAAGATTGGAGGACAGGGTGGAGGATGGGATTGGCGGGGTGGGGGGGGAATGAGAGCTTGGAAGAAGACTGGTTAGGTTACTATGGTGACCATATCAGAAATGATCCATTTCCAAACTGGTATTGACGCTGAAGGGAGGATGGAAATGAAATTTGAGAAATTAGAAAGTGGATTTAATTGTCCTTGGTGAGGGAGAAGAATGATATTGGATAAATGAGTGGAATGTGGTGGTCACAAAATCAACACAGAGTTGTAAAAGCTGGTATCTAGAGGTGGAAGGTGTTTGAGACATTTTGTGGAGGTGCCCGTAGAGACTAATGGTTAGAAATGTCTTATTAGGTAGATGAATATACCAATCTAAGATCAGGAGACATCTCTGTGATGGAGATGTAGAAGTTGGACCCACTAGCCTCTGTAGGTAGGTGACCCAAAGACAGCATTAGAATGGAGAGAGATGAAGCTAATAAGATTCTGTACACCCATGTAAGTTTAAGGAAAATACTCTGAAAAGAGAGAGAGAGAAAGATAAAAAGAGAGGCAGAAAAAAGATTAGGATACAAGCTTTCTTGGTTTTTGGAACGATGGCATAATTAAAGTGTCAGATCCTTACCAGGAATCAAGACAATGATGGAAAAAATCTAGGTTG
Organism: Talpa occidentalis; assembly: GCF_014898055.3. NCBI lineage: Eukaryota > Metazoa > Chordata > Mammalia > Eulipotyphla > Talpidae > Talpa > Talpa occidentalis. The sequence goes on along the minus strand of NW_023605305.1, from coordinate 109,413,646 downwards.
GAATTTAGTTGGAAACATTAACATCAGAACTTTGCAAATCATGGTCATCTAAGAATTGTAAATTAAGCTTTGTTTTTAAGAAGTTTTCTACTTAAAGTGTACTCTGCATGAATGTGACATCATTAGGGAGCTTACTGGAAATGAAGACTCTCATGCTCCTCCCCAGATCTTCTGAATCACAATATCCATTTTAACTAGATTTCCCCAGATGATTCACACATACATTAAAGTTTGAGAAGCACTAGTTTACAACTCATCTCCACTAGCAGAAGGGAAGTAAACTGTAGGTTTTTGTGCAGAAGATAATAGCTTCTGTTTGTTTTGAAATGATTGTAGTGGCAAAGCAAGGATGCATATGTAAGTGGTTTTCTTTTAACGTTCTGTCAAACTTAGATTTTCTAACACCAAAGGAGGTAAGTTCTTGATAAATACCAGTTGGAGCATTAGCGTCCCTCAAATTTGATTGCTTAACTCAGCAATTGATACAGGATAACTTTGTAAGTTTGAGTTTCTAATCTAGAGGATTACATATATATTGACACAGTATGGCATTTAAAATTTCTGTAGTATTATTCATGTCTAAGTTTTAAATAATCATTGACTAAATTGCAATTTTGACCCCCAAAGCTTTAGTGTTTGGGAATTCTTTTGGTCAGTTAATGGAGAAAAATTAGTATCACTTTACAAATGTATGTTTCCCTAAAGTATGTTTTAGAAATAAATTTGTTTTTTGCCCCCTAAGGTGTTATATCTTATAATTATTGGCTACTTGAAAACTTTTTAAGTGGTTTTAAACTTCAAAGTGTGATAGTTTTGCAATAAGTATGCAAGCCTTGTCTTTCTTCCTGATAAAAATCCTTTGGTAACTGATAAATTGATTAAGGATTCAAACATCTTGTGGATTATCAGGATTTTAGAACAGATGGGAGCCATTTCCAAGCCTTTGTTGTATTGATTTAGGAAGGTCACATTTTGGTTGTGACCTTCCCCAAGTTTAGTTTGAATAAATATTCAAAGAGGAATTGTTTTCTCCTCTGTCTCTGAGTGGTATTAAAAGAGGTGAAGGATTAGCACATTTTAGTGTACATGTAAAATGCACATTTTTATCTTATAGTCTGGATTTGGGCTTTATAGTCTGCATTTTGTAACAATATCACAGATGCTGCTGATACTGCTGGTTCATGAGCTGGTTCATGTAGGTCTTAAATTATATACATAAATTCCAAGAAAAAGCACTAAAAATACAGTGAAGTTAAATGGGGAATTATTTTAGATATCACCATCTGCAGCTGTCTTCACCTTGTAGCAGCTAAGTAACTGAGGGATGAATCTGGAGAAGGGTGTGTTTGTGAATGCGCTGGGGATAGAGTAAGAAAGCATGTATATACCACAATAGGGTTTTGTTCTCTTCAGCTGGTAATTGTACATATTTTACATTCTGCCTTTTTTTCCCCAAAATTTTCTGTATATGTACAGTTTTGAAGTTTTCTTACAGTGGATCATCTCTTTCAAGGGGCGATAGATGTTTTTTGTTACTTTCATTACTATAGAATAGTAATGTGTGCTGTCCTGGAGAGAAACAAGTGTTCCTTCTTCATTGTGTGTTGTGGCAAGGCCTAACCTGGGGTTATCGTGTGGTCCCCATCTTTGATTAATATAATTAACATTTTATGGTGAATTGGTAGTGCTAAAAGAGTAGTACCAGTACAGTGTTGTGTAACTTGGGAAATAACTGAGAAACTCCTAAGGAACTTCATATAAGTGTTATGTAAAAGGGGAAAATATTTTTAAGTAGATGGCTTTATAAAAATAAAACAGCCTAAAAACAGTAGATTAATTTTTTGCTCAGTCAAGTTCAGTTTATAATTAACTCACTTTGACATTAATTTTTCACTTTTAAAGTGGGTAAACCTTTTTACTTACATACATACAAGATTGGGTAGATTGCTGGCAAGCATTTTTCCTTTCTGTTTAAGCACGCAGCTTGAATAAACGTCTTCCTGAAACATGAGTTCTGTAGAATCATTGCACCCCTTGTCTCCCCCCACAGGGTTTTCTAAGCAGTGTATTTCTAGCTTGTCCTTGAAAGTGTTTTATTTTGTTTTTGACAGAGTTTTTGGTTCACAACAAAATGGAAGGGACTGTGCAGAGATTTCCCATATACCCCCTGCCTCCACCAAGAGGCCTTCCCTGTCTCTGTGCTTTTACCTTTTCCAGAATGTCCTGTCGGTGTGATCATACTGCATATAGTTATTTGGGCTTCTTTCACTTAGTAATATACATTCACGGTTCTTCCATGTTTTTTCATGGCTTGATAGCTCCTTTCTTTTTAGTGCTGAATAATTCATTGTCCCGATGTACCACAGTTTATCACTCACTATTGAAAAACATCTTAGTTGCTTCCAAGATGCAGCTGTCTTTTCTAAGTTCCTAACTAATTTATGACTGTTGTTATTAAAAGGTGTCTGTTTTGGGGGCACAGTTGAGCTTACTTAACTTTCAGCAGTTGACACAGGATAACTTTGTAAAATTGAATTTCTAATCTAAAGGACCACTTCATATCTGTTAACACATTAATGTGCATGCAGTGCTAACTACTGTTTTCTTACAGACATTACCTCCCTTGATTTCTCATCCTTTTGCCTTCTGATTTTTCTAAAGGCTGTTTTCCTTGTTGGCATTATGTTTCCTGCTTCCAGGGCAGCCTTGCTCTTTTCTGTTCTTTGGTCTCTACTTAATCTCCCTCCAGTCCCCTAACACTCATTTCTTTCAACAATATGTCCCCAGTACTACTTTGGGCAGTGGTAGAAGTCAACTTGTACTTTGCTTTGAAGTGCCATTTCTAGGCCAGAGTTTCTCACCCTTGCCAGATCCGAAGAGTAATACAGGGATTGCGAATTCAGAATACTATTCGAGTCTCAGATTCTTCTCTTGGAAATTCTAATTCATTAGCTCTGGAGCGAGGGCTAATGTAGATAGCTCGAGTGATCTTAATTCCTATGATCAGCCACCTTTGAGAAACACTTTTTAAAACTGTATTCCCTTTACCGTTGCTCTGATTCTTTTCATTTGCCCTCTAGATAGCATCCTCTTAGAATTTCCAAAGACTTGGAGATCATCTTGTCCAACCTTTCCATAGTGCAGTAGTTGATAGTTATTCAGGGTCTTGTCTTTTCATAAGGTTTCATAAGTCTTCCAGTGGACCACCAGCACTTCTAGGAAGCCTGCTTTTTTCTTTGGACTCCTTGCTTGCCTGTGCTTCATGATGACTATTCAAACCGTTTACCTATGTCTAGTTGACTCTTGAAAAATGGGAACTAGGGCCTGTGTTACCCCTGACCCCTGCAAGCAGTTCAAAATCCCTGTATAACTTGAAATGGGTTGAATCAGTAAATGTGGAATTTGAGGATAGGAAAAAATGTTTAAGTGGACCCTCACAGTTCAAGTCTGTATTCAAGTGTGACCTAAACATATTTTGCACATTCTCTCCTGTTAGAGAAGATAGCCCATCTCCTCCTCAAAAGCTAGTGCTTCTGTGTTCTGGATTTCATCCCTCACCATACTTGTTTTTTGTTTTTTTTTAATTGTAGGAAAAGATACATAACATAAAGTTTATCATTTTAATTATTTGTAAGAGTGGGCTTCGTTGACATTTAGCACTTTTACAGTGTTGTATGAGCATAACCATTATTCATTTCTAGAATTTTTTCATCATTCCAAATAGAAACATACATTTGCTTAGAATCTTTACCCACCCCGACTGGTTAACCCCCCCCCTTCATTTCCATATAAAGAAAAATAAAAATTATATTAAGTGAATTTCTGCCTTATATTACATCATTTAAAAAAAGTTTATCTTCCCAAAAGTAAATTTTTCTGAATTTGTGGTTTATCATTTCCATGCATCTTCTGTACATGTATTTTGCTGTGAATATATGAACATATAAATGATATGTTTGACTGTTTTGTGATTTAACACTTACATGTAGTATATTGTGTGTATCATTCTGCAGGTTGCTTTGATTCCACATTGCTTTTGAGAACTGTGTTGTGCACATGTAATGCTGTTTAATTCATTGATTTTCAGTGATCGTATTTGGTATTTTGTTGTGTGACTATATCACAATTTCTTTATTTTCCTGTTCTTGGACATTTAGGTTGCTTACCCTCTTGTAATATTACTGGGTTGCAGTAAGAGTACATGTAGATGTCTCCTAGATGCATATCTGCATACACCCCATGTGTCCTGGGTTTCTGTTTACTTTTTTTCCTGTTCCAGTCATATGACTGGTTAGTTGCCTGAATTCAGCGACTCAAATTAAACTGTGCATTTCTGAAAAGTTTTCTGCCATTACATTTGATTGATAATTTAGATAGGTCTGAAATTCCAGGTGGGAAGTTTTTCAGATTTGTAAAGGCATTGCTGCAGTGTCATTATTTAAGCTTCTCGCTTTGCTGTTGAGAAATCCGGTTTTAAAATTGTTCTTGGTGCTTTTTAGGTGTGTTTATTTTTTCCTGTCTGGATGCTTTCAAAACCTCTGTCCACATAACTTCAGAAAATTGAGGGTAATGTGAGACCTTGAGATGGGTCTTTTTGTTTTCTAATTTATTACGAAATATCACATACATACAAAGAAGTATGAAGAGTAACACCTGCAGGGCCTCCTTGATGGTGCAAGGGATTAAGTCTCAGCACTATGAAGCTATCGGCAGCCACTGCAGCACGAGTTCGATCCTCAGCCAGGGAGCTAACTCACATGGCACAGCAGACCTCTCTCCTGTTTCGCCTGCTGCTCCCCTCAGCAATGTATTTCAGCCCATCTGCCTGTTCTGCTCCCCACTCTATCTCTGTCTCTGGTGAATCCTCTGCACCGGCGCCGCCCCCCCCCCCGCCGCCCCCCCCCCACCTCTGGCTTACACCTCAGCTCTTGTATGCAAAAATAAATCTTTAAAAAAAAAAAAAAGGATAACACCTGCATTCTTACTATCTAGCTTAAAAAATAAAACAGCATGAATACAGTTGATGGCCACCCTTTAACAGCCCCTATGATTTTCTTAGATCTCATTAGTATGAGTCTTTATCACCAGAGCATTTCTGATGAGAATTTAGTCCTTTTCAATATGGAAATGCATGTCCTAATAATGTTTGGGTAAACTTGTATTTTTTTCTTTGTTTCTTATATCAGTTTTCACTGTTTTTTTTTTTTGAAAGATTTATTTATACAAGAAATGGGGTACAGGTCAGAGGCACAGGAGGGTAAGAGAATTCACCAGAGAGAGTGGGGAGCAGAACAGGCAGACAGACCGAAGACACTGCTGAGGGGAGCAGTGGGCGAGGCAAGAGAGATCTGCCGTGCTATGTGGGTTTCTCCCTGGCCAGCCAGGAATAGAACCTGCACTGCAGAGGCTGCGGACAGCTTCACAGAGCAGCGCTCGACCTGCTGGGCCACCGGGGAGGCCCTTCACTGTTCTGTTCTTAGGAAACTTTTATAAGTTGTTATTAGGCCTCCTCATTGAACCTTTAATTTTTTTTTTTTTTTTTTTTTCTTTTTGGTGGGACCCTCGCTGGTGGCCAGGGAATGAACCGGCACTGCAGAGGCTGCGGGCAGCCTCGCAGCCCAGCGCTCAACCGCTGCGCCACCTTTTTTTTTAATAATAAAATTTATTTTTATATTCCCCATACAATCCTTCCTGATAAAGAGATTTAACTGTCTTCCTTTTCTCCTATTGGTTTATTTCACCTGTAATGTTTTGAATTTTAAGTAACATTGTTATTTTTTAAGTAACATTGTTTCATGGATATAATATTTATTTCTTTGATAATAATACACTTGGCTATATTCAGACTTTCTTCTGTGTCATTGAGTTCCTTTCTGTTTTAATCTTGTGAGTATATTAGGTATTTTCTTCAAATGGCTGGTGATTTGTTTATACTGAAATATTAGTCAGTACAAAATTAATTAGAAACCCTGTAGGTGGGACTTATCACTTGATGACTGGGCAGTGACTCTTACCCCATTATTGTGAGAAAAGCCCCAAATAACTTTTAGAAGTCTTTTCTTAGGGGCTCTAAATCTCTACAGCTACGAATTCACCTCATTTTTGCTCTAGTAGAAGAACAGTTTATATACCCGTCTGCTGAAGTCCTGGGAGCCAAACTGTGGAAGCTGGAAGGTGATATTGCTAAATATGTAGAGTTTTGTTTAATTCCTTATTTTCAATATAATGACTCTTCCATTTTTGTGCCTGTTATCTTATTCTATAGTCTCGTTAGTTTACTGTCTTCACAAAATAGATAGGGTAGGAAAGAATATGGGATAGGGAGGTAGAAGTTAAAGTGGAGAGGTCTAATTAATTCATCCTTATCCATCTTAATCCAATATTCTTTGTCCTTAGTTCCATGCTTTGTTCCCTGCCTTATGAGATTCTTAGCTTTACCTGATTCTGCGCACAAACTGGTCTTTGGGTTATGTTCTGTGTAGGTATGCAGTATCCAGAGTTCTCAGTCTGCTTATTCTCCTGTGTGCTTTTCACCTTCTAAACATATTTTGATAGCTTGTATTTGCCGTTTTCCCTTATGTTCCCTTTAAATGTATCCTTTCTACTTTCAATTGAGTCGGGTTTTAATAAGAAATGGAAATAAATGATGTTTAGTCTCCCACTTTTAACTAGAGGTCTCCTTTTCACTCTTAGCAGTTTCTTCCCATTAGCATTAAAACAGTACACAAAAGAAATCTTAAATGGAAAGATGTTCTTGGATTAAGGAGAATAAAAAATCAACATCAGAATGATGATTTTTCTCTAAATTATAAATTGAACACAGTCCAAATAAAAATATCAATAGTTGTTTTTGTTCTGGGATAGTCAAGTTGGTTTGAAGTTTAATAATGAGAGGTGATGGGTGGTAGGTAACAGACAAGAGCAGCCAGGAAATCTTTGAAAAGGAAAAGCAGTTACGGAAGGGTACCCTAACGGATGCCAGTACATTTTGAGGATTTAGCTATGCAGTAAGTTTGTGAACACTGTTCTAGTTTGTGAACACTGTTCAGTAAAACAGAAAAGTTAAGTCTGGCATTTGATCCAAATACATATAGGCTTTTGGATTATAAAATTGATAGAATCTCAAATAATTGGTAGCAGAGAGAAGATAGTGTTGGGACATCAGGATACCTAGAATTTATTTTGGTATCCATATCACTGGTTACCAAGATAAATTCCAAATGAGATGAGAGATTTAAATGTAAGAAGTGGGAGACACATACAAGATGGCAAAAACAAAACAAACCCCATGGAATCTCCTTCAGGACTTTGGCATAGGGAGGGTCTTTCTATGACAAAAATAAATAAGCCAAATCACTTATAAACAAAGTCAAATTGTGAAAAATTATATTTCATATCACTGACAGGAGTAAACTTTCTAAACTCTGAAGAGCTCTAGAAATAGATACTAAAAAATACTAACAATCCAATATAAATAAGCATTGTGAATGGATAGTTCCCAGAAAAATATAAAAGACCCTTTAACCTTTTTATCTGAAAAGATACTTCATTCCCAAGAAAATGAAATTAAAACTATTTAGATGTCAGTTTTTACGTATCAATTTAGTAGAAATCTAAACATTTGATTACACTGTTCATGAGATTATGGGGCAGCATATATTGATATTCTATTCAGAGTTGCTCAGTTTTTCCATCTAAAAGATTCTCCCTTGATTGTTTCCTCCTGTAACTACCAACCTTTTGTATTTTCACAACCAGACTTCTTGAAAGATTGTCTGCATTTTGCTGTTTCCATTTCCTCCTCTCTCCTCAAACCATGCCAGTGTGGTTTCTGCCCTCATAATTTCTCGGAAATATCCATTGCAAAGGTTAGCAGTGGGGCATTATTCATCTTCATCTTACTGGAAGTGCCAGCACCATTGTCACAGAGTTCTTGAAATATTTTCTTTCTTTGGCTTTCTGCATGTTGTGCTGTCTTGGTTTGTTAGCCTCTCTGAGCACTTCCATAGCTCCTTTACGTTCTTCTTGGGTTACCTTTTCTTCCCTTTTCGCTTTTTTAAATTGGAGCTTTCCAAAATACTTACTCTCTGAACTTGTATTTAGTCTAAAGTGTCAGTTATTGCCAATGACTGTCTGGAGGTCTTCTGATTGCAGATCCATTTGCCTTCTGGACACATTCACTTGTACATTTCAAAAGTATCTTGTACTGGTGCCTATTGCTGTTTTAACAAATTACCGTAAACACAGTAGCTTAAAAAAATACAAAGCCTCTGAGGGAGAATCTGGCTTTTTAACCCTTTCTAGCTGCGGGAGGCCCACTCCGTTTCCTGACCAACTGTGGCTTCATCCTCTACCTCCCTTTTATGAGGACATCTGTGATTACATTTAGGGCCTGCGTGGATGATCTGGGATAATCTCCCCATTTCAAGATTCTTAATTTAGTCACAGCTGCAAAATCCTTTTGCCATATAAGGTGACATTCCAGCGATTAGGATGTGGATATTTTGGGGAGTCTATTCAGCCTTCATTGTGTCTAAAACTGAAGATACCACCTCCTTTCCCTGACCTGTCCTCCTCCAGTATAAAGAGTGGTTTCTCCATCTGATGGCAAAGGTCAGGACCTGGAAGACGTCCCTGACACAGTTGTCTTTCCTGGCTAGTCTTTCTCCAAATGTTGACAATTTATCTCAATATTTTTCAAATCTTGTTTATTTTAAAGCATGAGCTCACTGTTACTTAGCTTAGTTTATTGTTTCTTACTTGCAGCGTTACAGAACCCTCCTAAGCTGTCGCTTTGCTTTCTTTGCCCCTTTGAGAAAATGAAACAAAAACAAAAAACACCAAGTCTCCCTTTTTCCTAAAAAAGCAAAGACAAAGCTGATACCGTTTCTTCTACTTTAGGTCCTTGTGTGATTTTCCAGAATCCTTAATGTGGTTTTCAAGGTTTGCCATCATCAAGCTGTAGCTCATTTTTCCAATCTCATCCTTATTTTTCTGTTGAGCATCCTTAGCTTTCTTTTAGACCCAGAAGTAGTGATGCTTAGAGAATTTTATTTCCTTTAAACTTCGTCACACAGATTTTAGCTTAGTTTCAAGAAGCACTTTACCCTCCCACCCCCACATCAGGATTCCACGTTGTCTTTCATAATGTCTTTTTGTTCATTCTGAAGACTTGTCACAGCTAATAGTTATTTGTTTAGTGTCTCACTCTCCTTTCTAGACTGTAAGCTTCAAGGGGCCAAGAATGGGTCTGATTGCTTTATCTATGTTGAGAACAGTGCCAACAATAATACACAGTAGGGCCTCCCCGGTGGCGCAGCGGTTGAGCGCTGGGTTGCGAAGCTGCCCGCGGCCTCTGCGGTGCCGGTTCAATCCCCGGCTGCTCCCCGGCCACCGGATGAGGATCCCACATGGCGCGCAGACCTCTCCTCCCCTCAGCAGTGTACTTCGGTCCTTCTGCCTGCTCTGTTCCCCACTCTGGCTCTGGTGAATTCTCTCACCCTCCCGCGCTTCTGACTGTACCCAGTGCTTGTATAAACAAAACAAACAAACAAATAAATAAAAACATGCCTCTATTAAAAAAAAATACACAGTAAACTTCTATTGAAAGAATAATATCTGCTTTCCTGTAACTCCTGTTCTTTATTTAAAACTATGTATGTCTGCTCTTCTGTGATAAACCTCCAAGTATTTGAGGACTTTAATATACCTTCTTTACTTTTTCATATTAAGTGCTTTTGAAATCTTTTAATTTCTGTACTCTTCCTTCAATTTGTGTGTTTTCAAGTCACTAATCATCTTAATGGTTCTCTAGGTTATTCCCTAGTTACAGACTTGTTTTTTAGCTTAGAGCAGGAGATAATATCGCATGTATCACCTGTGCAATGCGGAGTATTGCCCAATCACTCCGCGCAATAACAAAGAAATTTTACATACAATGGCCAGAGCAAAATAAAAGTTCCCTGAGTAAGCTCAGAGATCAGCATCTCTGTTCCATGCTATCATCCAGGAATTCTACTTTCCCTCTGTCTTCTAAGTCTTACCTTAAAAGATTAAAAACCCTTTGGTCTTGTCATGTGCATGGCTGAACCTGGCCCCAGAGGAGAGAAAGAGGAAGTGAAGTGGAGAGCTCGCTGCTTTCTTACAAAGGCCTGCCTAGGAAATTGCACATGCAACTTGTGCTAACGTCTCTTTGTCTAGAACTTAGTCACAGGCCACGCTTAGCTGCCAGGGAGCCTAGCTCATTGGCTGTATGCCCAGGAAGGTTGTTTTTTTTTTATTTTTTTTTAAACTAAAAGAAGAATAGAATAGATACTAGGGGATAATTAGTAGTTTGTTTGGCATTAGTTTCACACAGTTGGTATGTGTTGAATTTCTGGTATTAAATGCTGCCTGTCTTTTAACTTGTGCTGTTAATTATTTAAATGTATCTCAGACATTAGCATTTATTAAAATTTGTTTGTGCAAGTGACACTGTTAATAGCTTTATTATTACTACTTTTTTTTTTGCCAACACTTAATGACGGATTACTTCATTTCAGTAGTTCCCCCTTTTCAGGTTTACTTTCTTTTATTTTCTAAATAGGAAAAGATACTTTATATTTATTCATGTCACATATTAACTATCCATGATATTTGCATTTTTAGATGTCTTCAAGTTCAGTGCTTTTGAATTTAATGGTGTTCAAATTAGGTAAACTTGGCTATTGTGATATTAAAATATTAATTCAGTCTTGAAATATGTGCAAAATTTTAAATAATGTGACTTCATTTAGATAAATAATACATTAAGAGTTGCATAGCTCAAAGGCAGCAGGTTCAGTAAATTGAAACCTGCCACATGGAAGCATGCTTCAGGGTTGGTATTGAGTTATGGGAATCCTAAATTATGATAGCTCTTTAGGACAAATTCTCCCATAAAAATGTCACTATCCTGTGTAGTTTGATAGCCAGTTCTTGGTAAAGGAATTTCTGATGATTGGGAATAGTTGAGTTGGTGTTTGGGGGGAGACTAATATTATCTCTGAAATCATGTGGTCCTGTAACTGAAGGTAAAATCTGCTTTAGTAGTTTAGGGTACTTGGCTTCGAAAGGTTAAACTAATCCTTAGAAAAGCTCCTTACTTTACCTTTCTTATCTCTGTATGCCATGATTATTCTCTTTCTCAGTCTGCCTCCCCTGGCTTTCTCTAGCACGCTGATCATACAAATTGGAGATAACTTACACAAACATATGCTAGGAAATTCTGACCTTGGCGGTTGCTGCTTAAGGATCACCTAAGGTGATCTTGGGAGAAAGATTTATAAGGGATTAGGAAATCCCTGCTATTTGAGAACAAAATCTAAGATCTTTTTTTCTGTGTATACAAGTATGTGTGTGGGTGATGTTAATTGTCCATGGGAAAAAATAATGGGTTGATCTGAAAATGCTGCCAAAGAACTGTGTAAGAAATACTAAATGGTTGTTTTTGCTTTCTATTGAGGTAACGTGTTTGTGGCATGTATCCTGTCAATGACTTTGTCAGTGTGGTAGGGTTCCTTTTTGTAACTATAAACTTTATCCAAGGTACCGACCACTGAGTTCATAGTATGTAGAAGAAATAGCAACATTGGAAACAATATGCTATGCTAATGCTTGGACTATATTATATGTACTTCAGTCCTTTCTCCTCCCTCCCCTCTTTTATTTTTCCTCAGGTCAACAGGACATACTGCTGTGGCACCTACCGGGCAGGTCCTATGCGGCAAATAAGTCTTGTTGGAGCAGTAGATGAGGAAGTTGGTGATTATTTCCCAGAGTTCCTTGATATGTTAGAAGAATCACCATTTCTGAAAGTGAGTGTCAGATTATTAAAGTTCTGATCATTACTGAAATGGACACCTTCTATTAAAAGAGTATTAAACTAGTCTTGTCTATTAAAAGTAAATTTTATCCAGTGTTTTGAATAGAAATGTTTAGAAAATTACTGTAAGATATTTAACTTTAGCTATTCTTTTTTTCGTATAAGTTACTCTGTAATTGGCATTTATTTTTTTCATATGCATATACAAAATAAGCTTCTCAGAACATTCATTTGGTGGGGAGGGGGGTTAGTTTGTAAATAGTCCAAGAATTTTTTTTAATATGACTCATTCCTCTTCTAGATGACTTTGCCCTGGGGTACCCTTTCCAGCCTCCGACTCCAGTGTAGGTCCCAGAGTGATGATGGGCCTATCATGTGGGTAAGGCCAGGAGAGCAGATGATCCCTACAGCAGACATGCCAAAGTCACCCTTCAAAAGACGACGGTAAACGTTTATTTTTCTCAAATAAGCAAAGCACATTTTGTTTGGGTTTGTTGCCTATAAAAATGATTGAAACATGAACACAGTTTGAAAACGACTTGTCTAGATTGTTTGCAGATCTTTCTTCAGAAAACCTTGGAGTGGTCAGCGCCTTAGCTGAGCCTGCCTGTTCATTGCACAGTCAGCATTGTGAGGCATCCTCCTAAAAATACTTCAGTTTTTGGGTTTTTTTCCCCCTTAAAACCTGAGTCCTAACTGCCTACTAGATAAAAGTCCCAAACTCCTTTTGTGGTCTACTCTTTCATAATATAACTGCAACATTCTCTGCTTTTGTTTACTCCAGCTACACTGAATTCGATTTCCAAACCATTGTTCTTTACAAATTTGTGCTTTTGTACTATTATTTTTACTTGGCATCCTCTTCCCCACCTACTCCTCTACTTGGCAAACACTTAAATTTTCAAAATTTACCTTTGGATGTCACTTCCTTTGTGAAGCTTTTCTTTGTTCCTTTAGATAACTAATTGTTACCTCTTTTGTCCTCTGACATCATTCTCTTCATTAATGATCTGCTTACATGTTACTTTTTACAAAATTTGGAGCTCTTTGAGGACAGAGGCTGTGTAATATTCTTTTTTGTCTTCATGACACATGGCAGGTGATCATTGTTTGCTGTATTAAACCAGTAATGTACTGTCCTATAGTAACTCACTGCATTAACATAGTTTGTGTTTCAGAAACTTAAATGTAGAGTAACTCTAGTACTATGAAAATTGTCATTTAAGGAGACTGAAAATAATTTGTATTTGCTTATATTTGATTTGATTTATATTTGCTGACTATGGAAATAGAAACTCAAAATAATTACTCAGATAGGTACCAGCATATTACTCTAGATCATATCTTAAAGGAAAGTTGCCAGAGCTAAGTGTGGAATAACCTAACCTTTAGACACTTGACATAATGCATTAAAAAGTTCTGTAAAAACTATGTATGAATGCAACATGGTGGCATGATAAAACCTAGCAGTAATCCAGATGTCTGCATGGTGCTAGACCATAGCAATTTTTGTATATGACGGTATGGAATATTGAAATTCTAAATTCTAAAAGACTGTTTATAACTCTTGTTCTATACCCTTCCAAAAAGGAAATGACTACCGTTTGTGTCCTGATTATTATAATCAGTAATATAAATTTTAAAAAATCAGATAATTGAAAAGAATAAAAAGGCAAAAAAAGATCCATCATCCCACTCATTTAGGCATATTAACTTTTTAAATTTTAGTCCATACATGCTCGTAAATTTTCCATTATAGACAAAAGCACTCATTCCTTACTTTAAAACTTGTTTTTTCCCTCCTTAGATTATGTATTAAGATGCAACCGCATCATCATTTTTAAATGACTCTATAGTTTTTACTGTAAGGTGGTATCGAGATTTATTTAACCACAATTTACAAGTGTAAATTGTTTCCAAATATAAACTTTTTTAGCAAACATGACAGTGGTATGCTGGAGCCAGTTTGCATAGGCTCACAAGATCATAATTAACCAGCAATTCTACAACAAGTAAAGTCACAGTAACTTGGCCATGTGGGGAGTATTTGTACCACAGAAATCAGCAAATCAGCCATCTTTCCCTGAAGCCATTTGTTAAATGTGTGCAACAGTTTACTGATTTAGGGATGGATGGATGCTGGTTGGTGGCTGACGTGTTGATGGGTAGGTCGGTACAATCTTTGTGCAGTTGTATGTTTCTTAGAAATTCCTAGAGGCTCAAAAGTAGTCACACATTTCTTACTGACTTCTGGAAATGTGCTGATTTATGCTTCCACCCATCTGGTAAGACAGCACTGTTTCACACATAACTTCTACTAGCATTCTTTTTAACTTTGCTGATCTGATTGGAAAAAAAAGTCTCAGTTAATTTGTTTTTCATTGAGGAGTTTGTGTTTCTTATATTGGAGTTCCTGTTTAATTTCCTTACTTATATCTTTACTGGATTTTTTCATTTGAAAAAAAAAACAATCTATATTATGACTATTAACTTCCCCCTCCCCATGTTGCAAGTTTTTTTTTTCATCTTTTTCCTTTTAGCTTTAATATTTTATTTTTCTTTACACACAGAAATTACTTACATGTTGTCAGATCTGTGTTTTCCTCTGAGGTTAGCATGATAAAATATTAACCTGTTAGTTAATGTGATTTCAGTATTTATATATTGTATTTACCTTGTATTGATTTCAGTTTAGAGGGAGAAATTTCACATTTTTTCTAAGTTGTTAAGAACCTATACCGACATTATTTATTTAATAATTTGCTATTTTTCCACCAATCTGAAGTGCTGTCAAATTTTATTTCTGTTGGGATTAAATAGTCTTAAGTGAGGTATTCAGAAGCACTTTGAATTGGAGCTGAATAAAGCAGAACTTAAATACTAAAGTCATCTTTTTGTGTTGAGAATGTCCTATTGCTGAAAATGATCCAGTCAATCTGAGAAGCTAACTAGGTATCAAGGGCACTGTTAAGGAAGAATAATCTTTGAGTTTATGAACTTGAGAGTTAAAGAAATACATGCACAGGGTTTTAAAAATTATTACAGTGGGGTTTATAATAAACATGCTTGGCCAGTCCCCTCACCCACCCTTAAGGCAAGCAATTTGCTTGTTAACAGAAGCAAATCCCAATTCTGCTTTTAGTGCTTTTTTTGTTTTAAGACTTTGACAGGGTGTCAGTTTCCTGGAATGATAGATTTCTTTCCTTACCTGCTCTCCAAATAGTTGCATGAACCAAGTTTTATCTTACTCTTCCCCCCACCCCATTGTATTTGTGTTAGCTGTACTTATACATGAGGTAACTTCATATTCTGCTTTAAAATCTTAATTAGATCTTACATGCATTGCCAGTATGTGTATTCTAAAATTTGAAAGCCAACAAATGGCATTTATAATAATACAGATAGGTAAGATTACTACCTGTATTGTTATTACAGACCAAACTAGGAGTCTAAAAATTTGTATAATGTCCCAACGTTATGTTACTTACTCAAAAGAATAATGTACAAAAGGACCTTTCCTTTATTTTGTCTAGATATTGAAAATCTTGTTTAATATTTGGATTGTGCTGATTTTTTAAAAAAATGTCCTATTTTCCCTGTAGTTTTGATTGCTCCTTTTTGTTTTTGTGTGTGTGTTTTTTTAAGATTTATTTATTTATGTATACAACAACTGGGGTACAGGCCATAGGTGTGGGGGTGAGAGGATTCGATCACCAGAGACAGGGTGGGAAACAGAACAGGCAGACTGAAATACACTGCTGAGGGCAGCAGCAGGCGAGATAGGAGAGGTTGCTGCGTCATGTGGGTTGCTCCCTGGCGGGCCGGGGATCAAACTCGTGCTGCAGTGACTGCGGACAGCTTCATAGGTTGCGTCTTAACCCCTTGCACCACCAGGGAGGCCCCTGGTTTTTTTTTTTAAGATTTATTTATTTATGCATACAAGAGCTGGGGTACAGGCCAGAGATGAGGGTGAGAAGATTCACTAGAGACAGAGTGGGGAGCAGAACAGGCAGACTGACTGAAATACACTGCTGAGGGGAGCAGTGGGCGAGACAGGAGAGGTCTGCTTCACCATGTGCGTTTCTCTCTGGCCGGCCAGGGATCGAACTTGTGCATCAGATGCTGCGGATTGCTTCATAGTACGGTGCTTAACCCCTTGTGCCACCAGGGAGGCCCCTGATTGCCCTTTTTGAAGGGGAACATAAGCTTTTATTGACCATATTCCTAGTACTTTCTATTTTCTTTTTTGTTTAAGATACTTGTGGAACCTAATTGACTTTCTCCTCTATGATTATGACTTTGGCTATGGCTTTTTTATATAACCTTTTGTGTGTATGAGCACTTGTGGTTGCCTTGCATTCTACATTTTTAGAATTTTAGTCATACTGTCTGCTCTAACACATCACTTTTAATCTAGAAATATTTTGGCACTCTGTGCTCTCTTCAGTGTGAAAGGCTTATCGGCGTTATTAACCTGGGACTTCCCATTTTAATGCTTTTCTGAATAATCACACGTGCCTTCTTTCTAGGTTTATTTCCTTTTGTTGTTTGAGCACATTTCTCAAATAATATTCTGAGAAAAGGAAGGTAACCCGAGTCATTATCTATCTGGAAATTTCTTTTTTGGTCATTAAATATGATTAATGTTTAGCTGGATTCCCCTTAGAATTTTCAGTATTACCACAGTGTCTCCTAGTATCTAATATTGTTTATGAGAAGATATAAAGCCTGGTCTTTGTAGGTACCCTATTTAAAAAAAAAAAATTTTTTTATTCACGTATAACATTGGTTTATAACATTATGTTGGTTTAGGTGTATATCACCATAAATCTACATATATAAATCTATATACACCATAAATCTATATATATACCATGTTGCTTTTACCATTAGAAGTCTCATTCCATCCTTCACCATATAGTTGACCCTCTTTTACCTGATTTCTCCTCTCCCCTTTTCTTCTGGTAACCCAGTAGGAAATTTGGTCTAATTTGGTCTTACAGTCTAAAAGTTTATTTTTGTTTTATTTAGTTTGTTTTGCTGTTTTATATATCACATTAGTGAAATCGTATGGTGTTTGTCTTTTTCCATCTGACTTATTTCACTAAGCATAATACTCTAGGTCCATTCATGTTGTTTCAAATTGCAGGATTTCATCTTTTATTTTTATGGCTAGTAGTCTCCCACTGTACTCCACATCATTATCCAGTCATCTGTCCATGGGCACTTACTTTGTTTCCAGCGTTTAGCTGTTGTAAATAATGCTCCAATGAACATAGGGAGGGAGGTGCATATATGTCTGAACTAGTATTTTCACTAATTCATTGCAGTGTATTCTTTGGGTAAATACCCAGAAATGGGATAACTAGATCATACGGAATTTATTTTTATTTTCATTTTTTGAGGACCTGCTATGCTGATTTCCATAGAACCATACCAGTTTATATCCCCACCAAGAACACAAAGGTCCTTTGCCCATGACCTCTCACATGTTTCTTACCTTTTGAATAATGGCTGTTCTCCTGGGTGTGAGGTAATACTTCATTGTTAAGTCACAAAAACATTAATTTGTGTAAATGGAGTTAAATAGTGGGCTAATTTCCTTCTTTTGCATGTGTTCTGTTTTCCCAGCACCACTTACTGGGGAGACTTTCCCTGCTCTGTGGTGGTTTTGTTGTCCATATATGTCTTTTCCCCCTTCTTTCTTAGATTGAAGCTCTTTGCTTTCATTTTATTGTGGAGGGAGAGGCTCAGTTTACCATCTTGAATTTTAAGTCTGGTAGGATATTTTTAAAGTTAAAAGTGAGGATGACTAAGTACCACATACAGCCATATACTTTGAATTGTATTTTCTGTTGATACAACTAAATTTTATTTATTCAATCACTACTTTTGAGACAAATCAGAGATGTAGCTTCTATATTACGATGACATACCAAGAGAGGAGTGTAACCACATTACGCATTACAATATAGTGTGTTAAATGGTAGTGATCAAAAATCATTGCCTCCTTCTCAGACTTCATCTTATTTAAAATCTTGCATTTCAGCAGACATTTTTGTCTTATTGCTGTTAATACTTTCCCTTCCCCCCCTTTACTTCACAACCAAATCAACTCTAGATCAATGAATGAAATAAAAAATCTCCAGTACCTACCTCGGACCAGTGAACCCCGTGAAGTCCTCTTTGAAGATAGGACCAGAGCTCATGCTGATCATGTGGGTCAGGGGTTTGACTGGCAGAGTACGGCTGCTGTTGGGGTTTTGAAAGCTGTACAGTTTGGTGAATGGTAAGTGAATGGAACTCAACTGCAAGGTTGATTAACATTGTCTGAGATATGTCCTCTTGATTGAAAAGGTTGGGGACCAGTTTTGTTTTTTTTTAAATTATGGTAAAATACACATAACATAAAATTTAAAAATTAAATCCTAACCATATTTAAGTATGTAGTTCAGAAGTGCTAATAAGTATATTCATATTGTTGAGAAACTGATATCCAGACTTTTTTCATCCTACAAAATTATTAACTGTATACCCATTAAACAATAACTGCTTTTCCTTCTCTAATTCCTGGTAATCATCATTCTACTTTGTTTCTATAAATGTGAATACTTTAAATACTTTAAATACCTCATATAAGTGGAATCAAGTAATTGTCTTTTTGTGCCAAGTTTTTCTCATTTAGCATAATGTCCTCAAGTTTTACCTATTACGCATCGTGTCATAATTTCCTTCCTTTTAAAGACTGAATAGTATTCCATTACACACACACACACAGAGACACATTTTGTTTATTCATTTATTTATCAGCTTCCCCCTTTTGGCTGCTAGGAAATTGGGTGTAGCTCTTTGTACCCCTGTTTTCAGTCTTTTGGGTATTATCCAGAAGTGGACTTGCTGGAATTGAGGAATTGTTATATTGTTTTTCATAGTCTCTGCTTCCTTTTACTTTCAGTTGGTGTCCAGTTTTAACAAAGCTAGAAAAGTAAAAACTATATTTTACTTTTCCATAATTATGACTTCAGGGCCTTCAGTATTACTGTAGCTTAAACTGAACTTTTTTAGGATGTAGTTCAATCACTATTACAAATATTTCAAGTTAAAGATCATTCAGGCTTTTTTCTCCCTTTTTACTTTGAAACTTGGGAGGTGTGGGATTTGTGAGTGAGATGTGTTCTATTTTATCCTGATGTTATCACAGGATGGCATGGAGCTCGTGGGGCAAAGTGGTGAAAGATTTGCAAATGCGTTTAGTTTATAATAAAATTACTTGTTTTTAGTCATTGTTTCAGTTTTATACCAATCTAATTTTTGTTTTTGTGACTTTTTTTATTTTTTTAAAAGTTAAAGAAGCAAATGTATATTTTGTCTTTAGGACTTATGCATCAATTTGTATGCTAATTGTAGCATTTTCAGGAATTTTCTAGAAAGACTGAAATTTGCCATCATTTTCCTTTGTGAGATGTTTATTTCTAAAACTTAATTTTGTTACTCTTAGGAGTGACCAACCTCGCATAACCAAAGATGTGATTTGTTTTCATGCTGAGGATTTTACTGATGTTGTACAGAGACTTCAGTTAGACCTTCATGAACCTCCAGTTTCTCAGGTAATAAATCTTGCTTTCTTACATAGCTTGAGTAAAATATTGGGAAAAAGTATCTTGCTCATTTTTCTTTCATTTTATCTTAGATAACATGTAGTAGTGAATTTAATTTTATTACTATGATAGGCTATGTGTGGAGATGTTGAAAATCATTAAAACAGATCCATTCAGTCTTTGGGATGCCGAGTTGACTAGGTTGCTCGGAAGGCCCCAGGCTGCTCAGTTCTGACCATGAGCAGTCTCGGCTGTTAACTCTGTTGCACACTGTGCCCTCACCTCCAAAACATGGAAAGGCACTGAAGGAATGTGGGACACTAAAGGCCCTTGTGTGTGGCAATGAATATTGCTATTTCAGTGCACTTTGAAAACCTATGCCATCCTGACTTTAACTGATGCTTGACACTAGAGAGGTAATAAAATATGAGGAAAACGTTTCTCAGGCATTACAGAAAATTTTAGAAAGTTCATATCATTTAGTATCGCCTAGCTTTAATTTGACTCTACTGCTTTCCTGTGTTAATTATGAAGTTTCACTTGACTAAATTACTCTATGTTTTAAAGTCTCATGAAACTCTTTTTCTTCTCTTCAGTGTGTTCAGTGGGTGGACGAAGCTAAACTAAACCAAATGAGGCGGGAAGGCATTCGTTACGCTAGAATTCAGCTGTGCGACAATGATATCTACTTCATCCCTAGAAATGTCATTCATCAGTTCAAAACAGTGTCCGCAGTGTGCAGTTTGGCCTGGCATATAAGGCTTAAACAATACCACCCTGTTGTGGAAGCTACTCAAAACTCAGAGAGTAGTTCTAACAAGGACTGTGATTTAACTGGAAAGCGAGAGTTAGAAGTTGACTCCCAGTGTGTGAGGATAAAAACTGAATCTGAAGAAACATGCACAGAGATGCAGCTTTTGACAACTGCTTCATCGTCCTTCCCAACTTCATCAGAACTTAATCTGCAGCAAGATCCGATGACTCCGCCTATTCCGGTTTTAAAGGTGGAAAGTAGACTGGACTCTGACCAGCAGCACAGTCTGCAGGAACATTCAAGCACTCCTGTGTGATATGTACATATTCAAACACATTTTTTAACTTTTTTAAATTTTGATGTGAAGTTATAGTTTTATAACTGGCTTAAGTTAAGTTTTATTGGAGAAATCTTGCCTATAATTCTATAAAGAGAAATGACATTCCACAAATGTCAAGCATATCTTTTTTACACAGATTATGCAAAGTTAAGAGTTGTATCTTATCCCGTTAGTACAGTATGTAATAGTGGGTCTGCTGCTACTTTCTGTTTTAAGGTGTGAGGTAACAATTCAATCTCTTCTTCAAATCAAAATGAGAATTCTCTGGAATAACAGATTCTTATTTGGTAATTATTCTCTTCCCTGAATTTTATCTTGCCCTGACTCTTGCCATGTTTGCTGTTTTTATACCTGGTAGATCAGATTTATGGTTTAATACTCATGTCTTTATGGCATAGATTCAATTTCTACAGTAAAAATGGCATAGGTTGCAGGAAAGAGTTCTTGCATCTTGTACATGGGCAAGGTAAGTTATTTAGTTCCAAACATAAAGAACAAGTAGTTTCTAAGGAAAATTCAGTGGCTCTTGGTTTCTTAACAGAAGAGAAAGCATAGCACTTTCTGATCCAAACTGTCTTTTTTGTATCTGTTATTTAAAATCCAGTGGATATTTCAATTAAAAATATCTAAAGATTAATAGTCCTTGTTCATTCATTACCCATGGTTCATTAATCTTTTAGATCTAACCTGGTAACTGTGGAAGATATTTTGGGTAAAAGAGATAGTGTTGACATGATACTCTCTTCTGCTTCCTAGCATCCTCACATTTTGTGTGGATGCTTCTACTTCCTAAACCGATTATGAGTATCACACTTAGGGAATCATACAAATCTTTCTGATGAGGCTGCCCTATTTTGTGCATGAAACTTAGGAAAAACTATTTTAGTCATCTGGCATCGATCTCTTCATGAAAACAATTCGATTGAGACACTTCAGTTTAATAGTTTTAACTGGTGAATACATGGGTTTATCTGCTGTTACTCTGTTGCTACTCTCTAATAAAAAATGTGGCACTCACGTTAGAGTTTCAGGTAGCCTCAGGCTTAGTGCCCGAGTATTAATTTTTTTTTAAACAGACACAGTTCATATAGCTAGTGTAGTCTTAACTTTCTATTATTTTAGAATGTTAATGTGATACACTTTCACTTTCTCTTAGTTAATAATAAAGCTTTTGTTTATTAAAAGAAGAGTATTCCCCACACCTAAGACCAGATTCTTGTATCTACCTGGTTATAGTGCAATTTGGAGATTTTTTTTTCCTGGAGGGTGAAATTTGGAATATTTACATTAACATAGGCAAAAAAAAAAAAAAAAGATGCTGCTTTATTATGTGTGTCACCATGAAAAACTTAGCTGCATCTTTCAAAATATCAAATATGAATTTTCTCTAAAATATTCTGAAATAGGTTAAATCTTATATAAATATTACTTTGTGCAATATTGTTGTGTAGTTAAATGCATATTAGCAAAGTATAGAGGTCACTGTGTAAACCGATAGAGAAGTAACCATCAGCAAATACTGCAGTGATTAGTTAGAATCTGTATTATTCCTTATATATATGTATATGTATGTATTCTCTGTTACAAAGGATGAAGACAAATAGAGAAACATTTCAATGTAAACCATTTATGAATTGGAAGTGATGTTGGCTTTAGTTATCTTTGTAAATAAGGTAATTAGAATGGTATGAAAGTAATGTGATTATAGCAGGGGTGTTTTTAAATCTTGGGTATAAATTCTAGTTTATCAAGACTAATTTTTAAGGGAGCTACCTGCCTTTGAGGGTGATTTTTTGTTATTTTGGGAGGGAGGGGGTTAATCACAAAGTATATGGGTTTGGGTTATTTCTTGTGTTTTTTTTTTTCTGTCCGGAAGAATTTCATAGAGCTTTACTAGGCTATACAAAGTAAAATTCTTCTCAGGCAACATTTGCTTTTTAAAATAATCATGAACAGGATTGTTAAAGCAAAAACTTTTTTTTTTTTTTTTATTTTCTTGTCTTGTCTTCCAAGATCCGATTTCCCCATCTCCCACTTGCCATCCAGCAGATGCCATCTGTCATCTAAGCTGGTCATTGCTAACCAACAAGGAGACTGTCTCCTGACAGCCAGCACTGTGTATAATCACTCAGGAACCAGCGGATCTGCAAAGACCTACAATCAAAAACAAATTCCCCATTTCCTTTTATAAAACGTACTACCCCCTCACCTCCAATATAAACACATTAAAAGAGTATAAAATGTTTAAAATCATGTACTAATAAATTCATTGTATATTAGAATTGCAATAGAATGGAGAGAGAAACATTTAGCTAGTGATGTATCTGGAAACTCTGAATGTCCTATGTGAGTATTAGATTTTAATAGCATGCTTTAAAGACTGAAGACTATAAAAGCAAAAGTTTTGAGTTTCTTACTGCTTTCAAAGCTGTATCCTAGTTTAGTGATACAATTGATTGCAACTTTTCTAAATCATTAAATTATTTGGTTTGGTAGAGTGAGGCATGGAGCAATCGG
This sequence comes from Talpa occidentalis, assembly GCF_014898055.3. NCBI lineage: Eukaryota > Metazoa > Chordata > Mammalia > Eulipotyphla > Talpidae > Talpa > Talpa occidentalis. The sequence continues at coordinate 109,390,595 of NW_023605305.1, read as the reverse complement.
GTGTCTTTTGATTTGTAAAGTAGTGATGGCAGTGAAGTTGTAACTGAAATTTAAGCTGATCTTCCTTTTTGGTATATTATCCATTGTGCCAACTCTGAGATTACTTGCAGAATGTGGCTATAAGTTTTTGTAAGTTATAAGTTTTATAAGCAGAGGGACATTTTAAAAATGTGCTTATGGAGAGGACCCAATAAATGAGTATTTCTAACTTAGTAACTAGAATGATTTTATGTCTTCATTAACAAGGATATAGATGTCTTCCCCCAACCCCAGAAGTCATTCTGTAATTACCAAAATATGCTAGGAGTAGGATTATGATTCAAAGAGGTATCCCAATTCATAAAGCAATAATAAAAGCTGCATATTAGTTTTCTCCAAAGTTTAAACTCATTAAAATGAGTTTCTACACTTAATTCTACTTTTAATTTGCTTATTTGGTATTGAGAATTTGTTTTATTACTATGTTATTACAAGACTTTTGAAAGGTAAACTTTCTCCTTAGAGGCAGTTGGAAAATCAGTTGACTAAATATTACAAACTATTTTAGGGAGAAAATGCGCTTGTTAAATACTAAACCGTAGGCAAAGATAGCAGTTTTAACAGGCATAAAGTTAAAACTTAATGACTGGAGAAACTTTTGCTTATTTTTCCCTTCATAAATACTGTTCAGAATGAAAGCTAGCTTGGGAACAAAATTCCAAAATTCAAGAAAATCTTCAGTGAATATATTCATCATTAATTATCCCATTCATTATATTTTCATCTGTATTTGCCATTAAAATTTGCATCTGTACCTTTTAGGATAATTGAGTATGTGTCTTTCTAATCTTTTATCATTGCTACAGGTTTTAGAAGAACCTTTCACTGGTACATGCCAGAGGTTTGTATGTCTAAATTTTCTGTTTTAAACAGGTTGTAGCTGTATTTATTGGTTATGCAGTAAGAGGAAATGTACAAGACAAATGTTTTTCTTTAGCACATAAGGGACCTATCCTCATCCTGAAAGTTTGTTGCTTTAAAAGCAAGTATCTCTCCATAAATATTATGGCCTTCCATTTTCTTCATACATTTTTTAGGATCCACTTGTGCATGTAGTTGAGACCACTGTCTCTTTAATATAGCACTTTTCAATTTCTCTAAAGAAATACTTATGTACTACTTCTATCACATGTTGTAAATTTTCATGTAATAGTGTTTTCTGTGACTAAACTCCATTTTGATTGGCAGCTAAGATTTTTTTTTTTTCCTGTGGCTTTAATTTATCTAAGAGGTCTTTGCATATAGATGAAATGTATAATTTGCCTGGCGGACTATTTGCGTTATGTGGCCTTAGTTTATTGACATTGAGTGTTTTAAAAAGGTTTTAAATGAATAGTCTTAAATCTAAATTTGTGTGAATAATAATCCTTTTAACAGTGCTTTTTTGTAGCTGTCTAAGTGTGTTAAATTGTTAAGCTATTTCTTTGTAAAATAGGACAATGGAATGCATAGAGGTTTTTTTTTTTCCTGTAAAGTATTTTTTTAATAAACAAAGTCTGATTTGTCCTTTATTGATGTTTGGTGACAAAATGAAATGCACATGTGAATTCTAGCTACATGAAATCTGTTTTAAAAATATTAACCCCTTTCTGTGTCTCTATTTTCTAATATTTTAGAAACTTGTGGCTTTTCATTCCTAAAGAAAAGGTTATAGGTATCTGGGGAAAACTTCATACTGAGTTACGGTGGTTTGGGGAAGAAAAGTGATGCTCGGCATTAGTGCTAGTTATGCCGCCTGCTGCTTAAGTTTTAGGATCATCCTGCTTAGGAGAGGATGATCTTAAATTTTTATTCTGGTGGTACAGGCATTTTTGAAAGTGTGCGTATGGTGTTAGGTAAGAGGGTAGAATAAAGGCTTGCAGATACTGACGTATGGAGTGACAACACAAGGGCTTTTGTTGCTCATCAGTTTTTGTGTGAACTTCGTGACTGAGGTGCCTGGCCCTCAGTGTGGCTAGCCCTCGGTTCTGATTAGGGAGTGAAGGGGAACTAGTATTTCTGAGTGACTGTCTTGGGCCATGACTTTACGTAGTGTATCTCTTGTAATCGTCACGGACTTAAAGGAAGGTTAACAATACAGTCTCCATTATACAGGTGACACAGGCTTAGGTTGAAGCAGTTGCCTAAGAAGAAATACTGCTAGTGGGAGCTTAGCTTTGGCAGCTCTGGCTTCAGAGCCTGCGCTTTTTCCAGCGGCGGTTTGACGAAGCGCTGGGAAGTTTGCAAAGGGGCCTCTTGAAAGCCGGTTTGCTGCTCTGCGGTTCCCTAATGTGACTTAACTCCGTTCTTCGAACTAACCGCCCCCGCCCTCACCCCACCCCGGCCTCTCCCCTGCACTGAGCAACTGCAGTATTTTTCTGTGAATGTATGTGTTGTAAAGCAACTATTTAGATTTCTTTAAAAGGACTGGGCATTTGTTCAGGTTTCTTTTTAAATTGGCCATTTGTATTGAAACTCGATGAAACGGGTAATAATTTAGCTCCAGGGAAAGAAGACGCTGTTACGAGCGGGAGGCCCTCGCCAGTGTATGCAAAATAAAACCAGGCCTGGGGAAATGGCTGAAAATTCGTCCCCTGGGAGGTCCTCTTGATTTCCGCACCGCTAAAGTGGGGTTCACTTCCACCGCGCGCCCCTGAAGCGCGCCGTGAGGCACGTCCCGCACCTGCGCTCGGACTCGGGTTCCAGCGGGCGAGGGCGGCCGGCAGGTGCCAGTTCGCAGCAAACACCCCTGCACCCCAGAAAAAGGCCCTCGATCATTTCAGGGAGCGACCATCCCTTTCCCCCGCCCACCCTCAGCCGCCCTCGCGGCGCCGACCCCGGGCCCTGCCCCGCCCTGAGCCCCGAGCACCCCAAGCCGAGGTCCTCGGGCCCAGGGCGGCGGGGGTGGGAGTCGCTGAGCCCCAGGGCGGCGGGGGGTCCCGACGCCGGGCAGGCGCCCGGGGAGACGCGGCTGGGACCCGCCCGGGCCGGCCCCGGCCCGCGTCTGGGGAGGTCGCTTCTGAGGAAGCGCCTGAGGGAGCGCTGGGGGCGCAGCTCTCGGCCGGGGGACGCGGCGGGGCTCCCGGGACCCACACCCCGGGCCGGCGGCCACTCGACGGGGAGGCCGGGGCGGGGCGGGGGCGGCCGGGCCGGGGGCGGGGGGGCCGGGGCGAGCCCGGGGGCGGGGGCGGGGCCGGGCCCGCCGCGGCGCCCGGAAGGAGGAAGCGGCGTCCCGGCTGCGCCGCGTGCGGAGCGCGGCACCCGGCTCGGCGGGCGGAGTCTCGGCGCGGCGGGTCCTCGCCAGCCCGGCGCCCGCCCCCCGCAGCCGCCGCCTCGGGGGCGCTGGGCCCGGCACCCGCCTAAGCGGCCGCGCCGCGGGCTCTCCGCGTCGCCGCAGCGGCGGGCGGCCCAGCCGAGGCCGCCCGCCGCTCCCCTCGTCCCCGCTCCCGGCCGGCTCCCGCCCCTCAGGCTCGGCCCGGCGGCCCCGGCCGCGCTGCGAGGGCGCCGGGCGTGCGGCCTCAACCGCCCGGGTGGCGCCGAACGGCCCGCGGCCTCCGCGCTGGGGCGGCCGCCGCGGTCTCCATGGTAACGGCCCCGCCGGCGTCTCGGCCTCGGGGGGAAGATGCGGCCTGCGGGGCCCGGCGCCTCGGCCGTCGCCTCACGGCCCGGCCGGGGCCACTGAGGAGGACGGGCCCGGCCGCCGCGCTGCCCGGCCGCGGGCGCCAGGTGAGAGCGGGTGGGTCCCCCCTCCCCCTCCCCCCGGCCCCCCGGCCCCCCGCCCCCGGCCCCCCGCCCCCCGGCCCGCGCCCCGCCGCGCAGAGGCTCCCCCGGCACCGCTCGCCTGGGCTTTGTGTCCGCCCTTCCTGGCCGCGGCCGGAGCGGCCGATCTGCGGCGCGGGAGCGGCGGGGAAGCGGGGTGCGGGCGCTCCCCCAGCCGGGGGCGGACCCGCCGCGGTCTCACCCCAGCTTTCCCTGCCTTTCCAGTGAACCCCACTCTCTGACTAGAGACGCAGATGGCCTCCGGTGAGAGAGATGCCATATCGTGGTACCAAAAGAAGGTAACAGCGTTTTTATTATTATCTGTAAAGCACGTTTCCTGCTAAAAGCGCCCACAAAGAACATCACGTTGGTCCCCCCCAACCCCCCAGCTTGGTCTTGCCGGGCAGCCCAACACCGCATCTCAGGTAAATGGAGAAACTGATGTGTCAGGTCATTCTGTCTTTTAAACCCAGCCTCGGGTTCTCACGCAAGAGTGTCAAGTCACCTTCTAGGCAAGGCCCCAGCGAGACTTTGCAAGTTTGCTTCGGATCAAACTGCAGGTTTTTAAACATGAAACTTTGTCTGTGCTTTTATTGGTACTGCCTGCAAAGTTACTGAGCCACCCCCACAAGTCACCTTTTTCCCGGCTTTAGTTTTCCTGCTGCTGCTTTTCCTGAGTTGGAAATATCTTTTAAGGTACTATTAAATTTTAAATTTTTGGATGTAGCTTTTTGATTTACTTTTAGATCCAGCTACTTGAGAGTTTTGAAGGAAACAGAGTCTGAGAAACATTTTCCAGATAGCGTATGGATATTTCATAGTTCCACCACTTTTTTGAGGTTTGACCTAAGTAAGTTTCCTTTGCATTTTAAATACCCTGATTCTCATTTCAGATTGGAGCTTATGATCAACAAATATGGGAAAAGTCAGTCGAACAGACTCAGATTAAGGTAAATGGATTTATTTGCTTCTAGCTTTGTTTTACTGCGTGATTGTAGTGGACTGTATTTACTCTTTAAGACATCTGCACTTACTTACTTTCCAGTATGGCATTCTTGATTCATAGAAGCTTGTAAGGAACACATTACATAGCGAATGGTAAAATATAGCTGGTACCAGGGAAATAAGGAGTGATTGGTATATGATGAATTAGAGATCAAATATCCCATGTAGGTGGGACTATGAAGGGCTCCTTGACACTGGCCAGTTTTACTTTGTGGTGATGCAGGCCCAGTATTGCCAGAACTTCAGAGTTTTCAAGAGAATCTGGCCATAGGAATTGTTACGTGAAATGCCCAGGTTTTGGTTTTTTCTTCCAGAGTGTGGTCTTCCCTCCACTCTCCTCCTCCTCCTCACTTCCTCTTTAGTAGCAAGTCCAACAAAATCCATTTGTTGCCTGAAACACTTTTTCAGTTACTGATTTAGAGTATATTGTCTTAACTTTTCCAGATTCTTAAGCCTTTTCCTGCACTGGTCTTACAACTGAGCAGATTCTTGAGACTATGCTAACCAAGCAACCAGAAACCTATGTGTGATTCAGAATGAGTTTATTTAATCTTTCCATTTCTTCTTATAAATTAATAATCTAATGTTCCAAAGTCAGGGTTATGTGGGGAGGGTGGTACAAATTAGTCTTAAGATTCTTTAGTAGCAGAATGTAACTGGATAGCCTAAATACCATCCCTGCTCCTAAAATAAAGTATACTTGTTTTTACATTTTAAAAGAATGTGGGTTTATTAGGAAAAGGAGAAGCAGCACCGTGCTTTGTCAAATGAGCAAGAAAGCTACATCTCGTTTTGCAAAGGGAGGTTTGTAAAAGGAAACACCTGCATAGTCACAGGTGGGCAGGAGAGATGCTAAAAGAAGGTATCTTTCAGTTGCTTTTAATACCTGTACTACAGGATTCAGGATCTTCTTGGAAAAGACTGGCAGATTCTTGTCTGTGAATATTTCTCTTTTTAAAGATTTGCTGCAGATCCTCTATTTTAACTTTAAAATCTGCGCATAGATGGGTGTAATATTACAACTGTGTGACTTGCTAAGGAGAGCTTTTGTTTACCAACTACTACACTTAAAACAATGGAAATGGGCAGTCATCAAGGCTGCCAGAGAAATTGTCCCTGAGGAATTGAAGCCCCAAGTGAAATCTGAAGAATGATTAGCAGTTAATTAGGTCCAGAGTGAATATACTAATCCTACACCAACTCTTCAGAAAACAAGTACACTTCCCAACTCATCCTATTAAACTGGTATTACCCTGATTCCAAAGCCAGATAAAGACATCAGAAGAAAATTCATCATGAACATAGGTGTGAAAATCTTTAACAAAATATTAGCAAACCATATTCAACATGTAGAACGTATTTTCTGCTGTGACTGAGTAGGTTCTATTCTAGAAATATGGCATTTAATATTTGAAAATAAATTAACATATATTAATAGAACAAAGGAGATAAGACCACATGGTCTTCTCGGTAGTCACAGAAAATTAACAATTCAATGCCCATTAACAGTAAACTAGAAATGGAAAGAAACCTCCTTAGCCTGTCAAAGGATGTTTACAAAAAAATCTACAGTTTATATCACACTTAATTACTAAAGACTGTTTTGCCCCATAAGTTGTTAACATTGTACTGAAGGTTCTAACCAATGTATTAAGGCATGGAAAAGAAGTAAAAAGCACACAGATGACAAATTAAATGAAAACTACCTTTATGATGGTTCAATCCAGTATTTAGAAACCTTAAGGCATCTTAGGCATCTTACGTAAGTTTAGCAAGTTTTTAGACAAGGATCATTATACAAAAATCATTTGTATTTCTAAGTATCAGTGATGAGTAACACTCCCCCCCCAAAAAAAATTAAGAAAATCTTGTATACAATAGAATCAAAAGAATAAAATATTTAGGGGTAAGTTTAACAGAAACTATAAGAAAGTACACTGAAAACTATAAGACATTGCTGAGAGAAATTGAAGATATAAAAAAAGGGAATAACATTTCATGTTCATGGTCTTTAAGACTTAATGTCGTTAGGGGGCCTCCCCTATGGCGCGGTGGTTGAGCACTGGGTTGTGAAGCTGCCTGCGGCCTCTGCAGTGCCAATTCGATCCCGGCCACTGGGTGAGGGTCCCACATGGCGGCGCGGACCTCTCCTGCCGCCCGCTGCTCCCCTCAGCGGTGTGCTTCGGTCCTTCTGCCTGCTCTGCTCCCCGCTCTGGCTCTGGTGAATTCTCTCACCCTCCCGCACTTCTGAGTGTACCCAGTGCTTGTATAAATAATAAATAAATTAATTAAAAAAAAATGAAGTCCTGGGGGAGGAAATAAAATGGTTTCTTTAAAAAAAAAAAAACTTAATGTCATTAGGATGGCAGTTCTCTCCAGATGTGTTTATAGATTTAATATAGTGTCTATGAAAATCCAGCAGGGTGAGAAATAAAAATAAACTGATTCTGAAATTGACATGAAATACAGAGGACCTGATCAGGTCCTTTCAAATTGAAAGGAAGAACAGTTAGAGGACTTACATTGCTGGATCTCAGAATTTGCTGTAAAGCTCCAGTAACCCAGATAGTGAAGCACTGGCTTGAGTACTTGACCAGTGGGACAGATTAGAAAATCTAAAAATAAATACTTCCAGTTTTGATAAATTGGCTTTTGACAACGATGCCAAAGCAGTTCCACAATGAAATGATGGTCATACCAACAAATGGTGCTGCAACAGTCGCTTATCCACATGCTTATCCACATGAAATCCACACAGACATCACTTCAAATAGACCCTAGACTTGTGTAAGAACTGAAAGTCTAGATTTTTTTTTGAAGAAAACATTTAAGATCTTTGTGATCTTGGGTTAGGTAAAGATTTCTTAGAAACAACTGTAAAAGAAATCAGTAAATTGGGCTTCATCAAAATTAACATTTCTTTAAAATATCCCATTGAAAATGAAAAAACGGGCCACCCTGGTAGTGCAGGGTTTGAGGTATCAGTGCTGTCAAGCTGTAGCCAGCCACTGCAGCATGAGTTCAGTCTGATCCTGATCAGGGAGCTGACCCACATGGCGCAGCAGACCTCTCCTATCCCGCCTGCTGCTCCCCTCAGCAGTGTATTTCAATAGATCCGCTTGTTCTGCTCCCCACCCTGTCTCTGGTGAATTCTTTCACTCCCTGCACCTCTGGCCTGCACCCCAGCTCTTGTATGCATAAATAAATAAAAATAAATTAAAAAAATAAAAAACAAGCTATAGACTGGGAGAAAAGTATTTTCAAATCATGTACGTAACCTGTATCTGTAGCTAAAATATATAATGAACTACTATATTAGATATAATGAACTACTATATAATGAACTACTATATTAGAAGACAAAAAAAAAAAAAAAACAAAAAACTAAACCCAAACCCAAAACACCGCAATTTAAAATTGGGGAAAAGATTTGAATAGGCATTTTCAGAAAGAAGATGAATGAATGGCTGAGTGATAGCTGAAAAGGTGCTCCACATTATTAGCCATTTGGGAGGCACTAATCAAAAGCACTGTGAGATACCATCGTACATGTTTAGAATGGCTAAAATTAAAAAGACTGACCTCACCAAGTGTTTGCAAGGACATGTAGAAACTAGAGCTCTTATACACTGCTGGTGGAAATGGAAAATAGTTTGGGGTTTCTTTAAAAAGTACAGAGGTCGGGCCTCCCCGGTGGCACAGCGGTTGAGCGCTGGGTTGCGAAGCTGCCCGCGGCCTCTGCGGCGCCCGTTCAATCCCTGGCTGCTCCCCGGCCACCGGAGGAGGGTCCTGCATGGCGCGCAGACCTCTTCTGCCGCCCGCTGCTCCCCTCAGCAGTGTACTTCGGTCCTTCTGCCTGCTCTGCTCCCCGCTCTGGCTCTGGTGAATTCTCTCACCCTCCCGCGCTTCTGACTGTACCCAGTGCATGTGTAAACAGAACAAACAAACAAAACAAATAAAGAAATAAACATGCCTCTATAAAAAAAAAAAATAAAAAAAAAATAAAAAAAAGTACAGAGGTCACTGTGTAAACTGAAAGAAAAGTAACCATTAGCAAATACTGCCATGAGTAGTTAGAATCTGTAATATCCCTGATATATGTATGTGTATAGCCCTAGATCCTATTACAAAGGATGAAAACATTTCAGTGGAAACCTAAACCCTTGTGACTTGAAAGTGATGTTGGTTTTAGTTGTCTTTGTAAATAAGGTAATTAGAACCATATGACAGGTCAAGGGAATTCTAGCATAATTAAGAGAAGTCCCAGGATGATAGTTTATGTCAAACCTAGAAAACAACAGGGCCAGAGTGGAGCTTGAAAACATGAAATCATGTAGCTATCTTCAAGGGAGGGAAAAATTGATATCTGTCTTGTTTGAACACATTGGGAGCAGACTTGTAACCTTTACGGGAAGTTTCAAGGTGAATTAGTAATATGTAGAAAATTAAGTGAATGAAAAAGTGAGGCAATTAAAATTCTAGGGCAAACAAAATTTCTAAGAAAGGAAATACAGTCATTGTTTACTACTTGATTTAACTGGGAATAATTTTTTTTTTAAAAGATTTATTTTTGCATACAAGAGCTGGGGTACAGGCCAGCGATGCGGGGCTGGGAAGGGGGGGAACAGAAGAGGCAGACTGACTGAAATACACTGCTAAAGGGAGCAGTCAGGAGAGGTCTGCTGTGCCATGTGGGTTGCTCCCTGGCCAGCCAGGAATCGAACTTGTGCTGTAGAAGCTCTGGATTGCTTCATAATGCGGTGCTTAACTCCTTGCACCACCCGGGAGGCCCATAACTGGGAATAATTTATGAAATCATAGCATTCTAAACATCAAACTGATTTAACTACAGGGATGACGCTGTAGTGGTGGGGAGAACTGTAGATCAGGAGAGAGTGTGTGTGTGTTTGGTGGTGTAGTAAGAATAGGCTTTACACTTAGCATGTAGTATGTGTCTTGCGTTAGTTTAAGTACCTCACACACTCAGCCTTGATCTTTATGGCAATTTTATGAGGTAGATGGATTATCATTCCCATTTTACAGGATGGAACTGAGGTGCAGAAAATCTGAGTAAGAAGGCTATCTCCTTCAACATTAAGAAATGAATGAATAACATTTAAAGTGGAAAAAAGCACTGTATGCATCTGATTTAGAAATGAGAAAAGAAATAGCTGGGAAGTAGGAATCAAGGGTAAGGAAGGGTGAGGCTGGAAAGTTGTTTTATTGCTAGCCTTGCAATATGAGGAGTATTTTAATAAAGATTTAAAAGTTTCCCCTCAAGAAAGTTGTAGTGAGGTTACCCGAGTAATTATATATAGAGATATCTATATATCTGTATATTATATATATATAAAATGTAGTATTTGAGATGGATGGATTCTAGATACAGAGGTATTTGCTGATACAGACTTTGGATATGCCCATACATTTTATTCATACCAGCAGCAGTAACAACAGATATCATCAATATTTAGGCATGAGCTTTGGAGTCGGATAGATTAGTATTTATTACTTTCACTCCCCTACCTGTAAGAATATTAAGTCTTTGCCTGTTGTCATGTGACCTGCAGTGTCTTCCCATGGAAGGAGAGCTCTTCCCCACGCCACAGACTTCCAGTTTGGGGAGTGTAACTTCCCCTCCCCTGCCCCACTCTGTCCCTTCTCTTGCTTTCCTCTTGAGTGAGTAGCTAGTGTGCTCAAGTTGGGCTTTGAATTCTTCTTTGCCGCCTTCTTCTCAGTGATCTCACATTTTCAATTACCAACACTTCTGGATTCTACCTTCTAATATCTTTTGAGGATGAATACTTTCCCCAGTTAATGCTTCTAATTACCTGTTCTGACCTACTTTCTATTCCCATCTGGCTGAAAAACTACTGTCTATAGCCAAATGCCCTGCAGCAAAGCAGGCTGCTTGTTTTACATATTTACTATCCAGTCTTTGTGCTTTAGTATGACAGCAGCTGAGTTGAATAGTTGCCACTAGCAGGGCATAACCCACAATGCCGAAAATACCACCTTTTCAGGTGAAGCTTGTTCACCCCGATTAGATTATTGCAGTAGGATTCACCTGCATCTATTTAAACTTCCTGCCTCCTGTATCCCCTCACCCCTCATCACTGAAGCCAGCTTGTTATTTTAACACAAATCTGATTGGTTTTTTTTTTTCTATTTAAAACTATTCTCTGACTCCCTAACATCCTTACAGTAATTCACACTCCTAGCACAGTCATGCTCCACACATTCGGGCTTCTGTGTACACATCTCCATTTTCTTTTTTGCTCATACTTCAACCTCTAGTCACTCCTACTCTGCTGCAGGCCATCTTGAATTCTCTCTAGTTTTCATCATTCTGTCACTTGTTTCTGAGTCTTTTCATAAGCTTTTCTTGAGTTCCCTCTTTCCTACACTGAATGTCCATCTTTGAAAATCCTCATACATCCTTCAGGTCTCAGCTTGGACATTATCTTTGGAAATCTGTCTTTGATTTCTTATATCCAAATTAGATTCCCCTGACACGGGCTTATAGTGTTATACTTGCCTTATGTTTGTTGTTCATCATCTGCCTGAAATCAGGGATGACTTACCTCTTTGTGCCAGACTGTGTAGTGGTTTGATTCTTTTAGTAGCAATAAAAGGGAAATTTTAGTACACACAGAGAGAGAGGGAGAGGTTGGTGTGTGTAGGGTAAGTAAAAAAGTATCAGGCTTTATTGCCCTCCCGCCATTAGGATTGATGACAGAACCCTGTGGTCCTGAATGCATGCCTGATGGTGGGCACCTGCAGTAGGGTGTGGGCATGTGTAAATGGGTATACCTGGGCTAAGACTGGGCTTATAAGGGCGGCGTCACGGGGACGCTAGTAGAACCATGAGAGCAGCAGAGAACAACGCCACCAGAAAACACCGGAGAGCCCAGGTAGAGTGAAGACTTGCTGGGGGCTGGGAGGCCTGCCAACCTCCCAGTCCCCTGGCACCCCTTGCCAGCTGTGTACCTGGTAAATCCCAATAAAAGCCTGAAAAACCACTCAGGGCTTCAGGACTCTACTCCTTTTCCCGTCTGTTCCAATCATGGAGAACCTGCTCTGTGCCCTTCCCGCCACTACAAGGTGTTACAGTGTTTCACTTGTCTTTTATTCTATTTTAAAATACAGAGTGAAGCATCATTGCGGTAATACTCCAGTGCTTTTGTGCCTAAAAGTAGAAGCTTCATTTGCCTGGTGGTTTTGAGCTTTGAAGATACAGCAGTTTTGTTGGGGGCAAATAATATAGAGGGCCAAGGACAGCCTGCAGCTGGGGCTCTGCAGAGAATTTCCAGAACACTACTGGAGTTACTGGTGCAGGGTACCTGATTCTCTACTATAATGTTTCGCCAGGCTGTGCGGGTAGAGACTGGCCAATAATAGGATTCTCTCACAGCTCTCAGGGTTTAATCCTGTGCAGCCTTGTAGGGGCAGGCAATCTAGTTTGATTGTAAACTGAAGTTCTTCTACATAGATTAGGATGTGCCTGCTACACAGTGTGTATAGAATGTCTCCATAAAGCAGAAGGACCCTAAATGGGAGCAGGGTGTGTATTTTTTAATCTTGCTCAGCACAAACTACAGAAGTATATAGGACTTTCTCATCTCTCAAGAACAATGATCATAAAATTATTATGACTCTGTCCTCTTAGAAAAAATGATGGAGTTCAGGGGGCCTTTTCTTATGTATTATATATTTGGCTTTATTATCTGTCTTCCTGTCTATATTGTACAACCTGTGAAGATAGAACCATGTTTAACATAATTATTGCTGTGTACTTGGTCGAGTAGAATATCTGGCATACAGAGGACACATGTTGAATATTTACTGAGTAAATGAATGAAAGTGTTGCTTTGCTAAGGGAGGTTTTCATAGTTCGGCATTTATGTCTAGTTAATGTAAGTTCTAATTCTGTATCATTATAGGTGATGTGTCTAGAAAGCAATTCAAAAGTTATTTTAGCTCTAAAATTAAGGCACTTTAAGTTTGGAACAATATTGATGCAAATGTCCAGAGGGCCTATGTCTGTTTGAATGCAATTGGGTGATACTTAATTTTAAAAATACTTATTTTGAATATGGCACAAGATAATTGTTATTCAACTATTACGTATTTTAAAAACTAGTGTACATATTTTTTCAAAAGGTATTTTTTCCCTAAAACACCTAATTTTCAAAATTTGACTCCTTAGATTTGATTTTATGTTTAGGGTTTTAATGTTTAGGGTTCTAGAACATTTTTCTATAAAATTTAACTTGTAGGGGCTCCCCTGGTGGCGCAGTGGTTGAGGCCTGGGCTGCAAAGCTGCCTGCAACCTCTGCAGTGCCGGTTCGATCCCCTGCCTCCTGTGAGGGTCCCACATGGCACGCAGACCTCTCCTGCCACCTGCTGCTCCACTCCCCTCAGCAGTGTATCTCGTCCGTCTGCCTGTTCTGTTCCCCGCTCTGGCTCTGGTGAATTCTCTCACCCTCCCACGCTTCTGACTGTACCCAGTGCTTGTATAAATAAATAAATTTTAAAAAATCTTTAAAAAAATTAATTTGTAGTTGAATTGGCTAGAAACTTGGGTTTCGCCTGCATCTATTTAGCTAAACAGAACTAAAGATCAATACTGGCCCCATGTTTAAAATATGGAAATAACAAATTATTGTAACCTTTAATTTTAATAAATATTGAATTTTAAAAACTGGATCAGGAGTTAGTAGGTAGAATGTTGATTGCTCATAAAGCTAAAATTCATCTTTTATAAGTTTTATTAATAGTAATGAAACAAAATTGTTAGGCAAACCTGGAGTTTGAAACACAAAAGATCATCCATAAATTCACTTTCAATTCATAATATACGGCAATTTTCCTGTTTTTCCTATAAAAATTATTGTCTACAGGGCCTCCCCAGTGGCGCAGCGGTTGAGCGCTGGGTGGCGAAGCTGCCCGCAGCCTCTGCAGCGCTGGTTCGCTCCCCGGCTGCTCCCCGGCCACCGGAGGAGGGTCCCACATGGCGCGACAGACCTCTCCTGCTGCCCGCTGCTCCCCTCAGCAGTGTACTTCGGTCCTTCTGCCTGCTCTGCTCCCCGCTCTGGCTCTGGTGGATTCTCTCACCCTCCCGCGCTTCTGACTGTGCCCAGTGCTTGCATAAATAAATAAATAAATCTTTTTTTTTTTTGGTCTACATAGGAATAAAAATGTGTTAATGTCACCCCTTTGGAATTATAACAGTTAAAGAAGCATCAGAAATGTAGAGCTACAACAAGTGCTCTGTAAAAGTCCATGCCCTGGCCCTCTAAGAGAAAATTAAGCTAATATCACAAATTAAATGGTAGAAGACAAAGCCCCTGAAAGAATTCTTTCCTCATTCTCTGAAAAAAGTTCATGACTAGGTTTCTGGCTAAATGTGGTAGATTGATGTAGCTCGACCACACACACTTGATTCTCTCCCTTCTGAGTCACCACTAAAGTTATATTAAAGGAACACAGGGATTTTAGGAAGTGGATATATCCCTGGAGTGAGGGGTGAGGCTGAGGAAGCTGAGCTCACTGATGAGTGATCAGCGTATTTATGGAAGGTGACAGTGGAGGAGGGCGAGGAGAGAAGAGGCGAATGTCTCAAAGATGTGGCCAGTTTGCCCTGCACACCTTCCCGGGGAGGTTTAGGACCTGAACACACCAGTTCTGTGCACGACTGGGGTGAGCGCCGGGCTTCCAAATAAGCTGTGGGTAAATGAACAGAGAGGTTGGGCCCCTGGGTCTTCTCTTCAAACCCTGATACAGACAGCCGTGCTTGTGGCAGGCGACTGGCCATGTTTCTTCTGAGAAGATTCAGCGGGGAGGCTCTGGGGCCGGTGCATCCTGACACGGAAGCCAGATTGTAAGCTCCATGGTCTAAATCTCAAAACTTCCACTGCAGAAATCTTTGGCCTCCCTGACCCTGTCCAAGGAGAATACTGGGTAATTCCTTTGAAGAACCTTGGCTGACCACAGAAAAAAGAGGCTCGAGCCTTTTGCTTGATGATTCTACTAAAGCCCCAAACCTCTAAGCTACACGTGCATGTACAGAGCTGCCACTAAGACTAAAAGTTTTTATTGAAGTAAATAGGAAGGTACATATTCATATCAACAGACATGAACACGAGAAATTATGAATTAACAAAGCCATGCTTAGAAATTGAAGAATTTTCACCAACTAAACGTCACAAGAACTGGAACCTAGCAGGCCATGCCAGCAGAGGCCGCCGGTGTCCTGCCTGCCACTGTGGGTTCCTTTTGTCTTTCTTGAACTTAGACAAATGAAAGTACATGAAAATACCCTGAGTCTAATTTCTTTTGCTCAACATTGCCGAACAACATTTAGGTTATTGGGCAATTATAGTTTATTTCATACGGTGGCACAACAGTTTATCCATTCTGCTCTTGAGGGGCGATTTCTAATCATTGTTAAGTAGTTTTCAGTTTGAGGCGCTTATGAATGACCGCTACTAACATTTTGTGTACATTAGTGAAATGTGTACATATTTCTCTTGGTTTTACAACTTGAAGTAATGCTGACCCATCAGATTTTTTCTTTTAAGATTTATGTATTTATACAAGCACTGGGCACAGTCAGAAGCGCAGGAGGGTGAGAGAATTCACCAGAGCCAGAGCGGGGGAGCAGAGCAGGCAGATTGACGAAGTACACTGCTGAGGGGAGCAGCGGGCGGCAGGAGAGGTCTGCGCGCCATGCGGGACCCTCCTCTGGTGGCCGGGGAGCAGCCGGGGATCGAACCGGCGCCGCAGAGGCTGTGGGCAGCTTCGCAACCCAACGCTCAACCACTGCGCCACCGGGGAGGCCCTGACTCATCAGATTTTTTAGCTCCGCCTGATATAAAAATGTCAGTCAGTGATTACTAGGTATTTAGGGAAATCCTCCAATATTAAGAACAGAGATGAGCCCAAAGAATCAAAATGAAAAGTTTAGTAGAAGAACTTGAGGAAATTTCCAGAAAGCAGAACAAAAAGACAAAAGAGTTGGAAAATAGGAATGAAAGTTAAAAATTGTAGAAGGGGGAAAACATAAAAATGAATTATGAGAGAACTTCCTTACAATGGGAAAACATAAATTTCCACATGGAAGGGCTTGTCAATGCAATAGATGATGCCAAGGAATGTCTTATGAAATTGTTGAACACATGAATAAAGTGAATATTAAGAACTAATTCATGTTCAATGGATCAAGAACCAGTGACTTTGAAGGTTGCAGCAACAATATTGCAAACTGAAAATCATGTGTCTTCATTCCTGGGGGAAAATGATCAACAACTTAGAACTCTTAGTTAACTGAGTTCACACAGTGTAACATGTAGTGAAGTAAGAAGTGAGGATGAATCATTTTCAGACTACAGGGATTCAAAATGTCTTTTGTGAGTGCTTTGTCAGGAAGCCACTGCAGGATGTGCTCTAGGAAGACACAGGATGGAGGTGGTGGGCCTTGCGGTCACCCCACCCCACCCCACCCCACGGCGCAGGATGAGCCTGGACAGCACCATGATTACTGCTAAGTTCCGACCTGTGAGCTGCTAGTCCAGTTGGGGCAGGGAGGTAGAGGGTTCTGGCAAGGGTGTTTCTAGGAATATTATTCTTCAGACAAAAAGGCGTATTGGCATTTGAGTATTTGGAAAATGGTAACTATTTTTGAGGGGTTGTCAGTAAATGGGAGAATGTAAAATATAACTTACCGTGGTGATGTTTCATCGTGATCATGCTGTAACTGATAATTGATTTATCAAAAAATTAATGTGTTTTGGGGTGGAGAACATGTGTTTTGGGGTGGAGGCCAGGAGGTGGGGATTAGTGGTGTGAGAGAGAGTAATCCACATGTATTCGGAGTCAGTATGATCTCTAAATATGCTAAGAAATAGCACAAAAAGAAAAAAATATCAAGATATGCATGTTGTTTAGACACATAGAAATAAATACCAAGAGAAACAGCTAAAAAAAGATGAAAGTTACTTGGTTTTAAGTAACGAAATTGTGAAGAGAGGAAAGGTGGGTCCATGTACTGCTGTTTTTCTTTCACTTACTCATCATTTGGCACTGAATATTTTTAAAGTGGTGAAAGTGTACGCATGAATTGCTTGATAAAACTGAAAAATCTAAATAAATAATAACAAGTTCCTTTTAGGAGCTTTAGAACTAAATTTTCCTCAATAGAAGGATGTAAGATACAAAGAAAAATAAAAGGATCACCTTTTCTATATAAAAGGGCTTATTTTTCATGATTCTCTTTTTGTTTTGGTTCACCCTAGGGCTTCAAAAACAAACCAAAAAAGATGGGTCACATAAAGCCAGACTTGATTGACGTTGACTTAATTAGAGGTGAGTGCTAAAGTGGGTTTGTTACTTATGGGTATTAATTGTATTATTTCATAGTGGTAGCACACATGAGTCTTAGATAATCTCCCCTATATGACGGTCTACTTTAACTTCTGAACATAATGTTCTTCCCTCATCATTTAGGCTATAAGCGTGTTTTTTCCCTAGCTTACCACTGTAAATTACATGGTTTCCTTAAGAGTGAAAAAGGAATGAACTTGGAGACTTAGTGGTATGTAATTAGGAAAAATACAACATTCAAGTGAGCCTGACTTACTTTGAGTTGCTGTCCTGGTGTCTGAGGAAAGAATAGTTAATACATTTGATGAACATACAGGAGGATTCATTTTAACTGCACAGGTTAAGCGCTGCTATTTGCTCTCACCTGTGTTTAATATAGTGTTCCAAGGGGTATCAGTTCAGTATACATATTTGATGTTTTGTTTTATTGTATATTTAAAGGCTCAACATTTGCCAAAGCCAAGCCTGAAATTCCATGGACATCTCTGACTCGGAAGGGACTTGTTCGAGTGGTATTTTTTCCACTGTTCAGCAATTGGTGGATTCAGGTTACCTCTTTAAGAATCTTTGTTTGGCTGCTACTGCTTTACCTCATGCAAGGTAATTGGAGGAGTTGGAATAAGTTATGATGGTTTCTTTTTTCTACTTTTGCTGTTATATGGACTTACCATTCTTATGTTGAACCTTTGATTTGGTGGTTTAAAGCATAAAGAAATGAAGAGACACACTATTTGGAGATCATCTTAGAGTCATTTGCTCAGTGAATGCAAACAGTTGTGTAACCCTTCTGTTGATTTCCTTTTCCCCTTCTCACTCATCAGACCGAGAATTCTTAGTCTTTCCTCCTGTCTGACCTTGACTCTTGGATTACCCCAAGGTTAGAGCCCAATTCTCATCTCATCTCTAGGGATGCTCATCGAGCCCTATTGTCCTAGATATAATTGATATACTTGTGATTTTCAAAGTTACGTCTTTAGGCCAGACTTCACTGCTGAAATTCAGACTGCTGAATCTAAATGCCTCCTTTACATTTCCATATGGAGATTTAATAGGATTCTTGAACTTAATCATATCCACAATGAAACTCTCAGGCTTTTAAAATTTTTTCTTAGTAAACTTTTCTGGGTACAAATTTGATCTTGATCTCTTTCTCTATTTCATTAAATTACCATTTAATCAACCATCCAGTTTTCAAGTGAAAAATTAGGTTGTCTTATTCTGCCATCAACTCTCACTTCCAATCTGTCACCAAATCTGAGTTTAAACTTCAAAATGTGCCTTGACTGCTTCTGTCATCTCTGCGGTCACCGTCATAGTCCCCACATCTCTGTCTGCACATCTACTCTGGAATAACACCTACTTGTGCAAGGATCGTGTCATTTTCCTGCTTAAAAATCTCTAGTGACTTCTCAGTGCCCTTTGAATAAAAATGCAGACTCCTCCCCATGGCCAAAAATGCCCTTGCTGATCTCTTACCTGTTACACCCTCCTCCTAGCTCGCTCTTGGCATCGTGACCATTTTCCATTCTTCGCACCAAACTTTTCTTTCTGTTTGAAACAAATCTTAAGGGTTTGCACATGACTCTGTTCTCATCTCTTGTGGAGAGGTCATCACTGTCTGTACATTCTAAATAGCCCTCCACCACTTCCCAGTCACTGTCGCGGGCATGCATTTTAATTTTGGTCTTACCAAGCGCTGCCAGATGTTGCTCTCTCGCTTTTCACTATGTTCAGGGATCTTCTTTACCACTAAACCCCGTTTTCCATAGGGAATACTTTCTGAAAGTGAGCGGTATACTTAGGCTTCCAGCTGTGCAAAGGGACATGAGTTAGAGCAAAGGGTAGGTGAAGGTTGGGTTAGGGGAAAGGATTTAGGGTGATTCTGATTTTCTTTTGTCTGTGTCAGTTTTTTTTACTGTCTCGTGTCATTTTTATTACAAGGAAGAAAAATCTTCCCATTATTTATTTATGCATACAAGAACTGGGGTACAGACCAGAGATGCGGGGGGGTGAGAGGATTCACCAGACACAGAGTGGGGAACAGAACACGCAGACCGAAGAAATACACTGCTGAAGGGAGCAGCGGGGAGACAGGAGAGGTCTGCTGCACCATGTGGTTTGTTCCCTGGCTGGCCAGGGATCGAACTCGTGCTGCAGAGGCTGCAGATTGCTTCATAGTGTGGTGCTTAACCCCTTGCGCCACCAAGGAGGCCCCCAAAATCTTCCCATTTTAAAGGGATCAGTAAGTAAAGATACTAAAAATTTCTAAAATTAGGTGTGTACACTACACACATCCCAACATTTATGATGTGAGCCAAAAAGTACAGAAATGCAGTATATGGAATTTAGAGCGGTGGGTTTTTTTTTCCCCTTTATTTTCCCTTTATCAAGAGGGCTTGACTCTCACTGCCAGGCAGACAGAGACTGCACACTGGTGAAACAGACTAGGGGTTAGCTCCAAAGTTCTGCCTATTTAATGCCATCCCCTGCACAGAGGATAAGAAGGGAACATCCTTGCTAGTTCCCACCATATGGAAGCTGCTACATTCCGTTTTATCAGCACCAATATATGGAATACATCTGGATTAAATGTTAGCACAAAAAATGAAGCTAGTACATGAGATTCCGCCTAAAGAGGGCACTTAAAGGAGAATAAAGTGTATCAAGAAGTAAAAATGAACAAAAGATTCTAGTGCATTGTAAGCATAGGTTTGTATGTATTTTTAATCAGCTGAAAACATTGGTTTAATGTAAACAAAACTGCTCCGTCTCCACCTTAGCTGTGTTCTTGCTTCCACGTTGTCGGGCTCCCTGATGAGCTCCCCTTGTTTATCAGTTCTTTTCCAACTAACACTGATGTTTCCAGCAGGTTTCTTAGACCTGGTCTCATATTGGGGCGGGGCTGAACGGAAGAGGGAGGGAGACACACGAGGGAGGGAGAGACACACGAGGGAGGGGGAGACACACGAGGGAGGGGGAGACACACGAGGGAGGGGGAGACACACGAGGGAGGGGGAGACACACGAGGGAGGGGGAGACACACGAGGAGTGAACATTACTGAATGACTCCACTAACGGGAAGCAGTGGGCAAGGGGCGAGGCCCACCGCACCTTACGTGGGTTGGCTTCCTGGGCCGGGTATTGAACTCAGGCCGTAGCAGCAGCGTAGCACTGAGCCTTAACCCGCTAGGCCACTGGGGAGGCCCTTCTCACTATCTGGCTTGTGAGGCTACTAGTACTTCTCTGGAGGAGCGTCTGCTTTGGCAATGGTGCGGTGGTGGAAACGCCTCATAAACTCAGCGTCTGCAGGTGTAGCCCATGTCCTGAGAGCGCAGTGAGGGGTAAACAATGCGGTCTGGTGTCTGCTGGTTGGGAGGCTGCACTCAAGTGGGCCTCAAGTTTAGTCCTGTGGCCGCTGCCAGCAGGTGCTGATACGCACCACGGCTCCCGTCTGGGGGTGCAGACTCGCGCGCACAGCCAGGAACGGCCACACAGTCTTCCTTCTGTGGCAGGGCCTGGAGACAAGTGTGGACACGATTTAAAGGTACAATGTGATCTTTCTCTTTTTTCCCAAAAACACTTTTTGGTTGGTTTGGTCTGGCACCGTGGACGGCGGGAGGGGCCTCTGGGGCGCGGGCTGGACCGCACGGCCCACACGAAGGCCCCTGAGGACCACGGCAAGGCGAACCCGAGGGGTGGCGGGGGCCAGGGAGCCGCACAGCCAGTTTTTTTATACACTCATCAATGGACACTTGGAGTCGTCCATGTTAAATATTTTAATTTTTGTTGCTATAACTATAGTATAAGGCTTGGCTTTTATAACTTTTAACTGGTTATTGCTGTTACATTTGAAAGCTGCTAGTTTATATTTAAAATTGTTATCAGTCACTATATTAAACTCATTAATTCCAATAGCTTTTCAGTGATTCAGCCTTTCTAATTATACAACCATTGTGGTAAAAGATGAAAATTTGGTCTCCTTTTTTGTACACTTCATTTACTTTTATTGAATTAGTCATCATTTTCAGAGCGTGTTAAATAATAGTGTTCTGGTTTTCTTGATTCAGAATATCTTCATTAATATGCTGTGTGTTGATTATACTTATATATTCTTTAGTGTGTAAAGAGAATATTTTTACATTCCCAGTACTTTAGAAAAGATTGGCATTTTAACATCAACTAAGTCAGGAACAAATGTTGATTTTAACGGAATGCTTTCTCACTGTTGGAGCTGAGCCCAGCTTAAAGGCACAGCCCTTTATGAGACTGCCCTACCTTCAAGCACCAGCCGCATTTGGGGAGTCCCTAGGGCTACCCTCACTTCTGAGCAGTTGACTACAGGTTCAATAATTCATGAGAGCGACTCACAGAATTTAGGAAAATGTTGTACTTATTTGGCAGGAGAATCGAGATTTGAAGAGATGCATGGGGCAAAGTCTGGGGGGGTTACAAACAGGAGGCTTAGTCATCTTCAGGGATATAGCTCCCTCCCAGCCATGATGGGCAGCGGTGTGTGTAGAGTGTTGTCAGGAAAGTTTACCTAACCTTCGTGTTCAGAGTTTTTATTGAAAGTTCATTATGTTGGCATGATTGATCGCACCATTGACCAAGTGGTTGGACTCAGTCTTCAGTCCCCTCCCCTCCCCAGAGGTCCTGCTTATGCAGCGAGGCTTACATCCGCAACCCTCTAATCACGTGGTTGGTCTTTCTGGTGTGACTGCCCCCATTCTTAGTCATCTCATCAGCTACCGCCCATGGGCCTACCATGACGAGCATAGATGTTTCCATCAATGGGGAAATTCCAGGGCTTTAGGTTACTCCCCAGCAACCAAGTATAAAGGCCTTTTTCACAATTGAGATAATTTGCATGTATGTGATGCAAACCACATAGTAAATTATTAGATTAAATCAGTTCTAGTCAACAAGTACCTAGGTGCCTGTGTCTGTGCCAAGTGCGCTTCCAGACACTGAGGTAAATTCCTACTATCCTTCTTGCATAAACCCTACGTGTTGTGGTTGAATTATGCTTTGGCTATATTGTCCAATTTACTTTGATAATATTTCAGTCATTCATTCAACAAATATTGTGCACCCAGCACTGGTCTAGCTATAGCAGTGAACAAAATAGATAAAAGCCCCTGCCTCCACGGTGCTTATTACTCTTTAGTGCTAGATTGATTTCCACCTTCACAGGTCATCGGGGTTTGTGGTTTATTGTTTTGGTCATGGTTGGGTTTGGGTATCATAATAATAGGGCATAAAATAAATCGGGTAGCTTTTTCTCCACATAAGAACCATTTATATAGCATAACAATTTATGTTAAAGTGTGAAAGAACTCATTTATAAAATTGCACCTGGAAGTTTTTGGAGATAATTTTTGATATTTTTCTCTGTCTTCATTGTTTGTTTCTTTGTACATTTCACACACACACACACACACAGTGGCAACATGGTTTTGCAGTTAAGAGGTAAGACTTTGGAGGTGCCTGCCTGGATCCACATCCCAACTTTGTTAATTACTACCTGTACAACTGTGGGCCTTGGCAATACTATTCCCCTGAGCAGAGCAACACTTCAAAATGTATTAAACAGCCTCTAGTTGTTTTGTTGTGGAAAACCTTTTGGAAATAATTTAGATTATCATCTTCTAAAAAGGCAATCCTGTGGGGCCTCCCCTGGTGGTGCAGCCATTGTGCGTGGGGCTGCGAAGCTGCCCGCAGCCTCTGCAGCGCCGGTCCAATCCCTGGCCGCTGGGTGAGGGTCCCACTTGGTGCACAGACCTCTCCTGCCGCGCCTGCTGCTCCCCTCAACAGTGTACTTCGTCGGTCTGTCTGCTCTGCTTTCTGCTCTGGCTCTGGCGGGTTCTCTAGCCCTCCCGCGCTTCAGACTGTGCCCAGTGCTTGTATAAATAAATAGATAAATCTTTAAAAAAAAGGAAAAAAAAGGCAATCCTGTGAATACATTATTTTTCACTTTCTCTGTGATCCAGAGCCTCAGGTTTTCACTCAGCTAATGTGTAGGGAGATTGTATTCCAGGAAATTTTCCCAGTGATAGATTTTGTAGAAATGTTTTATATAACTGGTTGAGTTTTAAAGATGAGCCGTAATGTTTCACATTCTGAAACCTCTTCTTTTCAGTCATAGCGCTCGTGTTGTACTCTATGATGCCTATTGTGAATGTAAGTGAAGTGCTGGGACCCTTGTGCCTTATGTTACTTATGGGAACTGTCCACTGTCAGATTGTATCCACTCAGATGACACGACCATCAGCAAACAACGGGAATCGAAGGAGGAGGTAAGATGAGAAATGGTCCTTGTATTGATTATTTTCCGGGAGAGGCATTGTAGAGAGCGATAAAATCCCTGATTGAAGTAATCGAAGTAATCAAAAGTCTTCCACTTTTGTGTATTTTTAAAAAAGATTTATTTATTTATGCATACAAGAGCTGGGGTACAGGCCAGAGGTGTGTGGGGTGAGAGGATTCACCAGAGACAGAGTTGGGGACAGAACAGGCAAATCGACTGAAACACACAGCAGGCGAGTCAGGAGAGGTCTGCTGCGCCATGTGGGTTGCTCCCTGGCCGGGGATCTAACTCGTGCTACAGTGGCTGCAGATTGCTACATAGGTTGTGCCTTAACCTTTGCGCCACCAGGGAGGCCCCTCTGTGTATGTTTGTAACTATTCTTTTGAGTTGAAGAAAAAATAAATGCTTTTCGGTTTTCTACCTGCTGCTAAGAAACCTTGTCATGAACTTTTAATCCCAGGTGTGTTGTTGTCATTCAGTACAGTTGTTTAAAAGGGAAATTTCTGTACTATATTACTCTTTATTAAAGTTTATCTTAAACAATGATTCTGAAAGAACATTCTTCAAAATTCAGTCTTAGTTAAAGTTTAGTGAAACCACTATAAGTAAGGATCGTAGTGCATTGGTCTAGTGCTACTAAAAATTTTACCTTTTTTCAATAGTGATTAATAAGGACAGATTTCTAAGTGTTCTAAACTTTCAGTAAAGATTGATTTGACTTATATACATTAAATTCATGTCATGTTTTTATTGGTTGTATTCTAGGTGTGGGTTTTAAAACTGCTAAAGATTTCTTAGGTATATTTGGCATTTGAAAGTGGTGTTATTTTTCCTCAACAATTCTATACATTTTTGCTCCCCTAAGCAGTAAGATTTTTTTCATCTAGTGCCATAAATGTCAGCATATTTATTCTCCTTTTTGAATGTTATTTTCAACTCCCCCCCCCTTTTTTTTAAAAAAATAAAAAGGGTCCTTGAAGTCTCAACATTGATTTAAGGTTTTCTAAGGTATTCAAAAACTATGCTATGTCAGGTTTGTACTCATAGGATATTTCTTTCAATTCTATGGGACATCAATAAAAAGTGATCAGTTGCTGCTATTTAATGTTTCCCAAATTGTTTGAGGAATCCTCTTACAGTGGCTCCTGGCTCCCTGCAGGCACGTGACCCCCAGCTGAAGGGTATCAGCCTGGACTGTGCCACAGCAGCTGGGCTTAGATGGCTGACCCCTGCACAGTCGGGTTTGGGTTTTAGAAAAAAAGAGAAAAAAGTACTCGGTAGTTTTGAAGATGCACAGTCAGGTTTAAACCTGGCCGGTGCCATTCAGCTAGACGGAGCTCGCCTGCCCAGCTCAGGTGCGAGACAGCACAGGGCAGGTTGGACGCCCCAGTGGGTTTTGAATCCTGAGCTGACTTTGAAAACGTACCAGGTCCGAGCTCCCACTGACTTCACGCCTGCACCAGCACCCATTAAATCTTGGAACCAGCTGGTTTGGAAAACAGACCAGTCAGCTTTGAAAGGCAGGTACCTTGTGAAGTGGAGGCGAGACTCAGCTTGGGAGCATCAGCTTGGCTATAGGAGGAGATGTCTGTGGAAGATCCTTGCTTCAGCTGCATTCATGGAGCTTGCCACTGGCTTATGCATGGCGCGTGTAAAGAGTTGTCATGTAAAGGGTGCCATGGTCCTCTGGCAACACCTCTGAGAGCTGTCCGGTCCGACGTCTGGCGCTGCCCAGGGGGCTTAGATTGCTGCCATGCTTTTGCCTCAGCAGCGCCACTGTGACTACCCAGTTCCACAGGTGAGCTGGATCCTGGTCCACCGCTTGCAGGGGCCTGGTCTGCAGCTCCAGGCTCTCCTGGGAGGGACACCACCATCCTGTGTGAGCAGCTTTTGGTTTGGACTATTGGATACTGTGGACACACTCTGGGGTCGGACAGATGGCCATTTGTGGCCTTAGAAACATTTACCATTTTCCCAGGCACCTTTTTCTAAATAAGCCCTGTTGTTGCTATTCCCTGCGGTTGAACTGTGTCTTACAGGTGTGAGCACCCATACATACTGTATCTATCCCCTCAAAGTTCTGCTCACTTTCATGATTAAATGTGCTAAACAGGTTGGCTTTCTGACATCCGTATTCTTAGAGATTGTTCCTTCTTCTAGTGGCGTTGAATGTACCTGAGAAGACTCTTGGTCATACGTGTGAAAATTTTCCTCCTAGTAATGTTTTGAATCAGTATTTCCCTAATGCTGGGCCAAAATAACGTAAGACTTTGGTTTAGTCTGACCTGTTTAGGTCAGAAATGTTCTTCTATAACTTTTCCTCATTTTATGACGTTCACCATACTTAACTTCAGGGAGCAACCTGTGGCTATGCTTTTCTGTAGTGCTATTTCAGGCAGAAATAGAAAAGGCCTTAAATGATCTGATGATGTTTACCCTTTTTTTTGGTAGAAAATTACGAAAAACTGTGAATGGTGATGGGAATCGAGAAAATGGAAATAACTCCTCTGATAAAGTCAGAGGAGTAGAAACTTTGGAATCTGCACCCTTTATTGGTGGTTTTTGGGGGACTCTCTTTGGCAACAGGTGGGAAGTCTTTCATGGAAATTTTTACTTGATTTCATATTTATATTAGTGTTTACATAGTATGTGATCTAACTACCTCATAGAGTATGAAGTGGAAGCTGATGGTCATTGTGGTGCGATTTGTAAGTGTTCTAGAAGGATTTGCTTATTCTCCATGTCTCTACTGTCTGTCATGTTACCTGTAATTCTAATAATTTACCATAAAAGCTGTATTCTGTTTTATTTTTAATGATAAAATTCATAAGATTACAGGAATGTAAGTATTCCGAAAGGGCCCTATCAGCCAACATTCGAAGAAAGGGTTTTCAGAATATCAGGTATTTTCCAGTGTGAGAGCTGATATCGATTAGAAATGGGATATAGGACAGAAGGCTGGTGTTGACGGGCTGTGGTACAGAAAGGGAAATGAAACCTGGAAAAACTCTCCCTCCACAATTTTGCAGATCATATAAGCACTGTTTGACTCAAAGAAATAACTGTCAGCTGTTAATGATTGTAACTCAAAAATACAGGCTTTAAAAAAATTCACAGTTCCTTTTTTGAAGATGAAGTAGGTTCAGATGTTTCTAAAGAAATGTTTTCTGTAGTTGAAGTGTTTGAGGTCTTTGTGCTAAATATTTTGCTGGGCACAAGATTTCTCTGTTTACCATCTAAGCAGAAAGGTGAGAGTAGCAGGTTGATCTGTTGCCGTAGTGTGAAAACATGACACGGTCCCCTGCTGACCGAGGAGCCTCAGCTCAGTAGAAGGGGTGATTATTCTGGGGCAAAGGGAGAGCAGCTGAGCTCATGAGCCTGCTTCCTTTCAAAACTGAAAAGAACAGGCTTTTTTCAAGTAATTGACACAAGTCTTTGGAGACTAGGGGTAAATATATGCTACTGTGTTTAAAACCAGTAAGCTAGAGACTGTAAAAATGTGATTGGTGAATTTTTTTGATTTCTAGAAAAAATGTTGTGCTCCTTAGAAGACAATGATTTCATGAGACATTTGTTTTCAGAAAACTTGGTAGTAATCTTTTTTCCCTTTTAAAAATAGGATTAAAAGAGTAAAATTGATATGTAACAGAGGGACTGAAACTGACAATGATGCGAGTTGTCTTCATCCTATCATTAAGAAGAGACAGTGTCAACCAGAGATTAGAATGTGGCAAACTAGAGAGAAAGCAAAATTTTCAGATGGAGATAAACGCCATAGGGTAAGATTTTGATGAGAATATAACAAAATTCCTTTCCTGTGTAAAATTTTCTTATTCTTAAACCCTATTAGAATCACAAAATAGTTATTACTGCGTTTGTGTAATTGTCTTGGCAAATAAGTAAGCATAAGACCCCAGTACATGAAAAGGAGAATATCGCATGAAAATTTTGCCTTACTCTGATTTCTCAGACTAGAACTTGGTATTGCATCTACTGCTGGCCCCGGCCTCAGCAGTGGGCAGGTTGATTTAATAAACAGATTAGTGCAGAGGCTGCTGTGTTCTAATCTAGAGAGGCAGTAAGGGGGTGTGGAGGGCTGGGAAACCAGATTCTAGGTTAGCTTCTGCTGTGTCTACAGCTAACTGCACTCTACTTGGTAGCCTAGACATGTTTTTTCATTTGTGAGACTGTGATGTCCAGTAATTTAAAATAGCTAATATTTTTCGAGTCATTACTTAACTAGGTACTCATTTAATTTTCTTAACAATTCTGTGAAATAGGTGCTTTTATTACTGTTGCTTTTCGATGAAGAAACAGAGCCCCAGAAAGGTGTCAGTCTGCGCAAGGTTTACATAGCGGGGAGAGGACAGCTGTGATTGAGACAGAGAGTGACCCGAGGCTGTGTTTGTAAACGCTGGCTAGTCGCACCTCGCCATGTAGGCTGTGTAATTTCATGTTCAGTGTTTTCTTTACTGAGAGCAAGTAATTGATAAAGGCTTGTTCAGGTTTGGCTTTGTTTGCTTTTACTGCTTCTCAGTTTTTATACTCTGTTTTCACGTGTGAGCTGACGAGACTATTTCGGGCTGTCCCAGGTGAAGGACTCACTGTTCTCTTTGTAGGAGGCTTTCAGGCATGTGGGTCCTGGGGTTTCGGATGATCTGTCAAGTGAAGAAGATGGTGAAGCCCGAAAGCAGATGATCCTGTTGCGCAGGAGTGTGGAGGGGGCCTCCAGTGACAACGGTTGTGAAGTGAAGAACAGAAAGTCAATACTTACAAGGCACCTAAATTCTCAGGTAATTTTTAGTTTAGTTTATAAAAGCAGGGACATTCAGTTGTACATTGCTGAATAGCCACGAGGGGCTTCACATCTTGTTCGTTGGCAGGTAAAGAAAACCTCTCCCAGGTGGTCTCACATCGTGCGGGATTCGGACAGTCTCGCCGAGTCAGAGTTTGAATCCGCAGCCTTCAGCCAGGTAATGTAGCCCGAGAGATCCCTGTTCCGGGCACATCCTTGTCTCAGGTAACTTTATTCATTTCTTTTGTATTGGTTGCCCTGAAGTAGTGTTTGTATTTGCCCGCCCCTCTCCAAGGGATGGGCGTGTTCATTAATGTTCACTTGAAACGTGGAGTTTATTCTTAAGCATCCTTCCTGCTTCAGTGGGACTGGTGCTGGTGTGGGGACTGGTTTTTGGGAAATGACTCCTGAGGGATGAACGCAGTATCATGGGCACACTGGGAGGTGAGCAAAGTAGATGATGGCATGGTTTTTGAGTGTGAATGTCAGCAGGGTCTTGGAAAATGTTCCTGTTTGTTTGTCCTGTGAGACAGCTGCAGTGTCCATCCTTCCTCTGCCTGGTTCTCTTTTCCAGGTGTGTCTAGACAGAACTAGCTCTGTAGCGAAGCTCATGGTACTTAGAGTAGGGCACACTTCGGATGTGGCAAAGGCTCAGCCCTACCTGTACCCAGGGGAGGTCTTCTACCCCAGTGCCCGAGTTGGACAATCCTATGATTTGACAGCAACAATTCCAATGGAGTCCTTTCAAAGTCCTACTTGTTAGAGCCATCAGTGTAACATTTGAATGAGATGTGTTATTGTTTTGTCATTGACTTATGAAAGCAGTCCAGCCAGAGCCATAGATAACTTGTTTTCATTTTATTTCAGATATAAATTGCTTTCAGAAATGAATGAAAAATTTTTGTCTTTTGTTTTCTGATTAGGGCTCTAGATCTGGTGTGAATGGCGGCTCGCGAAGCCTCAACATGTCAAGGAGAGATTCAGAAAGCACCCGCCACGACTCGGAGACCGAGGACATGTTATGGGACGACCTTCTGCACGGCCCAGAGTGCCGCTCGTCCGTCACCAGTGACAGTGAGGGGGCCCACGTAAACACCCTTCCCCCGGGGGCCAAGCGCGACCCCAAAGAGGACGTCTTCCAGCAGGTCTGTAAAGGCAGTGATACTATAGTTAGTATTCACTGTGCACTTCCCTTGTGCCAGGCACTATTTTACCTCATTTCACTTCACAGTAATCCTGTAAGGTTGATGCTATTAATATTATTATACCTGATTTAGAGATGAGGAAACTGAGCATGGTTGTAAGCAAAGAACTGAGGGAGAAGTAATCTAGAGTTGCCCTAACCTAAATTTTCCTTACATTGATCGTTCCTAGTCACTGTTTGCATAGTAGGTCAAGCACATGTTGTGTTTCCACGGATACCACAGTGTTGGATGGGAGTTACTAGGCGTTGCTCACTGCTGTAACAATGTGTAAGCCCAGTGATGCTTTTAATTTTCAGTTTTATATTAATCATAAAATCAGGTAGCCTAGTGTTGGAGGTCCCTTAGAAGACATTTCAGCCTTCCAGCCAACATAGGAGTTCATTCTAGCTCTGTGGAAATTTTTACCATCTATCATGTGGTTATAATTGTTCCTGTTTCTTAGGAATATTGTGATATATGGAGATGATGAGATGCCATGATGCCTAGCAGAGTAAGCGTCCAGTAAGCGTCCGCAGTATTATGTATGTCCCCAAATGATGAGTCAGCCTCTGCTCAAATACATCTGGAGCTGAGTGATTGTTATTTCATGAGTCAGCTTGTTCCACTGCTGGACAGAACGAGTGATCAGGAAATGGTTCTCCCACCGCCTTTCAGATATTTCATGCCAATGATTGTCATTCCTCTCATCCTTTTTCCTTTAGGTCCAGTATTTCCACGGTAATGTACATATAATGGACAGTGGATTTGCATTTGCATTTTCTTGATTCTAAGATATCATTGACTTAGGTTATACATTTTATGAAAAAAAATCCTGCTTCATTAAATGTATAGTTTAAAAAAAAACTAGAAAGAATACATACTTTCTGATGGAAATTTGCAACCTATTCAGTTTTGCTATCAAAATTTGAATCTAAAATATTCTGTGCATTTGGTCAAAAGACTCATCTGAATTACTTTAGCCTTCAGTAGTTTTGCTTAGCCTGGTGATGACCTTGACCTCCGTTGCACATTGGGACATACAGGGTAATTCTGAGGCACATACCAGATTAGGTAAAAGATAAACGCACTGTGTCAAGTGGAGTTCATTTCCCAGTCCCCCCTGCTACCCCGTTCTTTCCTCCACGTTTCTGAATGCCCCCACTCTCCATCAGAGAGGACACCCCAGACCGATGCCTGACCCCTCCCTCTACAGTGTTTCTGATCGGGAGTCACACTTTGGTGATGCTGCTGTACAGTCTCAGCCCCTATCCTGCGCCCTCCTGCTCGGCGCGGGCCACCTCATCCGGGTCACGGCCCAGCTGCTCCAGGCTGGCTTCCCATCATTGCGGTTCCCACACTGCAGCTAGAGTGGAGCTTCTAAAGTAGGAATTTCATGCCCTACCCTTAAAACCCTTTAATTACTTTAGTCCCCTTCTGGGTTATTTGCTTTCGTTTGCTCTGCTACAGCCTCATCTCTGCCCATTCCCTCCCAGGCCCTCCCATGGCATGAGTTAAACTCACTGAACTTGCAGTTTCTACTGTGCCTTTCCTCGTGCGCTTCCCGCCTTCTGTATCCTGGTGTCTTTGCCTGGAATGTACTTTCCTCCAGTATCCATGCCTTTTAATTTACCTGGTGTTGGCCTGAGGGACTTCTTTTAGGAGGACTTTTCTATATATTCCTAAATCACTCCCCCGCTGCTTACCGTGTCGAGTAGTAATTTCGTCTTCCTCAGCCTGTGATCTCCTGGATGTCACATCTGTCTTTTCTCGTATATAAATTTATTTTGCTAAATCAACGAATAAATCAGTGTGCTCATAAGTATTATGTTAAGCATTTTGGTAGAAAGAGAAGAAATACACTGTTCTTTAGAAATTGTATTTCAGTTTGGGGAAAAGATGATTATATGGATATGGGTAGAGGACACGATAAAAATAGCATATGGTTAGATGCCAATTTGTCTGTTAGAGGCTGTAAGAGTTAATTTCGAAGGAGGGCCATCTTGGTGATTGTGACTTGAAGAGTAAGACAAACACCAGAGGTTAGGCTGGAGGAAAGACTTAACTCCTCCTGAGTCATTCGGGTGCCACTCAAGGCCTGTTAGCGTCTCTCCTGCCTAACTTACTACAGCGCGTCGAGCTGTGTTGCTTTGTAAATAGTCTGCCCCCCGCCCCCTTAATATTCCATGAATACACCAAGTTTATACTCATTTCCAAATATTTAGAGAGGGAAACACAGTCTTGAAGACCATGGACTTGTACTGTTTCTCATTACAGAGGAACATTTAGGCTCTCTCCAGGCAAGAGAATGGCTTAGTAAAGAAAAAGAGAGACCTAGAAAGAAGTCAGCATGTGAGAGGTAGTAATTCGAGTGATGAGTTCTGTGCGGGTGAGACCAGAGTGATTCTGAATGTTGGCCAGTGTAGCCGCGGCAGGGGCGGGGACGGGGGCTGGGCAACGGGGGGAAAATCTAATGGAGAAAAGGAGTGGATGGAAATGGTTTTCCTATTTTTCTTCTTAGAACCATTTATTCTGGCTTCAGAATTCAAGTCCTGCCTCTGATCGAGTTAGTGCAATCATCTGGGAAGGAACTGAGTGTAAAAAGATGGATATGTCTGTGCTGGAAATAAGTGGCATCATCATGAGCAGGGTAAGATTTAATAATTTCAGATTTAAAATAAAACTTTTAGTGATCAGCAGCCATTTTATAGAACCTATTTCATGTCAAAACAGACTATTTTTGAAGCACATTATTTTTTCATAGTCTTGGTGGTAATTTAATGTTACAAAGGTCTATGAACACGGTCAATTGTTCAGGAATACTCTACAAATACTCCTTATCCTCTTAAAGCCTAATAGGATATACGTTATAAATCTGTATTTTAATGTGTACATCTTTTAAAATGTGTGTTCAATTAAATAGTTTTTGGTAAACACTGAACTCAACCTCATTTAGCTACACATTAATGAATATAAAATTTAAACATTTTAAATTCCAGGTTAATACATATCAGCAAGGAGTAGGTTATCAGATGCTGGGAAATGTGGTCACCATTGGATTAGCCTTTTTTCCTTTCTTACATCGTCTTTTCCGTGAGAAGAACCTCGACCAACTAAAGTCCATTTCAGCTGAAGAGATCTTGACTCTCTTTTGTGGGGCACCACCTGTTACACCTATTCTTATTTTGTCTATAATTAATTTTTTTGAACGCTTGTGTCTTACTTGGATGTTTTTTTTCATGATGTGTGTGGCTGAGAGGACCTATAAACAGGTTGGTAGAAAATTAAGTAAAACTTACCTTCGTTTATGTATGTATTCCAGAGAGTTGTTTTTCTTGATTTTTCTCTCCAGAAGTTAAGGTGGGCAGTGTAGGATTGACCGGGGGACGTGGTGTGTGGGGTCTTATCACTTGTGACATTGAGTCCTCACAACTGACGTGCTGTCGTCTGCAGTTTTGCTGAGCCTGCACGTAGGACTATAGCTCCTCACCTCTGGTGCCTTTGACGTTTTGATCTAGAGCATGTTGGGAATTCTTAAAGTGATGATGTTTCTGAGTAAAGTGGCCAAGTGAGAAAGAAACATTGAAATTTGACAAGAGTCAGGGATTAAGGACTTAGTATACTGATACGTCCAGGAAATGTCATTTGGGAATAAGCAGAATTTTGTATAAACATTTGAGCTTGTGAACTCAAAGTCTACAAAAAAAATTCCTTGCAAATGTTATGAGTGAACTGTGATGTGAAGAAATATTACTATGTAATGTGCTTTGGGAACAACAGGGTAATGAGCTGTTAATGAATTTTTTTCACTGCCTCTCAGTGATCAGCGATTAGAATCTCATCATTTTTACCATCTATATGCTGGGAATATTGTTTACAATTATATAAATACACAGGCATTTTCCACTTTGTGATTTTTTTCCCCCGCCCCTAACTTCTTCCAGAGATTTTTGTTTGCAAAACTCTTCAGCCATATTACTTCTGCCAGGAAAGCTAGGAAATATGAAATACCTCATTTCAGACTTAAAAAGGTAGAAAACATTAAGATATGGCTATCACTGCGATCCTATCTAAAGGTAAGTTGTATCTGATTAGCAATATAATATACACAAGAGTGTGCAGAGAATGTGCTGACTGAAATTTCTGTTAGCAGATACTCCATAGGGAATGTATTGTAGTTCTGGGTATTGGACGGGTTGTATTGGTGGCTGACTGGCTTGCCGGGCACCAAATTGGAAGTGTCTATGTGCAAAGCTGGTAGGGGCAAGAAAATTTCAATTCTTAGGGCAGAGTGATTGAATATTGTACCTTTTTCTGACTTGTGGAGCTATTTCAGGTGGAAACATGCCCACCTGTCCCCTCCTAAACTTGGAACAGCATGAATTTCCATGTAATTAAGGTTGAAGCTATTTGAAATATGTTAAATGCTATGCCAGAAGTTTCTCACAAATGTTTATTTTCACATTGATTTAGTAATCAGTGTTAATGATGCGAGGACCCTGCTGTCTTTGACATGGATCTGAATCATGTTTCTCACTCCACAGAGACGGGGCCCACAGCGTTCTGTTGATGTGGTTGTATCTTCAGTTTTCTTACTGACACTTTCAATTGCTTTCATTTGTTGTGCCCAGGTAATGAAAAACGGAAATTCTATTATAGGGTCCACATTCTTTTTTAGACCAATTCATTGTGTCCAGGTGTATATATTTTTAGTATGCCTATATTTCTTTTGAGTACTTGTTAATTTTTCTAACATTTTGAATTGAGAATGAAAGAATTTTGAAATCCTTTAAGACTCTAAGATAACTCTAGTTTGATTTTAGTTGGTAATTTTTAACTGATTAAATTTATTTTCTAACTCTTGTTCCTTCTGCCACTCTAAGGCAGACCTTTTCTTTCCCATTCACTTATTATACTATGAACTCATATGCTCATTTTTATCCAGGGGTCTATAATCTATTGTATGTTTTGATGCCTAAATTGTCATAGAGTAGGCCAGCAGGAGGCCTGTCTTTTGTCTCTTTGACACTCTGCTTTCTTCACTACAAGAGGTTACAAGCTTATTAGGTACTTTCCCGTTGATTGAATTTTGACTTAATCTGTGGTCAGAGGACATACTCTTGAATGTTTTTGTTCTCTGAAATGCGTAGAGACTATTATTCATCATATCGTCGGTTATATTAAATTTCTCTCCGTCCAGATGTTTGGCTTATACTAACTATAGTTATCATTAGCCCAAGTTTTGTTTTGTTTTTTACATTTTATATTTTTATTTTAAATAATAAATTTTATTTTTATATTCCCCCATACAATTGCAAACCCCCCATTCTGACCCCGATCCCTCCCCTTCCACCCCCCAAAAAGTGTCTCTGGTTCATAGTTTTTTGTTGATTTTGATTTTCACTTTCTTATAGTTATTCATTTTCCTGGTCCCTTATTTAAGTTTTCTAGATTCCTGCTATGAGTGAGACCATCCGGTTCATTAGCCCAAGTTTATTGTATTGCTAAAATCTATATTCTTTGCTGTGATTTTGACAGCAGTGTGTTCAAGTCTACTACGATTGTGGATTTATCTTTTTTCTCATTTGTCAAATTTTGCTTCATGTAAGATTAAGAATTGTTATCCATGTTTTTGGTGAGCTCTTAGTTGTCATGTCTCTAGAATAGTGTCAGGCTTTTCTGTCATGACCCTATGAGATGTCTATTTAAGATTTACCATATTAGATGACAAGTTTTTGTCTACCCTCTCCATTTTGTCTTCATAGTTTAGTTGTGCAACTTGTACTCATACTTTTGGGTTGCTTGTTTCTTAATCTAAGCTCACAATATAAGCGTTTGGTCCATTTAAACTTAAATGGAAGCACTATACTACTCCTTGGTTCCTATTTGATTTACTTGATAATTTTCCTTTTATTCCTAATTTTTTACATATTCTTTTACTACTAGTGACCCCAGAGATTAGACTATAATAAGTAAGGATGTATGTTGTAATTATTCACTTACCACTATCATTTACTCATTCACTTTTAATAGTATCCTTTAATTTTACATATATTTTGAACCCACAGATATAATTACTTTTGTAGTCAGTTACTCATTGGTAAATTTGTATTTACCCTTTTTATTGCTTTTCAATTTTTTCTGCTTGAAGAATCCGCTGCCACTGAATCCTGCTTTCATCTTGAAGGATAGTTTCATGGCACATAGAATTCCAGGTTGCCAGTTACTTTCTGCATGTTCTGTTGTCTTCTGATTTCCCTATTTTGAGAAGTCAGTTGTTAGTCTCATTGCTGCTCTTTTTAAAGTACGGTAATCTCCCTTATCCATAGTTTTGGAAGCAAAACTATGGTTGTAGTTAATTGTGGTCAACCAGTCTGAAAATACATAACAATATTTTGAGCGGGAGACCACAGTAACTTCACTTTTATTACAGCATACATACTGTTATAACTGTTCTATTTTTAGTAGTTGTTAATCTCTTACTGTGGCTAGCTTATAAATTAGTCATTGGTATGTATCTAAAGGGAAAACACAAGCTATATAAGGGCTTTGTATGATCCATGATTTCAGCTATTTGTGGAGGGCACTGTAATGTTCTTTTTCCCTTTTTAAAGAGTTTTTGGTTTACAGTAGTTTCATTGTGGTTTGTGCACCCTGCTAAAGAGGGGGGCTTCGTTGTTACTTTCATACCCCTAGTTATGACTAATTGGCATGGCTGAACACATGATCTAGTCTAAAACCCTGAGCTATCAGTGGCGGACTTTGGAGGAAAAAAGGTCAGCAGTGGTCAGTGGGAGGCAGAGGAATCTGCCAAGGGGAGAGACCACATGATTGGTGATTTCCTGTTTTTGAAAAGGCCTATATTTGGTTTCTGTGAGTGTTCTCTGTATATATTTTTTTAAATTCCATTTTATCCTGGACTTGTGTAAATTTCTTACCAGAAAATATAACACAAAATGGGCATTCAGTACCTGGCAGCTACTGTTGCTATTCAGATCCTAAAGTGGAGTGAGGAGCTGATCCTCAGGATGTGCTGGACTTACCAGTGGGTGGACCACATATTTTAGGGCGCTCTACAAATGTCTTGTGTATTGAGTAGTGGTCACCATATCATTGTGAGTGGAGACTCTGGTTAAAGAGGCAATGAGATGCATTTTTTTTTTAATTAGGAAAAAATAATCTAGGACACTTAGAGAAACATGTGACTAGTTAAGTAGATATTACTTCATAA
Source organism: Talpa occidentalis (assembly GCF_014898055.3). Lineage (NCBI taxonomy): Eukaryota > Metazoa > Chordata > Mammalia > Eulipotyphla > Talpidae > Talpa > Talpa occidentalis. The sequence continues at coordinate 109,353,915 of NW_023605305.1, read as the reverse complement.
GTAATCAAAACTTATGCTTTGAGCATTACAATATTGATTCTTATAAATATTTTTAAATTGCTAATGCGTAAAGGATGAAGACTTTTTACCCCCTGCCTTGGATCTTTTGTATAGGTTCTCCAAGGACATAAAACTTTCTTGAATGATGCTTATAATTGGGAATTTTTGATCTGGGAAACAGCTTTGCTACTTTTCTTACTGCGCTTGGCCTCATTGGGGTCTGAAACCAATAAGAAATACAGCAACGTTTCAATATTACTTACGGAACAGGTAGGTATTGATTGGTCCTCGTCATTTTGCTGTCTGTAATTGTTTCACAAATGTGGATCTCCTTCCCATAAGCTCTCAGGATCGTAAGCATTAATAGACTGAAAATAGAATCGAGGTATTTTTGCTGGTGGTAATGGAGCATGCTTTTAATTTTATATTTTACATTCAAGTATTAGCTCTTTAGAGCCCGTGTCATTTAACTATGTGTAGTTAAGCATCTTGAATTTCTTCTGTATCAGCTGTAAAACACATTGTGTCCAGAAAATACTTACTCTAGGTGACTAGACACTAAGATTGGGAAATGTTTGAGTCATTTAAAATTGTACTTTTTACCTTAGAATTATAATGGAGAATGCTTCTTAAGGATGAAAATACGGAATTAATAAGTTGGACGCAGCCGTCTTCTTCCATTCCATGAATGTTTAATGAGGGAGTTAGGTTATTTTACTCATCCTGGTATCCCCCAAAGTAGTTTTTGAACTCAAGGAATTTACATATTACCACCCTGTAATTGTTTCATCATTTTTAATCTTTGCCACATGTCACTAATTAGGGATGCTAGGGCATGTGGCATGTGTGGCTGTAGAAAGAGTTGCTGGAATTTAAAAAAATCCCAGACTTAATGTGGTAATCTTTTTTAATTAAATTTACCTTAATTTGTATTCCTTCCCTTAGATTAACTTATATCTTAAAATGGAAAAAAAGCCAAATAAAAAAGAACAACTTGCTCTAGTAAACAATGTATTGAAGTTGTCCACCAAGTTATTGAAAGTAAGTAATATTCTGTGATACACTTTTTATACCATTAAAGTCAGTGCTTTACTTGTTGGGCTGTCTAGATTCAAACACCAACTTGATGGTTTGCAGTTAAGACGAAAACTTTTTCTCATAGTTATTGTTACTCAGATTCTGTTGATTGCTAATGTCTGTCACATTTTAAAATTTTTTATAAACACAAATAACAATATATTGCTCTAAACCCACCTTAAAGATTCTAGCTATCGACCATTAAGGAAAAGCAATCATCCTTTCACAGGACTTAAACAGTCCAGAAATTATTAATAGTCATTGGGAAATTATGTTTCATCTCAATTCTTTCGTGTTTCTGTAGGAGCTGGACACACCATTTAGACTTTATGGACTGACAATGAACCCCCTGATCTACAACATCACACGAGTTGTCATCCTTTCCGCGGTCTCGGGTGTTATAAGTGATCTTCTAGGATTTAATATAAGAGTAAGTGTGACCCCCACTCTGTAGCATCTGCCTTAGTGTTAAAATTGCTAAAGCTGATGATCTTTGCATTTCATACTTTGTGTGTGGCTGGCATGGAAAGAAATCTCAAGGTAAAAAAGTAGACCTTTTCATTGGTAGTCCACAGGCTACGCAGCTCAGGTTTTCTCATTTCACATAGTACAAGAGACTGTGCTCTTGCATGGAACAAAAAAAAAAAAACACTGGAACAAAAACTCCTCTGAGTTTAGTAGCCTGGTGGGGGTAGGGTCTTCCTCTGGTCTGGGGAGACACGCAGAGCAGCCCCGACAGGAACCAAAACCACACCAATTGTGGTGTCGTTTTTGACCCAGGTTTTTAATGTTTCTTTTCTCTATTTTGTTCTGTGGCTTCTGTTGCCACAGTGGATACTTTTTCTTGGTAAAGGAGGCTTGGTTCCGCATCATGTAAGTCTACCCAAAACCCCCCGCCTACTGTCTTAAAACTTACTTACCTTTGTGGTTTTGATGTTTTAGCTGTGGAAAATTAAATCATAAGCTGTGCCTGGCCCCTCGCTGACATCAGTACGTCCCTTAAGGAAAGAGACGACTGCGGAAACCCACCTGCTCGTCCACACAGCGCTGCCCGCGGGGCTCTGCTACGGCTAATGAATGGTGTTTTCGGAGGAACAAATCTTCCAGCCAGGGATGCATGCTAAAAACATGTATTTTTTTATGGCTTTCAAACAATATGAATAGTGTGGAGATTACAGACTGTGTTATGGTAACACAGGGCAACTTTTTAAGTTAGGGCATTTCAGCACTGTGACAGTTACATTTACTCGAAGTAGTCTTTTGGGTAACTATGGTAGGTGCCCAAAGCATGATGCAAATAGCCTTTATTAGAAATGTGCAAATACAGTACTTTTCTATTACAGTCTATGGAACTGGAGATTTCATTTCTCTCACAAAGAGGGAGCAAATTTAAACTATTTTAAGTTGAACTTAAATAAAAGGACTCCTGGAAAATTTCAGTCTCTAGTTTTTTTTTTTTTGGTGGTGGTGAAGGATACATTGACCCTTTAGGCCGTGCCTTCTGTTAACTAAAAGTTTCTTCATAGTTTAATTCTAATAACTGTATAGTTGTTGGTAAAAGAATATGCATGGGAAATCGAAGTGTAAGCATACTCACACATGTGTAAGCAACATGGCTACTTCTGTGTAAGCCACCAGAGCTGTGTGTCCTGTAAGGACTGAGCGAAGCATTAAGCTGCACAACAGATAAAACAATTCATGTATCCAGCCCTTACTAGAACTTTGGGGTCCTCAGCATCTGTACTCAGCCACGCTGTGCCTTTGATCACTTAGAGCTGCCAGCATCCCTTTACACACACATGTCTATACAAATGCTAATGAGCACTCGAGCAGTCTACTTGAAATTCTTAGTTACTTGCTTTTGAAGAATCTCTTGAGGAATTTGAAAGCTTGAACACTTAACTGATTTTGTAAATTTTTAAATGCAAATTAGTTATTCCATGTAAAGCATGTACTCATGTAAAGTCAGCGTATCCATTATACATATCCTCATATGCAAGAAGATGTTTGAGGTTTAAAAATGAAGAGATCAGACCTTTCTGACTCGCCAGATCGTTGCTCTGCCACTTACTAGCTTCTAAATCTTGGGCAAATGAACTTTTATCTCTTAAATGGTGATAACTACTTGATAAGGTTAAGGCTAAGTGAGATTAACAACTCAGTAAAGTGCCCACACAATAGAGTTAGAAATTAGTGGAGTTGCAAAATACATTTGTCATTAGTATTTAAAATCCTTTAAAAAAATCTCACTGATAGATTCCTCAATGTGAAGACAGAAATATAAGCAAGGTCGCTGAAGTAGATCACGGAAAATATGCAGCCAGTCTAAAAGCAGCAAGACTTACAGTTTGAAAGGGACAGGCCATGATAATGACTTACCTTTAAAAGAAACTTTGCAAAAGCACTCCAGTGTCTCCTTCGATGGCTCAGAGAAATCATGTTCGCTTTTCCTGTAAGAATAGCAACACTCTGAAGTCCAAGATTAAATTCAGTGCCTATTTCGGATGGAAGCAAACTGATGCTTATATCCCTTTTTTTTTTTTTGGTGGGACCCTCGCCGGCAGCCGGGGATCGAACCGGTGCTGCAGAGGCTGCGGGCAGCCTCGCAGCCCAGCGCTCAACCGCTGCGCCACCAGGGGAGGCCCTGCTTTTATCTTTTTCTCCAAGTTTTTAATTACAATTTTTACACAATGAATTCTCCATAAGTGCAGTAATGCAGGGTCATTTTCTCTTGTGGGTTGTTGTAATGGTGAGAATGTATAATTGTTTAAATTACATTTAAGGTGGGTGAAATTTTGTTAGTTGCTCATGTCAGAAACTTGAGAATCATTCTCAACTCGCTCCTCTCCCTCATACCTCACATCTAATCACCAAGCCTTAGACTAATTCTACTTGTCTGGTCACCCACTCTTTGCCCTCCTCACTTCCACCACCCCAGTCTAGTCAACATCCTTTGTTTTCTGATTATCTATTTCTCTGCTATTGTGTATGCATGACCCCCCCCCCCAGCCCAATCTATTCTCAAAAAGCTGATGTGTCTCTTCTGATATACAAGCCTCTTCTTTTAGAATCATTAATGGTTTGCTATTTTTTTTTTAAGATTTATTTATTTATTTATACATACAAGCACTGGGTACAGTCAGAAGCGCGGGAGGGTGAGCGAATTCACCAGAGCCAGAGCGGGGGGCAGAGCAGGCAGAAGGACTGAAGCACACTGCTGAGGGGAGCAGCGGGCGGCAGGAGAGGTCTGCGCGCCATGTGGGACCCTCGTCCAGTGGCTGGGGAGCAGCCGGGGATCGAACCGGCGCTGCAGAGGCTGCGGGCAGCTTCGCAACCCAGCGCTCAACCGCTGCGCCACCGGGGAGGCCCGGTTTGCTATTTTTTTTGAAGATGACATCCAGGATGCTTTTAGCAAGGTTACAGACCCACTCTTCAATCTTTATCTTCAAAAGATATTTTTGCAGCATATAAAAATACTGGTTTTACTCGTTGCTGTTCTGCCCCTCTGGCCTGCATTGCTTCTGACATTAACCTTTGTTCCTCTGTTAGGCATGTAATGTCTTATTTTTTTATTTAACTTACTGTATTTAAGGTTAACTTTATGGCAGAATTTGTGGTTTTAACTGTAATGAACACTAGTGTTCTTAATTTTTTTTGTGTCTGTGCTTTGTGGTTATTTCTAGAATGAATTTTCTGTACCTCAATCTCATCGACCTCCTTTTGGGACCCCAATTACATATATGTTAGGCTGCTTGAAACTTTCTGCAGCTTTACTGATGTTCTGTACATTTTCTTGCTCTTTGTCTTTCATTTTGGATCGTTTCTATTTCTGTGCCTTCAAATTCACTCACCTGTCATTCTAAACTAATTTGCTGTTAACCCTCTGCAGTGTATTTTCACTTATGGAAGTCTCATTACCAAAAAAAAAAAAAAGTTTCTTATTAACATGCAATTTCTTTTTGTTTCCTTAATATTAGAAATAGCAGATAAGGACAAAAGACATTTAATAGTTATCTTTGTCTTTTTTAAAAACTGATTTTTATCACTTTGGGTCAGATTTTTCTACTTCCTTGCATACCTGGTAATTTTTTATTGGATGTGAATTTTACATTATTCGGTTTTTGTATGTTTGTACTCTGAAGTGTTTTTGAGCTTTGTTTTGGAATGCAGTTACTTGGGAATTATTTGATCACTTCCAAGATTTGCTTTTAAGCTTATCAGGTGGGTCACTGCAGCCTTCCTAAGGGACTTTCTCCCCCACTGCTGAAGCACTGTCCTCCCGAGTCCTCTTACCTGATCCCTGTTCATTATGAGGTTTTTCTAGATGGGCTACGGAAACACGAACTTTTTTCAGTTCAGTTCAAGAATTTTTCTGCCTTTTTTGGGTATTTTGACCAATTCCTGGGTATTTGTGCTGCTAGTGCTCACCTGAAGATCCGGAAGGTATTCTCTGCACAGCTCTGCAGCTCGCTCTCTGCAGCTGTCTTCTCTCTTGTACGCTGCCCTGAAAATCCTCCTTGTCCTGGCCTCCCCAGGTTCTTCACTCCATCTCCTTCATTCAGCCGGGCTGCTGGGCTCAGTTCGTGTTCCCCCTTGCTGCACTGTAGTGTGGAAACCGCCTTTAGGCAGTAGCCGGGGGCCACACGGGACTCACCCCCTTCCATCCACTATCCCCCACGTATGCTTGTCCAACATCCAAAACCCATTTTTAAAAAATTTAAGGTGGTTTTAAATGTTCTCCCTTAGTAAGTGAAACAGTTTACCTGGTTGCCCAACCAGAAACAGAGCCTTATTGTTGGTTCCTCTTTCCATTCATAACTGACTAACACCGAGCCTGTCAATTCTGCATTTTCAGTGCTACCAAGTTAACCTCTCATTTTCACTTGGATTCCTACGCGGACCCACTGTTTCCTCTTCATTCTTGCCTCCTGCAGTCAGTTCTCCACAGCCGCATGAATGAGCTTGACACCTTGGAACTAACATAATTGCTGTTTTCCTGGCCTTCTCTGTGATGCCTCCAAGATCTCTCTCATCAGGCCCGGCTTCCTTTCCAGCTTCACTTCCTCAGTACCTCACCACCACACTGGCCTCCCTCTGTTCCTCCATTACCTGGAATGTCTCCATAGCTTCTCCCCCGGATGACGTGGCCATGTCAGTTTCTTGGAGGGCAGTTCTCTGGTAACTCTCAGGTCGAAAATACAGGAACTCAGACTATCCTTCCCCATCGTATCCCTGTTACGTTACCTGGCCCTGGTTCATATCCTTCACGGGACTTAACACAACCTGATTATCTCTTCAGTTTTTGCCTACTTGTCTTTCCCATTAAAATACAGGTGCCTTAAGGCAAGGACACGTCGTCGTGGTTCACTCCTAATCCCCAGAATCAAAATAGCACCTCACCCCTTAACAGGTACTCAATATAAACGTGGCGAATGAATAAATGGACTTCAAATAATTTACCACAGATGCAGTTTCCCTGCTAGGATGGAAGAGTTGTAACTTCATGCTGCGTCTGCCCTTGGTACTTTATTCCTGTAATTTCTAGCAATTTGGACTTCTGATCTCAAAAGGAGTGAGTTACACCTTAGTAATATTTACCTGTGATGGAGAAATTAAACCAGGAGTTAAAAACCAGGTCAGGTCATTCAGTCATTGAATTCAAATAGCAAAAATTATAGACATAAGAAAAATACCTGTTAGCTTGATTTATAATTGGTTGTGGTACCGGAAAAAAATTTAAGAGCCAACATTGCTGTGGAATTAGAATTTCCAAACTTTCTGGATAAATACACTATGGCCCATGAAAATATAAACCCTTTAATCACATACTTACCTAGCTGGGATATGGGTTTCTTGGCTTTCAGAAACATGTAGAAAAATTCTACATTAACCATCTAAATACCAGGATGTCTCATGAAATATGTGCTTATGATTCTGTTTGCACTTTTGGTTCATTGTAAAGTGGACTTGTCTGCTGTAAAAATTAATTTCAAGCTAATGAAATTCATTTTTGAAATAGCCTCATTCCCAAATACAGTGTGAGATCTGAGATTATCAAAAAGCAAATTCATTAATCTCATCACTATACTTATGGAGGGTTCTGTCATTTTAAGTAACCCTTTGCTTTTTGCAGTCATTGGTGTTCATCTTGAATAATGGAATAATTTGGAAGCTCACAAATGTGCAGTATCTATACTGTCCTGCAGCAGCTCCTGAGCCCTTAAGCGGTCACAAGGTGCCACTCAAGGTAACAAATGACCGCTGTTTATAAAAGACAAAATAACCTCTTGATCTGTATATTTGCTAATAATTCTGCTTGACCTTAATGCAAACATTAGGAAATAAACAAATGTAGGATTATTTGCAAAAATCTAGTTTAGGATAAATTAAAGCAACTATATTTTCCTATTTCATTGCAATATGTGCGTGAGACTCATCAGAGTTCTGTAATAGGACTATTTAAGGCTCTGCTTGCATATCAACACTGAAAATTGATCCAAGTCGGTGGATATCTTAATTCAGCTAACTAAAGCAAACATTACACCTTTCATGTAATAGCTGCGGCATGCTCTAAACAAGTAACACTGAACATCTTTAATAGTTCTAGGCACTGGCACGTGCAACGCTGATATAGTGATGCCCAGATGTCATCCTCATACTAGGTCGTCACATTTTGTGACTGAAGCCCATGTTTACTAGTTTCCTTAGTTCAAGGGGCCACGCAGGACTAGACTGCAGTTTGAACAAATCTTTGTGGAGTCATTAGTCAAACTGTCACAGTTTAATTTGAATACTTCAGGCTTTCTCAAAACCCCGTGGATAAAATTAATTTGTTTACCTATTTAAAAGCATCTGGCTTTTTATTTCTACGGGAGATTATCTTACTATTGAAAAAGGAGATAACCAAGATAGTCTCATGTGGAAGTAAAAAGCTTAAATGCTTTTCTGTATCCGAGACTTCTGAAATCAGATTTGGCTCTTTTCAAAAGCTCCTTGGTCTAAAAATCTTGATGTAGGTAGAAGATATCAGCATCTCTACTCACTGTAGCGAGACAACGCAATCCAAGAACTCCCGTGGCTCTGACCAGTTGAAGGCACATCCAGCAAAATAACGGAACCGTCCTGCTGCCTTTGCAGTGAGAGCGTCTCCTGGGGGCTTGACAACTCTGGGTCAGGCTTATTTTCAGTGTGAGTTTAAGAATGGCAGGTAGGGATTTAAATTTCCCCTCAAGAATACGAAATTAACCATAGTTTTGAAATAAGTTTTAGGCATCACCCACACCAAGCATTAAATCAAGCCACAACACTTCATTCTAACGGATAGTATAGCCTACAATAAACAGTAACCAAAATACTTAGGCCACAATGTGAAATATCAGAATCTGATGAAATACAATTCCATGAACCGGTAGTCACTGGTCCTATACTACTGTGTCCACCGAAGGTGTCTAGTAATGGATTTTCTGATAAGAGCAATCCTTTTCTCTCCCTAACAAATTAAGAATGGTTTTTATGGGGTAGCAAATTATTTATGGAAAGCTATTTTCTTTACAATGAAAGACATAAAATAGATATGAACCTATTTAACTCAACTCCGTGTTAAACTTTACATACAGAGGAAGGGAGCGCTGCCCACAGCAAGTCACCGTTATCAGGGTCTTCCTGATCGGAGGACTCTGAACCACGACAGGAATTAACTCCACGACCAGAGAGCGATAAGAAATCGACAAAGAAATACAGACCGGAAACTGTTGGTTTTTTTTTTTTTAATATCTATATAAAAAATAACGAGCGATTTACAGATCTCTTTCTCTAATCAGAACCTCAAGTGTATATATAAAGGTACTGTACAATATATAAACATTTACAACCGGTACATCCATGTTTTGCGTAGCATTCCAAGGCCACATTGCTAAGTCTGTATATAATCAGTAAAGTGACAGGTTACTTAGGAAGGAAAAAGCCACATCAGACTGACAACATATGACATCCAAGTTATGTCACAGTTAACAAAATAGGATTTTTATCACTAATTGTGGACTATAGGGAAAATAAATCATTTCTGTGGTACTAAATTCTTAGTGTTTATCAAGCCTCCTAGTTTTGCTCTATTCAAGTGGTTACAATAGGTGGGTGTATATATAGTTCTGAATGAAAAGGGGGTTTCAAAACTCTCACTCTGGGAAGCATGTCTTATCTACAGGGGCTGATTCAGTTGTTACATTAGAGAGTTTCACAGTCAACTCTGAGAGGGAAGGACCTGGACACAATGTGTTTCACAATAACGAGATGAATCCAGGGTGACAGAACAGGTGTTTTCAAACACTCCATCAAATGGTTTTATTCTGAGAATGTCCCTTTTTTTTGTTTGTTTGTTTTTAATAGATGCCACTGAATACTGTTTCAGGGGACTGACAAACCTGAACCTGTGGAGTTTAAACTCCTTAGAACTGTCTGCACCTTCCTACAAAAGCCTTTAATTAGACTTTAAAAGAGAACTCTGGAAATTTGTACAAGCTAAGCAGATGTTTAGCTTTGCTTTCTTAATTCCAAACAAGTTAATGTGGCTAGAAATTAAAATAAGATTCTAGCGAGTACTGTCCACCACCACGTTTGTCCTTCCTGTGTCCCCCGGGGAGCTGGTCTTACCCAGGCTCTGCTTCTACACCCCACTCTTGTTGTGCAGCTGCTACCGGACAAGCGGGGGCTTTTTCTGGCAATGGACTGTGAAACTGGTTTCATGATTAAGTCCCTTGCAAATCTATATAACAGCTTGACTCTTCAAATATGTATTATATCAACAACTAATGACTTAGTAGGTACGATTAAGCTATCCAGATATAGAATTTTAGTAGTTTTTCTTCAAACAGCAATAAGCAGTATTTCCACATGCTTCTTTGTGGTTTCATAATGAAATAACTAAAATAAGAGGGTGATCTGAGATGCTAAAGCTACATCCGGGTTGGATAACACAGTAGGAAGTGAACTCTTAATTATTTAAAGTATTTGCTCATTTTGGACATTTAACTAAGTGAGACCTCCAACAGTTATTTGAAACGCCTCATCCGGCCAAATTAGAATACAAAACCATAGAGTGTCACTATCTGACTGCATTTTTTATAGTGATGTTTTGGAGTTTGCGTTTTCAACGGGACATCCTCAGTAGCTGTTAGAAGAGGCAACCGCCGTCTTTCGTGATGAGTGAACAATCTCTTCTGCAAGGACTCGAATATCTCTTTCTGTGAACATGCAACATGCTATTGAGAATATCAGCTTCCAAGCCAAACCTAATTTTTTCATTACTGTGAAAATATCTGAGTGACAAAGATAGACATGATACAGGAGATAACTTGGCACGAATACAAAGTGAGGTGGGACCACATTGCTACTGATCAACGGGTGTCGTTTGTCCCAACGCCCGGAGACGCCGGGCAGCCTGAGCAGGCCCCTGCGTCTTCCTGGGCCTGAGGGAGGGGGGCGGCCTCCTGGTACTCTTGAAGGTCCTTCATGCAGCCTCGGCAACTTGATGCTCGGAGTACAATGTACACATGTGTGTTTTAGAATTTCTGGGGGGAAAAAAAAAATGATTTCATTGAAAAACGCTGCTTTTTACTACGAAATGATTTCAACTGGCTTTTCCGCTCACGGTCACTGCCGTTTGCCGGCCGCACCAGCAGCGCCCGCAGCTTTATTTGCACTCGGCACCTTCCAGGGCCCCGGAGTGATGGGCGCTTTCTTCACCGGGGGGCCGCCGTCCGCGCTCCCGCCGCCACCCTCCTTGGGTCTGTGGGCCCCCCCTGCTTCCTTCCCCTCGGGATCGTCTACTTTGCTGACAACCATCCTCTCTGCAGGTTCCTGCTTCAGCTTCCTCTCAGGTATTCTGACGTGCTCTCCTGCTTGAGCCTTACTAGCAGCTGCTTCTCCTGAGTTTGCTTTCTTGCCTCTCGCGTTCCCAGCGGCTCCTCTACTCCCAGCGCCGGGGGCGCTCTGGCCTGGAAGCCACTGCTCCTCGGCTCTTCTGCTTTTCTTCTCTGGAGACCGTGTTCTGTTCTTTCCAGGCTGACTCTGCTTCGCCTCTTTCCTGGGGACACCGGCGTCCTCTTTCCCCTCTGAGATCTGCTCAGCATCGTCCCCCGCGCGGGCCCCTGGCCTGCCCCTCTCAGGCTCTAAGGATTTGGCTTCGGCCTTTGCTTGGTCTTTGCTTCCTTCAGTTTTCTGCTGCTTCTTCGGGCTCGAAGACCGTCCTGGGCCTTTTCTGTAAGGATCTTGCCCAGCAGCCGGCTTGGGGCCGGTGCCACCATTTTTATTCTCCCCTTTCCTGGGACTGAGAGATCGATCTCTGGGTCTTCTTTTCGGGTCAGTTTTTAGAGTCTTTTCTGAATGTTCTTCTGAATATTGACCAGCCGGCTTGTGGGCACCGGCAGAACCGTCTCTTGGTACAACGCTGTTCTCTGCTTTAAAGGGATTTTTCCTGTTACTCTGCCCATGGCTACTGGGAGGCTCTTTTTTATTCACATTTTTCTGGGAAAGAGACTGATGCTTTATATCAGACGGGTTTTCATTTAAAGTGCTTTTCTTTCCAGGCACAATGTCCTTTACTTCTGCCTTTTCACATATCTGAACTCTCATCACAGAGTCTTCAGTTCCCGGCACATGAGACTCTTCAAATATGGAAGCAGAATGTGGCGATGGGGGGAGTGGTGGCTGCTCATCATAAATCACATTTGGAGATGAAGGATTGTAATCCCAATCACCTAAGAGAGAGTGGTGCGAGGGAATATTATTAAATATTAGAATTATAAATGGGAAAAGTTTTCAACTTTGACAGCCATTTATCTGAATGGTACTTGCTGCTTAAAACAGCCCAACTGAGTATTTTATGAAGTTCACAAATACTTAGATCGCTCTCTTTAAAGGCCGGAGAGATTACAGACAGCTGTACTAGTACATGAAGCGTAGACTGTTTATATACATAAAAGAGCAGTATTCATTTTTCCAATTACTTATGTACAACTACTGAGTACTGAGAATATAGGACGTGTAAATGCTTTATCAGCAGTAAAGCCCAAATAAAAAATAACAAAACTGGACCAACTTATCTGGTCTGAGAGGCTTACTAATTTAGCCGTTGTCAATGGATACAGCGTAAGGATATGCCAAGTCACTCCTACAGGAGACCAGACTACAGAAGCCAGAAAGAGGTTCATGGGCATCTGAAAGTCATTTTCTTGCATTAAGCTGTCAAATATAACATCAAAAGGAAACTGAAAGTGCAGAAGACAGGAGTAGACGTATTTAATAGCAACCTTTTTAATTAAAAAGAAAAAAAAGAAGGAAGTGGTTTACAAGACATGCACATTTACCAAGTCTTTTTAAGGAAAGACCAAGAAAAGCCCTGAAAGCCTTAATGTTGCTCAGGTTTCACGTAGGAGCACAGACCGGAAGGAGCCAGACCTGAAGAAGGAAGAGAAAAAGCCTAGGACTATGTAAAAAAAAAATCAGCGCAGTTAGCAAAGACGTCACACATGATTTTCAAGCAGATGGTGGAAGATAACAGAGAATCACAGGCTGGAAGGGGGCTGGAGGGGGCCTCACGCTCGTCCCTCCAGGCCTACGGGGGAGGAAACGGGCGCTATGAAGGGGTGCAGGACTTGCTGTCTAGACCAGTGCGCTGACTGAAAAAGGGTGATGTTCAAATGCCCTGACACTTCCCAAACACGCAGTGAGATCAAGGGCGTTGAACGCCAGCACCGGAGGACAGACAAGCTCCCGGGCCCAACTCCTCCCGTCCAGGTCGGGCCATAGCACTTTGTTTTTAACAAGTGACAGGACAAGTCTCCAGTTCTTACCCTATTCATAAAGAGAAACTTACTACAAGGAAATAAACAACATCTGAAGAGGTTGCCAGTGTTCTCCGTGACATTTAATTCTTTGCCTCTCTTGTCCTTATTTTTGTACAGGCACATTTCTCTGCAAAAGCAGCTATATGTTTCTGTTGAAATTGGCTTCGTATGGATCTCATTCCAACAGAAGTCCTGCCTGGAGCCACTTATTCTGTAATGATTATGTTCTGTCACTAGCGTGAACATGGTCCTGATGTTTACCTTTGCGTTAGCTAGAAACACATCTACCTCTCCAAGCAGCTATTCCCCTTCCTCCTGCCTAACACACGTCCCACTTTTTAGCTACAAGTGAGCTACTTACCATGGTCAGGGATCAAGCCAGTTCCTGGCCTTAGAAGAAGAAGAACTTTATTTCCGCCAGCCTGAATGAGCTCGATGGCCCGGGTGTGCGTGATGCCTTGGGTAGGTTCCCCGTTGATTTCCACAATCTGGTCACCGACCTAGACAGGGACATCACAGGCACAACGTGAAACTCAGCTTCTCCTGAGCCATGCAACCTTGCTAAGTGACTTGCATTCATCTGTAAAGTATTTCCCTTGTGCACCCCTCTCTCATGTTAGGGTCGGTGCGGAGTGGGCAGACAGGAGCAACTGGAAGAGAAATTGTCCAGTTTTATTTACTGTATGAAAACCCAGCATGGGAAGGCTTTATGTGACTCGTAAACAGGATCTGGACATCCTGAAATCAAGACTCAGACGCCAAGTTCTCCATCAATGATCAAGTGGCAGAAAAGGTGAAGTCTCTTGAACCCAAATGATACCATGGATCAACCTGTGAAGGGAGCTCTCTATTTTGACGTGAATCTTGGATTTATTTTCTAAAACCTGGGCAGAAGGGCCCTCACCTTTAAAGCCTCTCCTGACCCCCAAAGAGAGCTTCCTACTCCTTCCCTTGTGTTTCCACTATACCCCGTACAGAATGAGGCATTTGAAAATGAAATAGATTAAAACTCTGAGGAAAATTCAGCCTGGAGAGTAACTAATTGTTATTTACAATTAACAATGGGCTCATGCTTCACGATTTTGCTGTGAAATGATTTTCCTAGAAAACAAACATACAACTAGGGATTAGAATAAGATGTCCCAGTAACCACTGCTATTTACTAGAAATGCTATCAGGAGTCACTTTCTATGAAAAAGGAAAAAAAAATAGGGATAGGTCAAGTCTAACTTTTGCAAAGGAATGAATAAGTATTTTAAATCTACTTCAGGGTGACCAGCAGCTAAACGGCATTGACTTCGAATCAGCAAAACCTCAACAATGGAAAATTACTGAAATTCAAAAAAACAATTTAAATATTTATAAGCATACATGGAAACAATCTAGAACTAACACAACAGCAGAGGAAGCAATAGATATTTAACAAAGGTTGGTGGGGCAGCTCTGTGCCAGACGCCGCCCACACCCAGGGGAGCTGGCTTTGGAGTCACATGTGGGGCTCTCTTGGCTCCCCTCTTCCTGGCAGAGTGGCCTCATTTTCTTCCCTGTTCAGTGAGGATAACTTTAGTACCGACCTCCTGGGTTTGTTGGGGGATTTAACGATATAAAACATGATTAACACACCAAGCACAAATACATGTTAATTTCAAGTTATCTATTTTCTGACTTTTTTAAAAAAAAAAAAAAAGATTTGAAGTACATCAGTATGAAGATTTAACTGCACACCACACCCCATTCTACACAATGTAATATATTCCAAAACTATGAAATAGAAAATAGAATGTGCCTTGTTGCTACCAAAGAAAAAGAAGTTTGAGGGTCTCACTATGGAAGAAATGGAGAATTTTACAGAAAAAGTATAGGTAAGTTTAACAGAGTTGGGGGAAAATGTCAAAAACACAACCAACATCATGAGACAATAACATAAGAGGGTGGAGAAAAATATTAAACATAATAAATAAACCAACACATGTAAGTGAAACAAAAGTCAATCTCCAGACTTCCAGTAAGTGAAAAATCAATTTTCACAAAGAAATAGGGAGAGCTGATAAATAGCAGCAGACACGTAACCCCGCTGATTATTAGAGATGTGAAAGTAGACAGCACTCGGAGCATGCTCTGGGTGTCACATCTTAAAACGTGACTGAGGTCCTAATTAATTTCCATCCCATTCTTGGGTTTAAAGTTACCGCCCGTCCTTAGTGACATAAACCAAAAGAGGACACCATCTGATTTCACTCCCCTGTGGTATGTACAGAAAACAAACAGATGAACTAAATAAAGCAAAAAACCTTTGGGCTGTAAGACCAATTTACTCGTCACCAGAATGAAGGGGGAAAGCAGAGGGGGTAAGTTAGGGGACAGGGACAAAGTTATGGTGAAGGGCAGATGTGCACTGCGTGCAGGACATACACATACTGGGTCGCAATGATGGACTCCTGGAATTCATGCTATAATGAAATGTTACTTCAATGAAAAATGAAAGTATTGTCCAAACCTGCATATTTCTTCTTTTAGGGCAGCAAATAAACTGCAATACAACTTGTAACTGAAAGACTTGCCACCAGGTGTCACTTTTGATCAACACTAAGTTGGGGTTGAGGGGGAAAGAGCCAAGGCTTTGGGGTCACGGCAGGTAGGCCCTTAGGCGGGAGAAGAGTTCTCTGTTGGGTGACACAAAGCTAAAGACAAAAAACAGCAACTTGGGAGGGAAATGCAAACATTCTTTAAAATTCTTGTTATTTTAAACATTTTAAATGCGATAAGAATAAAATAGGGAATATATCTTCTGATAAAACAGCCACAAGTTCAGGTTTGCATTATTAAAAAAATTATGGGGGAAAGAGGAAAGGAGAGAAATAAAATGGAGGGAAAGAGAGAACAGGAGAACCAAAAGGAGACAGAGTTTTAGTCCTTAAAAAAAAAAAAAATCTTTTTAGGTAGTCTTGCAGGTTTTTTTTTTTATCTTTTTAAAGATTTATTTATTTATGCATACAAGAACTGGGGTACAGGCCAGATGTGTGGGGGGGCGGTGGTGAGAGGATTCACCAGAGACAGAGTGGGGAGCAGAACAGGCAGATTGACTGAAGTACACTGCGGAGGGGAGCAGCGGGCGAGTCAGGAGAGGTCTGCTGCACCATGTGGGTAGCTCCCTGGCCGGCCGGGGATGGAACTCCTGCTGCAGAGGCTGCGCACAGCTTCATAGATTGTGTCTTAACCCCTTGCGCCACCAGGAAGGCCCTTAGTCTTGCAGTTTTTAAAACAACCTCCACTAAAAATGTATTTAAATCACAAAATAATATTTCTAACACAGTTTATATCACCTTGAAACTTGTTAAGAACCTATATGCCTCCTAAGAGAATCAAATTCAGATGGATGCAAGCAGAGGCCAGATGTGACCAGCAGACTGGAGTGCGGGTGGGTGATACACCAGCTGTCACAGGTGGAGTGAGCTCAGCAAGTGTCTAAATCTTCCTGAGCCTCAGTTTTATACTATAAGTGGGGATAATGCCACCTACCTCAGAGTTTTTCTCAGACCAAAAGTAACGCAAGTGAAAATACAAGATGCCTGGAAGACAGCAGACTCTTACTATTTTCAAAATCTGATTCTGTCCTATGCTAAATATTTAAACATTGTTCCCTATGGTGAACCTCTCCATTCAGTGGCTTTCTCCTTCCCGTCATCCAAAACATCTTTTCTCCCCTCTCTAAATCATAACTTGATTTAAGCTTGTGACTCACTGAATTGACAGATCCTCTCAATGACGTTCCATCTATATTATAGGTTAATATTTTCTTCTTTTAGTGGATTACACTATTATATCACTTGTTAATTGCTTCATTACTCCGAGTCCTGTCACCTAGTAATAAGTTCTTGAACCTAATTTTAAGCATTAAAAAACCTCCACTTTCATTATGCAGACATTTTATCCATCCACTCCACTCCTCCAGCAAGCATCTAGGAGCACCTACTGTGAACATTCAAGGCAGGTGCTAAAGGTGCTACAATAATGGATGCAGGACACAAAGGACAGATGTCAGCCTAGCAGAAAAAGCAAGGGCAGACAGGCAAGAGGGGAGGTAGACAGAGAAGCTCAGCTGGCTCCAAGGTGGCAGCGCAGCTGGAGATAAACTCCACAGCTGGGCAGAGGCCTTCACAGTAAGTTTGCGAATATGCACGTGATGTAGAAAATTCAAAACTGCAATCCCAGGGAAGCCCTTTCTGATCAGCAGAATACACCCTGCAGAAACTCACCACGGTCATTTGCTCTTCTGTTACGTTTACTCACTTAACAAGTAAACAAAACAAAAATCAGCTCTTTCTGATGTCTGCTGGTTGTAGAGGAGCAAACAGAGTACTCCCAAACGGCTGGGGGAAGTCTGCCTGTCTAGAATTTAAAATTTCAGCTTACAACCACACCAAACAGTAAATTACTTAACTAGAGATCAGGAACTGTTTTTCATGGAAGACTTCTTTACGAAACGCCCAGAGAAGGAGGGCCCCATAAACAATCTGGCTTCCAAGACGTTCCAAGGGGCGGAATTTCCGAGCGGAGACCGCTCTGACGGAGCCTCGCGGACGTGAACCCCGGCCCCAACAGCAGCGTCCATGCGCGCGCGCGCCGTTCTTTTGGATCCCTGGCTACCTCTGGAGGCAGCCAAGAGTAAAAAAAAAGAACCCTGGGCCTGCTGTTTCTTGGAAGAAGTCAAAGGTTGTTTGGTCCAAAACGTTTAGCAAGATCAAAGCACATTTAGTTCATTGATCCATTTCCCCTCAAACGCCCACCACCGTCTCCGCCTGACGGCAGCCAAGATGGCGGCGGCAGCTGCGCGCGGGGCGCCATGGGAAGGGGTAGGAAGAGGGGCGGAAGCTTTGCCTCTCAGGGCTTAGTGACAGCAAATCTTACTGCACAGACTCGGGAGGTTTCTGTTTTCCCTTTCACCAACTATTTTCCAGAACTTTCCCATCTGGAGCCCGAAGCCCAGGGGTAGACGAAAGCCACTCACGTGGATGCGGCCGTCCTTGATGGCGGGCCCCTCCTCCGCCAGCCGCAGGATGAAGAGCCCCATGTTGTACTCCTTGCCCCCTCGCAGGCTGAAGCCGAAGCCGCGGGGGCCTCGCTCCAGCTCCACCGGGTAACAGCCAAGGCTCTGGAGAGAGAGAGAGAAGTGTAAGGACAACACGCGCTCGCGGGCTGCGGTATTTACAGCTCGGAGAAAAGCCACTGCCCTGGCCCGAGAGAGGATTTGCACCCCCAGGTGCGCCTGTGTCCCCAGGGGGGCTGAGCTTTCTCTGCCGGGCTACCGAGCTTGTGGGAATGCGGCCTGAGGTAACCTGGAGGTCACACATGTTCTCTGTTCGAGAAGCCGCGTGCCACAGAGCAGCCAGACAGCTGGTGTTTGGAAAGCCCGTCCTTTAAGTGGACGTTGCCTCATTTTTATGACAACAACAACAAAACCCAAGCTCAGACCGCGAGCAGCTGAAGCAAGGCCGCTCCAAGCGCTTACCCAGGGCCTTACATGGCTCCGGCTGTGGGGGGACCTTCCTGTCAGTCACCCTCTATATTCGCTCATGGAAGCTAAACAGTGTGCCAAACACCGTAGGTTCTCAAGAATTATTAAATCTGGAAATGAATTTATGTGACGTGACTGGAAACGGAGACCCCAGTGTCCGCGGTCGCTGGCCGGGCCGAAGCCGGGAGCGGGTACCTGGCTGTGCCGGGCGCCCACGACGGAGATGACCGCGGTGTCGGGCTGGGCCAGGTGCCGGTGGTCGGACCACGAGTGTCGGTAGGTGGTGTCTTTTCCCACCTCACCTTCCAGGGCACTTCTAGAAGGGAGGAACCCAGTTACTCTTGGAGATGAGAAAACAACAAGTGGTCTAAGAAGCTAGGCAGATTCATTTCTTTTAAAAGCCAAGCCCCGCCATCCCTTCTGACAACCTGCTTAGAGAGACCACAGCCAGAGCCAGAGAGACTCCAGGCAAAACCCTGGTCTTTGGCTCCAGCACAGCCCAGAGCCTGTCAACATCCCCGCACCCCTCCCGTTTTTGGTTCTGAGGGTGTCCCTGGTGTTTGCATCAAGGGAAACTGCACTCAAGTAACTGAACAATAGGGCCGAGAAGCCGACCTTGTCACAGTGAAAAACGGCTTTCCTGCAGCGCTAGTGCCTCTGAAGATGCTGAATTTCTGGAAATTTAGTTTGTTTCATGGTTAACATTTTCAACCAAAGTGGCAATACATACACATAGAGACAGGTCTGCTCAAGTGGCCCCTTACACAGCCATCCTGATGGACCTTCTCTACTGAAACTATGAGGACAACCAGAGGTGCAGACCTGTCATGTCTCACCAGTCCCCCTGGTCAGGACAAAGATGCTGGGCCCAGGGTTGGAGCTGGGTGAAGGGATGAAGGTACTGAGGAAGTAGAGGGGACACGGCAGGTGTGTGAGGGTGGAATAGGCAAGATTTCTCATTTTGCCGGTTTCTACATACAGTGTGGGGACTAGTAGGGAGATGAGAGAAAAAAACCAAAATCTGAAAAAAGCCCTACCTGTCCCCAGACACGTGGTTGGCCTGTGACTGCCCCAGGGGCCGGTGCTGCAGGGCAGGGCTTTGCCGGGCTGAATTTGTTCCTGATGGTGGTCCATGGTGTTCTGCCCAGATGAGAAAAAAACAAAAACAGAGATAAGACATGAAGGCAAGTAGGTCTACAAAAGTGAGACAAAAACATGGTTGCCGCTTTCCTGGCCTCACATGTGCACTGCTGGCAGCTGCCTAGAACTGCAGCATCAGCTTCTGATTAATATTTATGCTGGAAGAGAATGGGAATCCTATTCTTACCATACACACTGCCTCTTTCCCTTGTGTTTTGGTCATCTACACAACATGAAAATCACAAGTGAACATACGTAATAACTAGAGAGTGGAGGCTACTCTGTGGGTCTTGGAGTGCACACCCACAACTGGTGAGCCATCCTGGATGTCCAGGAACACAGAGGCCGGTGCACAGATGACACAGAGGTTGGCAAACCTGCATCTTTAATACGGCAGCAGTTATTCTACCTGACACCAAATATCAGAGACAAACTTACAAAATCATCCCAAGCACTGACAAATGTTTATGAAGATGGTACTCCTTCTGCTTTCTAAGAACACAAATATAAATTAAAAAGTAATGCTTGCTTCTGTGTTATTCCCGGCAGCTCCAGGTCTCCTATGATCCTTGAAGGCAGATGTGGTAATAACCCCAGTCACTGGGTAATGAGAGTTAAAGAGATAGCGATGGCTAGGAGATGCATGTTTTTAAAGCTGAAACTTTCTTAATGTCTTATTTTGTCCAAATAACAGAGTACGGGACATTTAAAAGATCAATGAAAGGGAGCACAGCTTGGTCACTTTGTCCATAAACTGTGGAGCAAGACCGATGGTCCTTAAGCCTGACCCTGTCATAACTGTGTGATCTTGAGAAAATTACTTAAACTCTCTGTGCTTCTAATCATCTCCTTTATAAGGGAATTAAAACCACCTCATGTGGCTATGGGGGGGTATTAAATGAGCTTATAAATATGATTATTTAGGGCCATTTTTAGGTTACAACATACAGAAATTGAATCTCAGAATATAATGGAGACAGAAAAGACTGGTGTTAAACGAAGGATATGAATGTTTCTGAAGAAATTTCTGGAGCAAGTTGAAATTTCAGGTTTCACTATATGCGTCACTATTTTATGGATTGGACTGAGTTGTTTCTCTTAAAGTTCTTGGGATGAAAAGCATAGGTAAATAATTTACTTTTATTGAAGAACTTCTTCCAGCTGGAAGCTAGGGAGCACTGAACACACAGGCAGGGGCGTAACAAGCGGCAGAAGAAACAGCAAAAGGCCGAGCTGTGGGGGCTGAGGTATCCCAAGTGCCAGATGCTACTGCCCGCCCTGTGAGTCCACCTGGACCTCACTTTGTGGACTAGCTATAGCGATGAAGGACTGGTCACTGCGGAACTTATCCATTGGGGTGTCTTTCCTCTTTAAAGTCAAGTACTCCAGGAGGGGAGAGTGGGTGATGAACCTCTAACATTTAGGATGACCTGGAAATTTGTTGCTCTTTTATATAATTTTTAAATTTTATTTTTGTGATTAACAGACGAGCCAGCTATTTATACTATCCTCCTAAATGGTCTCCTGGCCACCAATCTTGTCTTTATTCCGCTTCCAGTCCTAACACATATTTATTAATATGCACTGCCTTGCTTAAAAACCCAAGGTGACTACTGCTCATTAGATACTACCCATACTTATTACCTGAGCACTGCTGCCTTCCCTCCTTTTCACCTCCTGCTCACCATGTCACCTCCTCTGTGAAATTTTACCTGATTTCTTAAGCATGTCATTTTAATAGCATTTTCCACATTGCGAAAGAACTGGTTGAAGACCTGTCTCTCGTGCTAGACCACGAGCTCGTTGTCTACAGGAATCACACCTCTAATATTCTAATATTCCTACTAGAAATTTCCAGAACTCCCTCCACCTCTGCTTACTTGGTATGCCGTTTTCATGTTCCTCGCTTCTACACTTGAGCTCCTGTTACAGAATTGAATTCTCTTCTGTCACTGTAAATTCATAACTACTACTAAGGGAATGGAAACTGATGGGGGAATTATATCTATCACAAGATGACAGGGAGACACTTGCATCTTTGCATGACTTCAATTTAGAAAGATTGTGGCTTCATTGCATGGCTAGAAGCAAGGAGTGTAACTTCAGTGCAGGCCAGTATAAATTAACTGATCAATTCCAAGTTTCCTGTCTTCTCAATAGATGAGATGTCACTGCTAGATAAAAGATACCACAAGTTGGTGTCTACTTTTCCAGTTACTCCGTTTTTTCCTTTTGCTTTAATGTTCATAAAACTCCCTAACACTGGCATTCTTTTCATTTTTAGCCCATCAACCCATGCTGCATGGCTTCTCCAATTTATTTCTGTGTTAAATCTGTTCCATTTCTGAAAGTTGAATATTTGTCCCATGATATTAAACAGACTTATGTTCTAATTTTACCTGAAAGTTCTTCAAGTAATAAAGCTATGTGGTAAGTATCTCTCTTCCATTCAATGAGAATTAAGCTTTTGCTGGAGTTTCTATCTGTAGCTATGTAAGACAAAGTATATTGTTGGAGGCTAAATACAAAATCCCACAGCTAAACTGTAGCAGCAAACATTATCATGTGCTGGGAATTATCTCTACTAAGAATCAATAAGAACCTTGAGAGAACTTTCTGAAACTCTATTAAAGGATATTAAAGATGATCTGAAAAATTGAGGAGACATACCAAACTCTTAGATGGGATGACTTAATATTTATAGGTATAAACTTACCCAAAGTTAATATATATGTTCAATATATCCCAAAAAAACATGTCCTTTGTTTATTGTTGTTGTTTGGAGGAGCTTAATAATTTGCTGTAAAACTTTATATGGAAAGTTTCATGAATGTCAAATAGATTTGGGGTGGCTTTAACAGGGGAGAGGAGAAAGACTTGCCTTAGACAGATATGATACACCACAAAGTTACAGATGAAATTAATGTATATCCCAAGAACAAATAACCCAATAAAACAGAATAGAGAGACCGGTGACTCAAGCTTAAGGGCAGAAGTTAATATACAGAATAGATGGTTCCATAAATCAAAGAGGAAAAGATGTGCTATTTTAATAGCTGGTGCTGGAAAAACTGGTTCTCTATGAGATTAAGAAATAAGCCTAATCCCTCCCAAGCTATGCACGAAGGTAGGTTCCAGGTAAAGATCTAAATGCAAAATTATTAGTCAAATTGAAGATAATGTAAGAGAAAGATATCTATGAAGTGTAGTGGGGAAGGAAGACTTATTTTTAAGATTTATTTATTCATGCATACAAGAACTGGGGTGTAGGTCAGAAGTGTGGGGGGGGTGAGAGGATTCACCAGAGACAGAGTGGGGAGCAGAACAGGTGGAGCTACTGAAATACACTGCTGAAGGGAGCAGTGGACGAGACAGGAGAGGTCTGCTGTGCCATGTGGGTCAGCCACCTGACCAGGGACTGAACTCATGCTGCAGTGGCTGGCGATAGCTTGATAGCTGAGACTTTAACCCTTTGCCACCAAAGAGGCCCAGGATGACTTAAATAAAACATCAAGCATATATATTAGAGGGTAAAAACTGACCAATCTGATTATATCTGAACTAAGAATCTTTGTAGAATGAAGGACACCATGGTCAAAGTTACCATGCAGATGACAGAAGATATTTGCAATTTCTAAAACTAAACTGGACTAAAACCTCTTAATTCACAAATAATCTCTGAGTATCAACAAGAAAAAGAAGCTGCACAAGAAAAATGAGTAAAGGACATGGACAGGTACTTCACAAGAAAAAAACCCCACAACACAAGCAACTGAAGAGAAGCTCAAATTCACGGATTATCAGAAATCCAATTAAATGGCAGGATAACATTTTCCTTACTTAGCCAATCTGAAAGCTGGATAATGTCAAGCGCTGGCAGGATGCAAAGGCAGAGGAAGCTGTACTGTTCTGCCAGTGAGGCTGGAGACGACGCAGTTACGGGGGCAATCTGACAGAAGACAACTCAGTTGAATTAAGCGAACGTGTACCACTGGATCACATAATGGTACTCCAAGAAATTCTCATGCTGTTTTCTTAGGAACAGACATGAGGCTGTATCAAGGTAGTCTGGGGTAATATGAAGTTGAACATAAGGTGGTTCTCCAAAGGGATGCAGACAGCTAATGTGTGATAAATATGCATTACGGAAAACTGTTAAGTAGCTAAAAACAATTAATTATGCTCACCCAGCAACATGGATAAATCTTTAAAGCACGTGATGCTATGATGTCAAGAGCACAAGTAACCATAGAAAGTACAGATGAATTGGATCTTGTCAACATTAATTTTTTGTGCATCAAAGGACAGCACCAAGCAAGAGAAAAGACAACCTATTGAATGGGAGGAAATATTTGCAACGATTCACTCACACAGGGATCCAGTATTAGAATATATGAAGAAGGCTTATAATTCAACAATGAAAAAGACAAACAGACCAATAAAAATGAGCAAAGGTTCTGAATAAACATTTCTCCAAAGAAGATATACAAATGGGCTACAGCGCCTGAAAAAACCATCAACACCATGAGTCATCGGGGAAATACAAATCAAAACCTCAATGAGATGCCACTGGAATGGTCAAAATAAGATAAAACAAACAGAAAATAAGTGTTGGTGAGGTTGTGGAGAAATGGAAGGCTCATACATTATTACAGGAAACAGTTTGCCAGTTCCTCAAAAAATTAAAGACAATTAACATAAACTCAGTAATTCCACCCCAGGCATATACCCAATAAAAATGGAAACATACAACAATACAAAAACCTGTAGACCAATGTTCACAATAGCATATAGTAACACAACAATCACAATAGTTAAAAAAAAAAAAAAACCAAAACAGCCCAAATGTCTATCAATTGATGAACAGATAAACAAAATAAATGTACACATAATGGAATATTATTCACTAGTCATAAAAGGACAAACTATAATATGGATGAACCTTGAATACATTCTAATACAGGTATGAAAGGCCATACATTATATAATTCCATTTATATGAAATGTCCCACAAATCCAAAGACTCAGAAAGTAGATGAATGGCTTCTTGTAGGGGAGATAGAATGTTCTGGAATCTATGGTGATGGCAGCACAACTTTGTGAGTATACTAGAAACCAATGAACAACACACTTAAAAAAATGAATTTTACAGTATATGAATTAAGCCTCAATTAAGAAGGAAAAATAACAGACATGACACCCCAATGCCACGTAAGATCCTAAACTGGATCCTGGAACAATAAAATGACATTTTAAAAAAAAGCATTTGATTCTGAGCAAAAACAAAAAAATAAACCAGCACAAAATCTACAACACAACACCATCCATATAACTCAAAGATAAATGTCAACACACAGAGATTGTCTTTTAAAGACCACAAAAATAAGCTGAGGCCCATAAAACACACTGGAATGGTTGCCAGAGGGAGCAGGGAGAAAAATGAAAGTGTGGAAATGGAGACAAAGAGGAATAAACAGATAAATGGAAGACAAAACAGAGATTATGGCACAACTCCAGAACCACACCAACAGAGACCTTGGGAGCTTTGGTGACTTGTTCATTTTTAAAAATAAAATTAGTAAGTCCTGACACAAAACTAGAAATCAATTTTGAAATGTAATTTCAGGCTTTCTTTACAATAAACGGGAAAACCAGGCATATTCACATTACGCCCTCACAGGAGATGAGAGCGTGGGAAGGTGGGGGGCAGGAGGCGGGGACAGGGGAGTGGGCTCAAAAGCCTTGTTCTATTGGTTTATGTTGCCTCTGGCAGGCACTGGCATAGAACTGAAAATCTCCTGACCTTGACTTTGTTCATTCATTTAACCATTTGCTCAATCATCCATTTACTTATTCCTTCACTGAAAAAATATTTTACACTATTGGTGGGAATGCAGACTGGTCCAGCCCCCATGTAAAGCAATGTGGTGGTTCCTCAAAAGGCTAAAAATGGATCTGCCATACAATCCAGCAACTCCACTCCTAGGTTTCTACCCAAAGAACACACAATTTAAAAGGAAACCTGTAATCCGATGTTTACTGCTGCACTATTTACAACAGCCAAGGTTCAGAAACAACCTAAATGCTCCCAAACACGAGTGGACCAAAAAGATGTGGTATATACACAATGGACTACTACTCAGCGATGAAAAAAGATAAATTTGTGCCATTTGTGGCAACATGGATGGAGCTGGAAGAGATTATCCTGAGTGAAATAAACCAAAGGAGATGGGGCCTTCCTGGTGGCGCAAGTGGTTAAGCACCGCACTATGAAGCAATCCGCAGCCTCTGCAGCATGAATTTGATCCCCGGCTGGCCAGGGAGCAACCCACATGGCGCAGCAGACCTCTCCTACCTCGCCCACTGCTCCCCTCAGCAGTGTATTTCAGTCAGTCTGCCTGTTCTTCCCCCACTCTGTCTCTGGTGAATCCTCTCTCCCTCTGCACCTCTGGCCTATACCCCAGCTCTTGTCTGCATAAATAAATAAATCTTAAAAAAAAAAAAAAAAGAAAGAAACCAAAGAAGAAAGAGAAATACCAGATGGTGTTACATGTATGTGGAATGTCGAGAAACCAAACTAAGGGTCAAACTTGAACCCTTGAAAACTGACCACACATCTAAGGCATCCAACAGGGGCAGAGGGAGTGTTAAGTGGGGAGGAGAGCACACAGGACAGGCGTGGAGGACTATGGGTACTTTGGTGGTGGGAGAGCTACGGTGACCACACCGGGGGAGAATATTATCAAGGAGGTAAGACAATGGAACTTCACTAATAAAAAACACAAGGAAAAAAGTGAATTAAAAGATGAGATAGCCAAAAAAAATCTGTCTTACTGAGTGCCCGCTAAGCATCAGTGCCACTTGACACTATTTTCCTTGTCTTCAGAGCAGACCATTTTAATAGGGAGACAGTTACATAAGATGAATGTTCATATCAAGCAGCTACCACAGGCTTTGCATAGATTATTTTACTTAACCTTTAGAACTATCTCCCTGAAAAGAAGAAAAGAAAGTACTAGATGAGCCCAGAATAATTTGCTGCGTCAGAAAAGTAAGTTATTCTGGGCTCATCTGGTACGGTCTTTGCGCCTGTGACAGACTGACCTCAAGGAAGCAGCCATCTGTCACAAGGACAGAGGAAGTCAGAGGTGCTCCCCCCAGCCAGATATGAGAGTTAAACATCAAAATAAATACTGAAAATGATAGATAACCTTGGAGTAAAAGAGGAACCCCTAGGGACATAAAAAGATGAAAGGCATTATTGATTATCTATTAATTTAGAGGTCAGTAAACTATCAAGGTCATTAAGGTAACTATTTCCGGCTTCCTGGGCCAGACCTTCTTTGTCACAACTACTCAAGCCTGCCTGTAAGTGGGAAGGAAGGGAGGGCCTATACCAAAAAGGACGGATGTGACTGTCCCAATGTCACGACTGGCAGGCAGCATTGGGTCTGTGCGCATAACCTGTGCATTGAGTATTTAAATCAAACCATGTTCTTTGTAAAGGAGAGAATAATTTGCTGTCAATTATAACAGTCTTATATAATAATCTTATTCTAATCTTACATGATAATCTTGTTCTAAATATGTGCTCAATAGCTTCCTCTCATCACCAATAGCAAACACTAAGTATGTCCAGTCCGCCCATGAATCTGCATCACGCATCAAGGTGTGGGTGCATTTAGCGTGGTGGTGGACCTAACAGCTGCTATATTCGATCTTAGCCAAAAGGCCGAGAAGTGATCCTAACAGCTATTAATGTCACACTGCCGTAAGAGATCCACATGAACTATACCTGGATCATCCAGACCTACTAACTTCCAGGTAAAATCTTCATGGATGACTTTGAGGGATGCAACCTTTGAGTAGAAGAAGAAACCCCAGGTGTGGGGGGGAACAGCAGGAGAACTAGAAGTGGGGCCTGAAGATGTGACTCAGTGGCTCCAAATCTCATGATAAAACTAACAGTCAGTTGCTGCCTACGGATGAGCAAAGAAGAGGCTATGAACACTGCTGAAATGACAACAAAGGATTAGAATATTACAGAAACTTAGTTGATAGAGCAGCAGCAGGGTTTGATAGGATTAGCTCTAGCTGAGAAAGAAGTTGTACTACGGGTAAAATGCTATCATGGCATTGCACGGTGCAGAGAAATCTGTCCTGAAAGAGTCCACCGATGTGGCAAACTTCACTGTTGTTTTATGTCAAGAAATGCCCCAGCACCTTCGATGGTCAGCAGTCACAAATAGCGAGACAAGACCCTCCACTAGCAAAAAGATGTCTCACTGGAGGCTCAGATGATGGCTCGCTAGTAATACAGTATTACTAAAACGTGCATTGTGTTACAGAACATAATGTCATCACAGACTTAGCTAACAGCGCAATGTGAACTTTTATGAACTGGGACAGAACGGGTGTGACTCGCTTTACAACTGGCCAGGTGCCCAAGGTGTGGCTGTATGATGTATGCAAGCGCTGCAGCAGGAACAGAAAGGAAGAATCCAGAAATAAGACCTGAAAACTGAGTAAGTTAGAGGATTAGGGAAGGGATGAGCTAGGAATACACACGATAGCGTCCATGAAAATTTAACATCAAATTTTAACATTGGTTCTTCTTGTTAGTTTCACAAAATCCGGAAAAATGAGGTGAGTATCATGTAATGATGCCTTGTAATTCATAAACAGAGAACATAAACTGGTTCCTAATTAGAAATTCTTAATAATCAAAAGGCAGCTTACAGCAAGGCAGGGCACTAACCCCGTTTTATGCCCTATTTGCTGGCTCTCCAACCCACTCCCTTTGCCCCCATTCATACAGCAGCTGCCCAGAACTAAGCCCTGAACCCCAGGAGAGGCCCCCCATGGACTGGGCCTGACATGAAAGGCTTGATTTCAACAGCGACTTGCTTTGAACTCGGTAGAGGAGCTTCTCTCCCTGAAGCAGAGACGTAGGACATTATTTTAAGAAAATAAGATGTGACAAGTATGACCAGTCTCTCACTTCCGGGTGCTTGCTACGCCAGCACATAAATCAATGGCCCCCACTCAGCAGATGGATTCTTCTTCTCAAGTTACTGACAACTTTATAATAAACTGTCATTTAAATTCATCCAATGGAAAAGGCAAAGAATGAGATTCCAGGGTCTATTAATGGTCCTATCTCTGCAATGATCCCGACAGTGAGGGAGGAAGCTACCCCCACCTCTCTGTGCTGGCAGCTCAGGCAGGTGGGTGTCCCTGGTCCCTTACCTTCTTCAGCCACGACCGTGAGCGTGACGGTGACCCCAGCATCCTTGATCAGCTGAACAATGCTGTCGTGCGACAGTTCGACGATGGACTGCCCATTCACTGCGGAGATGTGATCACCAACTTTCAGTTTCCCACAGCGATCGGCTGGACTTCCTTCTATGACGCGGCCGATTTTATGAGGAATAACTGGGGGGAAAAAAATCCCCAGATTTTTTCAGTTCTTTAACATATACGTGATACCTATTATTATCACTGTCGTCATCGCTACTTAAAAATTCAATATATCAAAGAACACCCTTTTAAAATATAGCAAAAGAGGCGCCACACCCAATCACCCCATCCAACTGTCATGATTCAGCTGGATACAGAGACACTCTGTACACAGCGGTAGTCACAGCACACAGTCCTCTGCTGTTGTCCACCGAACGCAAAGCTTTTTCAGTCTTGATACTGTCACCCACGGCATCCTGCTTGTGGAAACTCACTGATACTTAAGATAATTATTTCACTGATCTGATGTTTCTTGATTGTGGGTGGCTGTTCAGGCTGCATCAAGTCTGTGGTTATTTTAGAAATGGCTTCAATGAGACCATCCTTCCGGGATGCTTACTGCCGTAACGAACCATGAGAATCAACGAGTTCAGACTCGAATGGAGGACTCAGAAGATACTGGTCAGAAAGCCACATGCAGTGAAATGAGTGGCCATTAAAATGAATCATACTTGGCTCCATAGCAAAATTAAAATCTTTTTATTTATGCCTTTACATCTTTTTAAGGGAAGCTGGGTAGAATCAGAACATTCAATGTTTAATGTTAAGAGTACTTGACTCATGGATAAAGTCCTACCATGAATGTACAGGCCGAGCCTAAAGGCATTTGCAAGGCTCCTCCATGAGGTTCTATGCCACCTCTAGCTCTTACGCTAAATGCTTTCCTAGGCTCGCTATCCAGACACGTGGCTGAGCTGAAGGCTTAAAAGGAGTTTTCCGACATTCAGGATCTCTTGTCAAAATATCTTCCATCATTTAATAAGGGGCATTCATAACAGGAAACACAGTCTTTCTGTGTTTTCTGGGAATTTTCTTGCCTAGCTCAATAAACTTGTCAGGTCCTCGGGTTCCCACTGACCACTGATTGCTGCAAATATGGATAATTTCTATCTTAAAACGGCACTGTGATTATGCTTACTTTTGCTAGTCAAACGTGGT
Organism: Talpa occidentalis; assembly: GCF_014898055.3. Classification (NCBI taxonomy): domain Eukaryota; kingdom Metazoa; phylum Chordata; class Mammalia; order Eulipotyphla; family Talpidae; genus Talpa; species Talpa occidentalis. The sequence continues at coordinate 109,323,882 of NW_023605305.1, read as the reverse complement.
CCTTACTAGTCTTCTGAGTCATACCTAGGTGTGTGTTAGGGACAATTCAATTGCCCGTCATTTGGGTGGGAGTTATTCCTAGCCGTGATTTATGTCCCTGTGTAGCTCGGCTCTTCCAGGATCATACAGTGAGGGATTTCACCTTAAAATAGAGGAGGTCAGTGTTGGAAGCAAGTGCCTCTTAGCTGTGAATGATACCAAGCACTTATTATACCAACTTCATTACAAGCAGAGTAATTAGAAAGAGCAGGATGGGCCGCAGCCTGCGCCAGGCGGCCTGAGCTGATTCACCAGGCGGTGCATCAGAGACATGTGGTGAGTCATATGGTGGCCCTGCGGTGACCTTCTCAATCAATACCTCGGTTATTCTCCTGCTTTGGAGAGATTTACTTGTACATAGAGTTCATTCTAGATCTCCTGAGAAGAAAATCATTCAGCAACTTGGCACACTGAAAGGGGTTTATTCAGACCAGGGACGGCATCAAAAAGAAATAATCTCTGAAGTCTCAGCAGCTCCTTTCTCACCGTGTGAACACACTGGTCAAAAGGACCCAGCAAACCTCAGACCAGGCTTTCTGAAAGGTCAGTTGTCCAGGTGCAGGAAGGAAAAAGTCGTCAGGTTGTTACAGTCTTGGCCTTTATAACGGTACCGTCAGAGCAGTTAAAAATAGCAAACAACCAGGAGAAAGATCGTTTCTGAACCTGCTCTGAACAGACTGGGAAGTTTTGAAGGTGACGCCATCAGCTGTGAGGAGAGACTGTCTCGTGGTGGCTGGCTTATAAAGCCTATAGCCATGCGCTTAAGGAGTTTATCTGTCTTCATTTATCTTTGGCCTAAATCTGTCTCACAGCTGTAGAGATCACTTATGTCTCTTAAAACATTTCTTTTCAGGAAAAGGACAGGTAATAGAAAATGTCCCTTTCTTGAAGAAATCCTTTGCAACCAGAACTGAAAAGTAAGAAAACACTAAAAACTCTACAGTTCTCGCAAAGTCTAGCCAAGTTCTTTGCATCTTACACGGTCGTCTTTTCTGAGTACTCTCTTCACTCAGCATAAACTGGGCGCATCCAGGAAGGATACTGGACCTGGAGCCCTGATATTTGAAAAAAGGCACTGGTGGAGAATCTTAGAACTGGTATTAGAGAGCTACTGGGAACCCTTCAGGTCCACAAAGAATGATCCACTGGGACAGGCAGGTTTCCTGTATCTTTGCCTGTACTTCTCCCTCCTGAACCAACCCTTGTCTGTCACGCATTTGAGTAACAGCTCACTCTGTGAGTAAAAACTCATCCAAGCTACTCAGGGCCCTTCTAACGATAAGAGATAAGTGAAGTTCCAAGAAGAATGCTTGCAGGGTTCAGCATTTGGTGATTGTTAACTGGCATTTTAGTGAAATTACCAATTCTGGCTTTGTATCATGACAAAATCTCAAGTACTTTATACAAAATTCACTGACCTAATTTGCCATTCATGCTGACAATTAATGAGCTGCAAACACTCATTTCCCGCCCCGTATTCGCTGTTGCTGCAATCTTACATTTTAATTGGGCTTTCTTTCCTACACATTACTCAAGTATTGATAAACTTCTAAAAGTTTCTTCTTAAAAAACCCAAGAGGTGGGCTTCCCCTGGTGGCGCTGCGGTTGAGCGCTGGGTTGCGAGGCTGCCTGCAGCCTCTGCAGCACCAGTTCAATCCCTGGCCACCGGTGAGGGTCCCACCAAAAAAAAAAACAAAACAAAAAAACCACAAGAGAGAGTGACAATTCATGAATAGCAGTGATGCTAATGGTAGAAGCTATGGTAGAAGCCACAACAAGCAAAAACAACGTGTATTGACGGTACCACCAAGCCCAGGGCTTCTCACGATTTTAGTCCTCATGCTCAACTAAGACATCAAGTGTTATCATCCTCACTTTACAGAGCAAACTAGAGCTCTTGGAGAGTAATCTGCCCAAGATCAGGCAGTCATTAAAAGATAGAGGCAAGAGCTTTAATCCAAGTTGGTCTGATTACAAAGCCCAACACTTACTGACACTATCCTACACAAAGATCTAATATTAACAGTAGGCAACACCATCAAAATAGAAAGAAATGATTTAAACAAATATGTTTAAAATATTTTAAAAATTTCAATATAAATGGATGTATACACAAAACCACATTTGGTATGTTAAAATGCAATAGAACATAACATTTAAATATAAAAAACAGAAAAATGATTAAACATTTCAGTCTTACAACTTATTTTACTGAACTACTCAAAATGGCCTAGTTTTGTGGTGAACACTTGACTCTTCCCTAATTTCTGTAGTGCCAGAAAAAGAATATCTTCAGTGTCAAAAGTGGTCATGATTCATGATAAGCCTTTCACTATATTTGCTAATCTGAATGCCTGGGATTACTGTACGGTTTCAGAGTGAGAATATGAATATCTAAAATGGTTGATTGTTTCTGGAAATACTGATTTCCACTGATTACATCTTAAAATTCACCTCAGGCTGCTTTCTTGCATTTTCCTGACACAGGCCACACAATCATCCTCACAGCATCAGTGACAGTTCCAGTTCCAAGTGTTACCATAGCAACTGCTTTTGGAAAATGGAAACTAGTATCAGTGAGCAGTGACCTGGTACTATTAGTAATAACTCATCCACGCTACAGAATCTGTTTCCTTTATACACTTACTAAAATTAATTTTAGTAAGATTTCTGCAAATTGGTTTGGCTCACCACATTTTTCTGAAAGTGTTTTTCTTTTGTTACGATGGCTTTAGTGACCATCGAGTCCACAAGGATCCTACTCCCAAGACAGAATCAAACCCACTGACAAAGGCAGGACCACATTTTCATGTGGGCAAAGATTTTTATCATCTGACTTAGAAAAATAAAGTTAACAAACAAGCATGACGCATAAACACCAACTTCTTCTTCCTCCTCTCACACTCCTTTAGACTTCATATTTATATTTAATGATGATTATTTCTCAGAAATGTAAAGACAAGACATATTTACTTTGCTGAATCATAACAGCCCTGAACATATTAGAGGTAACGCCCTTTGTGGAAGGAAATAATATATATATACACACACATCCTTCTTGGGTGGAAATAGTCTGTTAAACTTCGTTCAGGATATTGATTCATTTTTAAAGGTTTTGATAAAAAGTTCACCTTTTAATGAAGCATATCTAAAAAGAGCACCTCTTATTCAAGATGGCTGCTTTATAGCTAGAATATGGCAATTATTATTCAATAGTATAAAAGGACTATTTAAGACAAATTTGGATCAAGATTTTTCTATTAATCTATTTTGCTTCTTCTCAACTGCTAACATGAACCTATTTCTGTGTACACAATCTCCCCTAATTAAAAAAACCCACCTATGCCCTTGTATTACAAAAAATTCAGCACTTTTCCTTGCACAAATTCTATTTTATAGCCACAGTATAATTTTGATGAAAGCTGGACTACTAAAAACTTATTTTAGGGGGCCTCCCTGGTGGCACAGGGGTTAGACGGCAATATCAAGCTATCCTCAGCCACTGCAGCATGAGATTGATTCCTGGCCTGCCAGGGAGCTGACCCACATGGTGCAGCAGACCTCTCCTGCCTCGCCCGTTGCTCCCCTCAGCAGTGTATTTCAGTAGATCTGCCTCTTCTGCTCCCCACTCTCTCTGGCGAATCCTTTCACACACCCCACCCAGCAACTCTGGCTTACAACCCAGTTCTTGTATGCAAAAATAAATAAATCTTTAAAAAAAAAAACCTTATTTTATGGAATCTGGGATCATAAACCTGCAGCTTATGAGGCTGAATTCAGATTATCTAACTTTGAAAATTAAGAAAATATTCCTCATTCTTTTTTTTTTTTTTTAATTTTTTTTTTTATAGAGGCATGTTTTTATTTATTTATTTATTTGTTTGTTTGTTTTGTTTGTTTATACATGCACTGGGCATAGTCAGAAGCGCGGGAGGGTGAGAGAATTCACCAGAGCCAGAGCGGGGAGCAGAGCAGGCAGAAGGACCGAAGTACACTGCTGAGGGGAGCAGCAGGCGGCAGGAGAGGTCTGCACGCCATGTGGGACCCTCCTCCGGTGGCCGGGGAGCAGCCGGGGATCGAACCGGTGCGCAGAGGCCGCGGGCAGCTTCGCAACCCAGCGCTCAACCGCTGCGCCACTGGGGAGGCCCAATATATTCCTCATTCTTAAAAGATAAGTCTCGAAGGCAATTTATATACAACTCCTAATTGACTTCACAAACCCCAGTGGGAGACCGAAAGATGAAAGTGCAGGGTGGGACAGGAGAAGACAGAAAGCGGCCCTCACCTCCTGGAGGTGGCTTGCTTTTGGAGGTGAGGATGACAAAGCCAAACCCCTCATTTTCTTTTCGTTGCAAGACAACATCATATGGCTCCTGGGGTGCAGGCCTGGCGAGGCCCTCCGCGCGGCTCAGACGGGGAGACCCATTCTGCGTGGACATGAAGGCTGGAGCACTGTCATCCTCAGGTTGTTTCTCTATAATAAACATGATCAATTTGGATATTTCTGGAACAACATAGTTTTTGAAAACTCAAGTGTTTTTGTGCAAGCCCCATACCACAACACACATCACTGAGGACACAGTTAAGGTCTCTTTTGGCTCAAAAATCTCCACGATTCTGAGAATATGTTCTAGACCCTCAAAAATGCCACCAGCATCCAATCATGAAAACTAAAGGACTTTTTTGGGGGAGGATAATACATGGTTAGAATGAATTATCTAAAATATCACCAATAATATCAAATTATAAAACTTCCTCATGATGCTTTCTAATAGAGTGAACCCTAGTTGTGTACCATCATGTATCTTACTCTATGCAGTTATGTTCTAACTTCACTATTAACCAAATGGAGGCAACAGCGCATTAAAATCAAGTGCCTGGTATTTGCAGAGAGGCAGCTCTACCGCAATAAAAAAACACAGGGCCTCATTTTTAAGAGTCATGTAAATATTCATCAAGTCAACAGACCCTTATTGACAATCACGCTGTACCAGGAAGGCCTTCTAAGCGCCAGGAGAGCAGAAGGTAACTAAGAGGATAAAAGTGCCTACCTGCATAAGGTTTACACTCTGGTGCTACAGGGTTGACTTTCTTAAATTTTAAAGAGGCAAGACTCATTTCTGAAAATCCCTACTTAGTGGTCACAAAGCTCTTCATGAGAAAAACAAGATATTTATTTCCTAGCATAATAGTTTAGACCTTGAGCTCTGTAACTAAACTGCCTACTTTAATCTCAGTCCTACTATACTCACCAGCTATGTGTCTCTCAACCTTTCTGTGGGTAATCATAAAAATAGATAATGACAGCATTTACACCACAATGTTGAGAAAATGAAAAGAATTCATTCTGTAGCTGGACACAGAAAATACTCTAAGTGTTAAATTATATTATACCCAAGTGTTAATTATATTATATCCAACATTATAATGTTTCTTAAGTAGAAACATTGTGGAATCTTTGAATCTTTGGGATTTCATCAAGATCCCAAATCTTTTGTTCTACTATTAGGATATGACTAAATAACATTGTGTGTGTTATTACAACAGACTTAGTCTGATATTCCCATTAATAATATCATGGTGGCAAAATGTTAAGACAATCTAAATACAAAGGCCCCAAATTTCTTTTTTTGACAGTAATATTACCATTTTTCCATCCTTTTGACCTTACATGACCTTTCGTAATAAGCTCGTGGATCACACCAAATGATTTACCTTCTAGACTATCAAACAAAATAATCCGCAAAACCACACAGAAAGTGGACCAAGTCTGTCTGTTTTTAGTTATGGGAGCATGAACAGGTTCACATACCCCCATAAAAGATCTTTCTTCTGACGGTCAGTAGCACGTGGCCGTTTCGAGCAGCTGTTGTCATCAGGTCCAAGACCTGCTTGTGTGACTTCCCTTTCACAGGGATCCCATCGATGCACATCAGCTCATCGGCTGCACGGAGCCGACCGTCCTTCTCTGCCGCGCCCAGGGGGATGATGGCCCCGATGTAGATCTGATGAGAAAGCGTAGGTGGGTCTATGCAGTCTAGTAAAATCGGACAAATAGACTTTTTATGCTCTATTATGAAAAGTCCTATTTCTGAAAGCTAGTATCTTAGAAAGTGGCCATTCTCCACAACAAGACTTGTAAAGACCACAGCATGTAATCCCTGGGGATCCTCAGCACAGAGTACATACAGGATAGAAAATACAGTTGTCCTAGAACTTATAAAGCACCACTGCCATCTCCATCATTACCACAAAACAAAGACATTAACCTCAGACAAAGCAATTCTTTGGAGTAGGTACTAAAGTAAAAAAAAAAAAAAAGTCAGTGAATGCCTCTGAGGAAAATGGAATACTACGCAGCAGTGCTCACAGCAGCTGGGATGACCTCGCTGTGCTCCCACCACAGGCAGCCACCAGTACAGGTTCAGCACATACAACAGAGAAACATTTCTCATTTCCTCATCATCAAGCAGTAAGTATTTAAAGGGAGCAGAGGGGCCTGAGGATCACCTGCCTCTTGGGGAACAGAATGAGTTCATTCTGCTTATGAGCAATTAGAACCCTATCATCAGTTAACCCTGAATGTTTGGGCTAGCTTTAGAGCTGCTAAAACCTGACCTTAAGAAATAAAGTTTCCCCCAGGTTGATGAAGATGGATTCATAAAATGTCTAAGTGAACACTATGAGCATTAAAAACATAGGAGACAATTAAGCCAAAATACATCTACCACCAAAACCAATCTTTTTCTATTTGCCCTACATAGGGCACTTCCTCATAAATTTTGTCTCTGGTTATTGCTGTAGCCAGTATGACTATTTAGAACACATTTTATACAACGTGAATCAACTATTCTATATAGATAGAAAAGGCTGTCATTTCAAAGGATTATTGTTACCTAACTTCCAAGCAGGATAACAATGTAGTCTTTCTTACTGCTATACAGAAGAAAATTTAAATATGTTCTTAAATTCTAAAATGCACATTACTTCTTTGTCATTCAAACTAAGGGCAAAGCTTAAAAGTACTACATTTGTTCTCTAAATTAACTTTAAGTGAGAACTGTGCATAAATAAAATTCTAGATTTTAAATACTTTGCAAACATAACTCTTTTGCTTTCTGGACAGGAATGCTAATTATTCTACATTCTTCTAGTTTCTTAGTAACAGATGAAATGGCATGCAAAGTACTAGCAGGAAACATTCAGAAGCTAGTGATTAAACAGGACTGTAGATTATAGCTTTCATAGAGAAGGAAGATAGCTTAGAATCTGTTTAACAAAGGCAAAGGCAAATAAAAAATTAAAATAAGCTTTAGGCTCATACATAAGTAAATACATTAATCACTGTCCAATTTACAGCTGACATTCACTTTTTACCTATAACTTCAGCCTTAGCTACACTTAAGTGAAGGATTATGACACGAATAAAAAGGCAGTTTCTTCCTCACATTCGCGGAAACTGTTACAGCAAATTTTTTTTTTTTTAAGAGATTTATTTATACAAGCACTGGGTACAGTCAGAAGCGCGGGAGGGTGAGAGGATTCATCAGAGACAGAGCGGGGAGCAGAGCAGGCAGAAGGACCGAAGCACACTGCTGAGGGGAGCAGCGGGCGCGGAGGGAGAGGTCTGCGCCGCCATGTGGGAGACCACGTGGGCAGCTTCACAACCCAGCGCTCAACCACTGCGCCACTGGGGAGGCCCCAGAGTAAATCTTAAAAAGCTCAAACAGGAAACACAACACAGTCCACCAAACTGCTATCTGTTTGAACGGGAATAGTCAAATTCCAAGATAATTAAACTTACAGACTGGTCGGGTCCATCTCCTCCTAGTACCCTGAAGCCAAACCCAGATTCTTGCTTCCGAAGAAAAACATCCAAATCTTTGGTGTTTGGTGCTAAGGAAAACCAGAAAAAAAACCTTGACTTAATATATTTCATTATAGTTATTATTATATATTATTTACATACAGTTGAGATCAGAACCTGATAGGTGAAAATTTACACATGAGCATAACATTACAAAAAATTCACCACCCATCCTTGTTTTGAGTGCTGAAAAAAAAAAATCTCTACATTGATTGCTTAGGAATACTGAGCCTCACTTCCACTGTTAGTATTATCCTACCGTTAACGCCTAAAAATTTCAAATTGATATTAAATTCAGAATTATCTAATCCAAGTTTGATAGGTTTAACTATTTTGTTAGATGCAAATTATCTAAATACTGGGTAAGGTACATTAAATCCTAGGAAAAGGGGTGGGGGTCCATAAAATGCCTTATTTCTACTTCTAAGATGATCTCAGAAAAGGGTCCCATATGAACTGCTTAGCCTAATTTTGCAAAATGATAAAATTTTGAGAGAAAATTAAAACAGTCCCTATTATTGGCCCATTCTCTAGCTGGGGAACTGCTCAGTCACACAGAAGGAAATGGGCAGAACTGATACTAAATCCAGACTGATTTCCAGGGTCCAGGCTCTTAACCCACACTATCCTGCCCCCAAAGGGCATATAAAAAGAGAGATACAGTATGGGGTAAATGTTCTTGAGAAGCAATGTCCTTTGCTTCTTTTGCTTCCATAGAAGATGACTCTCACCGCTTGCACGATATAGACTCAACGTGGGGACCCACCTTCAGGACGGCTGCCAGAAACAGGCTACTGTGGTTTAACTGGACTCGGCTATTCTCAGGACTGAGGGACTGGTTCTATGAAATAAATGAACCACTCACCTTCTAAATTGTGTAACTTCTTGAGAAATCTAAAGGGTGGGACTTAGGGGAGTGAAAAATCTGCCATCACAAAATGTTTTGGCAAAAGGCTGGTTACAGGAGAGGGGTTCTGAAGGGCACAGGCTGCTTTTGAAAAGACATTTACTCATAACTTCTATAAGGGTGTGTGCCAGGAAGGCCTCATTTCCTTACCTCTGTTCAGTGGACAAGGCAGAATTTAATCAGCATATCTTTGACTGTGGAGCTTCCCTGGTAACCTCTCCAACTGCCCTGCCCTGCCCACATGCCTCCCATCTCCAAAGTCCTTCTGCCTTAGCTCAGCAGCATGTGAAGCCCTGGAGGTGTTACTCAATAATGGTGGGTCCTCATGTATCAGGTACACCTGCTATTCTTAAACTTTTTTGATTTTTTTCTCTTCAAAAAAGTCTTTTGATAAACACATTCTATGAGAATTATAGATCTGTAGAGATAAAAAGACTCATGGACTCAGCTGGATTCATGTCTGAATCACTTGGCACAAGAGATCTGAATAATTTATACCAATAAGTGAAAATGTACAGGCTGTGAATGAGAAATTTAAAAAAGAGATTCTCTGCAGTTGTACTAAAATGACTGCTTTGCTATGCTTATGCCTGACTGTCATCTTTCTAAATACTATCAAGATAAAGATCTGGTTAAGTACAAAGACAGACAGACATTATATACATACATACATACATATATATATATATATATATATATATAATTTCCATTGGTATTATCTTTTTCAAGGTAGATTTAGATGCATCTAAAAAACAAATGAAAAAAATCATTCCTACCTAAATCTGCAATTTTACTCTGGAAAAGACTTATCAGTAGTATATGTTTGTACCAAAGAGCATTTCTGCCTTGTGCAGAAATCTCTCTCGTCTTCTCTCAGCTGGACTCTCTGTGGAGTCCACTCTCTGGCTCCTCCTCAGAGTGCACACGCTTCCTCAAACCACCCTTTCTCTGATTCATCCTTCCTACTCCCGCCAGGGAAATCTTTCTAAGACACAGTCCCAAAATATTTTCCCTGTATTTAAAACCACCCTATGGCTCCCTATCATTTAGATGACACTCCAGCTCCCTCAGGATGGCCTCAGGACCCACTGCAATTTGCTGCCACTCTCCCTCTGGCTTCCAGGCCAGTGACACGAGCCAAATGGAACTACTTGCAGAACCCAGGTCGTACAAGGTCAACGTGTGTGTGGGGCGGCAGCGCTGGGAGCAGCTTGGGATGAGAGAAAGACACTCACAGTTCAAGTGAGAGAGGCCTGGAGGGGCTTACACAGTACAGCCCCATCTCTGGACAGTCTTGTGTTTATTTAGAACCAGGTTCCGAGAGGACGTGCACGTACGAGGAGGAATGTCATGCAGGGGGGTGTGTTATGGGGAATGGGTTATATATAGTCTGGTGCAAGCTAGGGTGGAGTGACGGCGGGCTATTGCTTAGGGAGCTCCCTAGTTCCCTCTAATCAAAGCATTCTATCTCTAATCCTCATTCTTACCTGACTTTCTGCTAATCTTTATAAGTAAGGTTTTCTAGCTGATCTTGCTAATCTGGCCATCGAGTCTGCCTGCTGTTTTCAGTAGATACTGGTTTCCCAGTATGTTCCTCATACCAGGACTTTTGCCCTGGGGAGAGGCCCCCTGCCTGACTCTCTGCATGCTAGCCTGACCAGCAGGAACCCTGAGCACCAAGACAATCGCCCCGAGAACAAAGAAGACCAGGCATCCCACAAACACGCAGGCACTGCTCCTTCTCTTTCCTTGGGCCTGTCTCACAGACAGCGCTTCATCTTTGAAGACTTGGTTTAGATTTAACTGTCCTATATGTTACTTGACACGCTTTGCCCTCCACACTGGGAAGCACTGACCAATTCCTTCCTCGGATCCCAATTTACCTAGTTCATCCTTCTATTCCCGCAGCTGTTAGGCTTATTTGTATTAGTTTGGAAAAAATGAATGGCGAATGGAAGCGACAGAAGCCTACAGTCACAATGCAGTGGGAATGAAAGAACAAGTTTCAAACATTGTAGTGAAGGATGGGAAGGTACCAGTTTTTTTTTTTTTTTTTAAAAAACTCCAATTTACTTTGGTCTATGTGTTCCTGAAATATTCCATGGCTACTTACGTTTATCTTCATACAAAGTCTTAGATTTCAGGTAGACCTCAGAAGGATCCAGTTTCGGGGATCCTGACCTAATAATGCTGGGTGGAAAAGGCATAGGCTGGGGAATGGGCTCATTGATGGCCTCCAAGCTTCCTGAATTTTCCTTTTTATCTGTTTTCTGAAATGAAAAAAAAACACCTTACTTAGTATTAACACACACACACACACACACACACGCGCGCGCGCGCACACACACGCATAGCTGAAAGTTTATAAATTTATTGTTGAACCAGGTACGTCAATGGTTAGAGCTGATGGGGGTAGGGGCAAATTCCCAGCATATTTGCAGTGACTTTTTGGTTAAAATGTATACAACTAAATTAGAAAATGTTCAGAATAATGTGAACTGAAGGGAAGCAATCGTCCTTTTCCCCATCATCAAGACACATGTTGACTTTAAAAAGACAAACAGATACAACACAAGGCAGCAGCATTTGAGTGAAGCGAAACGAGCCTCTGTCAGAATCCCCTCATACAGATCTTGGTAGGTCCTCCCCACCCCACTCAGTGAATTTAATTCCCAGGAAGATGTTTAAGATATTGTTCTTGCTAAGAAAATGGAACAGGACGTGTTAGCTCTAATTTAAGTTACAAAGATAACATTGAGAAAACCCTGCACGACTAATTCTAATACATTAATGAAAAAGGCAACAGGCTAGGCAGTCAGATAAGGGAAAACAGAGGAGCATATTTTAATATTTTTCCTATTTGGACAGAACTTTCCTCAAATAATAGTCATGCAAATGACTTCTTTAATGAAAATGTTAAAATGAAATCCAATAAATAGCCTACTAAAATAAATACCATTTGGAGGGCCACTTGTTATTCTGATTATCTTTAGGAACGGGAGGGAGTTACTACCAAGTACTGGGTCAGGGGGTCCTGTTCTGACCTGGACCAGTCAGAGGGCAGGGAGGATAAAAGCTGCCTTCTCCCTTCGCCCACTGCCCTCGGAGTCATCGGAAGTGGTAAGAGTTCATCAGAGACTTCATCGGTGACAAAGCGTCAGGGCCACCAGGTGACACTGGCATCCATTATGAAACAGACGTGGTAGCAGAGGCGCTGAACATGACTACCAGAGGCATGCAGGAAAGGGTGTAGTGTTAGCTGAAAGGTCAGGGGAACTTCTATTCACGTGCTCCTATGTGGCACAGTCTGTGAAAGTGCAAAATGTTTCTTTCCATTTGATGTGTAAAGTGGTACATTTGCAGAGGATCCTATTTGGTGGGTTAGAAAAAATTAATTCCTTTTATAGCTGATGGTTTTTCCTTTCATAGCCTCTGGTTTATGGTTCTGGAAAACCATCTTTCAATTGTGCGATGACAGACTCCAGATCAGGCAAATTAGAACTGAATTATGATTTGATACATAATTACTGTCTTTCATTCCAAACAAATGTGAATATTTTAAGTAGCTACCCATGTGCCCCTAGCACAGTTTCTTCCACAACAACTTATTGCTTTAGGTCTTGTTCTCTATAGAGGTCCTGAAATAGGCTACTCAGTTTTTCAGAAAAATGCCAGAGAGCAGTTTCAAGTCTGACAGCCGAGATGTTGATAATAAGCGAATTGAGCACTGGCCACAATATTCCTCTAGAAAGTCTTGTTTCACCCTAAATGCAAGAAGGTTATAGAGATGTGGGTATTTCCAGTCCCCAGGAAATGATGTGACGCTGCCTCATCCTCCATTTGGGGTCAGGGCGAAGTGGTAGTAGCAGTTCATCATCTGCCCTGACACAAGGCTGCTTCTTACCCTCGCTCCTCGGAGACACAAAGAAAGTACAAGGACCGCAAAGTGGGTATTTCCTGGGTCTACATTTTACTATTTAGAAGACAGGACTGGGGGGTCGTATGTGCTCTGACATTCCTCTAATAGGAAGGGGGAACCCAGAGAGCACAGCTATGCTGCGGGGCTCTTTCTGACTCACACGCTTCCCTAGAGTTACTGACACAGCCCCGGGCAGGGGGCACCCCACTTCTCCCAGCCCAGCGGAAGGCCCCTCTCTCTTGGTGCGCTGGGAAGCAGCATTTGAGGACCACAGTATACTCACCATCTTGGCAGTTTTAGTCGGTGACGGAGGACCTTAAAAAAAAAAAAAGAGAGCCAGATTTTAAAACCAGAAGAAGCATTGTCAGATCACAGATGATCACTGATGTTTATGATAAAACTAGCTTCAACTGTTAGTAGGCTGGGAAAGTCCAAGTACAACCTCTCCTGTGTACCAGGCATCAGCCAGATACTGTCACATTTCATTTTTATGGCGGCCTGAAGCAAGTATGTTCCATCTGACAGATAAGGTAAACAAAGGCTCACAGACTGACACGACTTCCCTATACAGTGACACCAACAGTAGCCAGGCAGCAAATTGGCATCAAATCTGTGTGACACCAAATTTTGTTCTATTTGCTGGAACGCTGGGTAAATCTCCAGCATTCACAGCAATTTTCACCTTAGTCTGAGCATATTCTACTCTGTTGCCAAGAGAAGAAACAAAAATAATTCAAGGAAATGACAACAAGGAAAAACACCTCAATGAAAATAAACTTCTCTTGGCCTCAAAAATCAAAACTCTAAGTCGGAGAAATAAGAGAGTGAAGGGCCCAACGTTATTCTTTTACAACACTGGCTTTCCATAGGTATGGATTTAAGAAAGCCTTATTATAATGTAACTTTGTGACTAGTCCTTGGAGCTGGATTTATAATGTCTGGGGAGCAGTTCACATCAGCTGATGACCTTGGAAAATAAAATATACTTCTCTCACATGAGCACTGTGGGGTTTAATTAACATTTACAGACAGATACTAAAGCTAAGAGAAGAGCTTTATGAGTTCAAGCTATCATGACCACTTTTACAGAACAGATTAACACACCATTCAACATTTTGCTTATTCTCTGAGATGCTGGCCCCTTTCAAAATATCTTTAGTACTTTACAGAGGTCTAGATGAAGTAGCACTGGTTAAAAGAGTCAAATTCTATTACTGTCATCAACAGGCAAAATGAAATTCAGAGGATATATTTTGTTTGAAGGAGCACAATCCTTGACTCTACCTAATCATTAAAGACATAAATCAGATTTTAAAGAGAATATAAAGGGAAAGAAATTCACAAGGAACATGAATGAGACCACTAATAACTACCCCAAAAATTGGATGCAAGACACTGCTTACTGGTATGGTCTGACTTAAGGAAAATGCACACTAATTACCAAGTAAGTCTGCTGGGGAAAAAGACATTCTGACCTGCAAGGAAGGAAAATTAACGAACATAAATGCATGAACAATGAAGGCTTTCCTGGTGCCTTTACTCACCTCCTCTTAAGATAAGTAATGGTACATCTGCACCTACTGGAAACTGCTTTAGCACCTCGACCACTTGGAGATGTGTTAAATTCTGCACATTTTGATGATAAATTTCCTTAATTATATCCCCTTTCTGTAGGCCTTGACACCACTGACTGTCCAAGATCATCTTCACCTTCTGTCCAGTCGGGCTGTCGGCAATCGCAAAGCCGAAGCCCTTAGGGCCCTTAATCAGAGGGATGGTCACGAGCTCGGGCTGGGAGCTGCCTGACGAGGCCATGGACGCTCTCTGCTCGCTCGGCTCTGCTGGTCCATTGAGACGATCACTGACCAAGGTGTGCCCAGATTTTCCATTCTGGTCTAGAGCCATTGCTCCTGACTTAAAATCCTGAGTATTCATGCAAGTCTCTCCCTTGGGTAATGACTGTCCATTGATGACGGGGGCAGCAGCAACAATGTCCACAACGGGGTCCTCATTGTCATCAGGAAGCGGGTAACCTCGACATAAAGTGAGGTTCACATACTGGCTGACAGGCACCAGCTGGAACATCTGGACAACATCTGCATGGGTGTGACCAAGGACACAGCTGCCATTGATGTCTACAATAACATCACCTGGTGAAACAGAGCCATGTTAGAAATATTAAGCTCACCCTATGAGCTAATTTTTTTGGGGTGAGGTGGGGGAGAAACCAAAAAAAAAAAAAAAAGCTAAATTAAGCATCGAAACTTGAATTCTGGGAAACGTACTATTTATAAACTGATAAAAGATAGTTTGAACACAAACATGTCATTCTTCTGTGACTCCTCTCTTAAAAGAGTACGGAAATGTATTAAGTCGTATTATCTTTGCAGCAGAGTTGTCATCTCAAACTCAAGTGAATTATTTTAAAAAAAGGGAAAATTCCTTTTTCAAAAATTTATTTTTAATTGATGTAATATTTGGATACTCCCGTTGGGTACGGCCACTGTCGTGCACCCACCACCAAATACCGCATAGTCCACCAGCACAGCCCACTGTGCTTCCTGCACTCTTTGTTATTGCCACCCCACCCCCCTCCTAAAGATTCCTATTATCATTGCACCTAGGGCCTCTGGGCCACATCTCAGTGGCCATACATCTCAGTACACAGAAGAGAAGCAATCACTCCGGTGGGTTATTTACAAAAGGCAATCTTTAAATATTGCCTTATTTCTTGATTTTAAGAAGTCAATGATTACAACATGCTCAAAAATTCATTCCAATGAATTATAACATACTCAAAAATTCATTCCTGTTTGAAAAATGTAGGACTGAAAATTAGAATAAGCTTAATTTATGACCAGATTTTCTTTCAGTATCTTTCTCTTTGTAGAGATTTTCAATTTACTGTTATTCAGATTGCAATGGGAGAAACCAGCAACAAAAAGTTGACACAAGCAAAGAACATACTTTTTAAAACACCGAAAAGTCAGCAAAATTAATCCCTGAAAGAGCTGGCTTTGCACTCATGATTTTACATTATTATGACCACTTTAGTTGCAGAATCATTGCTACCTGACATTCATCGGTGGTATAGATTTTAATGTAGCCTTAAATTTTAAAATTTGTCCTCTGATATCTGATACATTCACTGTTTTTATCTGAATAGATTATTTAAAAGGTTATTGCCAAATAAAGGTGTTTAATTTATTGTGATTGCATGCAGGCTTTTAAAAAATCAGAATGAATGGTATTAAAAACAAAAGTTAGTCTGTGGAAATGTATTTCATAATCTAAGAAGAAACAGAAATTAGAATAATAGGCAAAGTTTTGACTTCCTCCCCCTCCTTGCTTCAAGTTTCCAGAATTTTCATGGAATTATTGTGTTGCTGCGCAAATTAAATGACAACAGTTTGAGACAGAGCCACATCGTGTTAATGAATCCTGCCAGTATGTGCAACAGTTAAGAGACCTGCTTTATAGGCAAACGCTGCAAAGTCAAAATTGAAAACTAAGGAAACACCTTACTCTTCATTTCAATCGCTACTTTGCCAATTTTATAAAGTAATAAGGGAAAGTTACAAATACTTTTCTTTATAAATACAACTTAACTCTTCTTGCTTTAAGTTTCTATCACCTAAATGGGAAAGAGATCCCATATCCTAATTGAAATTAAGTTGCTATTTGCCATTAAAAGGACTGTGGGATGTGGAATAACAGGATTGGGAAGGTCTGGTGAGTGGTGCAAGAAACCACCTCTGTGGAATACCAAAGTCCTGCTGGAAAAAGTGCTCAACTCTCCCCATAGTAAGTAACTAGTCTTGAATTTCCTCTAACCTCCTCTGTCAAACATTGTCAGCCACATGAAATTTCTAAAAACTGCCAAATACTTTGGGAAAGATATAAAAATTTACACATCTCTGTAAAAATGGTAATATTCATGACCATAATTCTTAACATAGTACTTTAATTTTACTAATAACCAGCAAGATTAAAAAAGGAAAAAAAAACCCAAGAGAAATATATATATAGTACATACTAGTATAGCCAAAGAACTTGCAATTCTTTTTTTTTTTTTTTTGATTGGTAACAAGTATTTAAAAATCTGGAATTCAGATTTCGTTTAGAAAACTGGGAAATCTAGTATTGCTCAATCTGTTCAAAAAAATTATAAATGTAATGTTTTCTCTAAGTTTCCACTTATTCATAAAAATGACCCTCCCTAAAAACTAGTATGCGCTTCATTTGGAGGACAAACTATTTTAATACAAGAATCTCCCTCTTTGATTGTGTAATTTACTACTTCTCCCCCGTACTATACTCACATGCATATATGTGTGTGTATAAATATAAGGAATACCCTTTCCCTGTAATTTTTGTTACAGCATCACTACTATTCCAGTGATTCTGAGAAATCTGTTACCTGGTGCAATCTTCCCATCCTGAGCAGCGGGGCCGTCTTTCAGCACATTTTTCACTTGCAGGAACTCATCAGGCCTGTCTCCACCAATAATGGTGAAACCAAACCCCATTGTGCTTTTTTTCAATGATGCTCGGACAAGGACGCCTTTAAGCTGGGATGGATCCCGAGTAAAGTGTGATTTTTCTGTATCTGTGCGAAAATGAGAAGTAGCTTTGAGAACAAAATTACAAGGAGTGAAGCACCCAAAACTAATCATCAAGAGAATCTATAGAACTTAAATAGAGAAAATTAGTATTTCCTATTTATGGAACACTTAGAACTTAAACTCACAGACTAAAGCACTGAAAAAAAAAAAAAGGAATCAAAAATGTTTATCTTTTAAGGATTCGCACATGTCATGTAAAAGGTAAAGGCACCTACAATACCTCCTTCTCTCACCCGAGTCCATTAAATGTCAAGTGATGCGCTTTTAGGACAATCTTAATTACTAAATTCCTGCAAGCCTTAGAGACTCACTGGGTAGTACATTTCATTTGAATAAGCATCGACTGAGCCTGAAGCAGAAAACACTGTTCCAAAAATATGAAAGTGACTCTCACAAATTTATGAAAGAGAATATATCAAGACCTTTCTATGATTCATAGCTGGGGCCTTCTGCAGCCGTGAACTTCTATCTGGTGATAGAGTGAATTTCTGAACTATGAGTAAAGACCTTTGTTTCTTCCTTTTCACTCCTGTTTAGTGGCGACTTGATGAAGGGAAAAAAAAAAAAAAAAAACCCTTAGCTCCTTTGAAAAGCCAATTTTTAGAGGTTTTCTCCAGATAGCCCTAGTACTAACAGTGACCCATATTTGCAAATATGGATTTTCTTCCCCCAGACCTTCTCCCTTCCTAACCATGGCTGCCCTTAGAAAATCATGCGAGAATCAAATTGTACAGGTTGAAAACTTTTCAAATGCTGCTTCTTTTTTTTGAAAGATGGTTTAACGTTTTCTGCAACTATTTTTTTTTTAAGATTTATTTATACAAGAGCTGGGGTACAGGCCAGATGTGCGGGAGGTTGAGAGAATTCACCAGAGACAGAGCGGGGACAGAACAGGCAGACTGACTGAAACACACTGCTGAGGGAAGCAGCGGGTGAGACAGGAGAGGTCTGCTCGCCATGTGGGACCCTTGCCGGGCGGCCGGGATAGAACCGGCGCTGCAGAGGCTGCAGACAACTTCACAGCTCAACCGCCTACGCCACCAGGGGAGGCCCATCTGCAACTAATTTAAAACATCTTTATTGAGATACACTTCACATGAAAAAAATCCAGCCATTTAAATTTCCTAACTTCCTAACTTTAGAAATTTTTCTCCACCCCCTACAAGAAATCCTCATGCCCATTAGAAGTTACTCCCCACTTTGCCCTAACCCACGCTCACACCCTAGTCTAAGGCAACCACTAGTCTATTTCCTGTCTGTAGATTTGCCCAATCGGCACATTTCATGTAAATGGAACGATAACATAGAACATCTGGCCTTTCGATGGTTTCTTTCACTGGGCATAAATTTTTTGAGGTTCATCTGTGTTGTGGCAGGTTAGGATCTTCCTCCTTTCTATTGCCAAATGAGATCCTGCTGTGTGGATATATCATATTTCATTCACTTATCCCAGATGGACATTTTCACTTTTGAAAATGTTTGTTTCCACGTTTTGCTGCTATGAACAGCACATTGAACATTCTTGTTCAGGTTCTGTGTGGACTGACATTTTCAATCTTCCTAGTACACAGCCGCCGCGGGGCCACAGCAGTTACCAAAGTCCTGCAATTAGGCTTAACACTTTGAAGATTTGCCAAGTTCACCCAGAGGGCTGCACTATTTGCATCCACCAGCAACCTAGGAGGGTTCCAATCCTGTTGCTACATCTTGGCCAATATTTGTGATGACCTGACTTACTGCTGACATGCGCCCCCTGGAGGCAGAGTGGCCCCTCGCTGTGGTTTGATGGTCGTGTCCCTGAAGACTTACATTAACAAGTGGACTTATTTCCTATATATTGACCCGCCCTCAAGACTAGACCAAGCTCAGGTGTTTGTGTTGCTCTGTCGCTGCTCCTCTTTACAAAGTATACTGGAAGGTGCACCTTAAAGCTGACTGTCTACACCCCAGCTCTTGTATGCACAAATAAGGGGTTAAGACGCAGTCTATGAAGCTATCCGCCTCTGCAACATGAGTTCGATCCCCAGCCAGGGAGCTGCCCACATGGTGCAGCAGACTTCTCCTGACTCACCCGCTGCTCCCCTCAGCAGTGTATTTCAGTCAATATGCCTGTTCTGTTTGCCACTTTGTCTCTGGTGAATCCTCTCACCCCCCACACCCCTGGCCTGTACCCCAGTTCTTGTATGCATAAATAAATAAATCTTTTAAAAAAAAACAAGCCGATTGTCAGGAGGGAGCAGCTCCAGGGCCTGCCTGGTGTGGTGCTGCAGAGGGGTGTGCAAGGAGCTTGCCCAGAGACAGGCCTGCCCTGAGTGACTGACAAGGCAGGTCGGTGGAGCCAGTCTAGGGTGGGAGCAGGTCCACTTTATTTGATAGAGTCTTCCCAGATTTGCTGATCTCTTACGAATAAAACCACTTGACACGGAATAAAAAAGCTCAACTATTTGGGGCTTTCCAGTGTAGGGGACTCCACACAGCTGTTTGGTCACCACAGTGAGTGTTATTTTGCAAGACTGTCAGTCTGTTCCCGGAGACTCCTCGGTGCATTATTGGCACTTAATGAGCCTGACATTCAAACTGGCTACCTGTCTCTGAAGAAAATGTTACCTCTTAAAAACTACTTAATGGTAACGTTCAAAGTCCATTCACACGGGTTGACATGACTTCCCACTAGCACTGCAGATAAGGTCATCTGTTTAATGACCACATAACGGACAGCTACGTGAGGACACTGTATTTGATGAGATGTACTGTTCTCATTTTTATGTCCAATCTTAGCGATTTCTGGTTAGCTCGCTCATGCTCTAGTCCCCATGGATACTGGAATAAGACTGGCTTCTGAGAGCTGAAGTAGAAAATCAGCATATAATAGATGAGATCCCAAATGTGCAAACATTAACAAAGGAAGGAAAGTTCAGGTTAACACTTAAATTTGTAAAGTAAAACAGTCAAAGCCAATTACCTAGACATTGGTCAGAAAGAAGTCTTATCAGAACTAAACACTGAAATATGAGAAAGATACAAAAAAATAGTTTTTGAGCCTAACAATTCTGATGTTTGATCAACCTTTCTGATTAAGTTGAGTGATCTAGAATGTTATTTTTTTAAGATTTATTTATGCATACAAGAACTGGGGAACAGGCTGGAGGTGGGGGCGGGGGGTGAGAGGATTCACCACAGACAGAGTAGGGAGCAGAAGAGGCAGATCTACTGAAATATACTGCTGAGGGGAGCAGAGGGCGAGGCAGGAGAGGTCAGATATGCCATGTGCGTAGCTCCCTGGCCAGGGATCAAACTCATGCACAGTGGCTGGCGATATCTTGATAGCACTGTGCTTTTAACCCCTGCGCCACCAGGGGGGCCCCCTCTAGAAATGTTATTAAACCTTAAGTCTCAGTTGCTCCACCTAACTCATGAAATTGTTCAGAGAGTAAACTGGGGAATGCAGAGAAAGCACAGAAAATACTGTTGACAAATATTAAGTGCTCAATAAATACAGATGAACACAATCCCATACACACTATTTTCTAGCTCACAAATGCGAATGCTTCTGTCCCTGTGGCAAGTACTGCCCCTGGGAAGGATGTATTAGATAATTGTAAAATGCCACCGTAATGGCACCTGAATGGAGAAAGTAAAACTAACAACCTTGCAAAGATATTTTGAGACTATATGAGATAATGTATCTAAAGCATGCAATTCAGCACCTACTCGATATATCAGTAAATGGTAGCAATTATTCGTCAAGGCCTAGCATAACTTCCACCATTTCTATATAGTCTTGTTCGCCCCATCAGATTTAACCTCTTTCTCCTTTGCACTAACACTACTGCCACATCTGTCAGCACACTGTCGATACCCACTCTCTCTACTCTACAACTCCATTCCCTTGACAGGGCATTTTTTTTTTTTTTTTCCATTTTCAACTTGCTCTTGCTAGATTGACAAATGACCTCCCTATTGTCAAATTCAACGCATGCTCTTCAATTTTCATCTTTCTTGACTTTTCAGCAACATGTGACACAAATACTCAACTTCTTTTTGAACTCATTTTTTGTCATGGCTGCCTACTCTTGTAACCTCACCTCTTGTTATTACCCCCCCCAATGACCCTGTGCTCTAGCCATTCCTATCTGCTCTCCGGTCCCTGGACCATCATTTCACACGTCAGTGGCTTCAAACATTCTGTTTTTTCCACCTGAAGTGCCTTCTTCCACTAACATCTTTATCTGCCTGATTTACCTCTTCATAACTCTTCAAAACCCAGTTCAAATGCATCTGCCACTTTGAAAGTTCCCGTACGCCTTTTCTCCACCAAAGCAGAGTTGAGTTCTTTCCTTAATGCCAACACCATGTACATCTCTATTCATAACAATGAAAGCTTTCACTTACTGGTTTCGTGGTGCTAGATAACACTGTAAGTACTTTATGCATACTAATGTATATATTCGAACAGCCATAAGAGGTAGGTACTATCATTTTCTCCACTTTACAGATAAGGAAGCAGTGACACTAAGCTTATCCAAGGATACCCAGCTGGGATTCAAACCTGCTTCACCCTCTGCATATCAAGCTACTACTCTAGGATAGTACCCATCACCACATATTTTTGTCATTAGTTTTCTATACGCAACTGTGAATCTTTGAAGGCGAAAACTTTCTGTATTGTTTTTGAAAACCATGTGTCGGGGCCTCCCCGGTGGCGCAGCGGTTGAGCGCTGGGTTGCGAAGCTGCCCGCGGCCTCTGCGGCGCCGGTTCAATCCCCGGCTGCTCCCCGGCCACCGGAGGAGGGTCCCACATGGTGTGCAGACCTCTCCTGCCGCCCGCTGCTCCCCTCAGCAGTGTACTTCGGTCCTTCTGCCTGCTCTGCTCCCAGCTCTGGCTCTGGTGAATTCTCTCACCCTCCCGTGCTTCTGACTGTACCCAGTGCATGTATAAACAAAACAAACAAACAAACCAGCAAACAAATAAATAAAGCATGCCTCTATTAAAAAAAAAAAAAAAAAAAAAGAAAACCATGTGTCTAGTAAAGCACTGGGCATATAGTAGGTGCTCAGAAATAGTTGTTAAACTAAAAATTTTTGCTAAATCAAATGCGAAACTTAAGGGAGAAGACTCTGTCTTTGAAGAGAAGCTGTAAGAAAGAACTGTTTCTCTCATGGGTAACAGAAGTGGAGAGTATTACATTACTGTGTTACAGTACAACCATATAGACCCACCCAATTTTTTTTTTTTATTTTTATTTTTTGAGGCTTCAATAGGATTCAAACCCACAATTGCTGGCCATTAATAACAGATGCAGGAGCGGGATGAGAGTAGAATGTAAGAAATTCCTGGACAGCTTTTTCAAAATGCACATGGTTATGCTCATAAAAACCTCAGAACCTGTATTTTTAAAAAAAGTTTCTTAAATGATCCTGATATTATTAATACCTCACCACCTACAATAATGATACAGGCAAATAATATGGTGAATTTTTGTAGTGTTTGTTCATAGAAGTTATTAAGGTCAGAGCAGTTACTGACATTAGACCTAAGCAACTACCTTGGGAGAAGCTCATCATGAATCAGAGATGTTGAACTGATATTAAACGTTAGAAAATAACCTCCAAATCAAAGCCTCAAACACATAACAAAGCTATTCAATCCCTTCTTCCAACAATTCATATAAGCAGCCTAAGAAAGTAATCTCAGTATTTCCTATTTTCAAAATGGTCAGATATTTTATTATTTTATTCCTAGCTTTACAATGACAAAAATTAGACATTCTCTGTTGAGTTTCAAAGCCTCACAATAAAAAGTTCAAATATACTTTTATTAATTCAACATATAAATTTCACCAGTTACTCTTAGAAGAAAAGAATGAAGAAAGGCTCTACCTGGTTTTGGAGACCCAATATCCGCCTGTCCTAGCTGCTTTTTCCTCTTGGCTTCCTCCACTGGGTTTTCAAACTGGGTTTTCTGGTTAAGGTGGCTGTTAAATGTAGAAAAACAGGCATTTCAGTTGACGATGAATGAGTTCCAACTTTTAAAATAGATGATGATGCCATCCATCACCATGGTTTAAGGGACAGATATGTATGTCTAGGCCACGGAACACAAAGAAACTGAAAGATCATAGCAGAAGAGCTTTTGGGGAACTAAGGAAGGTCCACAAGAGATGCCTAGAAGTCAAAGCTGCCAAAGAATGTACTTAGAAGCTTCTTTGTAAATATACCAGATATAGCCATTATCAGTTTTCAAAACTCTAGCAGAAGCCCTCATAAATAGTGCACTCAGAACTGTTGGTAATTGGTGAGTTAATTTCTAAGATAGTTATGTTTTTAAAGTTCCTCTAAAATGAAGCAGCTATGAAGACATTTTTGAAGAAAACTGAGTACAGAAGCCTAGAATTTTACTGTTATTTTTCCAACTGACTCATCCCCATCAGTTTTCCAGCAAGTAAGAATGTGATTTGCCTTTATCTCATTGTATCACAGAACCACTCTTTCACACTTAAATCCCTTCATGATTATATAATAATTCAATGAATTATGTAATTACAACGTAAGTTTAATTGATATTTATGCTTTGGGAACATTCACAATTGGTTCTTGGAAAAGCATACAAGTCTGTGGGGACAGTCGGGAGTATGGGGGAGACTGGAGAGAACCATTACCCAGTACCAGTCAGTATTTTATGGGCCAAACTGTGTTTTACGGGGGGTGGGGGAGCTGAGCATTGGTTATTCCCGTTAGACAGTGCAGGACGCACCTGCTATACAAAGGATGTTTAAGACCACAAATAGATCTAATAGAGAGAAATGGGAAAAATTACGTCCTAGAGCTTCTACAGAACAAATGTCTTTCAGCCAAATGATCGGCATTAGCAAGCAGAATCCATTTTCTAAGACGTGACATTAATGATTACCAATAATTAAGCATGGGCTCATGAGACTTTTGGATTATGATTGTCATTTGCTTTTCCATTTGTGAACACTGTTGGTGGTGGTGGTGGAGGCAGTGGCAGCAGAGACAGACGCTCACAGCAAGTATGCAGGCTTCTCTGTCAAGGGTTTGGTGCATATTAGCTCTACAACAGATGTGGTTGTTAAGTTTCAGAGTTCTAAATGTGGTTAAGTTCTACTTGACATTATTTGGATTCTGACTTTACTAAATCTCAAGTATGTTTCTGCTTCTTACTATGAGGGGGTACCTATCACTGAGTTAACTGTTTCACCATCTGTGTAAATAGAGATCTTTAGTGCTCTGTTAGATACACCCCCTTTTCATTATTTATTAGGGAATGATATTTTACATATTCTTTAAAAAGTAAAGAACTAGAAACGGACACTTAGCAAAGAATAAACCCATTTTAACGTCATCAGCTAGAATGACTCACTTTACCACCCAGGCATTAGAACATAAAAAGTAGTAATTTGTATTTACACTCCTTGTAATGTGTGGGACAAGACAGGAGAAGTATGCAAATGAGTAATCCCTTTCCTGAAAATTGTTTGACAAAAGAATGTAAGATTTTCATAAAGGGAGTAATTGCATCTGTCACCTTAGACAATCTAGATCAAAATGCCAGCTAAAAACCAAAACAAAACAAAAAAGTAAGAACATTCTACTTTTCATGGAGTTATTTATACCCACAACATTAGTAAGATGTAAGAAAAAATTTTTCTATGTAACTATCTATAGTGATGAAGAGACAATATTACTGATTATTGGAAAAATTACACAAGGGTAGCAAAAACCATTATTAAATATACAACGGATAATTTGGAATCTCCTCTGTATTAAAATTTGGCATATCAAATGTGGATTTTTACAATTCATCTCAACAAACAAAATCATTCTTCTTTCATGAAGGGTGGAGATATTTTAAAGCAGATATATTTTGACTTTTCACCTAGGTGCATCAAGACTGTTAATGGAATACAGTAAGATGACATTTATACATACATACAGATTCTTAAGGGCATTGTCATTGAAGTTTCAGAACAGTTTTATTTAAAAAAATACATGAATCTGTTTCAGAATCTCATCCTCGAAAAATAAACACTTGCAAAGAAAAACTGCCACTGCGGTTGGTGACAAGGTTCCTGCCAACAGCGATCACTGTGCCATCTGGTTTGACAAACTCAGAGAGCCAAAGAGTAGCCATTCAAGTAACAGCTTTTTATCTCCATCAGTAAACTCGCTGCAGATTAGTGTGGTTGAGATTCAAAACCTAACTAATCTGGGAATCAAGCCACACGCCATAGCTCGGCTGACTCCATACTAATGTGCATCTTGAGTACAGCCTGCTCTTTCTTAATCTAATAAATTACCCTCCTGTAAAGTGAGCTCGCCTGGGAACAATCATACAAAATCCTGTCACTGCTGCGGCTGTTGCTATGTCACGCACCTCCATGACAATTGGAACAGGTCACTCAGGATTTGCCCTACAGTTGCTTCAATGTCACAGCCTTGCTTAACGGGAACCAGATCATTTAGCCTGAGATTTTATAACAGGCAAATGACTTTCACCTCTTGACCATGTATTCACATTCACTTGGAATGGATAATAAGAGAACGAGAATCATTATCTCAGTGTCAATGGCAAATAATATTTGATTGAAACTCCATTTAAATAAGCTGCTACGGGGAAAAAAATCCCACAAAACCTTTTGTTTGGCCTTCAAATATTCCTGTAACTTGAAAAATGGTTGTTTCTTTAACTAAATGTGCTTTAAGAAAATAGCAAAAGAGCTGCTGTATACTTTTTGCATCACAGAGTCAAATATCAGAGAGATATTAAATAACACAAGTGGAAATAAAATTAGCATGTCTTTCAAAGGAACCAAAACGTGGTGAGGTTATGTACCTGAGGGTCAAACTCACTGAGGTGTAAATTTTCTTAGGGTACAAATTAGAGTTTCAGAAATCATTCCAGAAATCTCTCTAACCACAGTGACTCAAGTAATAATCTACAACCTATACATTAGAATAAAGACTAGAGTAACAACAAGTCAAACTAACTTACTTGAGGGAAAAACACCAGGAAGTGATACTGGCTTATGCCAAGAAATAATGAAAAATTAATAAGTTATCATAAAACTAGAAGAATCCAAGCTTGCTATTTTTCCAGGTAATAATATCATTTGATTTCATAACCACAGCACAGGTTCAGAACTCATTTCCAGGTAAATGAATAGTAACATTTCGGATGCAATTATTTGACAGTTCAAATTAGATGCTGAACATTAAAATTTTCTCTCTAGCATCTGGAAAGAGAGCAATCTCAAAGATTATAATGTCACCATTTAATAAATGAGGACAAGGGAAAGAAAAATTAGAGGTTGAGGTTGTCCTACCTTCTCCAGCTAATACAGGCAAGCATGTCACGGAGACATCGCTTTATGTTTAAACTGAACCACAACAGATGTGTCAGATGCAACTCTCATGCCAAAAGAATAACAAGTTTTCCTTGATTAACTCCTGACTAGAGAGAATACATTTAATCACATAATTCGAAACTTTGGGTCATCACGGCACGCTGCCCTTAAATTCTCTTCACTTCCTTCAGAACCAGCTGGTTGGAGCGTTGGAGTGACCTTGATATTATTAACTCTTAAGTTCCCTCATTTCATAGTTTCCTATGAATGACTTCTCAGTGGCGGTGACGAGAACATCAACGATTAATTGCCTGGCAAACGTCCCTCTAGCTCTCCCTGTTTATCAATACTTCACCCAGGGCTGTGTTTGATATTTCCTAGACCTGTAATGGAAGAAAAAAGATGAACCGAGGGAGTAAACTTACTCAACATAGTAGGTTCCATACTGAGGGTCCTCTATTTTCTCCCAGCCATAAGGAAGTTCTGTAAGGAAAAGAAATAGTGATTTAGGGAAATGTAAGCTTCCAAACCAACAGAAAAGAACTCATCAGTGACGGAACTTAAGTATCTTTTATTTCATTATACTTCAGTATTTGAGAGGCTGACAGAAAGCTGAGGGGTCACTTACAAAGAAAAAACAGTTTCAGTGACAAGTTTCTTGAACGGTCAGCGAGTGTCTCAGCAAATACTTAGAAGCCAGAATAAAAGGTGACAGTAAACTCAAACATGTTTATCTGAATCACAGACCATAAAAATGCTAATCATTTAGGGCCTCCCCGGTGGCACAGCGGTTGAGCGCTGGGTTGTGAAGCTGCCCGCAGCCTCTGCAGCGCCGGTTCGATCCCCGGCTGCTCCCGGGCCACCGGAGGAGGGTCCCACAGGGTGTGCAGACCTCTCCTGCCGCCCGCTGCTCCCCTCAGCAGTGTACTTCGGTCCTTCTGCCTGCTCTGCTCCCCGCTCTAGCTCTGGTGAATTCTCTCACCCTCCCACGCTTCTGACTGTACCCAGTGCTTGTATAAAATAAATAAATCTTTAAAAAAAAAAAAGTTGTCATATTAAAAAAAAAATTGCTAATCATTTAAAGAAATTGTTGTTGGTTTGGGTCTTGGGGACACTGGCTTTAAAGTGCACTTCAAACAGTAAGAATTATCCTGCACAGAGTTCCAATAACCCCCCTGGCATGCTGTATTCTCATGAAAGCTTTAAATGCATATTTTGTAGCCACTGACCATTAAGCTAAACATCTTCCTGAGACTGGAACCTCAGAGAAGGAGCAAGAAGGACCAATGAATGTGAACCCCATGTTGTGATCTAACAACCTGTGAGCGCCACACATAGGACCTGTGAGAACTGTGGGGTGTGGCAGCTGAGCAGGGTGCTGAGGCCTTCGATTTTTATCAAACCCGTTAAACTGAGAGTCTGATCAAAAGGGAAATTGTTTGGGGAGAAAGAAAAATTAAAAAAACAAGGCCCCAAATGGAGTAGGTCATTGGTCCCCGTACAGATTTAATACCTGCTACTGCAGTTTCAAACTCCCCCACTTAATCATCCCTAAAGGAAGGTGGCTTTGCCAGAAATCTTTTTATTTTCTTTTCTAATAACCTGGCCCCACCCCCTTTCTGACTAGAAAAATCTTCCATCATGAGACCCTTGCAGGGCCTTTCTACTTGCCGTTGAATAGAAGGGGTGTTGGCTGATTCAGGAATCATGAATAAGTCCATTACAGGACCAAATTAAAGAAAAAAAGTCAGCTGGCACATTTCATTTAAAAAGCTTGATAAAGCTGATGTAAGACCCACTTAACTCTAGTTCAATACAAGCAGCAGCTACTTCTTGTAATTTTCACTATTATACAGGAGATTTGTCAGTTATTTCTGTTATTACATTTTGATCCACTTCTCCACAAAGGAAAGTGCAGCCTTGGATTTGTGCCATTTTGAGGGGGCAATCTAGAAATGTTTAAAACCTACGAATATATCTGCTTTTGCCTGCATTAACTTGATCTGAGTACCTGTAGGAAAATGTATTTACCTACCACAGTGCCTTGTATAGAATCCACATTTACGCATGGCAACACATATTTTATGTAGAATTATCATCTATTTAATCTAAGTAAATGACCAATAAAATAACTGGAAAATTGAAGGTAGTTGTATTTCTGACAGTTAAAAAAATCTGGTCTTTCTAATATAAACTGACCCTGTTGAGAAAGAATTCTCTCTTCCCTCCCACTCTGCCCATTTTCCAAGTGAAGGTTTCTAAAGAATCATTTTATTAGTCACACGAGGATTATGTTGGCAGGCATGCTCCTAGCAGGTGGTTCTTGTCTACTGATTATATGCAGGATCCCAGCAAGAAGGAATTTTGTTTAAAACCTACAATTGTACACTATGATGGCCACTTTCAATTTCTTTTAGTGTTTTTCTGCTATACTGAGACACAGACATGTGCGTATACACCCATACACATGACATGCTAGGGAGCACAGATTAGAATCCATCAAAAGACTTATTAGTCTCCTATCATTTAGTGGCAGTTGTGATGTACTGACTCGGCAAGTAAAATTTCCATTCTAATGAACCTGACAAGCCATACAAATTGTTATATTCTAATAAAAACTATTATTCTACATTCAGAATGAAACAGAGAATAGATAACTAGCCACCTGATAAAAATTACGGAATCGCCCCCCACCCCTTTTCTCCAGCATATTTTTCTGCCTGTACATGTACACTGACTGGCCGGCAGGTACAGACTGTGGAGACATTATGTATCAAAGCAGGAGCAGTGCAGTGACTACCTAGATACATGGTGGGAAGACAAGGTGGAGAAGGGAACCACAGCAGCATTCACATCACCTAGAAGATGGGTAACGTAAACAGTCAGGGGATGGTGTTGAAGAAGATAGAAGCATGGTCAATGCTAATGACCGCAGACTATCAGAACTGAGGAAAAGGGCTAAAAAAGTCTACTGACTTAAGCAATTGAGTTTTTTTTTTTTTTAAAGATTTATTGATTTATTTATATAAGCACCGGGTACAGTCAGAAGCGCGGGAGGGTGAGAGAATTCACCAGAGCCAGAGCGGGGAGCAGAGCAGGCAGACTGACGAAATACACTGCTGAGGGGAGCAGCAGGTGCGGCAGGAGAGGTCTGCGCGCCATGTGGGACCCTCGCTGGTGGCCGGGGATTGAACCGGCGCTGCAGAGGCTGCGGGCAGCTTCACAGCCCAGCGCTCAACCGCTGCGCCACTAGGGGAGGCCCAGCAATTGAGTTATTAATAACCTTAAAAAAAGCAGTAGTGGGGGAGTCAGATTCAGTCACCAAAGGGTAAAATCAGAGGTGGAGTCCTTCAGAAGAGAACTTTTCTTTTGTAACTTGGTGTGGAAAGACTGTTGCTCAGTTGGCATCCCAACCGCATGTTTCTTGTGTCTTATTTCTCTACTGACTCCAAACTGGTGAATAAAGATCAGACTATTGTTTATGGTCTCCTTTCAGAATCTAGAGACTAGAAATATACTTTCAACAAGTATGATCACATCATCTGGGGCATAGTTTCTTTGCTTTGTTTCCCTTCTTTCTCTCTCTCCCTCCTTGCAAACATTTAAGTACCTACTGGAGGAATCTATAGGTGAATAAGATAAAATCACAGCTCTTACATAGTTCTCTAGTTACAAGGCAATATAATTGCTAGAATAGCAGATGTCATATAGTCACATTGAGCACAGAAGAGAGAATAACGCTGACCTAAAAGAGTGTGATGAAAGAAATTATTCTTTAGATTTGAGCTTAGAAGGATTTAGCAGGTATGAGCCAGGATGGTTCCTGGCAGAAGAAATGGGCATGTGGGAAAGGCAGAAAAGACAAAAGCCATCCCATTTATAACATGAAAATTCTTTGAAAAAGTAATATTGAATATGGTTCAATTGTAAGAAAATCTTCAACACTCCATGAAGGAGTTGGAACTTTATTCTGCCTTTACAGGTATGTAAGCAAAGGAGAGAGATGAAGGCAGTTATCTTTTAGAAAGATTAACAGGCAACGGAGTCCATGATTTTTGATCATGTAGCCTTATGAGTAAAAAGTTTCAACATATACCTTTAAGATATTTATAGTTCTTCATTAATATAGATGCAACATTCTACTAATATGTATGTGATAAAGCACACACAAAATAGAAATTTAAAAAGGAGATGAAGACTAAACATTGATCACTTTTATTTTAATGTAGTTTCAAAAAGCTCATGAGGTATATGAAAGCACCAGCTTTACCTTTTTCTTATTCAGTTGGGCTTGCATATTTGTATTATCTTGCATATTTGTATTATCTGCATATTTGTATTATTATCTTTGTATTATCTTTGCATATTAGCATTATCTTGGCAGAGATCTTTGTAAGTCACATTTCAAATGTGTATAGATTGAAAACTAAGTAACATCGTCTATGTGCCTACTTAGCTGGGCACAAATATACTGCAAATTTTCAGTGCCCTTGACAGCTGCCCATTCTTCCCGCAAGACAGTCTGGGCAGAGCATGTAGACACCTGACATGTAGGCGAGCAAGAACACTGCTGCCACTGTGTATATAACATAGCAGAGAAACATAATTCCCCCCCAATGGGAGCATGATGAAAAGTAATTTCTAACATTTCCCTCCTGTACATAGTAGATTGTCTGATCACAGCCCCTCTGTAGACGATTGGCCTAAAGCGTGGATTAAAGAAGGAGTAACTAGAGGAAAAGGACCAAGAATAATCCAAGTGTGTGATGAGAGAAATGGAGAGGAAGATAAAATATAAAATAACAACATGGATAGATGGACAGAGAGCTATATGCATGAATATTTACAGGCAAGTCTTTCTATGGACTCATGTTTGCATTTCTCTTGGCTAGATCAGGAGTGGAACTGTTAGGTGAAATGGCAAATTAACATTTAACTTTTTAAGAAACTGCCAAGCTGCTCTTTAAAGCAGATGTATCATTTTACATTCTGTCCAGCAGTGTACAAGGATTATCATTTCTCCCTCTCTTCACCAAAATTTGTTATCTATCTTGTATTTTTTTTTTTTTGGTAAAATATCTATTTAAATATCTTTCCCATTTTTAAAAAAGATTTTATTTATGCATACAAGAGCTGAGGAGTAGGCCAGAGGTGCAGGGGGTGAGAGGATTCACCAGAGACAGAGTGGGGAGCTGAACAGGCGGAGCCACTGAAATACACTGCTGAGAGGGGTGAGACAGGAGAGGTCTGCTGCGCCATAAGGGTCAGCTCCCTGAGTGGGGATTGAACTTGTGCTGTAGTGGATGCAGATAGCTTCATGTGCTGCGACTTAACCCCTTGCACCACCAAGAAGGCCCACCTTGCCCATTTTAAAATTGTTATCCTGTTTATTGAACTGTAACAGTTCTTTATACGTTCTGGAAATAATTCCTTTTTCAAATATATACTGCAAAGTCTGTGACTTTGCCTATTCACTTTTTAGTGTTATCCTTTGATGAATACAAATTTAAACTTTTTATTAAGTTTAACTTACCAATTTTTTTCTTTCATGGTTCATGGTTTTTGTGGCCTGTATAATAAATTTTTGCTAATCTCAGTTATGATGCTTTTTGGGGGGATATGAACCCATCATAATACAAAGAAAATCTATGTATTTAGTATCAACTTGTCAATTTCCTATGGATAATGGACATATTAACAATATTCTTTCAATCCATGAACACACAGCAAGTTTCCATTTGTGTTTTCCATTTCTTTCATTGTCTTGTCATTTTCAGTGTAAGGTCTTTCACTTCCCTGGTTAGCTGTATTCCCAGACATTTTATTCTTTTTGATACATTGTAAATGAAATTGTTTTCTCAATTTCTCCTTCTGATAATTCATTAGTCATATAGAAATACAACTGATTTCTGTATATTGATTTTTGCATCCTACAGCTTTTCTCAATTCAATTACTAGTTCTAACAGGTTTTTTTTTGGTGGAGACTTTATGGTTTCTACAAGTAGTAGGTCATTCACAAATATAGACAGTTTTACTTCTTCCTTTTCAATTTGGGTACGTTTTAGTTCTTTTTCTTACCTGATTTCTCTTGCTAGGAGTTCTAATACAGTGTTGAATGAAAGTGGTAAAGTGGGCATCCTTGCTTGTTCCTGATCTTTGAGGAAAAGCTTTCAGTTTTTAACAACTGAGTATAATGTCTATAAGTTTGTTATATAAGGTCTTTATTATGTTGAGGCACATTCCTTCTATATGCACTTGGCTGTGAATTGTTAACATAAATGTTGAATTTTGGCAAATGTGTGGAGGTGATATGATTCTTATCCTTTATTTTGTGAATGTGATCTCATATTGACTAATGATGGTGAATCATTCTTGCATCCTTAGAATAAATCTCACTTGATCATAGTGTATGATCCTTATACTGTATTGTTGAATTTGCGTTCCCAAAATTCTGTTTACAATTTTTGTATCTATCTTCATTAGCGGTTAGTGATCTATGAATTTCTTTTCTTACAGTGTCCTTTTCTATCAGGGTAATGTCAGTCTTGGCAAAATAATTTGGAAGTATTCCCTTATCTTTCTATTTTTTGGGAAAAGTTTTGAAATATTTGGCAGAATTCACCACTGAAGCCACTTGTCCTGGACTTTCGTTTGTTGGGAGGTGGTTGAATACTAAGTCAATTTCCTTAGTAGTGATTCATCTGTTCAGATTTTCTAAGTACCACATTCTAAAAAACTGAACCCAAATTTTATTCATCTATTTTACATCCTTTATTCAAGAAAGCATAGCAGGGCCTCCCGTTGGCGCAGCGGTTGAGCGCTGGGTTGCGAAGCTGCCCGCAACCCCTGCAGCACCGGTTCAATCCCCGGCCGCCGGCTGAGGGTCCCACATGGTGTGCAGACCTCTCCTGCCGCCCGCTGCTCCCCTCAGCAGTGTACTTCGGTCCTTCTGCCTGCTCTGCTCCCCGCTCTAGCTCTGGTGAATTCTCTCACCCTCCCACGCTTCTGACTGTACCCAGTGCTTGTATAAATAAATAAATAAATCTTAAAAAAAAAAAAAAAAAAAAAAGCATAGCAAACAGCTTAGGTTCAATTCTACACTTACATGCAAAGACTGTATTGTTACACAGAACCTATAATATGTAAGAAAAACAAACACTATTATCTAATAATTTTTAAAGAAGTGCTTTTCCTACTAAAAGTGCAAATTCTGATGGGGTGGTGGGAGTTAGATGGGAGGCATACTAGAGACTGTGACTGAATTTCTACTGACGTTCTAAACGGCTAAGGATTAGCCTTAGATACTGGCATATCCATTCTAGCATGGACTAAATCACTCAAAATTAAATGCAACAGGGCCTCCCTAGTGGTGCAAGGGTTAAGTCTCAGCAATATGAAGCTATCTGCAGCCACTGTGGCACAAGTTTGATCCCCAGCCAGGGAGCTGATTCACATGCTACAGCAGACCTCTCCTGTCTGGCCCACTGCTCCTCTCAGCAGTATATTTCAGTGGATCTGCCTGTTCCCCACTCTGTCTCTGGTAAATCCTCTCACCACCCCCCACCTCTGGCTTATACCCCAGCTCTTGCATGCATAAATAAATCTTTTTAAAAAAGTTAGATGCAACGATGTGATTTCCATAGTCCCCTGATTATTGTATCTACCTATGGCACATGTGCCTGTGCACATTATGGCTTGTTTAGGATTTTGGAAAATTCATGGTCTAAGCAAGAAGAGCAAGAAGGGATTAAGGGAATAAATGTATAAAAGGTCTGTGAATCTCTACCTCCATCTTCACAGTCTTCTGGGGCTTTGGCTTTCTTACAAAGACGAGGATCCAACCAGGTGGTGGTCTTGGTATTGTGGCTGTAAAGAGTTCAATTAGAAGCCATCAAATAAAGGAGAAAGTATTTCGAAAGCAAACATTAAAAGTGACTAAAAGGTATATAATGTTTGAGCATTTATCTCCTATAGGCTCTGTTTGTAGAACACTGATTCATAATCCCATTGTTCTCAGTCTATTATTTAAAACCTCCTTAAAGGAAAGGTAAGGTGAGAGGCACTAATTTGAGAATGAAGACTCAAAAAGGGGATAAAATGCCTAACACAAAATAAGAGACATTTATTTAAGCAGTTAAAAATATTTCAAAAAGCGTGCATATAGACCCATGCTGTGCATAGCTAGTAAAAAAAATAAAAAAACAACTGCATTGAAAACTGTGTTTGCTTGCTGGCTGCAATGCCTTCTCCCTCCCTTCAAAAAAAAAAAAAAACCCACAAAAACCCAAATCAAAACATGTTGCATTTCATGAGTGCCTGTGCTGTGTGGCCACTTATCAGGGGCTAGGAATATAGATAGGAACAAACAATCAGACAGAACCCCTGCCCTCAGGAGGGTCCTGAGAAATGAGTTAAATAAGAGTGTAAAAGTGTCTGACACATGTGAATAAAATGATGCTTACACTTAAACTCAACTTAATTTTTGTCAGTGTAGCTCATACTATTAACAGGAGAAAAAAGGTAGAGTGAAAGACTCCCCCCTCCCCTAACATACCCGCCTCCGTGGTGACGTAGGCCAGGTACTTTCCAAGAGCACAGTCTGCTATATTTCATGATAGGTCACAATCAGTTTCAGATTGAGTGACCATGAGTAGATACTAAAGCTCAAACAAAACTATCCTGCAACTGAATAAACAGCACTACAGTTTAACAACCTGAAATGAGAATATTAAAGAAAGAAAAAATTGTGGAAGAAAATGTATTGGAAACGAACAAAACAAAGTTATTATCAAAGAAGTGTAGGAATAACAATGTGAACAATTCTCTCTCCTTGGTATCTTTAACATGAAATAAATTCACGAGTGTCTACACTGCCACTCTGAGGAAATGAAGCCAGTGGCGTCAGGGAATTAATTACATCTTCTATGCTTTACCAAACTCCTGAGTTACTTACAGAGCAAGGCGACCCTTCTAATACATTGCCAGGCTTGATACTAGTTGGCTGATGGTTTTGAGAAACTCTGTTACCTGTTTTGTCAGATAATTCACCCAAACTAAAGCCAGTTAAGTCGATTTTGCAAAATAGAAAGGATCAGAACTCTAAAGAGGCCTAGAACCATGCAGACTGTTAGGGGAAAAAAAAAAATCATGAAAATAAACCAAATTCAAAATGGC
The DNA here is from genome assembly GCF_014898055.3 of Talpa occidentalis. Classification (NCBI taxonomy): domain Eukaryota; kingdom Metazoa; phylum Chordata; class Mammalia; order Eulipotyphla; family Talpidae; genus Talpa; species Talpa occidentalis. The sequence continues at coordinate 109,287,985 of NW_023605305.1, read as the reverse complement.
TACTTGAGCAAAGCTTAAGTTTGAGTGCTATGATCGAAAATTTTTATTAAAGGTAAATTAACAGATATGGGCAATCTGCTAGGATTTTACCCAGTATTTCCCAAGGCAAAGAAATGCCCACAGGGGTTATACCAAAAACATAATAGCCAAGACTACAGACCTATATTAATATTCTTTTCTTATGGATGCATAATTTAACAGCTGCAGCAGCACAGCTCAAATACACCAGCTACAGCCAACAAGAGAGCTTTAGCAGCAAATAATACTCAACTATATTCTGGATATTAACCCCTTATGACTTACACGGCTTACAAATATTTTCTCATATTCTGTAAATTGCTTTTTTAGTCTGATGATTGTTTCTCTTTCCTGCAAAGAAATTTTTAAGTTTGATGTAGTTCCATTTGTCTATTTTGGCTCTTGTTGCCTATGCGTTTGATGTAATATCCAAGAAGGCCTTGCCAAATTCATTGTCATGAAGCTTTTCTCCTGTTCCCCTCCCCAACCCTCCACCCTATTATTCCCTGACACCTCCCCGACCCCCCCCAGAACCAGGAGTTTTATAGTTTCAGGTTTTACACTTAGTTTGTATAATCCTCATCCTTCATATTTATATAAATGTGTAACTGAATCAATAATTTACTACATATGTTAAAAAGAACACCACACACATACAAATCTGTATCTTTTAAAGAATAATTCCCACTGGATCAGCAAGCTGCTTCTTTTATGTGAAGTGTGCGGATTTTGGGACCCACTGAAGAAAGACATATAAGGCCCCCAGCCCTAATTCTCTTACAGTCATATGCTCTTTGACTGTCATCCAGCCCTAAATATTTTGTTATTTGTTATATCCTATATAACTTTACTTATTCATAATCTACCTTTGAGTAAATTAAAGATGAAAATCACAGCTACCTAAGAATATAAAAATATATCAAAATGAAACTTGCAATAATTATTTATGTAATTTTATTCTCTGGTGCGAATCATGAAAGTTTTAGGTTGATTAAATACATGTGGTATTCCATCTCTCTATAGATATGTTACATTTGTACTAATAGTGATTTTCCATAAAATAGATTGGTTTCTTTTTGCAATTACATTGCACCAATTATTCTGAGGGTAAGTGTATTTTCTCTCTCTAGACATATACCACCTGACACAATAAACCCAAATTCTAGCATTGAAAAAACTTAGTGAATAAATATGCCCCCTCCCCAAGGGTTCTGGGGGGATCGGGGAGGAGGCAGGGAAAAATGGGGTGGAGTATTGGGGAGGGGAACAGGAGAAAAGCTTCATGACAATGAATTTGGCAAGGCCTTCTTGGATATTACACCCTAATTCCTGAGATGTTGATTAAGTTGAACCATCTCCCAAAAAGTGTTTTAAAAAAGCAAAGGAAAACAACCTTTCTTCCTTACACTTTTCATTATTTGTCATCAACCTGTTATTCTGTTGTTATAAAACCAGGTCAAATATACTCTTCCTTTATCTAGGGCAAATGAAAAATGAAACATCATTCAGGGAAGTGATCAGATTAAGCATCAACTGTAACTTGGATGAAAACTCCTTTTTAAAGAACGAAGAAAGGGCAGCCTGTGCATGACCGGGGGCGGGGGGGGGGGGGGGGGGCGGGTCCCGGTGCTGTGTTCAGATCCACTCTGTGAGGGGCACCTGACACAGACGTGCTTACTCAATGAAGTAGACCATGCCCGTGTCCGTGTAGGCCATCTCCCAGTTCTGGGGCAGTGGCTCCAGATTCTCGTCTCTCATCATGTAATTTCTAAAGTCCATGGCGCTGTTTGTTTGGTTGTAGCTCGGGACAGTCTTCATCCAGTCGGATGACTCAGAATGCCTTTCCCTGCTTTCTGCAGTTCAAAACAAAACAGCAGGAGAAATAGCTGAAGTTAGATTTCCTTTGAACAGCCCTTTCCATGTCTAACAAAATGCCAAATATTTATCACAAATTTCCTTGTCTATTATGTCCACATTCTGTTATCATGTTGAGATGACAAATAAACATGCTAGATTTTTTTCATTTGCTAGTTACAGTCATCCTGCACAACGCTCGTCTGGGAAGGAAGCAAAAATCGACCTGAGAATCAATTCAGGATATTATGTGCCGATCAATATAATACTGACAACAACAGCTGTAGCAGCACTTACAGAACTCTCATTAGCCAGGCTCTATGGCAAGTATTTTACTTATCTTTTTTATTTTTTAAGATTTATTTATTTATTTATACAAGCACTGGGTACAGTCAGAGCGTGGGAGGGTAAGAGAATACACCAGAGCCAGAGCGGGGAACAGAACAGGCAGACTTGACGAAATACACTGCTGAGGGGAGCAGCAGGTGCGGCAGGAGAGGTCTGCACGCCATGTGAGACACTCGCCGGTGGCCGGGGATCGAACAGGCGCTGCAGAGGCTGCGGGCAGCTTCGCACCCCAGCGCTCAACCATGGCGCCACCAGGGAGGCCCATATTTTACTTATCTTGACTCATTCCACCCTATGAGTCCAGATTATGACTATTCTCACTGCACAGATGCAGAATTACAGCACAGAGAGGCTTAGTTAACTTAGGGTGACACAGCTAAGAAACAGGAAAGCCAGGATTTGAATAAAGATGGTCCATGTTCTTAACTGCTGTACCAAGCTACCTCATCCATGTTCAGGTTTTTACAGTAATAGTGATTTTTTAAAAAATTACACTCAGTAGATTTCTGTTAATGTAACAGAAGTTGTTGTTATTAAAATCCTTTTATAGTCCCGAAGTCCACAATGTAGTTAAGAACACCAAAGTTTCATTACTGTGTAGGGAGTTCATAATTCATACACTTAAAAATTTACTTCTAGAACTTAAAAGATAATATAACAAACAATTCCAAACTGTAGGCAATGCTTTGGGATCTCAAAGAGGCTTCAGATATCATTACATATCATTCTTTATAGTATTTCCACTCTAACTATCCTTTGTCCAACCAAGTTCTGGAATCCATTGCCCTAAAACCTGCTACTTACTGCATTCACTGCATCTCACCCTCACCCACCCCTTAGCCATCTCCTTATTTCCCCATGTACCCCAAACTTAAGTTCCACAATCAATCACTATCATCACTCCCTTGTAAAGAAATGCTCCTGATTCCTTTGCCCCAAACTTAAACATACTTGCCTGGCTAAACCACAAACCTGTTTAAATCTTACCCTCGCAGGCAATATCAACTAGTTCACTTTTAATCCATCATCACAAACTTCGAGAGGGTATGCAAATGATGTGTAACAATCTTACAACTCCCTTCACTAGTCACACTGACATCCTCCTAGACAATGCATCTTTCTTCTTCTTAAATCTGCTGCTAATTCTTCCTTATTGCTAATCTCATTTCATGACCTTGTCTGCTATGGTACTGAGAAAAGAGAAGCAAGCAGAAGAGACGCTCCACAAATTCCGACCTTCGTATCTGCACAGCAACTGTGCCCTTTTATTCTACCTTCTGTTGCTATGGAAGAACTGTCTGTGCTCCTACTTGAGGTTAACTCTCCATTTATAAATTATAGCCAATCTCTCTTGCCAACAGGAATTCTCTCTCTTGTATCACCAATCTTCCCTATGTAGTACATCACAGCTATGCCCATTTTTTAAAAAGAAAAAACAATTCTCTTCCTCCTATAACAATCACCCAATCGCTCTCCTCTTTATAACAAACCTCCTTGAAAGAGTTTATACCTGCAACCTGCACTTCAGCTCTTTTGTTCAACTCTAGAACTCACTCCAACAAAGCTTTCGATCCCTCAATAAAACTGTTCTTATGAAGGTCACCAGTCACCTCCATGTGCAGTACAGTCAGTGATCAACTCTCAGAGCCCCTCTTACTAGGTTATCAGGAGCATGTGACACTGTTGATCACTCTTATCCTTGATACTCTTTCCCTGGCCTCAGGCATCAAAGATCTCACTGACTAGCTCAATGTCCCTGACCTCTACCCAGCTGTCAGTGTACCTCCTCAGAGCTCAGTCCTCAGACCTATTCTCTTCTTTCTACACCCTTGATGATCTCATTCGGTGTCACTGTCATGCAAGCTGCAGGCTATGATGTGCAAACAGGATATGCCTGCAGACCAGAATATACTTTCAAATCCAACTTCAAACGTGGTAGGTTCCACGTGGACCTCTAAGGAAACCTCAAAATTAAACATGCCAACTTGAGCTCCTAAGACCCTTTCCCAGTCTTCCTCATCTCAAAAACGGGATTCTATTGTTCCAAACAAATCAAAATCCTCAGGTGATCTTTGACTCTGCTCTCTGATATTGCTTATCTGATCCATCAGAAAATGTTATTGGCTTCAGGCCACTTCTTACCACTTATGGTTCAAACCACTGTCTCGTTTAAATGACTGCAAAACCCCCTTAAAAGTTAAACCTGTTTTTATCATGTTATCTTGTACTTAAATCCCTATCAAGGTTTCTGTCTTACAATAAAAAGCAGAACTCTACCAGTGGCCTATATTTTAGTATGTGCATTTCTGCACCTCTTTCCCCAATCATCTTCTGACTGGCTTCACTGGTTCTGATGCTGTTCTATTCCCTGACGTCATTCTGCTCCCACCACAGAAAAAGTATTGTCCACTTTGCATCCAACACACTCGGGACATTTGTATTTGTAATTCCCTCTGGCTGGCATATTCTTCCTGCAGATATTTTTAGCTTATTCCTTTCACTTTGGTCAAAGTGCTCTCCATGGTTTCAGGAATTCACTGGGGGTCTTGGAACCTATGTCCCAGGGACAAGGGGATCTATGCATATGATCTACACTCTGAATACAACCTCAATATAGTTTTACAGTATCTGCATAAAGGAGCTTGCATAATATAATAGTCAATACTTGAAAATGCTGTTTACATAATACCACTTCTTGGAAAAATTTGAGCATTATTACATAATATATATTATCCATGTGGGCAAATTAGTGTTCTTTTAGGTTAATTCTTCAGCAAGATATAACATAATAAACTTAATGGGTGAGAACAAATAAACCTCTACCTATTTTCTTCTGACTTCCATCCTCAACAATTTTCTGAGTTTTCAGGGCAGACTGTATTCCCCAAAAGCAATACACACAAAGCACATTTTCCAAACTTGAATACGTTAATAGCTATGGTGATTATTTATCAGAAAAAAATCAAGGTTTAATATTTTTAATTAAAATATTCTGAATATTTTCTCTTCTAAAGAAATCTGTAACCCAATGGAATTGTCCTATTCTATAGCTTCAGTACACAAGAGATTGTGTACAAACTGCTCACCCCCACACTGCTAGAAAAGCTGGCTTTAAACATTAACATCAGAGGGTAAGTAACATGTGGTATAACAACTGACTTACATGACAAGCATAAACTAACTATGGAGATTACGGGTTGATTTACTTCTAATGGAACAGCAGTGACTCCTGAAAGGCTCTATATTAGGAAGCAAAAAAAAAAAAAAAGAACAAATTCTTTTCCTTTAAATGAAGACCATATAAATTCCCACATTGTGACAGACTCATGGTCTCTAATCATAGTCTTAAATATTTAAAAATGTTAACAGACTTAATTTGGTGAGACAGTAAAGCTGATATCAACATCAAAAGGCTCTATGATATAATGATTTTCTTTAACACCCCAATAGAATGATATGTGACTTCATCTAAACCTTCAAAGGATCTCTCTAGGGGCGCAGCAGGTTGAGCACAGCACTGTAAAGCTGTCCACAGCCTCTGCCAGGGAGATACCCACATGGCGCAGCAGACCTCTCCTATCGCATCTACTGCTCCCCTCAGCAGTGCTTTTTGGTCCATCTGCCTGTTCTGCTCCCCACTCTGTCTCTGGTGAATCCTCTCACCTCCTGCACCTCTGGTGTGTACCCCAGCTCTTGTATAAATAAATAAATCTTTAAAAAAATAAACCTTTAGACCTGCTTTCAGTCATTACACCCAAATTTATTGGGGTGATTCATTTAACATCAAACATACTGTGTGGCCTAACTATGGACTACAAAACCAGACTGACTGTCCAGAGAGGGACATAACCAATGAACGTTTTGCAATAATAAATGCAATATGTATAGCAAAATTTAATAACTGACGAAGAAGAACATGATGGTACTCTGGGAAAAGGATATGGTAATAGGGTCTACAAATTTGAGAATATGATCGATTCATTAACTTATTGGGTATCAATGATTGTTTCACACAATGTACCAGGCACTAGTTATATTGCAAGAGACACAAGGAGTGTAACAACCAAAAATTCCAGCCCATATGAATCTAATATTCTGGTGTTTTGGATAGAATTACACAAGTACCACCAAAGTTAGTTCTACTGTGATTCTGTGGTTTCCTACTTGTACTCTTTTTAGAAGTGTTAGGAATCACTGAAGCAATCAGCACATCATTTAGGGGTACTCAAAAGGAGAAGACTCTGCACTGCTAAAATTCTGTTGGTTGGTTTTGCAATTAATGAAAAATATGAGAGGTAAGTTTGGAGATTTTGAGTGATTCAGAGATTTGAAGCTCAAAATATTGCTAACCAAACTTTCAGGTAATTTTTTACTGGCATACTTTTAAACCTCTGGACTTTTGTTTGGTTAAAGGCTACATCATAAAACATCTGTTTTTTGCTATGCTGTAAAGTAGGACTTGGACCAACAGGATTCCCATATTTCAGCATCAGAAAGGAATCTCAACTCTTTTAAACCACAGGGTAAAGGCATATTGTATTATTACTAATAATAGCTTATTGGTGATTTATCAAAATTGCCACTTGGGACAACTCACTTCATCTTACAAAATGGTCAACAGAGATAGACTGCTCTACACATAACCGCTCATTTGAATTCCATTCCTTGTGCTGTGTATGATTTGTGAAAAATTTAACTTTAATTCAGTGCCATGTTGAAGTCAATTGGAAGATCAGCTAGAAGATGTCTATTTACAAACCTGCATTACCACTGCCATTAATAGCCTCCTTGTCCTCATCTTCTTCCTCTTCAGGAAGAGAGCTGTCCATTCTTTCCATCTTGCTGACAGATGTGGTTCGCTTTCTTTGGGATTCTGTGTCAAACTCATTATCAAAGAGGACCTGATCAACCGGATCTGGCTGGAAGGACTGGGTTCTGCTGGAGGCTTGGGAGTTCCATAGAAGTTTCCTGAAGTGAAGAAAATAGTAGATGAAAGGATTAATGTTGAGTTGAGACCAGTATCACCTAGTGTATGTCTCTGCCCTGCTATATATTATATGGAAGTTTTTGAATACCTACCCTTGGCCAAAAGGAGGTCAACACTAGTTGGGAAACGAGCAGATAGAAAATGTAGAAAGAACTAATCTCTCCCGTGCTCTCCACCATATGTAACATTTTAATACTATTTGTACTAAAGCCAGGAAGTTATATTCTCCCACCTCTCCCTTCTCTGTGCTTGCTTTGTATGGGTTCTAACTAGGACCTAATTTATGAATTTAAATGCATCAATGCTCTCATGTTAAGAGTAATTGGTAGCAAAAAGTAGGAGTAAAGGAGGATAAAATAAACTCAAATAATTTTGTTCTGATGTGTAAAATAAAGCACTATTTTGGTAAATGAAGAAATATGGGGCAAAGGATAAAGCATGCACTAACCAGTCTGTGTGGAAATGTAGGCTGTTTTTGCAAAAGTAATTTCTAAGATTTTCTGAGCACTGTAATTACATTATTTTATCAGACAACTTATTGAATAGACATTATAAGCATAATTCAGGAAACACTTTAATATGTTAAATCTCAAGAATCAGTAATTTTTGCAGTGAAAAGAAATGTTCTAGAATAAAATGAATACAATGGACTATCTTCTCAATTTGTCATGAAGTTTCCATTAGGCAGCCAAATACAAAGGGAAAGTGCCCAAAAGGTTGAGTTATATTAATAATTTATTTTATATCTATCACTATGCTAATAGAGCTAATGGTAAAGAAAGATACGAATAGATAGGGAATAAAATAATGATCTTTTATTTATTTTTAAAATTACATCTTTTAATCAAATTTCTTAGTTCCTAAGGAGGTAATTAAGATGTTCATTCACATAAAGTAAACTAATGGAGTATATAATGGCTTATTTGTCCTAGATGAAGAAAAGCATCAGTTTTCATACTAACACTGAGGCAAATCTACAAATACTATAGCCAACCTTAAGTCATGTGTCCTTTAAGGGGGGGAAGCATGAAGAGAAATTACTTGGAAATCTGACTGGCTGCTAAGTGCCATTAAAACAGTCAAGACAAAATAACTGAAACCAAACTGAAAGTCTTCTCAACTACATTTCCCTCTACCCTCTCCTTTGCTACCAAAAACACTTTTGAAATGGAGTTACCCTGTGTTGCTGGTGGATGCAAAGCTTCGTATTAAGACAGATGAAGGACACTGTCACTGGCTGAGGTAAAGCAAGGAATTACTGAAAAGGCCAGTTCACACTTGTCTGGGGCAGAGGACATGGAAATGCTCCAGACAGAGGTTTGTTCAGAGAACAAGGGGCTCGAGGTCTCGATTTCCCCTGTGTTACCTCCAACAGCTTCGTCAGCAAGGAATCTGGATATCCCACCACAGACGTAAAGTCTATTTTTTCTAAGGATGGCAGTTTTACTAGAAACACATTTTACTGTGTATTTTTAGTAACTATTATCTAACTCTAGGAGTTAGTAACTTTTTCCAACTTCAGTTAGAAAACCCATATTTTTCCTAGGGTGAAAATTAGAAAACTTGAGGGCTTCGTGACTGCTAGTAACAATCATTAGTAAGATTTAAGGGCTTCATAATCAATTTTGAATTTCCACATTTAAAGGAATTATGGGGTTCAGATGAAAACAGAAAGCTAGCATTGCTTATGAGTAGATGTATTCTTCTGAGTTGGTGGTGAAAATTTAAGACTTTCGGGGGCAACGAGGTAAAAAATTACAAGGTTTGTGAATCTTGATTATAGTTAGCAACAAGAAAGGTTTCTCAGCTTTTTATCCTGTTTTTGGAGGTTTTGTGTTTCCTCTTTTCTGAGAGCTTTTTCACTTTTACGATAGAACTATCAACTATTAAATGTTTTAAACATATAAAATTACAGGCAATGGTATTAGAAACATCCTACTCATGGGCTTACTTACTCATTCACTTACACACCCTCCAGATAATAACTTTTGCCAGTTCCTTTTAGGTTTCCCTGTTGTACCTCTTTAAGGACACACATACAGACATACCTCGTTCTATTGCACTTTTCAGATACAGTATTTTTTGCAAGACCCTGTACTAGCAAAAAAAAAAAAAAAAAAAAAAAAAATTTACCACTCACTGAAGAGAATCTAGCAATTCTCTAGCAATTATGTATTTTTTAAAAATAAAGTATGCATTTTTTAAAACATAATGCTATGGTACAGTTAACAGGCTACAGTATAGTGTAAATGTAACTTTTATTTCCACTGAGAAACCAAAAGAAAATTGTGCCCCACTTTATTGTGAAATTTGCTTCACTGCTGGGATCTGAACCAAACCCACTATATCTCTGAGGCACATATATAGAAGGTCACATATACTCAAGTCCCAAACTTCCTTTCTCTGTCTTTCCCACTCTTTCCAGTTAACCTGAATTTGTCAGAATAATGAATGGAATGAAATGAAGTGTCATTGCCCTGCACACTGTGTATAAACACTATTGTTTGCATAAAATCTTCATAAAGTATTTTTATAACCTTTCAAATCTTTTTTTTTTTTTTAAATATTTATTTTTATACAAGAGCTGGGGTATAGGCCAGAGGCGCGGGAGGGTGAGAGGATTCACCAGAGACAGAGCAGGGAGCAGAACAGGCAGATGACCAAAATACACAGCTGAGGGGAGCAGCAGGCGCGACAGGAGAGGTCTGCCATGCCATGTGGGAATCTCCCTAGCCGGCTGGGAATTGAATCCCAGCCGCAGAGGCTGTGGACAGCTTCTCAGCCCGCTGTGCCACCAGAGAGGCCCTCAAATCTTTTTTCTAAACAGTTCTCTGTTCATATCCCCTCACAGCTTTCTTTTCATACAATTACATTTCTGACTTACTCCTGTTGATATAGGTAGGTTCCAGTTCATTTAATTATTGTATAATAGTGCATTTTAAGAGTATTGCACCATTTCATACCTTTGGAAGGCAGCTTTGCTCACCATTATACCACCAAAGCCTCTTCATTTTATACTTTTGCCAGCTGCATACAGGGTCTCCATTTTCCACAATTACCAGACTTAAAATTTTTTGTCAGCCTGATGGTATCAGTGAAATAGTGTATGATTGTTATTTCAATTAGCATTTCCTCTGAATGGAGCACACATTAGTTAGTAACATGGAGAATGCCATTTTGCCACCTACCATGTTTTTATACTTAACAGGAAAAAAAGTAGGAGACTATCTTTGTGATCTAAGAGTAGAGAGAACTTCTTAAGCAAAATCATAAGAAAAATAGTGATGAATCTGCTAGACAAAACTTAAGGATTTCTGTTTAATGAAGAAACACAGGACAAAGGTATTAGGTGATAAAATGAGCAAAAAACATCTATCCAGTTAAGGCCTAATGTCTAAATACACATCTAAATATCTAAGGAATGTCTACAAACTGGAATGTGGTTGGGATTCCACTTTTTAAAAATGGATACATCAAATGAATTCACAGATGTTCAAAAAACTACCAGGCATATGAAAAGATGATCAAACTCTCTGACTACTAGAGAAGTTAAAGTAGATGGCACATCAACAATCATCACCCTGGAAAAATTAAAAATCTGGGTAATGCCAACTATTGATGAAGATGTGGAGTCATGGACTACATAGGTGGTCTACAGGTAACAAACTCTCATCCACTACTGGTGGGGACACAGGCCTCAGAGCTATCAAAACTACTTCATCTAAGCATATGTACAATGCAACACTTTTGCTTTTGGACATATAGTCCATAGACATTCTCACACAAGTCTGTAAGAAGGCATGTGAAAATGTTTGCTACAGTTTTATTTGCGGGGGTGGGAAACTGGAGACAATCTGGAAGCCCATCAGTAGGATTCAGTAAGATTCATAATGTGGAGTACTTGGGGCATTTAAAAAGCCATGAATTACATGTAAATACAGTATAGCAACATTATTCTAAAAGTAGTGATAAATGAAAATAAAATCTGAATGAGACAGAGAACATAATCTCCATGTGAGTAATAAATACATGCACACAAGATACAATACACATTTGCAAGACCACATCCAAACAAAAACATACATATCAAACACACTGGAATGGATGCCTGGAAGAGGGAGGTGAATAAGAGTGGGCTACTGCACAAAGTAAGTGGCTCTGAGACGTCTTCTCTGGACATCTCTCATCTCATTTCTATTATTTTCTTTAAGTCCCTTGTTTTTCATTTCCTTCATAACGTCTCAGTTTACATTTACGCTGTGTGTTGACTGCTTCCTCACTAAAATACAGATCTAATAAGGGAAGATCATTTCAATATTGTTCATTACAGTCTCTCCAGGTACTTTTATAGAGCTTGGCACCCAGAGTTTGGTAGATACTTATAAGAGGGTTGTTGAATGAATGATCACATAAACTAAGAAGTGAGTGAATGAATGAATGGGAGTTAAGCCCAGGAAGGGTAGTTGGGTCAAACTAAGGAATCAAAAGGAAATCACTGAAGATTCTGAAAAGGGCAGAGACAGGACGAGAGCTGCCCTGGAGGTTGAGCACGGTAGCCACAAGCAGGGTGAATTGGAGAGAGGGAAGATATGGGAACAAACAAGATGAGCTGCAATAGCCCAGACATGAGCTCCCCCAAAAGGGTGCACAATGAAGGGGTGGGAGGGAAAAGAAAGACATTGTGAAAGCTGCTACAAAGGAAGAAATGATAGATTTGGTCACAGACTGGATGGGAACTGTGGAAAAAAAGGAAATGGTGACTACACTGTGTCGAGCTCAAGGTGTAGTTAAAGAAGTAAGTTATTAAGAATTATTCTTTTGGATAGAATACAAATGTGTATTTGGGCGTGCTGAAGTCAAGGGTAGGTATCTATTCTAGGAGATTTCTTGAGTGAAAAAGACAGGATGAAAAAGACAGGATGTCTGCCTTCACGGAGCTTGTGAAAAGGGCAGTGTGATGCACTGTGATGACACGAAAATGCAAAGTATAGGGTGCAATGGGAGTGGACAAGCTTGCCAGAAAAGAATGTTAGATAAGGGGGAAGAATCTAATCTAATCATTTAAAAACTGAAACTGATCTTAAATATGTACTTTCTGGAATCAAGTAGGTAGAGGAAAGAGGCATGAAAAGGAAATCAATTATTCTGTTTTCATAGCACCCCACACTCCACCCTGCCATCTCTTTTTTCCAAGACAGTCAAGACTTTTAAAGATAGATTTTTAAAAAGCGTACTGTATTTGAATACCTGAGCACAGATACAAAGTAATTAACAAATACTTATTGCGTTCATGTGATGAATGTGAATTATTATAAAACATACAACTGACCAGTGAATGGTTTCCGTATATTGCCCACAATCAACTCTGTGACATGATGGGATTGCTCTGTTTATTGTTTAATCCCATCTTAATTAGTAAATCACAAATATTCTAATCAAAAGAAAATCTTCCCAAAGGCTGACAAAAAAAAAAAGCTTTTCTAAAATATGGAATTTTAGTGATCACATTTCCTCTGAAAGAATCCCAGTGGTTCAGAGTTTTCTGGGTTGCTGTCAGTATCAGGGGACATACCATCATACGTTCCACTTTCTAATAACGCTCCACTCTCTTCCAGTGCTTTGAATTGTTCAACAGAAATGAAATTATAGTCCACCCCTGGTACTTCCCCATCCCTGGGGGCCCTTGTAGTGCCTAAGGGGAAAAAAAAAGAAAAAAAAAATAGGTTGTAAAGTGCTTTTAAATTTACAAAATATTGAGAATACAGAAAACTCAGTCTATAGAGAACACATGGGAGAAACAAACGATTGAATTTAATATTGCAACTTTAGAGTGCGGATCAGAAAATCTTAGGCAAGTTAACATTACTAGGTGAAAGTAGAATAATATAGGATGAATAAATATACTTTAATAAAAGCTACAGATAGCTACAAATTCAAAACTACAAAGTTAAAAAAAAATTAGTATCAAAGAAAAGCCATATCTTTCCAAGACACAATAGTTAATTTTTCCATTAAACTTCAATTACCATTACTTAACATTTGAAGGAGAGATTATCCACCAAGGAGAGACTTCACTTTTATAGCTACCTTTTGCATTTTTCTCTTCCCTAGCATATATGCAAATGAAAATTCTATTTAGTAGAGTTGGAAAGGATAATTTAAAAAGAAACTATTGTTAAAAACTTAATGAACTATATAAACAACTTGGACAAACATTAAATTTGAAATTAATGAACATTAAATTTGAAATTAATAAAAAAGCTTCAGACACATTCATTCACAGATTGCTTCTTAGTCATTCTTTTCAAGTCATTACAAATTAAATAGTAAACTATTTTATAAAATTTTCTACAACAGGTCACTCAACTTCTATTATGGAATTCACACGAAAGTAAAATCTTTCAGGTGCAAGGTACATATTTTGGCAATGGCAACACAGCTATGTTTGATTAGTTCTTACTGAACAAGAACCAATACTTTTATGAAATGATTAACTAGAAACGTCGTTTGAAAATACTACAGAATATAAAAAAGAACCCCAAGTGTTTGGCATGGGAGTAGAGCTGGGACACTGTCGGAAGTCCTGGGAGGACACCTCCCAACGCTGTTCCCCACTTACGCTCCCTGTTCATCCAGGACACTCCAAGCCAGAAACTGGAGAGTTAGTTGCTTGGGTTCCTACCACAAATCCACATCCAGTCACCAAGTCTAGTTGATTCCACCTCCTCACTCTCTCTGGGATTTGTATTCTTCCCTTCACTCTCACACTCACCTAATTCACATCATTATTCGTGGCCCTATATTGTTAGTTTTCATGGGGTCAGCTCTTTCCACGATCTGGCTAACCCCTTTACCCTAACTGCAGCTAGTGAATTTTCTAAAATAATGATCGAACAAAATATCTCTAAACCCATCAATGACTTCCCATGATCCTTAGCATAAAATCTAGACTCTACTCTCCAGTTTCTTTGTCTCATTTTTTCCACCATAATAGCTGTTTTTCAGTTTTCTAAATGTTCCTGTACACACCTCCAAGACGTCCTACTCCCGTCTCACTGTTAACTCAGCAAATTCCTACTCATCCTGCAGGTCCTGGCTTAGAAGGTTTCTGCAGAGAAACTTTCCTGACTCCCACCAGGATATGGCAGCATGCAGGACCAAGTGTACTTGGCACAGTGCAAGAATCATAGCTGATACTCAATATAGATGGGTGTCAAATAAGTGAAAATTTACCCAAATGGAATTAGCATAATGCCTGATGATATACTATTATTAAAATTAATTCAAGGAAAATGAGGACTGCTCTTACTTTTCAGTTGTATTACATTACATTATATTCCAGAACATGGGGAAAAACCCATTCACAGATGGATTAAAGATGATTATAAGACATTAATGGCAATATCACAAAATAATGATTAAATCAAAATTCTAAGCACGAAGACTATATCCAATGATTTTCCCATTTATTTTTCAACAAATTTTTTTCTGATGAACATTTGTTTATATTGTCACAAAATCAAACCTACCTTCCTTTTATTCTCTTCACGTTTTTTATAGTCAATTTCTCTCTCATAGAGTCACTAAAACTACATTGTAAGATTTCCCAAATCAATAGGCGTTAGCTCCATATTAAATAAAAGTTAACATTAGAAAACAAATTCAATGATTAAATTTAAAATTAGCTGTGATGGATGGAAAAACACAGCCACAGTGTTTTGCACTTTCTCCCATCAGGAGACAGGGCCTGTTGACTTACCTTTTGAATCTGGGTGGGATTGATGGCTGGCTTGAATAATTTAAAGTGAAGGCTGCCATGTGCAAGTTCAAGGCCCCATCTGCCCTCATTGGAATACTCCCACCACCATGTCTGGGGATCCTGGCTAGATTATTGTACCGTGACAGAGCTCAGACAAAAATGACACCAAAAAACTGTGGGTGAGGCAGTCTCATCCCTGTCAAATCCAGTCGACCTGCCAATGACTGCAGCCACAGGACCCATCCCACTGGAGTCCAGGTGATCCTGTAATCATTAAGCCATTAAACTCTGGGGTGGCCTGTTACACAGCAAAGGCAAATTGAAATATTAACCACATAAACTCTACTATAAAATACAATGACTACATAAAACCTAATTTAAGAGCCAATCAAATTATAGATACTACTATTACAAATTATAGATACTACACTGACCCAAGCAAGAGAGACAACTTGATTTTGGTGTGGGATTACTACTAATGGTATAAGTTTAAGGTCTCACTTAATCCCTCTGGACTTCATTCTCTTTCTGCAGAGTGGTGTTGAGCAACATGGGGGCTCATGATTCTTTCCATCAACTGGTATGAAATGTTATGTGTGATTCCAACATAGATATTCCCAACAGTTACAGAGTAGCTTGAATATTAATTCTCCTTAAAAATATAAGTATCATAAATGTTTATTTCCTACCTCTCCAAAACTCGTAACTCCAAGTACATAAAAAGGTTATACATTCTCTTCCATGTATTTACTAGGCGTAGACTCCTGGTATGAAGTGATGTTCTCTCTCCTGGCATTTCTCTGCTGGGTTTTCTGGTCTTTTGAAAATTGATTTGCAGTTCTTTACATTCTGGTACTTTATCAAATCTAAGTAATTAACAGCTTTTAAAATGCAATGTTATTTTATTCTAAAAAAGAAAAAACTTGGCAGTCATAACTAAGATTCTATTTACTGTAAGATCTATTTCAACTGCAGAGAAGTTAAAATGTGAAGTAACTGTTTTCGTATTGGAGCACTTTGGTCCTATGTCAGATATGTGTGTTATAAGTGGGATGTTTCTGCTAAAATGTGAAATGCACTTTCTTTAAACAGTACTTCCTACAAAATAGTGCAACTAAAACAATAAAAATTAGGGGGGAAAATAGGGATTGGGGTTGATCTTGTAAACCTATTGCAACTTTGTAACCAGGCACTAACAAAATCACTAACAATCATAATTTAAAATATTATTGTAGTATAATAGGTCAGTTAAATTCCCAATTAAGAAAATACTAGAATAGGGCCTCCCCTGGGGGCACAGCGGTTGAGTGCTGGGCTGCGAAGCTGTCCACAGCCTCTGTAGCACCGGTTCAATCCCCGGCAGCTGGCAAGGGTCCCACACGGCACGCAGACCTCTCCTGCCCTGCCCACTGCTCCCCTCAGCAGTGTATTTCGTCAGTCTGCCTGTTCTGTACCCCGCTCTGGTGAATTCTCTCACCCTCCACCCTCCTGCACTTCTGACTGTACCCAGTCTTGTATAAATAAATAAATAAATCTTTAAAAAAAAATACTAGAATAAAATTACTTTGTCATTAAAAAACAAAAGAAAACAAGGAAATGACAAGGTAGTCTGAGAGAAAAGGGTAGAAAGAAGGTTGAGTCAACTGAAAGACAAGTCAAAAGAGTACAAGGAACAATTTTAAGACAAATAACATTAAGACAAATAATTTTAAGACAACATGAAGTGAAGAAGCAGCATATATAGTACCTGCAATATTCTGGTATGTCACATACTTTGAATTTACTTGCTGCTTCCTAGTGATATAAAATAGTAGCTTGCTGGGGGAAATGCAGTAAGAACCAATATTCCCTCAATTACGCTGACATCGACATCATTCTCCTATTTAACAATCACCCATGAACTTATTTACAATATAGGAAGAAATACTATAGAACAGATGTGTCTCTTCCCATCCTGTACTTTTCTTTTCATCTTATTTTTAACGATCTTTAGATAGAAGTTTTTCATGTTAATATAGTCAAATTGATCAATTCTTTGCTTTGTAGCTAATGCCTTTCATGTCTTATTGAGGAAATCCTTCTCAAGGCCATGGAGATATCTGGTCTTTTTTAAAAAAAAAAATAGTATTTTTTTTTTTTTTTTTAAGATTTATTCCAATAGAAGAGCTGGGGTGCCGGTCAGTCGCGGAAGGGTGAGAGGATTCACCACAGAGCGGGGAACAGAATAGGTGGATTGACTGAAGTACACTGCTGAGGGGAGCAGCAGGCGTGACAGGAGAGGTCTGCTGCGCCATGTGGGAATCTCCCTGGCTGGCTGGGAATCAAACCAGCGCTGCAGAGGCTGAAGATAGCTTCACAGCACTGTGCTCAACTCAATGCGCCACCTGGGAGGCCCAATTGTATGGGTTTTCTTTTCAATGCACTAAAATAGTTTTGGGGACTTGATGAGAAATAGTCCAATTTCCTTTTTTTCCAAGGGGCAACTCAATAAGAGGGATTGAAAAGTCATTTATTTTCCCCTCTGGTCAGCCATGGCACTTCTGTCATAGAATCTTATATAGAAAGGTCTATGCAACTGGCTGATGGACTATCGCAGCCCATTCACCTACTGACCAGGCCTACACCATGATCACAGTGTTGTAATTACTATATTTTTATGATAAACCTTGTGCTATAGTAGAACAAATCTACCTGTTTTGGTTGTTCTTTCCCTATTGATAGCCTTCTAAGTAATTTCTGGAACTAAGCCAAAAACAAGCTAGAAATTTTTATGGGCTTAGATTGAATCCATTAATCTGCTGTTCAATTTAAGAACTGATCTCGTCACCATAATGAATCTTTAATCCATGAACAAGAAATCTCTGTCAATATATTAAAATGTTTCTTAATGTCTTTTAATTTTTCCTTATAGAGGTCTTTATAGTATATTCCTTTAAGAATTAATCTCTAGGCATTTAAGCATTTTTATGCTATTGTAAGTGATATCCTTTTGTAAACTTTCATTTTCTAATTGTTGATGGTATAAAAATATAATTATGGGAATTTATGTGGCCATTTTATCTGGATATAAGTTACCAAGACTAAAATTCACCAGTTTTAACTGTACAATCATGTATTTTAGGAACCAGCACTCCCCCAAGTTACCTTGGGCTCTTTGCAGTCCTCCACACCCTGGGGGCGGGGGGGCTGCTGATCTGCTGTCACTGTAGTTTTGCCTTTAATAAAAATCTCATATAAACAGAATTATGTATTTATTTGACTCCATCAGTGGTTTGTGTCTAGCTTCTCTCAGTTAGCAGGACATTTTGGAGAGTCATCTTTTTAAATTTTTGCACAGAAGAACTGGGGTGTAGGCCAGAGGTGCGGGGGGGTGGGGATTGAGAGGATTCACCAGAGACAGAGTGGGGAGCAGAACAGGCAGACTGACTAAAACCCACTGTTGAGAGGAGCAGCAGGCGAGACAGGAGAGGTCTGCGGTGTCATGTGGGTCAGCTCCCTGGCCAGGGATCGAACTCAGGCCATAGCAGTGACAGCACTAAGACTTAACCCCTAGGCCACCAGGGAGGCTCAGGAACTTCATCTTTTTACTTGTTCAATATCCTTTCACTGCTGAGTGGTATCCATTGTACAGACAAACCAACATTTGATTATATGTTCACCATCAATGCACCTGTAGGTGGTTTCCAGACTTTGGACATTGTAAATAAAACTTACAAACTTATAAGACTTTGGCTACACATCCATCTACATGTTGGGTTACCACCCAGGAGTGAAACTGCTGGGTCAATGGTAAGTATATGCTTAATTTTATAAGAAATATCCCAAAGTAGATGTATTATTTTGCAGTCCCAGCAGCAACACGTGAGAGCTACAGTTGATTTACATTAGTGTTTCCAAGTAGGAATCCTTTCCTGGAATTTTTCAGCAAATTCACTTTTTTCTAAATCCCAAGAAACATCAGGTGATAGAGAAAACGAGAAAAAATTATTATAATCCTCCTGAGAGAATTAAAGCTTAACAATTTGACATAGAGAGGTTACTGGTTTGAAGAAATCTATTGATAGCAATTGAAAGCAAGAACAGCAAACACTAAAAAACAGATCAAATGTTAAAGTTGACATTTCCAGGGATCAGAACAGACACATGCAGATAAGCAGCCATAATCGTCTCAGACAGCCTGACTAGCAGCTGCTGTCCCCATGCCTTCAAAGGTGGCCAAGCCCTGTCTGCTAGCAGGGGTTCTTTCTTGCAAATATAGTATTAAGAGATTATATGCACTGATAATTTATATAAATCTTATGAGAAGTGTTGCCCCCCAAATTACAAGTTTTGGAAGTTAAGTCCTAAAATTGGCAGTTTTGACAAGTGATTCTGTGTAATGCTGTCAACCTCACTGGAACATCTGAATATTATTGAATAATATCCAACAATATTCTCCAGCATATTATACTTTTCAGTGCTTTGTAAATACCTTGACAGAAGAAATGCAAAGAGATAAAGTGAATATTGTGGGATACTCCAACTGAAATCAGAAACTAGTCTACTATTAGAAGAAAAAGCATTTAAATTTCAAATCAGGGCAAGGAGACAAGACCTTTTCACCACTAAAAAATGATATAAATTTGTATGAATGACCAATGAAAAATGCCTAATTTAAAGATATTTTTGGACAGTCTCTCAATTTAATGAATACCAGTGCAAAATGAAAGGAAAATTTTCCTTGTCTGGAATATTTGTTACCAAATAAAGATCAAGAGCATCAGATAATGTAATTGACACCTTGTATACTCTAAAGTTTAATTTTAGGATTAAAAAATTTAAACATTAAATATGTGTTATATTATCAGTTTTTTTAAATGATTGTTTTGGGATTTATTTTGTGTGAATGGTCCCTTTAAAGGTTTTCTATTAGCAAATGTCTGTATGAAATCACTTAAGAAATATTTTTAAAATCCTGATATATTAGTTCATAATATAAACCATTTGATTTCATGTTTCAATTTTTCTCTTTAAATGCTTGGTGCACTCAGAAGAATCCACCCCAAAACAGTGCTTGTAGTCATCATCACTACCCTAAGGGGCATGGGCCATTTTGGTGCCCAAGGTATGCCATTTAGCTGGCACTTTGTCACAAGCAGCCACAGGTTATGCTGAGATTAAATTGTGATGCCACTTCTTGTCATGAACTAGAAAGTTTGGCACTGTGTTCAAACCCCAGAACACAATCAAAACCAAACATAAAACTCTTTAGAAGGTTGATCTCCCAGCATCACTGGCTGCTGAAATCTGCACATGATAGATCTGACAAGAGGCTGATATCCAAGGTCTATAACGATCTCACACAGCTCAATAAAAACAGAAACCCAATCAAAAACTGGGCAGGAGAACTAAATAGATACTCTCCGAAGACTTACATAGCCACCAGGCCCATGAAAAAATGCTCATCATCACTGATCAGAAAATACAAGTAAATACTGTAAGAACACATCATTTTACACCCGTGAGAATAGTCCATGTCAAAAGACCAGATACAATCACTGGCAAGGATCTAGAGAAAAAGGAACCTTCATACACAGTTGGTGACAATGTGAACTTGCCCAACCCTAATGGAAAACAGTACGGAAGTTTCAAAATATTGAAAATAGATTTACCATACGCTCCAGCAATTCCACTGTTAGGCATGTACTTGAGAAATGCAAAAAAACAGTAACTCAAATGGATACATGACTCAGTTTATTGGAGCACTGTTTATAATAGCCAAGTATAGAATCAACCTTAGTGCCCAGGGAAAGATGAGCAGATTAAGAAGATGCATATACACACAATAGAATACTATACAGCTGTAAAGGATGAATATTTGTGATAGCACGGATGGTACTGGTGGGGATTATACTAAGCAAGGTAAGTCAGAAGAACACGACAAATACTAGATGGTTTCCCTTACATGGAGAAAATGGGAAGGGCAGGAATGTCAGGTAAAACCAAACCAGTAATAGGCCCTAAAAATCTGACTGTAAAACTGAGTTAAACAGAGGGGCGAGGGGAGGGAACAAAGCGTGGAGGGGCCCAGTGGACTATGGAGGAGGAATATGGGTGCCTGGGTGGTGGGTGTACATGATAACAGGCATCTGGAATGGGTGTGCTATGCCTCTGAGTCACAATGTGGTAAACTAATCTTACTTCAAAACAAAGTGTTTGTATTTTCTATCACCTTATTGAATTTTTGCTTACTTTAGCATTGACTTTTTTTGCTTACTTTTTAATCATTATAATTATTGTTATTTGCTTTTTCAAATGGGCATGCTGAAATCTTGAACTATAATTAAAAAAGTTATCCATTTCCCTTTCAGTTCTATCACTCTGGTATAATTTCCATTTTTCCTAACGAATTTCTTTTAATATTTCTTACAGCACAAGTCTGCTGGTAAAAAATTCTCACTTTTTTGAAAAATCTTTCAAAATCTTCATTTTTAAAGATATTCTTATTGTATATATAAACCTAGGTTGGCAGTTTTTCCTTCCAGCGTGTTCAAGCTGTCATTGATAGGCTTTCGGTGTGCACTTTGCTGCTGACAAGTCTGCATTCTTTGTTCCCTTGCATGAAATAGATCTTTTTTCTATTTTTCACCTTTTCTTTTTATCACTGGTTTTAAACAATTAGATTAAGATGTGCCTTGATATGGCTTTCTTTATGCTTCCTTAGCTTGGGGGTTTGTTTATTGAGCTTTTTAGAGCTGTGGGTTTATAGTTTTCATTAGATGTGGGAAAATTTCAGCCACTGTTTTTTTTTGTAAACAATGACATCATTTATTTTGTTCAGGAATGTGTCCTTGGGGTGGATCTTGGCAAGGTCAGCACACTCCTCGTGCCTACCTCTCCCCCCACCTCTAGTGTCATCACCAGGACATGAACAGTCATGCATCACTTAAGAGCAGGCCGTTGTACAGCACAGTGGTCTCAAAAGTCTATACCATCCAGACTTACGTGATTTACTCTATAATATTCATTTAACAATGACATCATCATCACATACACTTCTCAGAACATGTCCCTCTCTTTAAGTGACACCTGACTGTACTAGGGCTAGAGGACCTGCTTTTCAAGGTAGCTCACATAAATGGCTGGCGTGGGGATGCAGACTGGGGCCACCCTTCACTCAGGTCTCTCCAAAGGTCTGCTTGGGTTATCCAGTGTCAGGGCCAGGTTCAAGAAGGTCACCCTGATTTGATGCCACCAGCTTTTGAAGGCTTGGCTCAGTCATAGCATAATGTTGACTGTTACAGTCAGTCTAGCAGTCATGAAGGCCAGCAGTGGGGCAGGGGACAGAAGCCCTCCTCCCAATACTAGGAGTGGCAAAGGACCTCAGAGCCATGTCACACTGTAACCCCTAGGAGGCCAAATGAGCTGACAGCCACTGTTCCTTCAAGTATTTTTCTGCTCCTCATATTGACTAATGTCCCAACCATAAGTCAGTATGAACAGGTCACAGTCCTAGTCCGCCTATAGTTCAATGTCTTAAAAAAGTTGTTGCCTATCTCTGGCCCAATTTCTAGCTATTTACAGTAAGAGAGTAAATCCAGAATCAGGTAGTCCCTTCATAGCATAAGAGTTTGTTTTAAGTTCACTTTATCAGGCCTTTACTTCTCATGTTCCACTTTGATTACTTTGTATTCCTAGTCTTCAAGTTCCCTGATCATCTTTTCCTGTACTTTCTAATCTGGTAGGCCCATCCAGTGGGGTTTTTTTTTTTTTAGATTTATTTATTTATTTATACAAGCACTGGGTACAGTCAGAAGCATGGGAGGGTGAGAGAATTCACCAGAGCCAGAGCAGGTTGCACAACAGGCAGACTGACGAAATACACTGCTGAGGGGAGCAGCGGGCACAGTAGGAGAGGTCTGCACACCATGTGGGACCCTTGCAGGTGGCCAGGGATTGAACTCACGCTGCAGAGGCTGCAGGCAGCTTCTCAACCCAGTGCTCAACCGCTGCGCCACCGGGGAGGCCCCATCCAGTGTTTTTTTTTTTTGAAGTTCAATGAACAAATGTATTTCATTTTCTCTTCATTCTGCCCATATCATCCTTTAAATTCATGAGCACATTATAATTCCTCAAAAATTCTGGATATATTTATACCATTATTTGAGCCTTTTAAATAATCATTGTTTTTTTTTAATTACATTTGATATTTTCCTGTTATGGTTTTATCTATTTGTTTTCATGCACAGTAATTTTTTATTAGATGTTGGACATTGTGAGTATTATGTCATCCAGTATCTAGATTTTATTGTCTTCCTTTAAAGAGTACTGATTACCTTGCCCCTCCATCCCCAGGCTCTTCCTTCTTTCCCTTTCATCATTTCTTTCTTTTTGATGACAGTTAAGTTACAGGCATATGTGCCTGATCCTTTTGGGGCTGCTTAATTTAGCTTTCTTAAAGCATACCTCTCAAGGAGCTTAATCTATGACTATTTTAGTCCTACACTAAAACATGACCTTTATGGGATTTCTCTACTCCGGGTGCTCTGAGAACTCGGCTTTCTCCCAGTCTGTGTAAGCTCTGGGAATTGTTATACTTACAGCAGGTAGAGTTCTTTGCTTTGACCCTGTGAAACTCATCCTACAGTCCTGGCATAGTATTAAGCAATAGACTCAAGAAAGAGAGCATCTAGACAGATTGCTTGAGCTCCTTTTCATCACAGCTCTCTCCTCTCTGACACTCTGCCTTGAACTCAGATTTCTGTCTCCTCTGCTTAGAGTCCACTGTATTCAGAACTCAGATTTCTGTCCCCTCCCTGTGCTATGGCCCAGAAAGTGACTCCAGGCAGAAAGTTGGGAAATTCACAGGACTCCTTTATATGCGTAGTCTCCTATCCTCTTCCCTTGAGAATCACAGTCATTTTCTATCTATAGTCCAATGCCTGACAATAGTATTATTTCACATTAATGTTTTGGTTAAATTGTCTTCCTGTTTTGTCAGTGTGCAGTACTTCTAGGTGGATCTAGTTTTAAATGTCCCTTTGATGTGTCCTCATGATTTTTAAGCAGTTACATAATTTCTGGTACAATTAGGTATCCCAAAGTCATCTTGTACTTTTCAGGCACTAGATTTGAAATTAATTTTTCTACAAGAAGGCTGGTATGTCCTTTAGTGAGCACATATTTAGAGACCAGATGTAACTATTCAGTGAGCTAACTACTGCTGATCTATCATTGCTTCTAAGTTCTTAGAGAGGTTTTAGACATTTCAATTTGTAAGCTAAGAGGTCCTGTTCAGATCTAAAAAGGCTGCAGTCATTTGGGCCCTATAAATTAAAACGAAATAACTGTTCCTTTCTGGGATATAATCTTACACTGAGGAGAAGCTGCAAAACTAGGACAACAGAAGCAAAGGAAAAAGAAGATCCAAGTAGAAGTGGCAGAGGAGACAGAAAGGAGACAGAAAGTATCAGTTCATAATTTTATTAACTTGTTTCCACAGGGAAAGAGGGAGCCTAGAGGCACGGAATAACAGTGCTGAGACACCTCATACAGGCCACACACCAAATCACTTACATGGGAATGACTTTTTAAGGGTAATGTTTCATGCCAAAAGACAATTAGATAATTGAGTAATATGATTAAGCTAGTCAAGGAAGGGAAATGTGAGCCTAAGATTTCACGTCCATCCAAACAAACTTTAAAGAATGGAGGCCACCAACTGCTCTGATGATTCTGGGGAACCAGTGGCACTTCCGATAACCACAATTACAGAAACAACAACATTAGGGTACAGAGTCAGCTTAAATATGTTTTAATGCACAGAATAAAAAAAATGAACAAATGATGGTTATAAAGGGGAAGTGGTAATGGCTCTTGGCCATTTATAATGGCTCTTGGCTTTGCCAATAAAGATGCAGCTTAACTAGCAAAAAAAGAGAGGGGTAAAGATTAGCGAAGTAGAATTAGCTTGCTGATTACCTTTCATCTGTTGGGAGTAAAAAGATATTACTTCAAGTGAAATGATCACAGGAAGCAAAGGAAGGGGGAAGAAGAGATGACTCGATCATTTTTATCTTGCCCATAGTACTGACAAAACAAAGAATGGGAGGGGGGAAGTAGTTACTATTAGAATAAAGACCTTCCTTAAAAGAGAAAACAAATAGGCTGCATAGTGACAGACTTTACATAAAAGACTTGTACATAGGTAAAATAGGAAAGAAGAAAACTGAGACTAAAGATAGTAATCATATTACAAAAATATTGGCTACCAGTAGAGTCCAATACTATTTGTAAAACAGATTCAGGAAGATAAAAGAATAAAAAGATGAACAAAGACATATCAAACAAATGCAAAGAAAACAGGAATTGCAATTCTGAAATCTAACAAGGTAGATTTATGCGAGGAAATCATAGCTAGGCAGTCAGATTTTAAAACGAAAACCAGAAAGAAAAAGTTGCATGCCCTGTTTGAAGTCTAGACTGGCAGTCAGCTAGAGACTTTGAAGGTTAAACTACAGAGGGACAAAATCAGACATGCACTTTAACATGGACTAGACTCAAGAGACACAGAGGAAGGGGTGCACGGAGGAAGGGGTGCAGTGGGGAGAGGGGCGGGTACGATGTCTGAGCGCCTCCTACAGGCCAGTGGCTCACATTCATGTTCTCATTTTAATTCCAAAAAGCAACTGTATGGAGTCTTGTTACTTACATTTTATATCTGGATATCCTGAGCTTCTGAAAGATTAAGTAACTTGCCCAAGTGAAGCAACTGGTAAGGTGGGAGATTCAAGATACTGAACTCAGTCTTACCTAACTCTTTACCATCACATGTCCACACAGCACCAAATGCTGCTATTTGTTATTAAAAAAAAAAAAATAGTTCGAGCAATAAAGGATGAGGGTTGAAGGCAGTGGGGAGGAACAGATATTGAAGAAGCATAATTAGGAAGATAGACTGGGGATTATATGAGGTTAAAGAACAAGAAACCATCCTCAAGAATTCTGGAACCATTGTAAAAGCTAATATCCACAAGAAGTTACAAATACATTCAAAAGGAAAACAAAGTAGAAGGAATTTTATGCCCTTTTACTGTTTGCTGCTTTTATTCTTCCCTAGGCCTACACTCATGAAGCCAAAACTCAAGCACACAAGATTTCATGTTATGTATTCAAAACAAAAAACACCATCATGACATCAACCCATCCTAAGAAGACCAGTAAGAGATACACCAACATCGCAACAAAAAAATGCAAATGGATTACCACAAATAAAGCACTTCTATCTTTTTCCTTTAGTGAAGGGGCAGATCTTAAAAACAGTAATAATTAATACAAATTAAGTTGTATCACTGCTGTTCGTTCAAAAAAGTTTGTTCTCAATGTAAAAGGCCCTGAGATCAAAGAAAGTCTTACTACACAGACTAAAAACTGAACTGCAGTAATGCGATGTAGTTAGTGACATGTACATATATATCCTTAAATTCTTCCAGTCTAGAGACTTTTTAAAGTCACAATGTAGATGCTTTTAATTTTTCTACTTTCTAAAAACACAACCTCTACATGTCCTCTGAAAAATTTTCTCCTTATCTTATTTTTGTTTCATTCACAATTTCATTATGGGTTACTTTATAGAATTATTTCTAGATTTTTGATTAAATAGAGAGAGTTCTGCCTCACTTCTTTTATCCATCTCATACTTACATGGAATGGTCCTCAAGTAGAGATTATCTCTGATCACTTGCTGCAATTTGTGATCAATGGATCCTTTCTGAAACTGAAGACTCAGGTAATGTCGTAAATCTTTATTGATGACTTTGCCTACAAAAAAAAAAAAGAAAAAAACACACAGACACAGAAGACAAAACATAACTGTTAGTTCTCCAGTTAAATATAGATCATAGTGATTAATTATGCTTAAACCATTTAGTTATAATCAGGAAAAAAATCGAAATACCTTACTATAAACAAGATCACTAACACCAAAGTATTCTAGATGGTATAATTAAAATATATACCTGAAATATATAGTGTGAGCATAATTTTATATGGTAGGGGTGGGAGGTCAGAGAACATGACAAATATCGAAGATAACTTCATTCAATACCATGGCTTTTTTATATCATCAATTCACTGATAACTTGCAAATTCTTATCAATCTCTACCCCTGACCTGTCTCCACCAAGCTTCAAACCCAAACTCATTCATTTATATTACAGATATATGTAAGTCAAGTGGGCATTCACATTTCAGTTGGCCAAAACAGAACTCTTCATCATGTTGTCCTCCATTTTTCCCCCCCTCTCCTTTGGTGTTCTCTGTCTAGAAAGTAACAGCACCACCATCCCAAAAGAACAAACTAGAAGAAGTTAACCATTCATGATTTCTCCTTTTCATGTCTATCCCCCGGTTCACTGGCAACTTGTGAGTTCTCCCTCTAAAACACAGCCCTTCCTGTCCACTTGTCTCCATTTCAGCCAAGCCACCATTATCTCTCATCGGGGATTCTGCAACAGCCTTCTAATTAGTCTCCCTGCATCCATCCTGCTCCCACCACACAGAAGCCAAAGTGAGATTTAATACAAAAATCAGATAATCACACTTGTGGAGCCATCTGAGGCTGCTTATTGCGCTTGGAATAAAATCCAAACTTCTAAACTGGGCCTCAGAGGCCCTCCATGTTTGGCTATCTCTGACCCAAAAGCAATCATTTTCCCCTCACGCCATGGTCCCCCAGTACAAATCAAAAAGGCCAATGGGTCCTACTCAGAACCTCTGCTTACCATGACCGAACAGTCATTTTCTGTCTACTTGTCTGATTCCTGAAGGCAATGTGGATAAATACGAGAATGATTTTTTTCTTATTTGTGGGGAAAATAGGATATAAATTCAAGGTTTTTTTTTTTTTTAATTTGAGGTTTTACTATAGCGTATGGTATAACTCACAAAGGTAATTACAAAATGCTACAAACCCAGATCAGATTTTAATCTATAAAAATGACAGCTTTTAAATTAGATATAATCAAAGACACAGTCATAATAAAATTCAATTCATAGGTCACAAATTACAACATGACGGGGTGTCTTAAAGGAAAATGAATAAAAACAACCCAATTCTTGTTTCAAGGGCCTACAAGTTCTTAAGACTGAGAGGCCAGTTAAAGCAGAAAGAACTAGATTTAAAAAATAACACAATTATCAAAGCTGGAATTGTACACTATTTTCACCCTCAAAATTCTACTGTAATTCTGAATGCAATGCTGAAATGAACAGTTGCAAAAAAAGGGTCAGGAACAATTTCATAAATATGATCTTTTATTTAGAAAGTGCAACTATTCAAAAGGTTGTCATACTTCTGAGGTTGGAGACAAAATGTTAGAAGTATCAGTGAAATGTAAATTATTAAAGATCGACAAATTATATGGGTTATAAGATTAAAAATAAACAAAATACATTGGCTATAGCAGTAACCTATGGGCCTTGCCACAAGAAACCAAAAGAGGGCCTCCCTGGTGGTGCAGGGGTTAAAGTCTCAGTGCTATGAAGCTATTGGCAGCCACTGTAGCATGAGTTTGATTCCCAGGCAGGGAGCTGGCCCACGGGGCCCAGCAGACCTCTCCTGTCTCCCCGCCGCTCCCTTCAGCAGTGCATTTCAATAGATCCAACTGTTCTGCTCCCCACTCTGTCTCTGCTGAATCCTCTCACCCCGCGTTCCTCAGTTCTTGTATGCTTTTTTTTTTTTTTTAAAAAAAAAAAAAGGAAACCCAAAGAACTTTTGTAGAGGAACAGACTATTATAGCTCCCTCTTCTACATGCTTCCAGGGAATTTGTTCAAAAAAAAAAAAAAGCAAGTATCTTTACAAAGGAGATAACCATGGGATTACTAGGAGGCCAGCAGAAATACTGACTCACAAAGATACTCTGACTGTATCGCCATTATTAAGTTTCATGTGCAATTCTGCCTTTTGTTCAGGGAGAACTTCACAAAAACTTGACATTTCAAGGGTATGAAAAACATTTCCTTGGACTTAATGGAGTTGTTTTTAACAAGGGGGAAAGAATCTTCATAATTTAGAACTCTTACCAAGCCAGCCTTTGCTTAAATGTTAAGACTATTCCTTGACTGTTAAGTGATTTAGAAGTCAAGATGACTTAGGGAACTTAAAAGCAGATTGATGTGTCTTACACATACAGTCAGGTAGCGCAAAATCTAACTAAAATCTCAATCATGTGAATAAATACCGGCACTCCAACTTCAAGCTATAAATCTTTAGCCAAAAGAACTCATAACTACAGAGCCATACTTTCTGAAAATATGCAAGTTAATATTCGCTGCCATTTCTCTTTAAGGAATCGGTGAATAGTGTCACTGGTCATTATTTAGGTAAATCCTGTGGCATGCAGATGTAGGTGTGGCCTGCAAATCAATCTAATTGCCAATGTCGCTGACATTTCCTTAAGGATAGTCCAGGAGACTTTGTCAACCACTTGTTCAAGTCAAGACACAACATGTCTTTACTATTCTCAGCAGTAATTAAAAAAAAAAAAAATGAGGTCAGTTGGGCAGGTATTGTTCTTATAAATTAGCTGATTTAATGTAATCCTCCCAGTCTTTTCTTGAAATTGACATAAAATTTTATTTTATTCTTTTATGATCTATTCTGATTTTGCCACAGCATGAGTGAGAAAATGGACTTGACTATTTACAATCTACATCTTTTAGGAAACTAGGAAATTTGTCTCTACGTTCTCCTGGCACTTCCCATATCCTCCGTGGTTTCACTGAGGATTTTGACCATAACCATGAGATCTTATCTGAGAGTCTTTCAAACTCCTTTAAAGTGAATGATTCACTATAGTCTCATTTTAAAATTTAACTTCCCCACTTTGGGTTTTTTCTTCTACTGATGGACAAGTATGAATGGCATAGGTCTGATCTGACTATAAACAACTAATATTGACATCTGCAGAGAAGAAAATTCTTAAATACTTATTTCTTACAGTCTACTTAGCTCTGTAGAAATGAGAGGGTTATATGTTCCAATTATCTATCAATTATACACATTTTTAAATCCAAATCCAAGGTGCTCAGAGCATTCTGTGCATCCATCAGAATTTCTTCATATTAATTCTTCTTTTTGAAATCTCTGGTCTTGGGAACCACAACTATGGATGCGATAAACTTTTAAAAATCACATCCCATCTCTGTCCCTTGCTATGATGCCTAGAACAGCCTGCTGACTTCCCTTTCCCCAGTAACTGTTCAATATAACTCAACACAAGCCAAGTGTTTCCCCCATTAGATCTAGACTCAGAATTACAGGTTATTCTGGTTTTATTTATTTTTTTGCTTCCTCCACCCTCCTGAGCTCCATAGCAGTAAGGGAGGGCTCCATTAAAGTGGTAAAAAGATACACAGAAGCTTAATTCCAAACTGGCTCCTTGATTCAAGGCAGGAGAGATCCAAGGCAAACAAATCAAACTAATCCACTGGTTCGTGAAATTATAAATTGTATTTGAATACAACTTTTTTGGTTAATCATTATCTGCACTTTTTTTTTTAAGATTTATTTATTTATTTATACAAGCACTGGGTACAGTCAGAAGCGTGGGAGGGTGAGAGAATTTGCTAGAGCGGGGAGCAGAACAGGTAGACAGACAAAATACACTGCTGAGGGGAACAGCGGGCGCACCATGTGGGACCCTCGCCAGTGGCTGGGGATCGAACCAGCGCTGCAGAGGCTGCGGGCAGCTTCGCAGCCCAGTGCTCAACTGCTGCGCCACCAGGGGAGGCCCTTATCTGCACATTTCATAGTAAAATATGTTCTATGGCACTAAAGTTATTCAAATATATCTTGTATGGTTGTTAAACGTAAATATTTGTCAGCTATCTAAGGGTTAAGGTCATGGTTAGTTTTTTGTTTTTTGTTTTTTTTAATAGATTTAGCCCCAACATCTAGCACACAGATAAGTGAATCAGGTAAATGTTGCATTTTCATTTTTTTTGTTTGACCCTCTCTATCCTTGAATACACGAGATTTTAGAAGACAATGTTCACTTAATTGGTACTGTACTCTTCAATAGTCTCCGTACCACTTAAACTGTGTGTCTGAAACAACGAAATTTATTTTATTTTGAATCAGTCAAAATGCTTAAATAAATTCTTCACTGAAGCAGCACACTCTGTAAATCTTTAAAAGCAGGTTTCAATGATAGTTTATATGCCACTTGTTCAAATTCTGTTCATTATTTTTTCAAATGTATTCATGAAATAGAATCTGGTTTTCCTGAAATATAAAATAAGCCTAAATTAGCCATTCAAATATATGGTCTCCTAGCACCCGTGGGGATAGACAAATATAGAATGGGGGGAGGGAATCCCAAAGTCTTCTATTTTTTCTGGGGACAGGATGAAGGGATGAGAAACAGAAGAACATGGCTACCACCGCTATTTTAGAATGAGCATATATATCATCAATATTTTATATGCTATATCTCGTCACGTCTCATGAAAACCTTTGCGGTGGGGTCATTTATTCCCATCTTACAAATCAGGACCTGAGGTATAGAGACATTAATTTGGCCAAGGTAAAGTCATTAAGCAGCAGCAGACCTGGGGAGGAACCTAGTCAGTCTGACTGCACAATCTATAAGGTGAGCACTGTGCTAGGATCCCCAACTCCCCACTGACCTCGTCCACATCCATCCATCCATCCATCCATCCATCCATCCATCCATCCATTCATTTCTCCATCCATTCATCCATCCATCCATCCATCCATCCATCCATCCATCCATCCATCCATCCATCTTTTTAGTTTTATGAATGTTTTTCCTTGCAGAGCATAAGCTTCTAAAAGCTCTTTCCTCAGATCCTACTGTTCCACGACACGATAGCATCTGCCCTGTGTATCCTGAGAATACTCAGCAGGCACTGGGGGGTAAAGCATTGAATGAAAGTGTACCCAACTGAAACTCAGGAAGGAAAAAAAATGAGGGAGGCTGGTAGAAGGGGTGGGAAACTCAAAGGCACGTACATGACGATAGAAAGAACCTAGTACTTAATAGGAACTGAGAGAAATCCAGTATAGCTTGTTCTCAGAAAGTGAGGGAGAGTTCACACAAGCTGAGACAAGAGTTTCAGGGAACGGAGGCTTGTGTAGAACCGTGTAATAATAATTGGAAGAACATCAATTAACTTAGGTCTGATACCAAAGTCATTCACAACTGCTATATGCTAATGACGATGGATCTGTTCTTACTGGCCACCTCTACGTGGTGTGTGCGTGTTCAAATGCCATCTCATTTCTATTTTGTCTTCTAGCTACGAGAGTATATTGAAAATTATAAACGTGGAAGACATAGCTACTTAATTCTTGAAGCCATCCTCACTCAAACAGGCCAAGTAGGAATGTAATGAATTTTTAAAATAACTTATACAATTAAATTCTCGTTCACTCCCAAATTTTAAAGGCATTAAGTACTATGAGTCATTTCAGTTTTTAAAAATGGTCAATTTTCAGTATTGTGCCAAGTGACAGTTTGAAGAAACACATCCCGAAGCAAGCAAGCAAACAAGCAAGGTTGCTCCCCCTACAGGCTACGCTGCCAACAGAGGCCACACTCATTTGTCCCCACCCCACGTTTGCTAAAATGTTGACGTATAAGTTTAAGGTCTACAACTTGATGTGATAGACATGTATTGTGAAATGATCAGCAGAGTTAGTATGTACCTCCATCCCATCAATTAATCACCATTTTGGTATGTGGGTGGTGGTTACATTTAAGATTTACTCTCCTAACTTTCAAGTCTATAATACAGAAGTGTTAATTACAGCTAGCCTGCTGGACATCAGATCCCCAGGACGTATTCATCTTATAGGGGAAGTGTGACCCCTTCTGATCAACATCTCCCCATTTCTCCCACCCCTAGCCCCTGGAATCCACCATTCTACTCTCTACTTCCATGGGTCTGGCTTTTTTTTTTAGATCCCACATGTAAGGGAACACAATAGTTAACTGATTTTGTCTACCAGGGGTCACATTCTTTGTCTGTATTATAACTTATGGTAATAGTACACGTTACAACAGGAGGGTCCATCCTCCATTACTCCTGGAAACAGACATCAAAGGACATTGGGGAGACTTCTATCTACCACCATGAGCCCCACATGGCTGGCAGTTAAAGGTCAAGTCAACTGCTGCACACCTGATTCCTGCTCAGCATACCCTAGAAAGGTTTTCCCCTCCCTCCTTTGTCTCCTTCTTTACTTTTACTATTTTGAATGTGTTTACAAACCAAAAACTTGGAAGCCTACCTAAAGAACTCTTTGGTTTAGGTGGCCTATACATCTGGAAAATTCCTGAACTATATCCAACTAAATATATCCATTCCTAAAAGCCTAATACTGCTTATTACATGTATACTTCAATATTAATGCAGCACTGCACTTGCTATATTCCATGAAAAGTATTTGCAAATAAAACCTATTACACCATGCTGTATGCTTTTAAAATTCTGTATGGTTTTTATTTGCTTCAATAAAGCAAGTTTTTCTGTGCAGGACGTATTTGCAAATAACTATTTCCCGAAA
This sequence comes from Talpa occidentalis, assembly GCF_014898055.3. Classification (NCBI taxonomy): domain Eukaryota; kingdom Metazoa; phylum Chordata; class Mammalia; order Eulipotyphla; family Talpidae; genus Talpa; species Talpa occidentalis. Next base: position 109,254,447 of record NW_023605305.1, on the reverse strand, counting down.
TATTTTCTGACTATGGGCAGCTTCTGAGTTACACAGAGAAGAGTTGGTGCGCCCCCCCCCCACCACCCACAGTGTTACAACAGAGCAATTGCTGAGCGTAATCTCCATAAAAGGGGAGGTTCCAAGTTCCCTGCCCACCAGGGAGGGCGAGGCTGAGTGTTTAGGGGACTTGGAGGTGGCACTTGGACCAGAGAAGTATGTGAAGAGGTTGTGTTTGCTCCTCAGCTTTGGACTTGTACCAGGGACTCAAGGACAGGGAAGGAGACACGTGGAGTCAGACATGTAGAGACACTTGCAAGAGACGTGGGTGAGAAACACATGGGGAGGCTGACTATGGCAGCCTTTAACTTGATTTATACTTGATTTTGCTCTTTTCATCCCAGACTTGCCTGACCCTTCTGGCCCTTGTCTGTGGTTCCCTGCCAGAGGTGCCTTAGAGTTGCGGCAAGCTTTTGGGCCTCGGTGGCTCTGCATGGGGCCAACCCTGATGGCTGGGCATTTACCCTCAAAGTGGTTGAGTAACTTTGGGTGTTTCCTTGGGAAACTGTAACCTTTCTCTTTTTCCCTCTCTACACACACCAATCCTATGAAAGTTCTTTAACACTAAGAGTAGGCTTTTTCTATGTGGCAGACAGCAGAACCCATTTAAGTATGTGAGTTTGGGGGTCTTGGGGTGCCTATCAGTCTGCACACTAACAAGAGGAAAATGCTGTTTGTTGTAGGAATATATGTTCTTCCTTAGAAAGAGACCTCACCAGTCCTGTTAACACCTAGTCCAACACTTCACCTCCACACCCAATTATTTCCCCTGCTGGTTTCAGTTTTGTGTCTGCTCTGCCTGGGGCCGCACAGTGCAATGTACATGTAAACATTATTAGCACAAGAGGCTGCTGCATTGCTCACAAGTCCATCTGCTCTCTGGACAGGGCACGGGAAAGCACCTGGTTGGGGCCTTCCTCCCCTACAGGTTCTGTGCAGAGTAGGGGAGATGTCAGCTCCCTTCACTGAATCTTAAGCCTCTGTGAAGTCAGGAAGTTGGTGTTTTTTTTTTTAAAGATTTATTTATTTATGCATACAAGAGCTGGGGTGCAGGCCAGAGATGCAGGGAGGGGGGTTGCAGTGACAGAGTGGGGAACAGAACGGGCAGACTGACTGAAGTACACCGCTGAGGGGAGAAGGGGATGAGACAGGAGAGGTCTGCCTCGCCATGTGGGTTGCTCCCTGGCCGGCCGGGGATTGAACTCATGCTGCCGAGGCTGCGGATTGCTTCATAGTGCGGTGCTTTAACCTCCGTGCCACCAGGGAGGCCCTAGGAAGTAGTTTTTGTTCATCTCTGTATTCTCCGAAGTACTTAGCATAGGCTGAGTAAGCACTTCTCTTAAACACAACAAAATGACACTGTAAGAAATATGAAGACTATATTGATAGAGTTTTTAGTAGAATTCATCTCAAAAATACACTTACGTAGGAATTTCACCTCAGAAATTCTTACATTAAGCAGTTCCATTAAAACAATGTGGCCCAGTGTTCACGATCACAATGCATTTTAAATTGAAAAAGCAGGTCACAAAATAGAACATTCAGCATAGCCCTAAGCTGAAACACATTTGAGGACATGTTAATAAAAAAACTACAAGGGGCATAAAATAAACAAGTGCATGCTGAAGACATATAAATACTTAAAGTATTATTGCTGGGTAGAATGCCTGGGTGAGTAAAAGAATTTCTTTGAAAACATCTCATAGCTCTTGTACTTTCAAATTTTCTATGGTGAAAATCTATTATTACAATGAGAAAGAACTTTTACAAACAAGAAACCGTATTTCTTAAAACTGTATCGCAAAGGTCATCAGCAAAAAAGGAAGGCGGACCTAGTGGGCCACCGGGTCAAAACTTGTCAAAGTTCCGTGTGAACACTGAGGCTATTTGTGTAGGTTTTCCTTTGATCGCTTGTTTTTAATAGGTATTATTTTCCCACCCCTGGGTTAAATGCAACCATAGTGCCTTTAGCTAAACACGCTCAACTGATCAACAAGCTAAGCTAAAAGCTACATTAAAAATTAATTCAGATGAAAATCACATTCTAGAATAGATACACAAAAATCACCACAACTTCCCCTCAGAACGTTACATATCAGGGAAAGCAAAGCAAGATGAGCCATTCTGACAAAACAGGGGGAAAATGAGGAATAAATCAGCAAAAGTGGGCCCTCTTCATTTCAAAGCTTTTATCTGATGGGATCATGTAGATTGAGCACTTACCAAAAAGCAGTATCTCTAAAGCACTATCCTGAGGCTATTTACAATTTTTTTCTTTGTGACACTCAAGTCAAGAATCATTAGCAAGCCTGTCATAATGCCAGATAACCAGTGCCTGCCTGGCACACCAATATCTGAATCCTAACATTAATGTTTCATCCTTTTGACAAGAGGGTACAGAGTCATCTATTGTGCCCTGTCATTTTCCCTGAAAACAGAATAACTGGGTTCAGTAGTCTTTGTAAATCAAAGTTATGTGTTTCAATAGAATGGCCAAGACTTGGCAGAGAAGATCTGTTACTAATGTTTCCTTACAACAGCTGATAAAGAGATTGCTGAAAGGGAATGTATACAAGTGTATGCAAATACACTTCATTAGAAGTTCGACCAGAAAAAAATGACTATTAGAGAATTAGGATTGTATTTTAAGAGGCATCATTATGTAAACAGGCTCAACCTCTGGGCTCCAGCAGTAGGCTGACATAATTAACCACTATTAAAGAAGCTGTTTAATAGCTTCTTTTCCTCTGATAGCTTTTGAAAGTAGGAATTTATACTAATCCTTAGATATTTTCTAAAGTGGATAGTTAAAGGTCCTAAAAACTATATTACACATCAAAAGTGATCTGACTCCTGGGAGAGTCAACATTCATTAAACAAAATAATTTAAGTAGTTCCCATTTTCATTTCTAATCTCTATGTTTAATTGGGATTTTAAAGGATTTTAAATTATCCTTATAAAATATGACTATGCAAAATATCAAAATTTTCAAACATTCTGGGGAATATATGGCCACTTCCATGCACATCCCTCATTCAGACTTTATCAGTAAAAATCAACCCCCCCCCCCTCCCCGCACACACACCACTTACCCCAACCATAAGGCTGAGTGAGTCAGGACCTTCCAGAAAATGTCAAAGTAAATGTCAAAGCAATGAGAGGCCTCCAGTCTCCCATTTCACACTAAAGTATTACAGCAAACAACAACAAAAAAGGCAATTTGAATCCCTAAGCCAGAGCAATGATAGAAAATTAATATTCTAAAAGAAAGGAAATTTCTGTAAATTCCAGCATCAATTAGAGAGAAACCACACTTTAAGCATCACAATCAGAGGTAGTAAATAGTTTGATGGTGTTGAATTGAGAGAGACAGCTGTATTGGGCAACATGGCAATATAAGTCATTTTTACAAAAAGCTCCCTCTCTGATACAGAAGAAAATGAGCAGAAGGAATCAAAATAAAAGGAAAAAAGTTCATCTCTGCCCATTCAAATGTCAACTCCCAAGAATACAAAACAATTTTGAGTACATTGTAAAAATGCCAGAACTTTCAATATTAGCTAATAAGCACAGTACATTTTGCAGACCCTGAGTACAGCAGGGCCCAGGGACACCCCAGCTTCCATGGGCCACACAGGGCAGGCCAGGACTGAGAGGAGAACTCATTGGCCCAGCAGGTCATGTTCCTCTGTCCAAGGTTCTTAACAGGGAGGTGTAACGTTCAGTGGGGCAAACCTACTTCAAAGCTGAGGCCTGCAGTGACTTGAAGAGTGGAAGGATGCGTGTTGATCTGCAAAACAAAGATAGCTAAGCCTGCTCCCAAGGCCTATGGAGAGGCAGAAAATTTCAGAGGAAGAATGACTACGTAGTCATGTGCTAATGGAAGACTCAAGTACTACCCAGGAACGGGAGGTCAAGAAATAGCAATGATGGGCTTGAAGCAGAGAACTAACAAGATCAGAGCAACATATTAAAAAGGTAACATTGTGGTAAATATGTGTGTGTGGGGGGGGGGGCGGTAGGAATGAGCAAGAACAGCTACAGGGCATGCAGCAAAAGGGGAGGGCCCCTGTCTAGGTGAAATGTGATTCAGATCACAATGGTGATGAAGAAAAGTAGGTGGATTTGTAAATACCCGCATACAGAAGGGTTTTCAATACCAAACACTATCCTTACAGGAAGTTACCTTATATTTGAAACTTACAATGTCTTGGATGACAGAATGATCTATAAATTAATTTGCTTTGAAAAAACACAAAATACTGCCTGAAGAAGATGACATGTTAGCCTAAGCCAACCATCATTTTAAGAGATAATCTGACACAAGTGTTATGGGGGGGGAGGGGAAGACTCAGTAATCATCCCTTAGGGTATACGTCACAGCTGCATGTGGTAGATGCCACTGTCAGGCGAGCTTTCAGGGATCACATGGAAGAAGCAGTTGGGTCCATGCATAGGTTATGAGACTGGGAATATCTGCCGATAGAAAACACTGGGGGAGGGTGGTCTCTACCTTAATTCTACTTGTGGCTGGGACAGCGTTACAGACAAGATTTCAAAATACAGTATCCCGACCAACTTAGATGGGAAGGTGGGAGGGGGAGGTGATCTGAAAAACTGTCAGATGACTCATCCCAGTGCTGACAAAATACCACAGCTGTATTGAAGGGTTTGAAGAAAATTTTTATATGAAATAATGGGGAATGCTATGTCACTAAATCTTGTTTTAAATATATGTAACTAAATTAAATATTAGAGGTACATTTATATCCTGAAAAGTTTCAATCCCGCCTAGTTAAAAAGGTTTTTTAAAAGTACCTTTTTAAATTTTGGGGGTTAGCTTAACTACATGTTTGGATACATGTGACATTGCAAAGAGAACAGGTAAGTATTGATACATTTGACAGGAAGATTCAGAGAAAGACACAAATGATCATTCCAGGTTTCTACATCAAATAAGCAGACAAACTGAAGTTCCATTTAAAGAAAATAAGTAGAAAGGAGAAGGAAACAGGTTTGGGAATCAAGGAGGGATCAGGTTATGATAAGTTATGAGATGCTTGAGACAGACACCAGGTGCGAATTGCAAGCTGTAAATTGGGAGTTTTTAGCTCACAGGGAATAACTGACCAAAATCTGACCTCGATCAAGAAGTGGGACAGGAGTACGTACATGCACTCCTGCGGGGATAAAGGCCGTAGACGCTTTCAGAAAAGCATCATGGCAATACCTGTCAGTACATGCTTGTGTATGTGCTGACCGAGGAGCTCTCTTTTAAAGCGATAGTCACACGTAAGTGTAAAAGAGGAATGCGTATCACAGCATTATTTATAAGGAATTTGAATGTCCGACTATACATGAACGGCTAGTACATTATGAGGGATGACCCAGGCCTTCAATGGCTGATGCATAAAGGAAACACTCCTGGGCAAATACCTGGGAGCTGTGGGGCAGCATTTAGCAAAACAAGTCGTTTATGAAATAGGGACGCATTTCTTTTGTGTATGTGCGCAGAAAATTATCCTAAAATTTGCTTCTCTCTGGGTGGGAAGAGGTTGAGTTATTTTGTTGTTATTTTCTGTATTATTTGAGAAGTTTAAAAAATACCAAGGAATCTGTCAAAGTGTTTAAGAACTCAAACTCAATATATAATCTCAAAGGTAAACAATAAAAATAGGGAAGGAAGACCACCCTAGCTGAGAGCGGCTGGCTTTGAAGTTTCAGGGCTGCCTAACCAAGAACATATTGTCAGAGCTGGGGCACCACCCCAGGCAGGAGACCAAACAACCAGGCCTCCTGCCCTGTGAACTGATTGCTGGGTCAACGTTGACTGGGCTTGAAAGCGGCACTCACTGGACTCGCTACTTGCTTCCAGAGCCCTGACTCAGGATTTGAATAACTATAATGTGATATAGGACTAGTTACTGTGAAACCACATCTTGAGAATTAGTAAATTAAATGCAAGAAAACAGAATGGAGAAAAAACTAGCCTGTTTCCAATAAAAATAATTCTCAGAAAAAAGAAAGAGCATGTGATAGCAGTCAGCCTCTCCCTTTTTTAAAGCCAAAAAGACAAAGTAACAAAACTAGCCACTACACAATGCTAGAGTCCAGGCAATAAAAATTATATATATATCTCCATAGCACCTGCCTTAGTGTTACGGCATCACAGACAGATATTAAAACAACAACAACAACAACAAAAAAAAAAAACCCTCAGTTAAGAAGCATTCACAAGGAACATAAGAGTATATGGCCAAGAGAAAATAAGTGTATTTGGTGGGGGAAAGCCAGTTTACCTGGGCTGGGAATCCACATGGGGAGTGAGCAGCACAGGCATTCCAGATGGGGGAGCGTGTGCACAGTGGGGAGAGTGGGTAAAAAGCAGAGTGGCAGTGGGTTCTAGAGGGACAGGCAGGAAGCTCAGCTAACAAAACACTTCACTATGATACTAAGGGGTTAGAACATTACTTGGTAGCGAAGAAGTCACCAAAAATGTCACTGGGGCGACAACGTACCTACTCATGTTTCAGATCAGTGGAAACACGGGATCAGCTGGGAGACAGGGAGGCCAGCACAGAGTGAATTTAGTCACTAACTAACACCGGCATTAGAATGAGCAACGGAAGAATCAACACAGCAGAAAATTGGGTTGGAGAAGCAGGAGGCCAACTTAAGAAACCTAGACCGACCTAGGAAATTAACGAAGGCAGGACGTGAGTGCACAAAGATGTGCAGAGTGCTGTAATTCAGACTTCAAATTATGAGTCCCTGAAGGAGAAAAATGAATGAGCTAGACTTTTTTTTTTTAAAAGAAATGATCAGAAATCAAAAGATTTGCCTTGACTCAAGAAAATGGAAAACAATAGTATAATAAAGACAAAGTTAAACCTTAAAATTTGGGGGAGGAAGACAGAAGTGGGGCTTAAACTCTAAGCTTCCCAAAATAAAGATTAGATATTGTTTTAAAGACAGATGGCGACGAGCACTCCACTGCAAAAGGCATGAAGTCATTGTCAGTACTCCGTTTTCTTGGCAAGGAACAGCTTTTCAGAGTTGTGGTGGTTAAAAAGAACTAATTTTTTCATCTAACTACCTTTTCTTTAGAGAGCAATGAAAGGAGCAATCCACAATTGAAGGTAAAAGAAAACCTTATAATTTAGACCTGCTGTAGGCAAAGACTATTTATAGTGCTACTTTGATGAAAAAATAAACAGGTGACACATAAAAAATGAGAGATTTCGGTGAGGTGACAAGACCAAGAAATACAGGACGCAAATGCAAGTCACTAGCTGCCTGGAGCTTGTGGTGCGAAGTCAGAAGTTACCGCCTTCTGGAGAAATCTAAGTCAATAGCAACTAGGTTTATACAAGTCTGTGCAAGTTGAAGACTCACAGCAATTCTTTGTAGCACCTCAAAAACATATATCTCCGAATATCATGTAATCGTATCACCTTGTTACTGATATTATGACACTTCTACAACACAAACATTAATGTTCTTAACCTCTCCAAAAAATAATAGTTTATTGTACTCTGGCCTCAGTAAATTTCACATCCTTTGCTAAATTGTAAAGTCTGTTTCTGAGGCTCTTGAAGAATGCTATCTATCCAACTTAAAAGAGGGACTAGCAGGTGACAAAATCTACCTCTAAAAAGAAAAGTATTTTCAGTTGTCAAGAGCTTTAGTCAGATGTGATGATATAGACAAGATCTTAAAAAAAAAAAAAGACAAATTGGACCCCAAAATGAAGTAATTACTGGTAATGAGATTATGGGTGATTGGTCAGTGTTAAGTGTTACTATTTTTTGCAATTAAAAACAAATCTAGAAACAGCGCAAACACAAACATATAGGTATTCTTTGTTTTCAACTATAAAGACAAGATATATAGTGAAAATGACTAAGAGGGAATTTGCAGACAGTGAAATAAAGTTTAATGTTGAGTTCTGCTTCTGGAAGCTTTGTACATTTACAGAAATTTAATGAAAAACTGAGATACAAAAGGATTCAAAGCTGACTATCAAAATGAAACAAGCCATTTTTCTGACCAAGTACGAATAAGCTTTTACCAGTATAGCTATGTTTATGTCACATAGCTATGTCACCAGTATAGCTATGTTTGCTTTGAATTACCTAGTCAGCTCAGTGAAGGAGCTATTTGTTAAATAATTATTTGTTAAATGAACGAGCTCTAGTTGTTTTGGTCTTATTATGTATCTGTCCTTGAACAATGATATATGGCAAAATTTAAAACAGTGGTTGTTTAAAATCATTTCATCAACTGAATTCTGTCTTCACAGAAATTTGATAATGAATTCCAGTGTTCAACAACAGATGGTAAGACAACACAGTGCAATGTGAGAAGCACTGCCTCACCAACTGTAAGTTTACCAGGTTAAAACACACAAGGCCGTCCTCATTCCTCAATGTGTGACAACACATGTAAGCCATGTTGTTAGAGGGGAAAACTGAGGCTTCTGTTCACGTCATATTAGTATGTGTTAAAGTTTCCCATAAACCTGGTCAACTAAGAAAAAGACGCCCTGCTTTGCTCCCTAGTACAGCCTCAGTTTAAGTATAGAACTCTGCTTTTATAAATTGAAAGGGGAGGGAGGGCCATGGGGGAGAGGAGAAGCAAAATAAATTACGGAAAAAGAAATGTAAGGATCTTTAAACTTATAAAAAGATATTCAACTTCACTGAGAAGAAAACTGCTAACTGAAAAAAACACAGAGATACCATTTCTCTCATCCATCAGATGGACGACACCCTCATATTGTTGGTGAAGCAGTGACTGCATCTTTATACATCACTGGGTGGGTGCAGAGGTAAACCAAGGGTGGGTGTGGTGAAAGTAGACCATTCCAAGTGCCCACAAGAAGGGGGTGCATTGTCCAGAGAATTTACAAATGAAAACTGAAAGTTGGCTGTTACCATTTTTAAATTTTAATTTTTTAATTATTTCTTTTAATTTAATTTTATATATATTTTACAACATTCTTCCTTTTTGTGCAATGCATGCTTTCTCCTCTCAGGTGTAATCCTCATAATATTCCCATCACCAATTCACCTGTGCACCATCACCATAGTCCCTTGTGTAAGAACACATTTCCCCCGTTTTGAACCCTTTCGCTCCCCTGCAGGGTGTGTGATTAATAGTTGCCTGTTAATTGTATTTTTTTTCCCTGGTCCTTTATTTGGTTCCCCTATATTCCTCCTATAAATGAAATCATCTAATATTTTTCTTTTTCCTTCTGGCTTATTTCACTGAGCATAATCCCTTTCCGCTCCATCCATGTTGCTGCAAATGACATGAATTTTATCTTTTTGATTGCTGAATAATATTCCATTGTGTGAATGTAGCACATCTTCTTGATCCATTCATCTATTTTGGGGCATTTGGGTTGCTTTCATTTCTTGGCTATGGTAAATAGTTCTGCCATAAACATAGGGGTGCAGGTATGCTTCTGAATTAATGTTTTTGTGTCCTAGGAGTGGAATTACTGGGACATATGGCAGCTCCATTTTTAATAGTTTGAGGAATCTCTACACAGCTCTCCATAGTGGTTGGACCAGTCTGCACTCCCACCAGCAGTGTAGGAGAGTTCCTTTTTCTCCACATCCTCACCAATATTTGTTGTTTCCTGTTTTTTAATATGTATGTGCCAGTAATTTTAAACATCAGTGATAAAATACTCCCAGGGGAAAAAAATCTTTTGTTGTAAAAGAATTCTAAATGGTTGTTGAAGTCGCTGTTGAGTTTAAAAACATGTATTGAAACTTCAGGCATTTTCACTACTCATTCTTAAACAGTGAATTATATATGGGACTTAATTTGGAGACTCCCAGTTTGGCCTCTGATACAAATGGACTCAGTTTCACACATTCATCTCAGGAGTTGTTAGTAATGTTTTGAAATGGCTCAATCACCGTTTAAGCACAGTTTGTCCCCAGGCCCTGATCAGATACACTACATATTCCTGTATTTAGACAATAGATTCCAAATAAACAATGACAGCTGTGCGCTATGCGCTATTTCTCTTTTCTAGGTTATCTTTTTTTTTTTTTTCCTGGTAGGAAGTTTTAGATGAGATAATCAGACGTAAAAATATTTGCAGACAGCCGGAACCAGCCTTGAACAATAAATAGTAAAACACAAAGCTTTAAAACGCTTTAAGAACAGTGCACGGAAACTGTGGGTAAGGTCATTAATTATACAAGAGTACAACATGAGGAAATGGACATTTACATAGAAAACAGTATCAATTTTGAAGAAAGCCAGGAGAGACAACAAAAGATGGGGCTCTTACATTGCTAGAAGGCGCCAAAAGGGCAATGTTTATTTGAATGCCTGGTTGTGAGTGGATCAAATAGTAGCAATGTTTGTTATCATTCAGTCATTTTCTCTCAATTTTGCAGAAGAAAAATGTCAAAAGTTTTAAACCAAAATAGAAATTTAGGTAGAATTCTCTGTTGGAGATATTTTAGTAAATGTTTTGTAAAAAGTGCTAATTTTTAATAGCACGATCATACATTCAGATGTTCAGTAAAAATAGCTCATTGTTTATACTTTATCTCTATCATTATATTTCATTTTATTTCCTGTTTCTTGCTGAAAATAATTTTGTGATATAGAAAGGGAGATATATTGAAAGATTACCTGCTCTAGGCATAAAAGTTCCACTAGCTATGCCATTGTGAAGAATAAAATAATACAGTGAAGAAAAAGTAAGGGCAGTTGTTGTTATAGTTACACAATAAACAGAGCCAGAACCAGAAACCAGAGATCGATAAAAATGGCCACCTATGGGGCCGCTGGTAAAAGCACTGAGGTCGGGGGTAGAGAGAGAAAATGGATCTCATGTCTAACAAGGGACTAATTTCCAAAATATATAAAGTACTTATACAATCCAACCACAAAAAGATCGCCCAATTAAAAAATAAACCAAAGACCGAAAAAGACACTTTTCTAAAGAACACACTCAGACGTCCTACGGACACATGAAAAAATTGTTGAATATCAGTTATTATAAAGGAAATGCAAATCAAAATCACAATGAGCGATCACCTCACCTTGTGAGAAGGGTCTATATTAAGAAGAATGGAGTCAACAGGTGTTGGTGAGGATGTGGGGAATAAAGGGACATTCATTCCTTATTGGTGGGAATGCAATTTGGTGCAGTCTTTATGGAAAACTGTATAAAAAATAAAAATGGAAATCCTATATGATCCAGCAACACCTCTGGTAGGTGTTCACTCAAAGAATCTGAAAACATGAATACAAAAAGGCTTACATACTCCTGTGCTCATAGCATCACTTTCCACACTTGCCAAGTCATGGAAGCAACCTTGGTGCCCTTGACAGGCAACTAGATAAAATCACTGTGGGATATATACTCAGTCAACTCCTACTCAGCTATTGAGAAAGATGAAATAATGCCTTTAAGATAGACCTTGAGGTGTTCACGCTAAATGAAATAAGCCAGAAAGGGAAAGATAGATATGGGATGGTTTCACTTATCTGTGGAATATAAATAACCAACAAACATGCTGGCAAAGCACAGCAAAAACAATTCTTTGTCTCTCTTAAAGATATACTAGTTATCAGAGGGAAGAAAGGAGAGGGAGTAGGAGACATGGAGGAAAGGGGCAAGGCACTGGCACTGGTGTTGGGTGGAGCTGAGTGACACATGTGCACCACGTATGAAGGGGTAAAAATGTGACCCCAAGTTACATAGATATGTAAATGACAAGTTAATTAAAAAGAAAACAGAAGCAAAACTCTAACCATTTGTTCATCCTTTTGGGGACAGAACTGTTGTTCTCCTCCATTTCAAATGGGAAGTTCTCGCTTTCCCTAAGAATGTAGGGTAACAGATGTAGCAGAATGACAGAACCAGCAAGGCCCAAGGAAATAACCGATTCAGACCAGAATCATCAAAATGCTAGAGTGTTATTACCTCAGAGATTGCTTGCTGATTGCTACTACACAGAAAAGATCTACAACAGGAAGTGCAGATGGACTGAGATGGACTCTTGACCCAAATTTTAACCAGAATAGAATCAAACTTTCAGATGTTATGTTACAGTTTGCAGCACAGGATACTAGAAATGATACTACAAGGATGCCATCAGACAATACGAATGTAGAACATTCTGATTTCTTCAAAACTCAATGTTTCCCTCCCAAAATCCCAAGAACCAAAAAAAGTGTGGTGATGTTCCAAAATAAAAGAGAGATAACGGCTGTGACAACATGAGAAACTTGAATTCTGTTTAGGAAGAAAAAAAAAAATCTACAAAATGACATAACTGGCAAATCTGTTTAAGACTTAGTAGTAGATAATCTAAGAAATAGTTACTTTTCTCAGGTGTGATAACAGCATTGTAAGGTACAATAGAAAACAGATTGGAGTGGAGTATCATGAAATTTATGATTTACTTTGAAATGATTTGTCCCCCCAAGAGTGAGGGTGGGATCTTAGGTGATGGTTACATGGGTATTCTTTGTCCTATTCAAGTTTTTTGTAGGTTTTCATACAGTTACCAAAAAAAAAAAAATTGAATTCTTTAGAAAATAATATCAACTAATCTATAAATTTGTACTTCATAAGAACACATAAGTCACTCATTCTATTTCTCTGCCATTCTGTGAATTAAGAATATTAAATCTTACATCTGAAGCACAACAGCAGTAGCAGTATCTTCCCTACTAAGTTAACAGGCTGACTTCTCTACAGCTCTAGGTTTTCTCAGGAAAGGAAGAATTTTCTTCCACTTGAGTGCTGCTTTACCTCAGTTCTAAGTCCTCTGAAGCCCAAGTTTAAAGTTCTGGGACTGCTGAAAGATTCTGAAACCCTCTAGTTGGCACAAAGTTTTATATGCCTTGGTTTTGACCTAAATAACATACTCTTAAATACAGCTTTTGTATCTTTTTCCCCTTTTAACATGCTCTTCATTGGTGTGGTTTCATCTATTCCCACAACTTCTCTAATTACCCCTATGTTCTGATAATTCCCCAGTGATGTCCTAACTCACATTTATCTCCCAGCTTCAAACTCTACTGCTTCCTGGCTGTTTCACCTGATATCCTAATAGTTCCTCAAAATCAGCAAGTCCAAGTATAATTTTACCATATGCCTCCTCCCCAACAACAACAAAATTGATATTAATTTGCCTCAGCTTCCAAACTAGAAGCCTAGGGATCATTCTTGGCTCTTCTCTCCCCCAACGACACAACAAATCAATAATAATTGATCAATAATAACCAATAATGATCAATAATAATTGATCAATAATAACCAACAACTGCAACAATAATTTTTATAGTAATACATAGTGATTTCTAAAAACTTGGTACCATTATAAGCTCTATACACAACATTAATTCATTTAATCTCACAACCATGCTATTGCATTTCTCATCATTTTGCAGATGAGGAAATGAGGCACAGAGTGAGTTTAGTAATTTGCCAAAATTCAAAAAGCTGTAAGTAGCTGATCTGGGATTTGAATCCAGGTTTTTTATTTTGTTTTTTGGTTTTAAGAGTCCATTTTCATTACACTATATACATCCTGCTCAATCACCAAATTCTACTAACTTCACCTTCTAAATACTTCTCTACATTTATTTCTCTCCATCTTATCAACCACTCCCCTAATCCAGGTCACCAACACCTTTTGCCTGGTTAAACCAACAGCCTCCTAACTGAATTTCCTGCTACCAGTGCTCTAGTTTCCAACATAGCCAGGTAACTTTCCTCAAGCACAACTCTGACTTGTTCACAACCTTCCAAAGTCTTTAGGAACCTGTACTTCACATAAGCTCTACCTTCCAATGGCTTCCAACTGAACAAAGTGTTCAAACCCTTATAAACCCTTTGGTTTATAAGGCTTTGGCTTTCTTGTCTGTCTTACTCCCTGGGTTGCAAGCCTTAGATGATCAAGAGCTCAATAAATATTAGCTAGCAAGAGCTCAATAAATATTAAAGAATTAAGAAAATGCCAAAACCCAACTTTTATAATTAAAAAAAGCTTCTTGGTCTTGTAGTTTTGTTTTTTTTTTTTAATCTAATAACCCTATCTTCTAGAATACTCTATTCAAAACATTTTATTTTTAATGATTACCCAAATTATTTCCATTATTCATTTATCTTCTCAAAACTTAGAACTGTCATAGTTTTAAGTGAAGACTATAGAGAGCAAGTATACTTTAACAATGTCTGCTGTCTTTTAATCTCCATATGCAGTTTTCAAAAGAACATTTTACAAAGCAATTGCCTTAGACTCATCCAAAGTGTCAATGTCATGAAAAGACCCCAAAAATATTAGGAAGGGGGGAAGTAAAGGCAGGAAGTCTGGCCTAAATGAACACACTGCAGAGTCAAGGTAAGTAAATGTAAATCTTGTTTGGATCCAAGATTTTTAAAATGAGACAAAGAAAAACACTAAAAAGGACATTTTCAGAACTGGGGAAATGTGAACATAGTCTGTGCATTAAATACTTTTACTGTCTCATCTTACATCTCTTGACTGTGAAAACATTATGGTGATGATGAAGGAAATCTCTTTATTCTTAGAAGATACATGTTAAGGTATGATGTATGCAACTTCCTTTCAAATAGTTTACTTTAAAAAATGTACCCACATACATGGAGAGATACAGCATATTTGGCACTGGTTAAAAATCTAAGCAAAGGCTATAGATACTCCTTGACTCTTCCCATTTCTGTAGATGTGAATTTTTTAAAAAAATTGAAAATAGCTAATGTTTATTGAGAGGAGGATGGCCTCTAAAATATTTGTTCTAAGATAGTTACATATATGAACTCACTTAATCTTCACAAGATCCTATAAGCCTTCCACTATTGTATTTACTATTATTCCCATTTTATAGGTAAGTAGCTTGAGGCACTGAGAGGTTATATAACTTAAAGACATACAATTGAGGTGTCTTTTTTTTTTTAAGCACAGTCTGTAAGAGGACAGAAGCTGAACACTGGCACACAAGTAACTATAAGAAAATGTACAATAAACCAAGTTCCATGGACAATACTGCAGGACTATAAAGCAAAGGGGAAGAAGAGTAAGCTCCTAGTCCATAGCCCATTTTTTTCTGGTTTCCCTTCTCTTGTTCTGTGGTGGAGCTGCAGACAAAATTATCAGGGTGGAAGACAGATTGGAACAACTACCTTAGATGAATAAAGACACGAAGACAAATCCCAAACCTGTTATTGTAAGGTGGTCCCATGCAAAAGAGAAATGAGACATGAAAGACAGCAAAATTGGTAAGCGACGGCAATTTTGGAGTGGAGGTGGGAGTAAAAAGACCAATTGAATGGCTAAGGCAGGAAACAATTTCTTTTCATATAAAATTCAAAACATGATTTCTACTAGTATTGGACATTAAGATTAACACTAAATGTGAATTTTCAAAAGTCAGTTACTAAAGTGCTCGTGGTGGTTGTAAGCAGGCAGGTTCCAGTACAGTGATTTATAACAGCTAAGAAGCATACCAACATACCCTCTTTCTTCTCTAGCACAAAAATTCAGAAATCTGGACAGAAAGAGGGGAGGAGCCCTAAGATTACAGAGAAGTGTCAGCATAATACACACAAATACATAAACAGGAGCATAAGAAATATATTTAAAATAATCTATAAAATACAAGGTGATAAAATAAAGTTCCCTGTGTAAATTTATAAACTTAATTGTTTATATATCTATCACCTCTGCTAGAATATGGACTTCTTCAGGACAAGGGCAATGCCTGACTTATTTCTAAGCCATAGTATCTAAAAAGAGATCACTTACGTTTGCTGACATTATACATGTTTATGGAACTTACACATGAAGAACTGAGAAAAGTTAAGTCTCATTTATTCACATTGTGATCACTTGTAGTAATACTGTTACAAAATGAAACAAGCTGGCAAAACAACACTCTGAAAAGGTGGCACCAGGAGGAGAGAAGGGATTATGGGATAATGTGGTGACAGGGTGGGTTTCGGAGGTGAGTGCATCACAGTGCATGTCAAGGTCTGAAGCTGTAGTCCTGAAATTATACAGCTATGTAAAGTATGGTCAATCAATAAGATTTAATTTTAAAAAATAACATCAGATCCAAAAGTTGACATGCACTAAGTATTAAAGCCTGAATTGACGGTGTTTACCTTTATTTCAAATTACAGACATAGATATGATAAAATGGGTATAAATTTATCACCTTCGAGGCTATAGTAATTATGATAAGCCACTCATTCTTCTCTCCACTGCCTTTCCTGCCCTGTACTCTTGGTGGCTCTTCTGCATCAGAGGTTCTGCTTCCTTATAACTTGGCTTAGCTAAACCTTTGACTCATTCATGTTCCCACTTGACTTCCCCAACTTCTCTTGACTCTATAGCCTTTGAACTTTAGTCATGAATTTATTCATTAATTTTAAATTTACCTGTTGAGTACCTACTCGGTGCCCCCATGCAGTACTGTCTTATTAGGGAGAGACAGACAGTAAGCAGATAATCACAAAAGCATTTGTGAGCATTCTGATGGACTCAGCTGATTTGTTCAAGCCAGGCTTTGGGTCATGCTGTAGATACTCCAGGAACTGGCTGCCTTCAGGAACAGCAATAGACTGTCATGTATAATAAATACCCTGTGACTCTCCTTTCCCCAAGTTCCATACAGAGCTAATTAGACTAAACTGGCATTTGACCAAAGTACAATTAATACATTGGCTGGCTAACCAGCAATGTGCACTTTAACACAAATTTACAAGCCTTCTTAGCAGGGGAGCAGACATCATATAGAATTAACATTTTTACCATAGGGAGATAAAACTTAAACTACAGAGCAGTAATCTAAATGTGCAAGTGCTTCATCCATAGGGAACCTTCTCACTCATGAGGCAGAAAGTGAGAGGGCACTTGTGTAAACCAGGGACTCTGAGCAGGGAGAAGGACAAGAGTGGTTTTGAACCCACTATGGGGCTGTGTTTATCATCAAATGATGAGCCAGAGTGAGGCTTAGGGAAACTGCCAAGTTTACTGCAGGAACGTATCCTAGCCTTCAATAAGAGTAAATCAGTGATCATTTCCATGAGGTGTACCTGCCAGGGCTGGCTAGAAGAAACGGCAGAGCATGAGGTCTTCGGATTCTTTCTGAGGTAGTCTTCGGTCTAAGCCTCAGTGCTGTAGGTTTCAACATGGCACAAGCTCTTAGACCAGACTCAGGGGCATCATGTTTACCCAGGCAATTTTCAGGGAAGCATTTTAGACAAGTCACAGGATACAAAGGCAACAAGGCATAATTACAGCAAATGACCTTGAGTTTTCTGCTGGAACCAACAGATAGGATTTAAAATTATGCCAGGAAAACTCCGCCCATAATCATTCAAGTTATATTGTGTGTGCACAGAAAAATATTTAATATGGTAGACCTCAGACTGCATTCCTACTTGCAGGATGGGCCCTTGAGTCACCTCTGGGAACTTGGATTTGGGGCAAGTTCCCATTGTTCGCAGACAAGAATGAAGGTCTTACTGCCTAACCCATGAAAACATTGTTTATGAGGATTATCTGCTCCCTCTGGGCACAGGGAACTCTGGTGCATGCAGGGCACCAGATGCCATTGTGCCCAGCCCCCATACAAAGGCAGGGCACTGAGCCTTTAATGAGCTTCCCTGTACACAGCACTGCACACGTGCGGTACTAACTCACTGCTGGAGGGATGGCGGGCACCCTGTGCGAGTCCACTGGGAACTTGAACTGGTTTCCTCAGACTTTGTGTCCTGGCCTTTCCTTTTGTAGTACTAAACCACAGCTAATGGGGAAGACTCTATGGACTATATGTTGCATTTTTTGAGTTTAGCAAATCTCCAAATCGGTGGTGGTCTTAGAGATGCCCAACACAGGCACATATCCGAAAATAATCCCATTATTTTGGAATAATGGACATTATCAAGTGTTAACACATTTCTATAAATGGTCTTATCAAACAGAAATTTAATAGGAGCCATTAAGATTCTTGCTCTGGACTGTGTTTTATAATAATTACCTCTATCCAATGGTTAATACAGGCTTCCCTCATGGGATAAAGAAGCAAAAAGATAATTAATTATGAGAAATTCAATCATAATTTAAGCACTGAACCAGGTCTCTAGCCTCCAAAGTAACAGAATTATTCTTAAGATATTTCATTTCCATCTCACCCCACTCCCACCAGAAGTTCATATAAAGCCAACAAATAGACCTCTAGAACTGGTTTCTGGAGCTCAAATATTACATTACAAAAGCAAAATTCCTAAGGCTTTTGTTTTTGTTTGCACAGATAGGTTTAGAGTAAAATCAGAAAGCATCAATACCCCCTTTTTTCCCCCTTAAAATGTGTAGCTCAAGGTAATAGGGGAAATAAACTATTATTCATTTCTCTTAAGAAATAAAATTTGGAGGGCTTCCCCGGTGGTGCAGCGGTTGAGCACTGGGTTGCAAAGCGGCCCGCAGCCTCTACTTCTATCCCTGGCTGCTCCCCGGCCACCGAAGGAGGGTCCCACATGGCGCGCAGACCTCTCCTGCCGCCCGCTGCTCCCCTCAGCAGTGTACTTCGGTCCTTCTGCCTGCTCTGCTCCCCGCTCTGGTGAATTCTCTCACCATCCCGCGCTTCTGACTGCACCCAGTACTTGTATAAATAAATAAATCTTTAAAAAAAAAAAGAAATAAAATTTGGAGACAGTATATTCAAAAATTGTTTAGCTGCTTCCTGCATTACGTATTTCCATTTATAAATAAGTAACAAGAATGCTTATTCATTCTCTTAGAATAACCATATTTTATATAAAATAACATCCTAAATATAATTACTTTTTAAATTAAACTAGATTTAAGATCCCTTTAGTGATAATACACAATACACATTTTTATCTTTCACAGGAAAATGTACTTCAGTGAACAAGCTTCATAGCAATTTCACTTTCAAATAATTTTGTGAGCTATAGAAAGATTAGGTATTTTATGAAAATTTTCCACCACAATGTCAATGAAGGCAACTAGTAATGGGAATGAAGGTGGGGGCAGGAGATCTGCTATTCTGATTATGGGTGAAATGTTTCAACATCTAATCAAACAACCAAGTTTAAGATATAAATAATTATGTTTTTCTAGTTTATATGCAGACATGTAGGTAAAAATACAGCAAAAATATAGCTTCTTTCTGACATGATTTTAACTACTCTGCTTTCCCCAACTACTAAGCTGGAATTAAGTATGAGATCAATCATAATGTTCAATGGAATGCCACTGCTTATATAAATGAAAAATACCTGTTTACCACCATTAAATTTATGATGCCATACTCTAAGAATATCAACACACAGGAAACCAATCAAGTTGAACACAGTGAATAAAAATTATAGCCATAAATCTAAAGTCAAAACTTCATTTGAACACTGAATAAAAACTAAAGCCATAAATCTAAAATCAAAACCTCACTCATTCATTTCCTCAGTCAACATGAATAAACCGTCAGCAGGGATAGAAAGATAAGGTCTCTGTACTCTAGAAGCAATGTCAGTGGTATGCTATTGGTGTTATTACAGAAGCCAATAAGACAGATTTGGAGGCACAAATGAGGGGGTAAAGGAAACTCTTCCTTGCAGGGAAATAGAAATCATTAAAGGGCTAAGAGGAAGAACATTAGAAGGATCACATTTCTGTTTCAAATCCATCAATGACAGAAGATACACCGGAAGGAAAGGAATGGTGGTGGTGGAATAATCCAGAACTAATGATGGAAGGAATCTAGCAGGACTCCCACATGTCTGGTTGGAGGAAACAAGACCCAGAGCACAGGGAAGGTCAGGTTTTGTAAATGATTCATTCAGTGAGCCTAACACATGGCAGGACATGCACAGATGCCCACTGTGTGGCCAGAAATACAAGCCTCAGGCTCACTCAGACCAGCCCAAAGTGTCAACGCAGACAGTAAGTGAACTATAGGCATGAATAAGGTAACCCAAGGACACTAATAAAATGAGAAGCTGAAAGCATAGAACCCTAAAGGATACCAAAAACATAAGGCAGAAAGGGAGAGAGATTAGAAGCTGATAGCAAATATTTATTTTGCGCTTGCTAGGTAGGTGTCCTGGGCATTTTCAATGATATGTCTTTATTGGAGCCACACTCAATAGACACACAGAAAAAAGGGATACATGTTTTTTTCCCTCTACAGCATCATCTAGAATAGTGCTTCTCAACTGGGGGCAATCTGTCTATGCAAACAGAAACAAAAGGAGACATTTGGCTATGTTTGAAGGCTTTTTAAAAAACATTTTTAGTTTAGAATGGTTTTTAGATTTACAGAAAAATTTCCAAGATAGTACATCTGTCACAATTAATGAACCAATGTTGATACATTATTATTAACTAAAATCTCTGTTCAGATTTCCTAAGTTTTTATCTAAAGTCTTTATCCTCTCTTAGGATCCCATTCAGAATACCATACACATTATATGCAGATGCTGTGTCTCCACAGGCTTCTCAGGTGGGAGTTTCCTAGACTTTCCTTGTATTTGATGGCCTGCAACTTTATTTTTTAAGGTTTATTTATGCATACAAGAACTGGGGTACAGGCCAGAGGTGTGGGGCATGAGAGGATTCCCCAGAGCCAGAGTGGGGAACAGAACAGGAGGACTGACTGAAATACACTGCTGAGGGGAGCAGTGGGTAAGTCAGGAGAGGCCTACAGCACCATGTGGGTAGCTCCCTGGCCGGGGATTGAACTTGTGCTGCAGTGGCTGCGGATAGCTTCATAGGTTGTGTCTTAACCCCTTGCACCACCAGGGAAGCCCAGCCTGCAACATTTTGAAGGGTATTGGTCCTCCTCAAAAAAGGCATTTTGTAGAATGTCCCTCCACCAGGTTTTGTCTGGTCTCTTCCTCATGATGAGACAGGGACTATGGGTTTTTGGTAAAAAGACTACTGTGGTAAAGGGTCACTCTCAGCACTTCTTATCAAGGGTACAGACTATCAATTTGACATCACTCTGATGCTAACCTTGATCATGCGGCTGAAGTAGATTATGGGGTTTCTCCAGCATAAAGTCACTCTTCCCTTCATATACTATGCTCTTTGGAAAGAAGCACTGTGCATAATCAAGTGGGCTTCTGAATCCAAAGGCAACACAGATGGGCACAGAGGCTTCCCCGCCGCAGTAAGACATTCTCAGATACCAGCAGGAGGTCCAACAATTCAAATTAATTCAGCTCAACTCTGACACAATCTACTGACAATATCAGACTCCACAGGAAAAAGGTTCAGTCTCCCAAGACTACCTTCCTCTTCAGATGCTAGTGCAAGCAAGGCTGTTACCTGTGCATCTGATCAACTGACTATATAGACCAGGGGATTTCACCATCTTCCCTTCCTCAGATTGGATTAATTTCCTAGAGCCACTTACAAAACTCAGGAAACCCACTTAATCACTTGAGGACCAATTTATTATAAAGGCTATTATTAAGGAAATTCCAGTTGGCAGAGACATGTAAGGCAAAGTGTAGGGGGAGGGCGCAGTGTTCCATGACCTTTCCAGATGTGCTACTCTCCCCATGTTCACTAACTCTGAAGTCCCCTGAACCTTCTCTTGGTTCTAATGGAGGATTCATTATATCAGTATGATTGGCAACTCCCTGGCCTCTGGTGAGCCTTCCCAGTGATGTACGTGTTAGTGAAGAGGGGCAAGACTGCACATTCCGACTCGGCATGGCTGGTTCTCCTGGCAACCAGCCGCCATCTTTAGGGACCTCCAAAAGTCACCTTATTCACATAAAAGACACCTTTATCACCCTCAACACTTGGGAAATTGAGAGATTTGGGAATTGTGAGCCAGGAACTATAGAAGAAGACTAAAATAATGGGTCTTATAAATTTATAATTTCTTGTAAATCACAACATTGTAACAGCCTATAGTAACGGAGTGGAATACTTTCACCCACCTTCTTACGGATGAATAGTTACATAAATTATGTTGATGATTTGGAGATCTGTCCATTTTATCTTTTTTTGTCATAGAGGTATCTTTGTGAAAAAGAGGAGCACTGCAGAATACTGAGCAGGCCCCATTTTCCAACCCCACCAACACGCAGCCACCTTGGAATACAAGTTCCAGGGTGCTGTGGACTGGACTTCTTGATGGGGAAGCTGCTGGGTAAAGCTACATAACATGGAGGGCAGTGGTCTGTGGGGGGGGTCCTTGCTTCTCTGGCTTTGACTTGTACCCAAATATAAACTACTTTCTTACATGTTAGTTAGAATTAATCAATTACAAGTATGAAGGAAATGTAATTATTTGAAATGTATTGGTGGAGCTGGGGTGAACAGGGATAATAGGACTTTTAAAATTACAATATCATTTCAGTTATTATCTCCAGCACATGCTCAGCAAATCCATCACATAATCATAGGAGAGACTGGATATTTTGACTCAGATTTTCTGGTCTTGTCTTGTATGGGTGATCCCTTTTTTAAAGTTTCCTCTTTAATCTTATTTCTCTTTAAATTTGGAGGTCACTTAGCACATCAAGGGGAAAAGACGGTACCATTAGTTTGAAAACACTTCAATGGCAAAACAAAAATTATATATTTAAAATCAATAGAATATTTAAAAAATTAAGTCAATAAAATAATTAGGCTAAGACAGAATGGGTAAAAGTGACTCATATATATTTGTGGGACAAAAGGAATCATCATAGAGGAAAAAAATTCCTGGATGCCAAGTGTTAGATTTCAAATCAAAACCACACTTTGACTGCAGATGTTTAAGCATATTAATCTACTATTCTGAAAACCAACTAAAGGACTTTAAAATGACATGTTACGATCGCTCTTTATTTAGCTTTAATTGTAAATTGCAGGCCTTGAAGAGAGCATAATTAACACTATTACTATAGCAAACACTTAAGGTTCTAAATATTTTTGAATGTTCTATTTGAAAATTAGGGGGAGAACTCTCTATGAAGCCATTCCCATCTCCCTGTTGCTTCTATCCTGTCTTCTCAGAAAATTGTTCACTACATTTTAAAGGAAGAGGAATAAAAATAAGCTCACAGGGACATACTTTTTAAATATGCTCTTTCGTTGTGCCTTCTTCAGGGCTGTAGCTCTCAAAGCACAAATTCCAAACATAGACCGCACCTCCGGGGTGTAATAGAGGGCAAAGAATAACGCTAAAATGTACAATTTGAAGAAGAGAATAATTTTCATACTGTGATAAATTCTGACATTTAGTGGTTCTGGGTCAGTACTCTTTCATTGCCCAACCTTTGCCTGATATTTTAAAGCATGTATTATGATCTGTTATAAGAAATCTGATGTAAGTACAGTTGAGCTTTTCAGACAGATGTTAATGTTGGTTTCTGAATACAAGTTTATCTTCTGTTAGCCTTCACAGTGGCAAAATGAAAGTATGGGAGCACCAAACTATTTCTATAGTAAAAATGCAAAAAAAAAAAAAAAGTGATCTCATGGTAACAAACTCCCTGAGGTCATTAAAGTTTGTAATTTTGTGGTGATATCTGACTGATAAGACAAATATTTGGAAAACACCAATTTCACAAATTCAGAGATCTAATTAACTATATTAACTGGTTCATGAATTGGCAGCAACTCACCTGGCTTCTGCAAGGGATTACACAAAATGGCAGGTATTTCTAGACAGAGGAGAATGGGCCAAGGTATTCAGCAAAAGAAAAGACTATTTCAGGTAAAACCAATTTTCCTCAGGGAAAGGCAAGGGGTCTTATGCAGACCACCTCTGTGGTAGGAATCTCCTGATTAGAATTATATAGTGAAGCTAGATATTAAGTCTGAGGTGTGGGTGGGGGAGAGGAGGGACATGAAAAGAGTCAGTTTTGGGCCCATTGTTGCTATTTTTTAACAGGTTGGTTCTGTTTTTGTCACATTTGTGATGGAATCTAACCTGTAAAGTAGTGGTAGCACGGCTTAATACAGTGTGTTGATTCAAAATAATGAGAGAATGAAGAATAGGAAATACATTTTACTATCTTTGCAAATGTTTGTCTAAAATTAGTGCAGTACGTCTCTGATTTATAATTGTCCGTTTTTGCTTTGTTGTGTTTTGTACTGTTATTATTTTTTTATACTGATGTCTTATTTGGTTCTCCTATATTCCTGCTATAAGTGAAACCATCCGATATTTTTCTTTCTCCTTCTGGCTTATTTCACTGAGCATAATTCCTTCTAGTTCCATCCACGTTGCTGCGAATGGCATGAGTTTATCTTTTTTGATTGCTGAATAATATTCCATTGTGTGTAGATGCCACATCTTCTTGATCCAGTCATCTATTTTTGGGCATTTGAGTTGTTTCCAGGTATTATCTATTATAAATAGTGCTGCAATAAACATAGGTGTACAGGTGTTCTTTTGAATCCATGTTTTTGAGTCCATAAAGGACATTTTTTGAATGCTCACTGCCTGCCAGTCAGCTTGCCAAATCTTTTGCATAGTTATCTATCTCATTTAGTTCTTATAACTACCCTAAAAAAATGGGTATTAATTATCTTCATTTACAGATAAGGAAATAGAAGGACCAAGAGATAAGTAAATCGTTCAGTCACTTACTCAGCTACTAAGTAAATGAGGCAGGACTCACACTCAAGGTTTGTCTGATTTGAAAGCCCAGGCTATTAGTTACCAACACAAGAGCAGACCATCAGAAGGAATTATTTAAGGTTTAAATAATATCTACTTTGTATTTAAAAAGATAGGTAATAATATTTAAGAAAAAAATTTCATCACTTATCCTTTACCTGTCTGACACAAGCACTTAGCTTTCATATTACCTTTCATGTTTGTTTCTATTTTAGGAAATTACAATAAATTATACCTAACTTTTCTTTCAATTTATAACTAACATTTCCACCATGTTTCTCCTGTTTTCATATAGGCATTGACTGATGATAATGCATCATGATAATGTGATTATGATTATTTTAATCATTCCTCCGTGGTGAACATCTGTGGGTTGTTTTTTTAAGTTGTGCTGCTATTACTGATAAGGGATTCTCAGCCTCAACACTATGGACATTTTGGGCTGGTTAATTAGTTGCAGAGGACAATCCTCAACTCTATAGGATGTTTACCCACTATGTGTGATGTTGAAAATTATGTTTCCAATATCAGTATGAACTCATGTTTAGTTTAATATAAAAACAGATAGTTACACTTGGAAATATTTATCAAAATGTGTATTCACAAGTTAATGACATGCATATATTTCCTTGCTCTATAAGTCGAGAAAGCCTAGAAGCAATGATTTCGTGGTAGTAGTGAGGACACCTTGAATTCAGATCTTGGTTTCTAAAACCATTCACCTACAAAAGGTACCAGAGACCACAGCTCCTTGGAGAACTGGAAGAAGTCATGAAACCTATAAAATGAACCTGATGGCTCGTATAGTGCCAGAAAATAAGGAAGTGCAACTTTAAACAACAAAAGCCAAAAACAAAACAAAAAACACAATTGTGGGGTATGCAAAAGGATACAGGAGCCAGCTCAAGAGTTCCCAATGCCCAAAGCTGGCATAATCTGAGCAACAAAATAAATAATATTGGATTAGAAACCAAAGTGTAAAATAAATATCCTCGATTTATACTGTCCTAACTAAATGACTGCATAAATCAAAGTGTTAGTGCTTACCTAGGGACCCCAAACTTAAGGGGTACATGCTTTTAAAAGAGGTCCAGCTATTCACTGCACAGAGGCAAAGGAAGCACTCTTAGTGTAAAAGATTTTTAATAGAATTAATGTGCACAGAAAGAGAAGAAAGTGTATTTCTAATAATAGTTCCCCCCCCCAAAAAAAAATGCTCAGAATTACCCATCCGCTCATGGGCAAGTGTCTGCCCAGAGTGGGGCCACTGAGGCCCTGAAAGCTTGTCACAGTCTAAGGTACCTTCTGGCAGAGACCCACAAGAAAGGGGTAAGGTAAGTCTGGAACAAAAGGAACAAAATCAAAGTGCAGATCAAGATAACAGCTGCCATTGTCTTTGCCAACAACAGCCTTCCTACACGTCTCTCATCCCTGAGCCTCTACATGTCTCTCCTCCACACATCTCCTTCCAAGTCCCCCCAAGTTATACTTCACTATAATAAGCTACTTTCACTCCACTGTGCTGTGCCCGAGAGCGCTGCTCTTCATAAGTACTTCATCCTCAATTCAGCTTTTACTCAAAGACTAAGTGTTAGCCCAATATTAACTTTATTAAATGTCTTTTATTGTAGATTTAATGTTATAAAGCTTTTACTATCTAGCCACTTATAACTTCATTATAAGAAATATCTTAGATTTCTGATAACACAAAGAAACTGAGGTACCTGCCCAAGATTACCTAAAATTTGATACATGACTGTCTTATAATACTACTTTTACTCCACATCCTGTTACTACTTAATAAATTCTAATGCTGGGTTTCAGAGACCCAAAACAAAATGAAAGTATTTATAGCAATAAATAAAACTATTATTTGTTTATAGTAAACAATAAAACTAATACTAACCTGACTTCAGAAAAAGGATTATTTCTACAGGTTATTTAAAACTACAGAGGGATGATAAGTGGGATTATTAGTACCACTTTGCTTAAAATAATCTAAACTTAGCCATCCATTCATATAAACACATATTGAGTGCCCAGTTCATGGCCGCTCCTGTAATAGGTGCTGAAGATAACTGGCTCTCATATCCATGGCAAGAAGGTAAAGTTATCCCACAGAGCTTGTCACATTATGCCCCTTCTGGCTTGTGGGGTTGACTTCCTTCCCCCCCCCCCAGTAATATTTTCCTTCAGTATTATTATTTGAATTTGATTTTACTTAAAGAAAGATGTTTTGGTCTTTTTTTTTTTTTTTTGAGGGTGGAGGGTTAGAAAAAATATTTGCTAGATGAACACAATTATTCAAAGTAGTTATATGCCAAATTTTTATGCAGCGCTCGGCAAATTTTTATGTTGTTAGTAGAAACAATAAAACGTAATCAACTGGTAATTATCTTAGGGAGGCAGAATCTGACATTTCATGGACCAAGATCTTCTAAACTAGTCACCTGGAGACATAAAAATGAAAAGTATACAAGTACTGAAATTCTGCCATACATTCATTTAAATCTGAAACTGGTTTGTTGTTGGCTGAAAGAAGAGAAACAAATAGATAGGAAGCAAAACTGGTATTCTCCCTGTAAGTGTGGATACACTCAATCCAAGTGCTTCAACGGACAAGTTTACAAGTAATCAACATTTGGTACTATAAATCCACCACTATTTTCTAGTCAAGCAAAACAAAATATACAAATAACTCAAACACTATTAAAAAATTTTAAAGAGCGTACAATGTAAAAAAGTGACTGTTCATTCTTTCCCAACTGTTGGTAGATGATCATTCACCTGGAATGTTAGTATTTATTACCTCTAACAAGGTTGTATAGATTATACTTTAAGGATGGCTTTCCCCCTACCTTCAACTAAATTACCAGAATATTCTGAAAATGTCATATTGCCAATATGGGCATAGGGGAGAGGAGTTATAATAATTACAAGCACAGATCCTTAAAGATTCCCTAATCTAGTGGGAAAACAAGCAATTAGTGTAATGTTTGTATTGATGCTATAACAGAGCCCTGCACATGTGTTATTAGTAGGCAGAGTCCTAGAGAAATCAGAGGAGATTCGAGCAGCAAAGCAAGAGAAAGAAACTCAGGGCACATAGTCCTTGTGATGAAGGCTGCTTAGAAGCCTTCAATGTGGCTTCATGAGATTTTATATATATATAGTGATGGGAGAGGATCACAGGATGGATTATAAAACTGGTAAATAAGGCAGAAGCCAGAACATTGTGGGACTTACATACCAGGTGAGAGCTTAGAAATTTTTCTCTACATACTTCACCATGTAGGCAGGAGATATTTAAAGTAGGAATGTGACGTGATCAAGACCGTGCTTAGAGAGATAACCTGGCAAAAGCGAAAAAGAGAAACAGAAGTATGAGAAAACTTCAGGGAGCACTCCCAACTAAGTTTATTTTTAGTTTTGGTGAGAGGTGAAGATTGAAGAATAATACTGGAAAGACCAAAGGGCTACCTGGTGACTGGAATCATGGGCATATCTACACAGTTGAAAAGTCACAGGTGTAACACAGTATTATCTCAGTGTAAATAAAAACAAGTCAGTCAAGGCGTGGGGTTAGTTTATTTTCCATTCCACTTATCTTAGAGGCTCACTGTTCTGTAGAATGTTTAGAAGCATCTTATCAAATACTTATTAAGTTTCTGTTGCCTAAGCAGCAGTTACAACACCAACACTTTGCAGGAGATAATGGTTTACAGATCTTTGGTTAAAAAAATAAGGAAATAATTGCAATTCTTTATCTAGTGAGAAAACTAGGGCCCACAGTCTGATAAACACTGATAAAGAAAATACTATTTATAGGCAAGCTCTAGAATTATTTTCATTATGCTCATTCTCTTGCCTCAGGAACCACGTGTGCACAAGGTCAAGACTTATCTAGAAGGTAACCGGACAGACTGAGGCTGATGATTTCAGGTGAAATTTTATCCTTAGTTCACCTAACAGAATTACTAAGAAGTAATAAGTCATGAAAAATAATCATGGAGTTGCTCATTCAGGGCTGAGAAATAAGAGGTTTTTTTAAATATTAGGATTTTTTTTTTTTTTGCTGCTGGGATTTGGGGGCTGTGTTGTTTTTCTTGGCCTGTGTGTGGAGATATGGTTTTGTTACTTTGGGTAGGGGAAATATTTTTAGATCTCAAAAATGGTGATGTAGAACACAAAAAAAGAACCCATCTATCAAGGAGTTTTTGTAAAAACACACATAACAGTTAAGGCCTCACAGTGACCCTCTTGCTTAATGTTAGGATTGTCTAAGTGAAAATGAAAATGCTTCTAATAATACCATAATTTACTCACTTTGTATAATTTCATCCCACTCATTTTTGAAAGGGAAAAAAAAATCAAGGAAAAGATTTTTCTCCACATAATTTATGCACACTTGTCTTCTTGTTTTGAAACAGCAATGACAACATCCAACAAAGGCTCCTGAAGGTCTTTTGTTTTAAAAAGCATCAATCATTTTCACAGTGGGAAGGAGTAAGATAGGATAAGCACAGATCAATAAAGCTTAGATGTTCCCTCTTGCTCTGACTCCAGGCTTCCATTAGGGAACACTTTCTGCATACAGTTAAATATGATCAAGCTGCCTTTAAAGAACAAGCAGAGCACTCAGCTGTGCCTCAGTGATGGAGGGGGAGTTGGGCAGGGAGGGGAGAGCACTTACATGCTCCCATCTTGCACATGCCACTCTAGACAGCTTTTTTCCGGCTTCCTCACACTTCCTCCAGTTTCATCAGAAATAAACTTGGCTGGCTAGACACTGCGAAACTGCCCCTGAGCAAGTTCAGGTAAACAAGGTGAGCTGAGATAGCTTCAAAGTGCATTTATTTACCACTTCAATGGACCTTTGAGTCTGTGAGGAAACAGGGAAAAAGAGCCAGGCCTGCAAAAACCACCTGGTTTCCAGCCCTGTGAGCAGAGTAATCCCTCAGTCACTACAGTCTCATTCTCTTTCCCTTAGCAAAAATACTAACATGTACATTCCCCATATTTATATACCCGGCTCCCCCTCTAGGCCCTCCTCTATTTTTAACTTGTACTTTTTCATAAATTAGCAGAGGAGATTTGTTTGGAGATTCTAAATCTAATCAATCTTTGTGGTGAACAAAGATAGCTGCCCTCTGGTTTGTTCACACTCTTATAACTTTTCTTCTAGTGACAGGATCTGCCTCTGGCCATGAACTAGGACTTGCCCTATGCTTGGGCAATACCAATTGGTCCAAAGAGAAGGCACATGTGCCCAAAAGGGTCGGGATTCCTCTGTAATGTCGATGTACAAATATTGGGAGACAGGACCTCTCTCTTTCCACTGGGGCGGCTAAACTGGGGCAGAGTATAAATCCTAGTTTTCCATTTCATAGAGCAAGCCTACCTCTCTTTACTTGGGGAAAATGAGATCACGTGACAGAGAAACTGGCATCTCCATTCAAGGCATTTAGTTAACATTTACTGAAGGTGGCTATGTGCCAAGTGTTGTGCTGGGCACTGGGACATAAACAAAACAGAACGTGTCTCTTCTGTGACTCGAAAATCAAGATCTAGCTGCTTAAAGATTTCTGTGTAACATGTGGATGTGTGATGTCATCTAAGACACTGTTTGGATTCCAAAATAACTTCAAAAAGACATTTGGGTAGTGTGAGGGGGAAAAACAACAACGGGATATTCAAAGCAGAAAGTGTAACAGAAAAAGATAAAGTTTAGGTCAGCCGTTACTATAAGGTATTAGCCCCTCAAGTCGTCTGTTTACAGCTTTTCAATACCACATACAATGATAATAAAAAACACTGATGACCTGGGAAACTATCGATGCTACTTCCTCACAATAGGGTTGGGACACCATAAAATATATAATTGGCTGTACTGAGGCCTAAAAGCTGGGTTTACTGGGTTTACCTCAAACCCCTTTGAGTAGTTTCCTTCCACATAAAACAGGAACAGTAACAGGTGCCACCTCCTAGGGCTGTTCAAAATGAAAAGGTTTAACACATCAAAAGCACTTAAATCAGTATTTTTCACATGGTAAGTAGAAAATGGTTTTGTCGCCTTCACTCTTTCCTTACAACAATGGCATGAAGGGTCAAAGCAAGTTTTGAGGGAAAATGGAGGCACACTGGAGGGCTCTAAAACTGTTACCAAAAAGAGACTGACTTTTGGAGGGGACTTGTGCTTGCTCTGAGATTTACAGGAAAGGTAAGTTTTTCTCATTACCTGCTCTTCCTCGCTTTTAATTTATCTGTTTTGCTTATTAATATCCTAAACTAAAGGGGCCTACATTCATAGGGCTGAGGGTACAAAAGTGCATGCAGATTCTAAAATCTTTATTTTGTGTAGGTCTAAAGTCCGTTCAAAATATATTAAGGCCTTCCCTGATCTTCAAGTTCCATTCCCTTATCTTCACACTATATCTGAAATCAGACCCCTTCCTCATTGCTTCCATTACTGTCATGCTAATATAACGCCATTATCTCTTGCCTACACTAGCTAATAGTCTTTCGAAGCTTCTCCTCTTACCCCCTAGAGTCAAGCCTCCAGCCAGCAGCCATGGTGAGGCTTCCTAAATGCCCAAATGAGCAGTCTCCTAGGCCCATAACCCTCCAGCTAGTTCCCATTACAACCAGATAAAAAGCAATCTCTTCACATAAGTATGTACAAACTCACCTATTCACCTTCTTCCTTTCACTCCCTATACTGTAGATTCTTAATTTTAGATCTTGTGCCTTGACTTCCTCCTCACATCTTATTGCCTAGTAATATGCACCCCCTTTCTGTATCCTCTCCCACTGCCTTATTTTTGTCCCCCACAAAATGTGCATCCTCTGGTATGCATTCTTCTATGTTGTTACATGTTGAATACTATCATGTGAATATATATGTACATGCATAAACTCACACATGGGATTTTTGGTCAAAATAGGACATATTAATACTATATCTGTACATATTTTTTCCCTACCTTCAACAATACCTCACAGTAAGCCCCTTTAAGTAAGCTCATAGAATGCTGTTTTTATGACAATCCAATATTCTATGTTTTATGCTATAATTCATCTACCCACTCTACTGTTAATAGAATTTAGTTTGTAAAATTTGATGTTATAAACAGTGCTGAAAAAAAAAACTTATACATACCCATGTTTGTTCCCCCCACCCCCTTAGGGACAGATTCCACTAAGTAGAATTACTAGGGTAGAGAATATGCATATTTTCTATTTTAATAGATATTGCCAGATTGCCTTCAATGAAAGGCAATCACAACTCATATTTCCATCAGCAATGTATTCAAATAATTTCCCACAATCCCATCCCAAATAACAGGTATTTTTGGTCATTTAAATTTTTGCCAATTTTACGGCTCAAAAATGAAAGTTGGTGTTAATTTCAGTTGCATCTCCTTGACTGCGGATAAGTCTGGCCTTCTCATATCTGAATTTGTCCTTGTGAAATTGCCTATTCAATTATCCTTTGCCCTTTTCCCTATTTGGCTGTCTTCTCACCAAATGATAAGAGTTCTTTGCATACCAGTGATACAAACCCTTTATCCAACATCCCTGTTGCAAATGTTTTATTTTCCAAATGTGCTGTGGACTATTAATTTGATGTTCTATTTTGCCATCTAAGTTGTAATTTTTGTATAAACAAAATTCTTTCCCCCTTGTCCAGCTTCTAGATTTCCAGTTCAATTAGAAGGTTCTATAGCAGGTGATTTCTAATCAAAGTTCTTTCCTTCCATATAAAATATGAGCGATTCTCTTTAAATCTGTATTCTAAGAACATCCCCTCATACACACTCACACACTTTCCTTCACATTTGGTTCTCTTGACTGACTACACTGCAAAATCTTGACATTCTAATTATGAAAAAAATAATTTTTTATAGAAATTTGAAGATGAAAGAGATACGAGATGTCACCTTGGACTTTCTATCCATTACAGTGACTCCCCTCATCAACATCACTCTCAAATAACAGACTAACCTCTGTTTGCACATTTCCAGTAATGCAACACTTAATACTTCTCTGGACCCTACCATTACATTCTGCAGAAGTATCCATTCATTAGGACTGTCTATTCAATAGTCCTATTGAAAGAACCACTAAATACATAATAAAAGTCATCTCAGTAATTTTGTTGGGGTAAAGGATGTCCAGAACAAACTCCACAAACAGGTTTTATGGACCTCAGCCCCACCCCAAAGCAAAGAGATTCAAGACACAAAGGACTACAAATCCCATTATGGCATCACCACAGAAGTGAAGATTGCTGGGAACTGAAGGGTGGAGCTAAGCAGCCAGGCTTGGTATATAACCAGACATGTGGGCCTTGGTGGGGGCTGGGGGTTGGTTTTTTGCCGGTTTTCAATGTGTTATTGGGGTCCCAGCTCAAAAGAACTGGTAGGACACATTCACCAATTAATCTCTTTTTCTCTGAGTTACTACTTTCTTCATTGCCCTTTTGTAAATAAACCCTGTATTAGCCTTTTTGTGTGTGTGCCTGCAGTTGAATATTATTATAAGACCCTTTAAAGGGCTCGGGTGAGGACCCACAGTCAGGCAACCCATTTCACATTGGAGTTGCCCTGTAACAATTTTGTGGTGTTCTTAGTACATGAACTTTATTAATTTCCCTTTCTCTCTACCAATTAATATCTACTTTATGCCAAGTATTCAAAATACGAAGATAAAGAAAACCGTTTCTGACCTTAAAGTCATGGAAAAGTAATGTGTATATAAAGTATAAGTGCATATTTGTGAATTTATATTGTATACAGAGAAAAAATTACTATACAGTGAAAATGCCACTCAAGCTCTGTTTTAAGGAATTCTAATGCATATATTAGGTAGTAACTGGTATAATTGGAAATCACAGAAGCTAACCAAACTGAAGATTAAAAAAGACACGTACAATATAGAGAAAATTAAAATTTAGCACTGTTTTCTGTTTTCTGCCTGGTTCAATCAATTAAGCTCTAATTATATTGCTTTACCTAGATAATATAATATTCAGGTCAGGTAATATACATCTTATAAGAGATCTAAGAAACCCCAGGCAATAGATCACATATCTTGAAGGGTAATGTGGCCTAGATAAAAATAAACTTTTAAAAAATGTGTTCAGTCTGCAAATACTGGCTCGTTAAGGGCTGAGTTTTCTTCGGTAATCAATATTCTCCCAAAACTGAGTAGAATATGGAAAACTATAAACACAAACATTTAAACATTTTGAAAATTTAAACAATTGAAAATTGGTTCACTGTGATGAACAGGTAAAAAAAATCCCCAATAAAGTGCAATCATGATAATAATAACTCAATAAGCTATACATCACAGAGAGATTATCAATGCTTAGTCCATCAAGGCAGAGGTTTGCACCTTCTGCAAGAGTTTAGAGATCCTTGCTTGAGGTTGGAGAATTTGCTCATTGTCTTAAACAGTACTGACAATCACATTTAGTAACTGCATGCAGGACTTCATTGGCAGTGAGCTCCTACAAGCATTTATCCATTCATCCTTAATTCAAACCTCAAACTCAAAAAACATGGAAACTTTTCAGAACAAAGACACAGGATAATTCTATCTATATTGACCAGAAACCTCACTCCTGGCAAAGGTAAATTTCAGGAAATTGTAAATTGAAGTAGTTATCAATTAAAGCACATCTACTGAAAATGTTCACTGTTCAACTTTAAATTTGAAATATTTAAAAAGCATAAAAAGCATTTACAAAAGGCAAAGGGTAGAAAATTCAAGCATAATTCCTTTATCAGACCATCAGTTTAAAATAAGTAGCAAATTAAAGGCAAAGAAATAAAATGGTGACAAAATGATTTTAACCACTAAGAGCTTCAAAGCCCAATTAGTCAGATTTATCTAGTATAGTAAAGAAAATCTAGGCATGCCTTTAGTAGAGCAGAACTATTTGCCAAAGACAAAAACCTCTACGAATCACAGCAGGCTTAATGATGTCAGCTGTTTTGATAAATGTAGTCATAATATAGCTCCACTTTAATAGGGCAGTGCTAGCTGAGCTCTGTTGTGTTTCTATATTTTCCATGATGCTTTATTATATTTTATTAAAATTATTCATTTATACCACCATTCTATTAGTCTGTAAACATTCCTAGACATAACAGATTTTACATTTCTAATAAACTTTTAAAGCCCAAAATGCATTATTCATTTTACTTGCTTGATAATTAACGATGCTACATATAACAGGATGATCTTAATCAGGTTTAATTCCTACCACGTAAATTTTACCTTCATAGATGACTTAGGAAGCTGTGAGTTCAAATATGCATTATAAGATAGCATTAAAGGAAAGGTACAGTATTTTCAAAAATCAAACCAAAATGGAGCACCACATTCTTTGGAAGTCTATACACTAAATTATCTTCTTGAATTTTAAAAAAGAATGTAGAGCTTGCTCTATTAAGTGTTTTATTTTTATGAACGCCTGGCAAATAGGTTTTAAAAGGTTTAGATCCACTATGATTTTCTCAGCCATGTGTTTAGTATTATTTCTAATCACTTAGCTCATACTGGTTGCAACTGTTTTGCATCTCTTGAAGCAAATAGAAGATCTGCCTTCAACAATATCATTTCAGGGGTACTTTATAAGAATTACAAAGAAACCTACAAAAATTAAAGAACAAACGAAAGATTCTTTAGAACATAAATAACTATTTTGCTTTTTTGGGTTTGTTTTTAATATGTGGGTACTATTTTGAGGCTCTATTTAGGCTAACATAACAGATATGGAATCAGTCATTCTTAAAACAACTTGAAAACAAAAATAAGCAAACAAAACCCATTAATTTTCATTACATATATAAAAGTACTCACATCAGCTTTCACTAAGGAGCTTTTGGCGAAACGATAAAAATTCAAAAGAGAAAAGACCCCCAACTAAACCAGAGTCGTTTGTCGACACGTTCAAATGATCAGATGTTCACTGAGTTGTCTATGACTCAGACATAAAATGTGCACAGAACTTAGGAATTCTTCTCCTTGACATACTCTAGTACTGGGAAATGATGAACTTCTGCCAAGTTTTATATTTCAGGGAAAGATAATTTGATACATTTAACATGTACAAACTATTATTAATTTAGAGACTGTGGTTTTTGTGACCATTTCACCTTAATCAAATCATCAAACTTAATATCACATATAATGAGACAAAGTGACCTCAAGAACGTCCTGCTACATTCTTGCCAAAAATGTCTAATTCAAAACCAAGTGTGAGGAAACAACTAGGCAAATCCAAATCGGAAAATGGTCTGAAAAACAACTGGCCCTGAACCCAAAAATGTCAGTGACAAGGACAACCCCTTATCCTCCACCCAGTTAGCTGGGAAACTGTTCTCATTTAAAGGCGACCAAAGAGACAACAACTAAATGCAATGGGTGACCAATTTTGTGGGAGGTCAGTTATAAAGAATTTTATTGGGACATTTAGGAAAGATTAATAGGGACTCCACATAAAGTAGTATATCCATATTAAATTCTGGAGTGGCAGAATAATTACGCTTCTATAGTAAGAGAGTCTGTGTTCTCAGGAATACATGCTCAAGTATTTAGTGGGGAAAAGCAGAACTGTTTAGGGAAGAAGAGTCACGATGTTTGCAACTTACGCTCAAATAGGCAGGAGGAAAGGATTTATATAGAGAGATAAAGCAAATGTAGCCAAATGTATTCATCTGATATATTTAGACAC
Organism: Talpa occidentalis; assembly: GCF_014898055.3. Lineage (NCBI taxonomy): Eukaryota > Metazoa > Chordata > Mammalia > Eulipotyphla > Talpidae > Talpa > Talpa occidentalis. The sequence continues at coordinate 109,218,001 of NW_023605305.1, read as the reverse complement.
AGAAAATGAGTACTGACTGTGCTTTTTAAAAATTATAAATTCTCAAATTTTGAAAATGTTTCACATTAAAGAAATTGGAGTGAAAATAATCAAAAAATTCCAGAGCTGAAAACGATAACTAAAACTAAAAATTTAATGGACTGTGTTTACAAGTACATTCTACAGAACAGGGGAGGAAAAAAAAATCAATGAATTGGAAAATATGTCAGAAAAAACTATCCAGACTAGAACACAGAGAGAAAAAGATTTAAAAAGAACATAATGATATTTATCACTCATATGCATAGAAGCATAGGAGACGTGGTGAAAAGGTCCAATGAGAAGAGGGTGTAGCCAGAGCAATGAATCAAGATAACAGCCAATTTCCCAAAAACCTTAGGTATCAAGTTAGACATTTTAGAAGCAATATGGAAACCAGGAAGGATAAACAATACAAAGAAAAGCACACTTAGGTACATCATAATAAAAACTGCTGAAAACAGGAGACTCTTAAAACATTACATTCAAAAGAGCAACTCAGCTACCACTTCTCAACAGAAAGAAGCAGTCAGAAGACAATCAAATAACCTTTAAAGAACTGAAAGAAATATCCTACCTAAATTTCATAGGTAGTAAAAATACTGTGCAGAAATACGAATATGAAATAAAGATATTTCTGAATAAAAATCAAGGCAATTTAGCACCAGCAAAATTGCACTAAGGAGAATACTAAAAGTTCTTCCAGCAAAAGAAAAATAACCCCAGAGAGAAGCAAAGAAATACAATGTTATTTAATATACTTATGCAAATTATATACAGGCAAAAGTATATGGTACAGAAGACCACCTTAACTATAAGGATACAGAGAAGCTGAAAAGTAAAGGGTGGAATACATACCATGTTTACATCCACAAAATGAATTGGATCTTTATGCCTCAATCATATATTTTCTGAGTATCTGCTAAAATAACAGTGAAAATTAGATATCACTAAACTCTGCTGACTCCAAGATGGCTCCTAGAGCTTCCTGCCTCCTACTATTCATCTTATGACGTGTTCCCCCACTTTACAGTGCATAGGGCTGACCTGTGTTACCATTAAAATATTGTGAAAGAACAAAGTATAATTTCTAAAGTTAATCATAACAAACACGTGACTTCACCTTGCTGTCTCTGGAGTCCTTGCTCTGGGGAAAGTCAGCAGTGACTGGGAGAACATGGCATAGACCTCAGGCCCCCTGGCCAGAGTGCATCAATGTGCAGCCATGGGACGGGGTGAACACAAAGTCCTCCAACCTTATTAGTAAAACCTTCAGGTGATCAGTCTCGTTAATATCTTGACCTCCTTAGAGACCCTAAGCCAGCAAACCACTCCTCAATTCATGACCTATAGAAAAACTGACATAAGGTCCTCCCCTGGTGGCACAGTGGTTGAGCGCTGGGCTGCGAAGCTACCTGCAGCCTCTGCAGCGCCGGTTCGCTCCCTGGCCGCAGGCGAGGGTCCCACAAAAAAAAAAAAAGAAAAAAAAAGAAAAGAAAAACTGACATATACATGTTTATTTTTCTTTTTAAAGCCACTGTATGTTACACAGGCACAGACAACTAATACACCTACTATGTGACAGGAACCTTACTATGATGAGTTTGTTTTACCTATAACAATCCTAAAATGCAGATACTATTGTTACCATCATTTAACAGATGATAAAAGAAAGTCCACAAAGTTCAGCCACCTGTTCAAGGTCAAAACAGTGCAGTTAATACTTGAACAGGGCTCGCTTTTGTTCATATGTGGATGTGTACGAACGTGCTTGTATTTTCACTGAACAACCTAAATTACAAGAACCCAGGAACATCGGCAGCCTACTAGAAAGGGATCTGGGAAATGATGGGGTAAAAAACAAAACAAAACAAAACAAAAAGGCCTTTTTTCCTGTATCTTCTTTAGCATTCTTTAAATGTAGTACCATATGTATGAATTAGTACTAGTTGTATAAAGCAAAATCTGATTTTTACTAGTTGTAAAAAAATTCTTGTAATTTTCCGAGTGTGTCAACCACTTTACTTTTTCATTTGCTTCTTATGCCATGCTCCATTTTACTTTTTTCTAAAAGTTAATTATATACCAATCAATTCATCCAAATAGGAATGAAGCACAGAATTTTCTAGATTAAAATAAAAACCTTGATAATGGTCAGTTAAAATGTTATCCACAAATGAAGCAAGAGGTACTATCTTTGAAAGAGGTTGCCATAAATGATACCTCTACATGTAAATGAGCTGTCATTAAAAATTGTTGTGGTCAGGGCCTCCCCTGGTGGCGCAGCAGTTGAACGCTGGGTTGCGAGGCTGCCCGCAGCCTCTGCAGCGCCAGTTCGATCCCCAGCCACCGGCAAGGGTCCCACAAAAAAAAAAAAAAAAAAAAAATTGTTGTGGTCAGAAAAATTATCATACATACCCTAGAAGGACCAAAAAATAAGTGCTGTAGAGGGGATACAGAGAAAGAGGAACCCCATTACACCATGGTGGGACATAAGCTGGTGCAGCCATTATGGAAAGTGATCTGGATTTACCTTTAAAAACTAAAACATTCTTTAAAAACTAAACATTCTTGGGTGCCTATCTGAAAAACATGAAACCATAAACTCAAAAAATTATATGCTCTGCAGTGTTTATTGCAGCAGTAGTTACAATAGCTAGGACATGGAATCAAACTAAATGCCACTAAAGTCAGAAGATGTGGTATAGCCATAGAATGGAATATTATTCAGTCATAAGGAAAGATGAAATGTTGCTATTTAGAACAAAATGGAAGGAATTTGAGGGAATTTTGTGTAGTAAAGCAAGCCAGAAGACAAAGACAAATATTGAACATTTAAATTAGTAGATGATTCAAGAGAGCAAACATACTTATGAAAACCAGCAGATACTAATCAAGTGAGGCTTCTGAGATTATCAGGAGAGAGAAAGAGAAGGAGAAAGAGACAAGGAGATAAAGGAATTGTGGCAGGGAAGAAAATAATTGAAGATTTAAAAAGTTGTAATGGTTAATTTTCATCACTTACATGAATTTCCCCCTATTTGTGGACAGAAAATCAAATTGAGTTATGTATGCCTTGTCCTATTAATGCAGTTAATTCTAGTTAAATTTTATATAAACAAAAGTATTAAAGCTAAGCACCTAGAATTCTGTTAATATTTACAACAGAGTGAAGCCTGTATGTTTGTTCTCTTCTTACCATCCAGCAGTTTTTTTAACTCTGAACTTACATCACATTTTGTTATTATACCATATTATTTTTCATAAGCAGTTTCACTAATTTCTTTGTGTACAATTTATTATTGCCCTTGAATTCTTAGAGTTCAAGGCTTAGCTTCACATTTCCTAGTGCACCCAACACAAAGTCACATATTTAATTTAACGGGTAGAACATCTATTATTGAGAGCCATGGAGAATTTGACAAGAAACCTTCACCTATATTCACATTTCAAGACTTTGGAGATCCCTGTTTTTCTCTTCACAGGAAAATATACAAACTAAAAAAAATACCAACAATGTGCCTTCTAAGGTCTCACATCATTTATGGTTAGTTCTGATGTTCAAAACTATGTTGACAATTCATACTGAATTCCCTCTGGCTTAGAACTGTACTCCAAGACATTCATTTAGAATTTGCCATGGTTTCCAATGTGCAAATCTCTAAAAATGCCAGATTTTTTTCTAGGCAACTTTCAAGTTTTTTAATAAATGCCCTTTTAAAATCATTTGTTATTTCAGAGTCTGAGAACTGGGGAAATCTGAATATGAACTACATGATATATAATAGTATTGTGTTAATGTTAAATTTTCACAATGGGATACATAGTAAAATATTTGGAAGTTAAATATCTACAACCGACTCTCAAATAATTCAGGGAGAAAGTAACCTATAACTATATCTATACAGAGCTAGATAGATCTATATACTCACATACACTAGTGAGAGTAAGAACATGTACACAAATACATCAAAATATTAAGCATCAATGAATAGCAGTGAAGAGCATACAAGTGTTTACTGTACTATTCTTGCAACTATGCTAAGGTTTGAAATTTTTTAATAAAAAGTTGAAGAAAAGTAGGTGCATTCAAATCCCATGCCACTGCCTCCCAAAACATTCATTTCATGACTGTCATGTCTTTTAGATATGCTTTAAATTACACCACTTTAAGGCTCTGATACTTTTTAGTAGCATAATAGAATTTATCCAAATATTCCTAAGAAGAAATAGCAACAGAATTCAGTTACTTTGCTAGATCTTCTATGTAAATATCAGTACCAGCTAGATTCTATATCAAGATGGCATTCACATGTAAAATAAGGCACATTTAAATGTCCTATCTTAAGAAGGGAAGAGTCTAGATACTGACAGTTTCTGATACTGACAAAGTAATTCAGAAAAGGTTTCATGTTTTATACTGTGCACTTTCTTTCCCATATAAATTACAAGATTCTGTGAGAAAGGTCCTCAAAAATGGTTCGAATGGGTCAAGCAATATGAACCAAAAAATCTCTTAAGCATCTTAACAATTAAGATAATTTTTGAAAGGTTACAAGAGACTTTAATGTGTAGGAAAAGGAAACTGGGGCCCTCAAATGTTCAGCATCATAATCACCATCACTGCCTTTGACTCCTATCTCCTGAGTGTCACAATTATATAGAGAATTGGAATATCGTGAGTTAGAAAAAATTATTTATATCAGGTTTAGTAGCTATTGAAGATTAATTTTGTCTCTTTACCAATTCTCAATTAAATTTCTTGGGATTGCTCTTATGAAAAGAGATGAGGAAGGAAAAGAGAAATAAGTGTCTTGTTACTGCTAAAACTCAAATACTACTTTCTTTTCTATTTAGAAATATATAAATAGAAATGTTGTAATAGCAGAATAATGCCTCTCCCTACCTTCAAGATATGTACACCCTAACCTGGGAATATGACACTTTACGTGCCAAAAGGGAGTCTGCAGTCCCCAAAAGGGACTCTTGACTAAGAGTACAATCCTTGAGATGCTGAGATCACCCTGGATTACCTCAGTGGGCCCAATCTTAACACATGAGTCCCTAGGAGCAAAGAACTTTAGCTGCTATGCCAGAGAGAAAGGAGACACAAGAAGAGGAGAATTTCAAAATGTGAAAGGCTCAATCTGCTTTTGCTGGCTTTGGAAGGAAGGCAGGAAGGAGGCCAGGAACTGTTATGGTCCCAAACCAAAGGAAGTTGAGTCCTTTGCCTTTTAGAAAAAGAATTCACCAGAAACAGCTACATGCAGTTGAACCAGGCAAGGCTTTACTAGAGAGACCCGGGCACTAGGCACTCAGCCAGTGCTGACAGCTTGGTTCCTCGCGGGGCGTCAGGAGACGACAGAGAAAGGGTAGGTCCACGGCCAGGGAAGAGGGCGGCGTCACAGTTGCTCAGGGTTGGGCTACACCCAGGCATGTGCCGATGGGTTACATTCCAGCTGCACATTCCAGCTCTCAGCCGTGTCCCTCCAGGAAACTGTGAGATAATCATTTGTCGGGATCTAAAGCATTCTGTCATGGTGCCTCCTGGTCAGTTGGGCATGTACCCAACTGTGTGGACAGGGCTGCCAGCCCATGACATAGTCCACCTAACATGATTTGGGGCAAATTCTTACTGGCTCCCCATTTCTTTCACCTAGGCTGTCTCAAAACCAGGAATGCCAAGGGCCACTAGGAACTGGGAACAGCCTTTGGCTGACATCCAGCAAGAAAACCAGATCTCAGTGCCACAACCACAGGAAACTGAATTATATCAATAAGCAAGGAAAGATGTCTCTTCTCAAGCCCCTAAAAGGAACTCAGCCCTGTGATAACTTAAACCAATGAGATATGTTGGGCTTCTGAACTAAAACACTGAAGGATAATAATTGTGTGTTCAAGTCACTTAATTGTGGTAATTTGTTATAGCAGCAAGAAAAACTAATACAAATAAAGAATTAGGCTTTTAATACAGGTGATTAATGGGATTGTGTGGTAAACACTGGTTTGGTCAGGGAAAAAGTATGGGAATGAAAGATTTGAGTTATATGCATGTTATAAAATCAAGGAATTTGCCAATAACAGTAACAAAATTTATGCCTCCAACTTCAGTTGCACTGAATTAAAAGAATGAAAGATCAAGAAAGAAGACTGCTTCTCTTTTCTAAAGAATGTAAAGTTAAAGACAACGCTCCTTAGTTTAAAACTACAAGTTTTGTAAGTGATTTTAATCGTTAGCATAATTGAATTTAACTGTTGTGAAACTCAATCATTTGTTCCTTTCAATATCTAGTGTTCATTATCTTAAAATCACACCTCTATTTGAATAATTAAGATATATGGAAATAGATTTAGGTGGTGAGCCACAAAGGCAGGCCTAACATTATTAAGTTTTGGGGATAAAGCAAGCATATTAAAAAGTGTCTCTGAATCCTTGTGTATTCTTATCTGAGATGCACACTTCTAGAAAAGCAAAGTGCATTACTAAATAGAACATTATTCAAGGAAACTCAGAAAATTAAAAATATTTAGAAAAAAAAACAAGTGATAGGAAGAACAGGGAAAAAAGAAAAGGTAAGAAAAGAGAGGGTATGTATTAATACGTAAGCAATATGGGGGCAGTGAAGACACCAAGAATCAGTCAGTTAAGAGCTGATTCTAGATTCTGGTTTTATTAATTGGTGGTATATAGGGAATGGAGTCCTTTCTTCCTGACTTTTTTGGACCAAGTACTTGCAGTTACACCTCAACTTCAAAGAGTGACTAAACACATCTGTGACGATTAGGATAATAAAAGCTTGCTACTGTTCCCTCTGGTGACGCAGTGGTTGAGCGCTGGGCTGCGAAGCTGCCCGCAGCCTCCGCAGCGCCAGTTTGATCCCCCACCGCCGGTGAAGGTCCCACATGGCGCGCAGACCTCTCCTGCCGCACCCGCTGCTCCCCTCAGCAGTGTACTTCATCAGTCTGCCTGTTCTGCTCTCCACTCTGGCTCTGGTGAATTCTCTCACCCTCCCGCACTTCTGACGATACCCAGTACTTGTATAAATAAATAAATAAATCTTTTTAAAAAAAGCTTGCTACTGTGGATCCGAAGTTAGAGTAGGTAGCAGAGTGGAATGTCCTGCTTCTGTATACAAAATACAGAAACACACTGAGAAATTTGATGAGAGGAATCAAAATTATCCCTGCAAACAATCTTTTCTAATTCCTCTTTATTCTCTATAAGGCACAGTCTTTGAACCTATTTTCTTAATCTACATTCACTCCCACAGTGACCTCATTCAATTTGTTGTTTTAAATGCCATCTATAAACGCGGATACCAAATTAACATCTTCAACCAGGGCATCTACCCTGAACATCTTCACTTACATACAAGAATATCTTAAATTTAAAATACCTCAAGGTAAATTCCTGATCATCCGTTTAAAAATGGTTTGTCTTTTTTTCTTAAAATGACAGCAACATCTTTCCAGTTGTGTGGGTCAAAAATCTCAACCTCTGCTAATTAATCTAATTAATCTTCCAGTCATGTATGGTGGAAACAGCATGATTTCCGGAAGTCTGACAGAACTTGGGTTCAAATTCCAGCTCTTCTGAGACATTTAACCTCACTGCATTTCAGCCACTAGGAGTGAATGAGGTAATATAAAGCACTTAGCACAGTGTGTAACATACATTACAAGGTGCTGGATACATGGAAATTATTCACGTGGCCAAGACTGATAATCCTCCAATACTCACTCTTCTCTTTCTTTGAAAAACATAATGTAGCCACCCAGGGTTTAAAAAAGTGTTATCTGTATCCAGCTAAGCTCTCCTGCAGGAAGGGGAATGCTGACAGCTGAAAGGGGAGATAAGCGGCCCAAATTAGCTCTCTCCGGGAAAAAGATGGACTAGAATAATCTAAAGGCAAGCTTTACTTCACTATAATACTAAAAGCTATGCCCAGCAGCAGAGACTTAACTTTACGATGAGACCCGACACCTGTGTACAGGCAGGTAACAACACAGCACATGTGCAGCTTGTCCCCACCCAGAACACGGGGGACACGGGATACCCACTGCCCCGAAGTTATAACCTCGCCTCACCCTAAGCCTGGAGGAAAAGGTATTTTGGAACATGATCTCCCTGCTTCAGTGTAGGGACAGAGGACCTTGCTCTGCTTACTGGGCCTGGCTGCTGTATTACTGGCTCGCAATCAACAGGCAATTGGACCTTCCTGGCCAGGAGGTGGGCGGCAGTATCGCATCTTGGAGGTGGGTGTGTCTGTGTGGCTAAGGTCTGGACAATGGAATGTGAGCACAGAGTCCTATGTGTAACTTCCAGGTCCTTTTTTTTCTTTTTTAATTGCTCGTCTTCCTTTAGTTTTTCCCATTTTCCCACAGACAGACTAAAAACATGAATGTGGTGGTAGTGATTCAGTCATCTTTGCAGACAGGAGACGGGGCCGCATGATGAAAAAGATCTGGGTCTCTGGACAGCGATGCGGAACTGAGTCGCTCAGCTCTCCGAACTGCCAACTCAAATGCCTGCTGACTCAGAATCAAGCAAGCAAGGAAAATAAACCTACTTTCTGCATGCAAAGTGGTAATACCTACAAGTAAACTCATTTCACTACCTAGAATCCAACTGAATCTTTTGACAGCATACTTTTCTAGCTAAGTCTTCCAGAATAACCTTACAAATGTACGAATTCTCAAAAGTTATGTTACTACTGAAAAGAATCATGTGAACAGGGAAAAAAAATAAGGTCAGCATATATGGGAATTTTGGGCAGCACATTAAAAATGAAAAAGAATCTATCTTTTCCCTTGAACATTATACCCTGCTACTTCATGACTATTCATTTTATAAGATTTATTCAGAATAGTGGCATACTGAATTTTCAATTAGATATAAAAGTTTCAGTGTGGAGCGTTAATAGAAATCTGAGGGGAAATAAACTTGTATGCCTTTTTGCTCCCCTTCCCCTTTACATACATACACACACACTCTCTCTCTCTTTCTCTCTAAGTCTATCATGGAGCAGAAATTTACCCTCCATAACCTGAGCTGTGCTGTCACCAGGGCAGATACTAGCCAGATGTGGCTATTTAATTTACATTCAATGAAAGTTAAAATATTTATTTCAAAGTCACAATAGCCACGTTGTAAGTGCTCAGCAGTCACTGTCCAGCAGCTACTCTCTGAGACACTGCAGCTTGAGAGAGAAGACAAATGTGCAACAGCTACCCTCGGGTCATTTCTACAGCAGAAGGAGGGCCATGGGGTGGCAAGAACAGGTAAGGAGCAGCACCAAAATGTGCCCAAGGGAAACTCATCACTGGAGAGGTGATCTTTCAGCAGGAATGTAAAGAATCAGAGGGAATTTGCTAGACAAGCTAAGAGGCAGAATTATAGGCAAAAGGAAGAATCAATTAAAAAAAGGCCCAGGAACTTCAGAGGGTTTATTAGAAAAACTATAAATAGCTCAAGATTACTGAAGACAAGAAATTGGTCAGGTCTTGGCCAGGGACCAAATCTTAAAGTGTTTTATAGGCTATGATGTAACTGCGTAGGATACTAGAGATTTGTTGGCAAGTTTTTTTCTCCCTGCACAGGCGGTAAAAGTAAGGAACGGAGGACAATTTTGACAGGAGTCGAGAATCAAAGTTATGTCGTCAGTCCCAGAAGTTAAATAAATGCTAAAATTTCAAATGCTTGAGCATCTAAAACTATGTAAAAAAAAAAAAATGATTTGGCAAACATCTCAAATAATGACCACTGTAACCATTTTGTCATTATCAACACCAAAGAACTTTTAGTCAATTTTAAGAAGTTTTAAGATCTTGCTTCTTTGAAATGTTAGAAACTAGATTTAAAGTTAGACTGAAGAGGCTTTTGACACTGATGCTAGATAATTTCTGTATCCAATGACCTCATTTAGTGGAATCCAACCACGAAAAATTTCACGAGCCAAAAGACAACTGTATTGTTTAACTGCTGCTGAGTTCCTGGAATATCACTTAGAATTGTTCCAGAAAGTCTTACTGGCTAATCAAGCCTACAAAGCTGAGCTATCAAATAACACAGAGGAATGAAATTCTAGTACAAGATAAGTAAAATAAAGAAGACGAAAAGTTATGAAGAAAGCATTTTAATTCCCTTAAATCATAAAATAACCAAGTTGGCACAAATACATATCCTAAATAATTAAATACTTTATCAAAAAGCATATTTGAAATTTAAAGCAGATAACTAAAACTTCTGAAGTGATCAGAGTTCACTTGTATGGTGAAATATTTTTTAAAGAAACAAAATAGTATCCAAAATATTTTAAGTACAAGTTTGTGACTGCTCCAAACTGGTCCATTCAATACTTAATAAATCAGTTTCTATTCAGTAAAAATCAGTAAGTATTTTCAAGACTTTTCCTCCATTTTAATTATTTGTAACTCAAAATATGAAATCTCTTTCAGAATCTCTTCATAATCCAAAGCAACATCCTTCTAAAACATGTTAAACTCAAATTTTAGACTAGTCTAAATTACATGGTGTTTTAATTTATCTTATCATTTAGATAGCAATTATTATTACAGTTCATGTAAGCTCTAAAACTGTAAGATAATCTAGTTAGCAGGTATATTTCATTTAAAGTGTTAAATGCATCAATAAAAACCTGGATTGGCCTCACAAAGATTTCTTCTTTTTCCATATTGATTTGCATCACAAAATCAGGCAGCCAATATTCAGTGCTGAATATTCAATATTCAGCCAATATTTTGTCTCTAATAGGTAAAAGGCAGTAAAAATTCTAGCAGAAATTTTTAACATCAACCAGGAAAAAGACTACTTAATACAAAGAAAAAATCAAAATCAACAAGCAACTATAAACCAGAGACACACTGGGTGGCGGGGGGGAGGGATTGGGAGAGAAAGGATTAGGGTCAAAATAAGCGGGGATGCAATTGTATGGGGAATATAACCAAAATGAAAATGCATCATACATTGTGCAAAAATGAAAAATGATGTAAGAATTACATAAAATAAAATATTAAAAAACATTTTTTTAACATCAAAAAAGAAAGGGAAAGACTCAAAGAGTTTGGAGAAGTTCAGCGGGGGGCTGCTTTGCTCCTTCCTACACAGTGTTAATATGACAATTCTAATAGTGTTAATGTTAATTTGGTGTATAATATCTCCCTTCCTCACAACCCAAATTCCAGATACTTTCCTAAGTCTTCTTAATCCCCCGAAGAACGGGTTAAAAGAAACTCCTGCTAGCTACCATTTCTCTGCTTCCTTTTCATAACAAAATCCACTGCAAGTTGTCACTACTTTTTATCTCTACTTCTCAGCTTCAAGGCATTAGACACAAGCTCCAATCACGTGGGGAATATGCATAATGGGGGAGGCTAAGCAGGAAGCAGGCTAAGTGAAAGCAGGGGTTACATGGGTTAGCTCTGTACCTTCTCCTCAACTTTACCATGATCCTGAAAATTAATTTTTGAAAAACATTTTTTTAAAGAGCGAGTTTTGATGTTTAAGTATTTGGAAAATTTCAAATAGTTTTTTCATTACCCCTGTTTAATTACCTGTCTAAATTATTTGTAAAATAATTTAAAAATATAAAAATTGAAAATAAAAAGGGTTCAGATGGTAAATGAGGATGGCTACTCTCCTTGGCAGACTGAGGGTTAATATGGAACAACCAGATGAAAATGTTCTCAGATCTCCTCCAGCCTCTAGACGTGCCCAATATCCAACTGGAAGTATCACTATAATTATTGTGACTAAAAATATTAGGGTCTTCCTTAGCTCTCTCATACCATCCCAATCTGCCTGTCAAGTTCCACTGGCTTTGCACTTGAATCTCCACTGCCAACGTGGTGAGCTAAGCTACCACCTTCCCCAAGGCTACAGCAACACTGTCCTGCCTGGTCTTCTGCTTCCATTTCTGCTTCCTTTGTCTATCTTCCACACAGAGAATAAACATCTCCTTTTGAAAAAACCCTCTACAACCTTTCTATTACATTTTTAAAAATTAAAAATCCTTCCTATGGTCCACAAGTCTCTGTTATCTGGCTCCAGAATATTTCATCAACCTTATCCCTATTACTCTTCCATTCAGCCATGCTGGTATGTCTACCCTTGAACGTACCAAGTGGACTGTGACCCTGTACTTCTTTCTGCTCTGATAGGTGGTCCTCTCATGGTCTCTTCTCACTGTTGAGGGATCATTCCAAATGTAACCTCCTTCAGTGAAGCCAGCTCTGATTCTAGCTAAGCAAGTCTTGCCACACCCTGTGCCCCTTCACAATCAGCCAACATCTATTTTATCTTGTCTATATTCATCCACATTATTTTATTGAGAGTTCAAATTATTTAGGTGCATGTTTATTACTGATCTTGCCCCCTATTCAGGCTTCTTAAGTGGAGAAACTATCCTGATCACCACCACTGTAGGTGGCATTTCTACCACTAAAAATAGGCTCTAGACTTAATAAACACTGGACATGTAGTCAACAAAAGGGAATTCATAAAACTTACTACAGTCCTTTGCCAAGGACATAAGGAGAGGTATATATGGGGGTGACCATCACCCCCATATTTATTCAGTATATTACTTACTGAATGAGGAATAGAAATGTCTGTATCAGTGTATTATTGTCACATAACCTCAGACACAATCAGTACAAATGTTTAATCTGTGGAGGTCAAATAAGAAGTCACAGATGTGTCAGAGAGAGAATAACATCTCTGCCTTCCTCCAAGTTCCCTTCCCTAAAGAAAAGCCTGTTTACAAATATCGAGCAAATGAAAGACTGCCAAATTCTGGTCTCTCTTAGCATTCGTGTTGGTTTAGTTCCATTGGGAAGAAGAAATACGGCTCAGAACATTGTAGGGGATGGCTAGGCTCTTTCTCAGCCCCCAACTCATGACTGCATACTTCACCAGGTCAATGTTTAGCAAACATTGACCAGTAAGCACAAGGGAACTTGGAAAGACTTTGCATGAATCAACTCAAAAACATTTGTACTACCAAGAAAACAACTTATAGCATGTGTTCTCCTGACTAAGTGATATCATCATTATTGTTGTTTTAATTTTCAACCGTAAGCTGTTGCAAATATCTATGTATTTCAACAAAACTATGTGAATGTACCAAAAATATTTGAGACATCTCTTCTTTTAAACTCTTGATGGAAAAGCAATATAAAACAATAATCCTATGAGTCATATTCAAAAGAGTGATGCGTTAATTAAAACCAATGACAATAGCATTTTATGGTTCCCAAAATTATAAAACAAGAAGTCATAAGTATAAAACAAATTACATCTTTAAAAACAAGGGTAAGTAAAACTTATACCATCTGTTACTCAATAGCAATAATACTACCTTGAAATTTAAAACCACTTAAAAAAAGTTCACTTTAGATCATGGAAATAATTTACCTTATCTTTTATTTTACTTCTCACTTTTTGGTAAAAGCACACCACCTTCTAAGCACAATTTTCACTTTAAGAGAAGGCCCAAGAAATAAGGTGTATCTTCTGAATCTCTATTTAATGCCTTTAAAATTTTTTCAAATCTATTTCTATAAAAGACAAAGCCTTCGCTATCTATAAAATAGAGCATATCAAATTCTACTTTCTCTCCTGACTTACATTCATAACTTGAAACCAATTTCTGAGGGTGTAACCCCCATTAAATTCCTCAAGTAGTGGGCAAAAGTAAAGTGTGTCCAGATTCCTACTCAGATTACCTCCTAGCCATTCTTGGTCATTTACAAATTTGATTCCCTCCCAACCCAGCTGCCGCTGGGGTGAACTTTGGTCTCCTGAATTGCCACCCTTTTCCTGGTGTTAACCTCTTCCTTGGTTAACTCTGGCTTCCAGAACAATAGAAATTTTAAAAAAAGAACTGAAGGAAATAAAGGCACTAAAATCCTATTTATAGAAAGAGAAACAAAAGGAGACTTTCTCAGCAAGCCAATGGCCACAAAGATTCACGTAAAAGGGGGTCACGGGATTTAAAAGAAGGAACTTTAGGGATCAGTCTACTTACCTACTTTGACAAACAAAGAAAAAGAAAATGCTACATATTAAATCCCTTAGCTATCAAATTCCCTTAACTATCAATTCCTTAAACTTCCATATTATAGATGAAGAATATCTACCAGGCAATGCAAAAGCAGAAATTCCACAATGACTTGTTTCAGGAGCTTTCACCAGTTTTGACCTATCCAGTGAGCTTGAATCAAGCTTTTGAGCTTGATTTATGTGTAGTACAAGTGAAATCATTTTATTCATTCCACAAATAAATGTTGAGTAGCTACACTGTGAAGATAGCTGAGTGGGAGGGGATATAAAATTCCTCATCTCTGTTAAGAGTACAAACACACCGCAGAGGGGAGAGAGAAAGACAATAAAACATACAATAAATAAAATATGGTGTGTTGGCTAGTTGTAAGTGCACTGGAGAAAAATAAGTCAGAAAAGGGAGCTGTGCAGTTAAGGTCAGGATAAATGCCGGAGAGGTAACATGTAAGGGAAGGTGTGAAGGAGATAAGGGAATAAGCTGTGTAGGAATCTAAAGGAAAAACATTACAGGGAAATCAAATGCAAGGGCAAATCAAATGCCCCAGAAGTAGCAACTACCTGGAATGTTCAAAGAAGGTAATGCAGTTGGAATGCATGAGGTTGAGAGCAGAAAGGTAAACCTCTAAAACTTATAAAACAGAACTTGTTATAAAAGTGTGTAAATCAAGTAGCATTCCATGCTCAGTTTACTTTGCAAATTTCTTAAGTTCTTGTTCCACATTACAGACTGCAATTAGGAATGGTAGGTAAGTATTGCAGGTTGCTCAGGCCAAAAAGATGAGAGTCCCATCAAAGAGACTCATTCAATGAAAAAAGCTGGATTTCTCATCAAAAGATTTCAAATGTATAATATATAATGTTTGAAATTAAAAACAAAATGTCTCATAGCATACAAAGATCAATTTTTTAAATTCTCTACCTTCACTAGCATTTTCAATGAACCAGTCAAATGTTGGTTTCACTCATTATCCTTCATGAATGGAAGGAGAGCACCAGGTAATATTCAGCCAAGGCTGGGTTGGGCTGCCTTTCCAGAAGGAACCTAGAACTTATTCCTCTATTTATGCTTATGCCTAATTATAAGACATTATCAGTTGCATGCAAAGCTGATTGCAGGAAATTTGCCAACTACTTCTTGATTCCACTTTTACTTGTTTGATAATCACAGTAAGAATTCCTGCCATTTTGTATACTTTGGGGCTAGAAAGAAACTTTTTATGTCCTTGAGTAAAATTTCTTTGAATTTTATTCTGGGTTTTCTTTTGTCCTATTTTCCTTGTTTCTCTCTGGTCTTACTTTAACCTCCTTACCTTTGGTCTGTGCCATTTTGCTGAATAGATAAATCACCCTGGAGATTGTTCATCCTACGCAAATCAACTACAACAACAAAAATACACAAAACTGCTTGTGACTCTTCTTTTGTCACTATAAAATAGTATTAAAGCAGTTGCTTTTAAGAGACTATCTAGAACCATAAGTCACTGCAAAAAGTTTCAGTGTACTCAAGGATTAAAGAAAAAATAGAATACTTATCAGTGCAAATTCACAGTGTTGCATTTCCAACATGACTTTAATAGTGTATGAAACGAGGTCAAATAATTAAAAAAATTTTCAGGGAACAATGAGATCTCAATGTGTATGTACATGTATGCATAGAAACTAATCCAATATAATGAACACATCAATTCTTGGTTAAAACTTGTGCCCTAATCTATCTTCAGAAGAGATTTCAGGGCCTCCCCTGGTGGCGCAGGCGGTTGAGCGCCACGCTGTGAAGCTGTCCACAGCCTCTGCAGCACCGGTTCGTTCCTGGCCAGCAGGGGAGGGTCCCACATAGCCCAGCAGAGCTCTCTTGTCTCGCCCGCTGTTCCCCTCAGTAGTGTATTTCGTCAGTCTGCCTGTTCTGTTCCCCTCTCTGTCTCTGGTAAATTCTCTCACCCTCCCGCGCATCTGGCCTGTACCCTGGTTCTTGTATAAATAAATAAATAAATAAATCTTTAAAAAAATGTCAAATACCATTAAAAAAAATCAAATACCATTTTAAAAAAAGAGATTTCAAATGAAATTTTTGCAAAGAGGCAGTCATGTGTCTCAAAATACCAAAAATGAATTAATTCCAAAAGTTCCACTTTGCCTTTTTTTTAAAAAAAAGATTTATTTATTTATGCATATAAGAGCTGGGGTGTAGACCAGAGATGCAGGAGGGTGAGATGCTTCACCAGAGACAGAGTAGGGAGCAGAACTGACTGAAATATACTGCTGAGGGGAGCAGTGGGCAAGACAGGAGAGGTCTGCCATGTGGGTTAGCTCCCTGGCTGGAGAGCCAACTTGTGCGGCAGATAGCTTCATAGCGCTGACACGTAAGCCCTTGTGCCACCAGGGAGGCCCTGTGCCTTGATTTTCAAAGTGAATACCCTATGGTTACATACCCTGACTTCCAAAAACTTACCCTCGGTCTCCAGGACAGAAACATTGTTCCAATAATGCTGCCTATGGTCATTTTCCTCCCTGCTCTCACTCCTTCCTCTTCCTGAAAAAGGAAGTTGGGGAAAGTAAGCAAAAGCCTCACTTTCAACAGTTTATATATATGCTCAAGAAGGTAAGACACTATGATCGCTCTTCTGTATAAGCAAACAAAGCAAAAGGTCATCATTTTAGTATGTCTGTAATTGGCTTTTCTTCTAATGGAATACCTTGGAATCCCTGATAATAACTATGGAAGCAATCAAGAAGAAATAAAACTTATTATCCATCCACCTTCATTCTGTGTAAGCAGTTGGGGGGTTGGTAATGAAAGATGCGTGGGCAGAGAAAACCCCAATGTGTATAGACACTGCATGACAGTCAAGAGCAGGTTGATTACTTCTATGTGTTTATTTTCTCTGAATGAAATGTACAAAAATAGAGAAGAATGCTAGAGGATAAAAAAAATCCACAACCAAAGGAAAGTTAATATCTGGGATTATTTTCTCCTGTTCATGTTATATTCCCAGGAAAATATACCCACCTCATCATACTGCTTATTCCCACCTCAGAAAAATCCTACTTAATTGATGTCTATTTCCCTAGGAGGGACAAAAATCTCAAGTATAGCATTGCTCCTACAGTGATCTTCATTATGACACTTTCAAGAACACTTGGTACCAAAAAAACCAGCCTTCTGATATATGAGAACAGGGATATATGACTTTCTTAGAATACAAATTACCAAAATTAATTCAAGAAAATGAAAAATATCTGAAGAGACTAAACGCCAGAGATTGGAAAAATGGTCAATTTTTTATATACCCTCAAAGTCAATTAGAGATCATTTTTAGAGGTTAACACCTGAAATAGCACATAATTCTCACAAAAAAATTTTTGAACTTGTTCTATAGACTGAAAAAATCCTGATAAAATCTATTAAAACTAGTTTCCCCTTATGCAAATTCTAGATTAAATTCACTTATGCAGATACAATTTTTCTTTTTAAAAAATCAGCACACTGAATATTGATATTAATGATACCAGTTGGAAAAATAATATATTTGTAGACAATTTACTAAGGCTATCCAGGGTATCCTTGATGGAGAGCCTAATGGTTCAGAAGTTATCACTGCAAAAATTACAAAGATTAAAAACATAGACCCAGGGCCTCCCCTGGTGGCGCAGCGGTTGAGCACTGGCAGCGCCGGTTTGATCCCCGGCCGCTGGCGAGGGTCCCACATGGTGCGCAGACCTCTCCTGCCATGCCCACTGCTCCCCTCAGCAGTGTATTTCGTCAGTCTGCCTGTTCTGTTCCCTACTCTGGCTCTGGTGAATTCTCTCACCCTCCCGCACTTCTGACTGTACCAGTGCTTGTATAAATAAATAAATCTTTAAAAAAAATATATAGAGATCCAGCCCCCAAATCTTATGGGTGAATTATCTTCTTTGTTCTTACTATTAAATGCCTTAAGGATTGATACCTCCATGTGCGTGTGCACTCCAAATATAATACAACACTTACAAAGGATTTCTTGCTCCAACGTGAGCGCACAGGGATTCACAACTCACGCATTATCTGCTGTGCCACTTGTCCTGCTTGTCATCAATAATGCTTAAGCCCTCCTTACCCATTTTATTGGGCTTAGATTTCTATGTCACCACTTCTCCTTTATCATCCATGCAGTACAGCACGCTATGTGCCACCTGGTACTACAAAATGTTCTTTTTCTTTTAAGTAACAAATGTAACATTTAAAAAATGCATTTAGATTATGATGCCATAAATCCTTACATTCAAAGAAATTTGGGTTACCTCTATGAAGAAATATCACCATTTTTCTGAGCAGGCAAGTCACACAGCCCAAGGGTTATGATGTTAATTGGCAGAATATCAAGGCTACTGAGAGATGAGGAAAGAAAGTGGATGCCCTATACTACAGGCAGACTACAAAGCAACTGAAACAACTTCTCCTGTTAATACATAGAATACCCTGACAACTGTGCTCTTACAGCCTCAGGAACAATGGTGATAAGCAAGGTTGAACAGGCTGAAATCTCCCAGTTACTCCAACTTCCAAGTAGCAGTTTGGGTAAAGAAAGCTTATTTTGACTAAGTAATCCTGTTATCCTATTCACAAGGGAAGGCCTATTCTGGTATTAAAATTTAATTCCTGGGCCTCCCTGGTGGCACAGGCAGTTGAGCGCTGCACTGTGAAGCTGTCCGCAGCCTCTGCAGTGCGGATTCAATCACAGCCGGCCAGGGAGCTACCCACATGGAGCAGCAGACCTCTCCTGTCTTGCCCGCTGCTCCCCTCAGCAGTGTATTTCAGTCAGTCTGCCTGTTCTGTTCCCCACTCTGTCTCTGGTGAATCTTCTCATCCTCTAGCGCATCTGGCCTGTACCCTGGTTCTTGTATAAATAAATATTTTTAAAAAATTAATTCCTGGGGCCTCCCCGGTGGCGCAGTGGTTGAGCGCTGGGTTGCGAAGCTGCCCACAGCCTCTGCAGCGCCGTTCGATCCCCGGCCACCGGAGGAGGGTCCCACATGGCTCGTAGACCTTTC
Organism: Talpa occidentalis; assembly: GCF_014898055.3. Lineage (NCBI taxonomy): Eukaryota > Metazoa > Chordata > Mammalia > Eulipotyphla > Talpidae > Talpa > Talpa occidentalis. Next base: position 109,198,872 of record NW_023605305.1, on the reverse strand, counting down.
CTGCCGCCCGCTGCTCCCCTCAGCAGTGTACTTCGGTCCTTCTGCCTGCTCTGCTCCCCGCTCTGGCTCTGGTGAATTCTCTCACCCTCCCGCACTTCTGACTGTATCTTTAAAAAAAAATTAATTCCTATCCTTATCCTCACAAAAATCTGAGAAAATCAGTAAAACCAGCTATATCAACTCACACAGAAAATAACAAAAAACCCAAGTATGACCTTCATCACAGAGAATCATTTAAGAAACTCGAATAACCTTCTCCATAGACTACTCATTGCCTTGGAAAAGGGTTCTTGGCACTAAGCCCAATTGAAGAAAATGACTAAAAATATAATTTACAAGTATGCCTCCTTAAAATACAGCGAGCACTATCAAAACTAGCACAAGACATATTACTATTATTACTTGTTTTCATTTCTAGTCAGTTAAATTATCCATTTATGTGATCCTGCAAAAATGCGACATTTGCACATTTTTAAAAGGGGAGGCCTCAATGTTATTTAAATTACACTAATAGCTTCTAACATTATTAGGATCAATGTGAATATACTGGCTAGAGAATTGTTCTTTCACAATCAGCATGAAAAAAAGAAAAAGCAATGGCCTATGATAAGAAATTATGCCTCGGATATATAAAAACAGCCCTCAAATTTATATATTTATTAGATGGAGTACCAGAAAATTTAAGAACCAATATTTTTTACATGAATCTGGAGCTCACACACATAATAACAGGTTTCAATTACCAATAGTTATAGAAGAAAAATTAAAGTTTAGTTGCCTCTCTGCAAACTAGGAAAGATTACCTTCATCTAATTTAATACTAGATTACAAGGAAAGCCACTTAGATCATTTCTGATCCACTAGAATGGCTATAATCAAAAAGACAGATAATAACAAGTGCTGGTGAAGATGAGGAGAAACTGATGCTTTGGAAAACAGTCTCGCAGCTCCTCAAATGGATATAACTATACTACTCAGCCATTCTGCTAGGTATACACCCAAGAGAACGGAAAATATGTATTTACATAAAATCCTGCGTATAAAAGTTCACAATGGCATTATTCACAATAGTCAAAGGGAAAACAACCCAAATGTCTACCAGTGGTGAATGGGTAAACAATGTGGCATCATTCATATAAAACAAAACACAATGGGGCATCATTTGTATAAAACAGAAATGAACTGATAAATACTACACATGGATGAACCTTGAAAACATGCTAAGTGCAAGAAACCCGGGCACAAAAGGCCACACACTGTATGAATCCACAGGCAATGGGCAGCACAGACAAATCCAGAAGAAAACAGATGTGGGTTATTTTCTAGGGGCTGGGCAGAGAGAAGAAAAGGAAGTGACTGGTAATGAACATGGGTTTAGGAGCCCAGGGGGAGGGGAGATAGGGGTGATAAAAACATTTTGGAATTATAGATGGGTGATAGTTGTACAACTTTGTGACTGTATTTCATGCCACTGAACAGTACATACTAAAAGGGTAAATTCTGCTGTATGTGAATATTACTATTTCAAAATAGAAGGAATGAATACATAAAAAGTGGCAGCTAGTGAGATGCACTGAGATGGCAAATGAAACCTATTTTAAATGTTTCATCTATCATGAAACCTTATCCATCTATACCTCTATTAAGAAACTTTTTTTTTTAAAGATTTATTTATTTGTGCATACAAGAGCTGGGGTACAGGCCAGAGGTATGGGGGGTGAGAGGATTCACCAGAGACAGAGTACGGAACAGAACAGGCAGACTGACTGAAATACACTGCTGAGGGGAGCAGCAGGTGAGACAGGTCTGCTGCACCATGTGGGTTGCTCCCTGGCCGGCCCAGGATCAAACTCATGTTGCAGAGGCTGCGGATTGCTTCACAGTGCGGTGCTTAACCCCTTGCGCCACCAGGGAGGCCCCACTATTAAGAAACTTAAAAGTCGCAAATTAAAACCAAGAATAAGATTATATCAATTGCTCATACCATTCCCTTAGGATACCTCATGAATCACTGGTACATTTTCAGTATCATAAATGATCCTCACTACAGATTTATTTATATGAGGTAAAAATTATAAATTTTTGACTTGGAATCAAATTTCTAATAAGGAGTCAATGGTTGCTAACTTTTACCCTGCACCACGGTGGATGTATAAGACAGGGAGTTTATGCCTGTGCTATGTCTCAATTTTACCAATTCCCTTATGGAAAAAAGACAATTGTACAGGAAATCGCAACAAATGTATACAACTGCTTAAAATCTTATTAACACAAATTGATATTACCAGAGGACTGCATGAATTATTGCTCCATTAAAATAACAATGTGTGAATTATTAATATACTAAAACAATTTTATTATTCCTACTACACGGTGTAATTCATTCATATTCTGGTAAAGTATACTGAATTGCCAAGCCAGCATCCTGCCTGTCTACCTCATTAAGTCAACAAATATTCAGTGAGTTAAGTCCACACTATTCTGAGGAATGCAAAGATAGTAGCCCCATACTCAAGGACTTTATAATGTGCAAGATGGGTGTGAACAGATGTTATAACCCAGGAACAGATTATGAATGTCGAGGACCTTACACTTTAACCTGTAAGTAATGAGGAAACTATTAAATGACCTGAACCCTCTACCGTGTTAGACAAACTAGGCAGTGGGAGACTAATGCAATAGTCCAGATCAGGAAGATAAAAAAATTAAATTAGATAATGGCAGGAGGAGGAATGAGGAACAAGCCCAGTTTTGTTTAGAAGGTAGAATCAACAGGGCTTAGGTGATTGAATAGAGAGAGCAGTATCGCCTAGAGGTCAAGGATGGCAGAGGTGGTGAACCTGGGTTAGTTTAGAGGTGTGGCTCTGTCCTCACTCTAGCTGTGTATGCTGAACAATGACTATCTCTACGAGTCCTACTTCCTCTAAAAAATGGAGACAAAAATAGTTCCTACATATCACAGGGTGTCATCGGGGCTGAATTAGAAAGAATGCCCATCAAGCACTTAGCACTGTTCCTGTCACAGAGGAAGACGTGGTCAACACAGGGTCTGGCTAACCATGCTAGGAAACACAGGAAGGACTTAAATGGGGGTGTGGGGAGAGATGAGCTATCTTCTTCGGTTTGAGGGCTACAGACAGAATTTGTAAGTGCAGACATTGATGAATAGTACAATAGAATTTGGGAAGGCAAATTAAATAAAATGTAACTCTAAGGTTTCTAGTTATGAAAGGCCTTGAATACTAGGCTACAGGCTTTGATGTGGATAATAAATCCACACTCACCTAAAAACAGTTTAGGACTGGTCTATTATATCATGTCCTTTACTTTCTGGAAGAGGAAAGTGAAATCCAAAGAATGAAAACCATCTCAAAGTTGTACTACCTACCGATATACACAGTATCAACTCAACAGTAAATTAAATGTTACTTATACTATTCACTTGCTTAACAAAACTGAGTCCTTATATAAAATTTCCCTCCACTCCATCCTTAAAATGGTGGCAAATTTGAAACCACCAGGATGAAAATTGAGAGTATTTAACTTAATTGAGTGGTGATTATAATAAGAGTTATCAACAAATATTAAAACTCTTCCTTAAAAACCAAACTACCTACTAGTTTTTTTTTATTATTATTATTATTGTTATTTTTCCTGACCCCTTATTTGGTCCCTCTATATTTCTCCTATAAGTGAAACCATCCAATACTTTTCTTTTTCCTTCTGGCTTATTTCAGAGCACAATCCCTTTCAGTTCCATCTATGTTGCCACGAGTTTATCTTTTTTGATTGCTGAATAGTATACCATTGTGTATATGGACCACATCTTTTTGATCCAGTCATCCATTTTTGGGCATTTGGGTTGTTTCCATATCTTACCTATTGTGAATAGGGGTGCAGGTATCCTTTTGACTTAATGTTTTTGTGTTCTTTGGATAGAGTCCTAGGAGCAAAACTGTTGGGTCATATGGTAGCTCCATTTTACAGGGGAGGGAGACAGATCAAAACAGGGGAGGGAAGAGCACAAGGGACTATGGTGATAGTTCACGAGTGAATTGGTGGTGGGAATTTTACAGGGAATATACCTGAGAGGAGAAAGCAAACACTGCACAAAAATGAACAATGATGTAAATATATATATATATGTATATAAATATATTTTAAAAAAACAAACTGCCTGTTGGCCATTTGCATTTCCTCTTTGGAGAAGTTTCTTTTTAGCTCTTCTGCACATTTTTTGACTGGATTATTTTCTTTGTTTTTGTTGAGTCTCATCAGCTCTTTGTAGATTTTTGTGATCAGTCCTTTATGATTAGTGTTGTGTGCAAAAATTTTCTCCCAGTCGGTGGGGTTTCTCTTTGTTTTTGTTATTGTCTCTTTTGCTGTGCAGAAGCTCTTTAATTTGATGTAGTCCCAGCTGTTTACCTTTGCCTTCACTATCACTGCTTGGGTGATGTGTCTGTAAAGATGTCTTTGAGGTACATGTCATGTAGTGTTTCGCCTGTATTTCCTTCTATATATTTTATGGTTTTAGGTCTTATGTCTAGTTCTTTAATTCATTTTGAGTTGTTTTTTTGTGCATAGTGTGAGGTAGTAGTCAAGCTTCATTCTTTTGCATGTAGTGACCCAGTTTTCCCAGCACCATTTATTGAACAAACTTTCTTTCCTCCAGTGCATATTCTTTGCTCCTTTGTCAAAGATTAGTTGACCATAAATCTGTATTTTTATTTCTGGATTTTGTATTCGGTTCCATTGGTCCGTGTTCAACATCACTTGTAATCAGGGAAATGCAAATCAAAACTACAATGAGATACCATCTTACACCAGTGAGAATGGCACATATTAAAAAAACTAGCAACAACAAATGTTGGCGAGGATGTGGAGAAAAAGGAACTCTCCTGCACTGCTGGTGGGAGTGCAAACTGGTCCAACCACTATGGAGAGCTGTGTGGAGATTCCTCAACCTACTAAACATAGAGCTTCCATATTATCCAGCAATTCCACTCCTAGGTATTTACCCAAAAGACACAGAAATTTTAATTCCAAAGGGCACCTGCACCCCTATGTTTATAGCAGCACTATTTACAATAGCTAAGCTATGGAAACAACCCAAATGCCCAAAAAATAGATGACTGGATCAAGAAGATGTGGCACATACACACAGTGGAACATTACTCAGCAATCAAAAAAGATAAACACATGCAGTTTGCAGCAACATGGATGAAGCTAGAAGGGATCATGCTCAGTGAAATAAGTCAGAAAGAAAAAGAAAAATACCGGATGGTCTCACTCATAGCAGGAATTTAGAAAACCTAAATAAGGGACCAGGAAAAAGACTAATTAATACAAAGGAAAAATCAACAAGCAACTATAAACCAGAGACACACTACGGGGTGGGGGGTGGGGTGGCGGGGGGGCAGAGGAGAGAAAGGATTAGGGTCAAAATAAGGAGGGGTGCAATTGTATGGGGAATATATCCAAAATGAAAATGCATACATTGGCAAAAATGAAAAATGATGTAAGAATTATATAAAATAAAATTTTTAAAAAACTGCCTCTTTTGCTAATGACATAATAGATTTTAAGCATGAAAACTTATCTTTAGTAATACTTAAATTGTATTTTAATCAAGCAAAATCCTAACCTGTTGTAACAGGAATTCAATAAATATGAGTTTTCTTCATTTAGAGAAATGAATATAATGACAGAGACAATAATAGTTTTAAGAAGCTTCCTTTCTATAATCCTCTTTCAGACCCCAGTTCACAAAGACACTGTATGATTAATGGAGTATGTAGAAGACCCTGTAGTGAGTCTCTATGGTCAATAAACGATTTCTATTCCCAATTTCTTTTTAGAATTCACTCCTTTCATGGCAATCGGCCCTCTCACTCTGTGGCAACTCCCCTACCTAATCCATAAGGTACTGTCAGATTGGTGCTCAGCCAAAACAAAGCTTCTTCAGTATTCAACAAAGCTGACCTTTACTACATACTTATAGATAAACATTTTCAATTCCAATCAAAAGCAAAACTATGTAGGTAAAAATAAGGCCAGGCAGTGAATCCAAAGTTTTGTATGTACACATCATAATAGACGCAAGGCATTATTATATATGAGCCCAATGCCACAGTTCTAAGCTTGGCCTTAAAGATGTTATCTATTAAAAAAAACTTGAATGTTCTTATAAAAGAGTCTCTTTCCTGATACACAGCATTATGAGAACACCTATCTTAAACTACTTCTTGAATCAAAGTGTTTTCTATTTATTGCACATCATGCATACAGCAATAACACCAAAGCTTGTCAATTTAATCACACCCACACATTAATAACTGCTTAATTATACTTATCACTTTCAGACAAATTATATTGGCTCTGATTACTGTAAAGTTTTAAGATATTTTCATATTATCTCTAAGAAAATTCCACATTGTGATTTGCAACATCTCTAAGTACTAGAAAAATTACTGAACCAAAAGAAACTAATTGCAAAGAACTGATCCAGTATGTAAAAATCACCAACGGGCATAAAATTTTCAATTTTGGGTTCTATAAGAGTATTTTAAGCATTGAAAAGTGAGTTTTTAGCCTAAATAAATCATCCTAAAAACTTGGCCATCTATTCAAAGAGGGAAGACTTTTAGAGGGAGAAAGTCCTGTCCTTCCTTACAGAAGCCATGACACTCAGTGGCACCGTAATGACACTGGGGAAAGAAGCATTTCATTAGAAAAAATGTTCAATAATTAATAGATTTGACCTGAAAGAATTCACAGGATTGAAGAAAAGCAAAACCAAAAATCTATTTCATAATAAAAGAGCTAACAGAAAATTATTTCGGTTTATAGACACCAAGTAGATTTTATTTTACTGAAACAACATTTTTCACTAAAGTGTCAAGACATGTAATGCTAATATTTAAGAAAGGAGGCTGTCATGAGTTAATCAACTTTTAGGGGAAAGTGACCTTGGTATGACTTTCCCACAACAAAATCCACTTTTCAGTAACACAGATGGTAGACTAGACACTGCCAATGTTTTGGGCTTAGAAAATGCTTTTAATTTTTTTTTATTTCCCCATGCTGTGTTTGCTGCTTTACATATGTCTCTGACTGCCAAAGAATTGTTAACTAATCGGCATGAGATTCATTTTGTTAGTACACAGCTGGGTACTTTAGTCATGTAACATCTGCTTGTCAACCTATCTTCTGCCTTTTCTTCCCCTACCTCAAAACAGTTTCTCAAAGTTGTCATGATAAAACCTAAATGCTCCTTCTTCAACTTAATTATGTTTCTTCTCATTCTACTGAAATATCAGTGGCTTCTGAATAACTACAAACCATTTAGTCTAACATCTAGAAAATCCAGCATTACCATTCATTTGTAAAACATTATAGTTGAACCAAAGATTGAAACTCAGTAAGAGCCAAGCAAGTCAGGTGTTAGCCTTTACCTACAAATCTTTCAACTCTAGAGTGAAAATCTAAAGGAAAAATAACTGAAACTTCAAAATATGAATATCAAAAAGAAAAATGTATGATGTACACATTGGAAAGGACATATTTCATTCTGTAGCCAAGACTCAGATTTTGTGTACACCTTACTTGACAACCGCTTCAGACTAATGACACAATAAGCATAGCTTGTGATGGTTTTAGTGTTACATCACACAAGGCAACATCAGCAGCAGCACAACAACTAAGGGGGAGAGGCTTCTCTAAAATTTTACGATGGAGTAATGTGCTCATCCCTGAATGAAGAGCAACTGTTGATCTAATCACAATTATCCACATTCCCAGCCTCTCTCATAGCTTATGTAAGGCAAGACTGCGGTTCGAAGAACAATTATTAGTGTAGGGCAAGCTTTTTCACTTTCTCCAGCTTTTGACATGATGCCAGGGACTTCAAAGGTATCCCACAACTGTAAGAAAAAGAAGAAACCCAAGTCACTGAAGACTAGCTCAACTTTATTATGTGAAACCATTTCAATCTTTTTTCATTTAAGCTGCGTCTGTCTTCCTATTGCTTGTAGTTATATATAGTCTTATTTGCTATAACTCTCTAAAGTATACAGCATATGCCCACCACTGCAAAAAAACTCCTTAGACATTATTTAATTCTTGAAACAATCCTCTAGTGTAGATAATGCAATGTCACAATTTTACAAAGGGAAAACAGATGTATAGATTACGAAACCAATAGTTGGTTAACTGACAGTCTAGAATCCCAACCCAGATCCGTCTGATGTCAAAGTCCACATTCCTTAGACTCCATGAGACTTCAACCATCATCAACGATTATCCCGATATGACCAAGGAAGCAGCGTGATAAAATGAAATAACCAGACTGGAGTTAGCCAGGCCTGGGTTCAAATTCTGACTCTAACACTTAATAACTATCACTCAGGAAGTAAACTTCAGATTTCTGACCTATAAAGTGGAGCTAATCAAATGTTCTTGTAAAATTACTGTGGCAACTGAATTCACTTAATTGTGTCTGAAACAGCTACTATATAAGAGACATTCAAACTTTATACTGTTTTCTTCTCTTCATTCTAACATTTGATTGTTCCATGCAAAGGATGGGGGGTGGGGTAGGGAGGGAGGGAAGAGGAGGAGGAGAGGTAGTACAGAGTCCATCTGTGATCTCCCGGAGTTCACAGTCAAATGAGGTGACAAGCAATACAGCAATCTTAGAGGCTTACACAGGGCACCATGGAAACCCAGAAGAGAAAGTAGTGTCAAAAACTAACTCCAGAAAATTACCTCTGAAGCTTAAAGGAACCAGCCAGGTGGTGAGAATGTTAGGGAGAAAAGGCTGTCCTAAAGCTGATTCCATACAGGTTTTGTGGACTCCACCCCCACCCCAGGCCAAAGCCAAAGACACTGGGAACTCCAAATCCCATCCCCACCCAAGGGAAGGTGGCTGGGACCTGAGGGTGGGGTTCAGCAGCCAGGTTGGGATAAAGCCAGACACGTGGGCTTGGGGGGGGAGGGTCCCCATTTTGGCTCTCCGCCAGCTGGCAGCGTCCATCAGGCCAGCTCAGAGAGTGCCTTTGGGTTTCCAGGTCGGGGGATCGGGTAGGACGCATTAAAGACTTTATTTCCCTATTTTCTCCCTGAGTTGTACATTTCCCTTATTTCCTTTTCCCTTGTAAATAAACCTTTTATTCACCTTTGTGTGTGCCTGTAGTGGAGTATTCGTAAGTCCCTTGTAAGCGCGCGGGTGAGGACCCACAACCAGGAACCCGTTCAGTATCGGGGCTGCCCTATAACAAGAAGGGTAAGGGATAATAGCCACAAGTACAAACAGGAGCCATGCCTTTGAGCTTCTATTAACTATATAGTGCTCCATATACAAGTGGGGGGAAAAAGATTAATTTTCTGCATTTTAGACTGAAAGAGTAACTGAGTATATGTAGCTTAATATATTTGTCAATATATACAAAGGCAGTAGAGAACTGTTCCTGACAGTGGCAAACACAGTTAAACAGTAAATAAGGGAATGAACAATCAGGTAGTCCTTACTGGTCCATGGGGGAGCGCCAGGAACAAAACCCAGATTAATCACCAGACAACAATGAGCTAGAAAGGGGGAAAAGGCACAAAGCAAGGAAAATCGGGATATTTAATTAGCTGTGAACGATGGAAGTAGCAATCAGTTTAAGATATCATGGGCTTGCTCTAATTCCAACTTAACTACTCTTATTAAACATTAATGGATGCGGATGAATTTCATCCCAAGTCTGTTTTGAGGGAAGCAGTAAAGGAAAAGCTAAAAACGGAACATGAAAATTTCAACAATGCCAATATTAAACAATAGTTATGTAAGACTGGACTGAGCATAAGCGTGGGGAGGAAAATCAAAGAAATAAAATTGCTGAGATTTGTTTTTAATATTGCTACTTTTAATTATCTCATTTAAAAACAGCCTTAAAAATCTCATAAAATATTGATTTTATTCTGATTTGACATCTCTATCAATGTCATGTTCAAGTAACTCCAGATGCGCATGCATCTTCATAGCAGTTGGAAAGTCTCAGAAGGGATAAGGAGGAGTTATGCCCTTTTCTTTATACACACATTACTGACAGACGTGCATACAGACACATGGTATTTAACTCTGGGTATAGACTGAATAAAACATGGTATCTAATTCACCTAGTCAAGATGAATAAAGAGGATAATTCATAATTATCCTTTTCTAAAGAACAGTTTGAGCCCAGAATATCCAGAATACAAAATGGACCTTTAAATAATTTTGTTTTGACTGCTTTGGAAATCAAATTTTTACTGAAATCTGATTTGTAATAGTAACCTTGCTTTAATATAATCTGTGCAGCTACAATTTTATTTCCCAGTGTTTCAAAAATAAATGTTTTTATAGTAGTAGCAAAAGGGGAAAAAGTACCATTTCACATCCCCTATGAACTATTTTTATTTTTTATAAAGATTTATTCATTTTTATACAAGAGCTGGGGTATAGGCCAGAGGCACGGGAGGATGAGAGGATTCACCAGAGAATGAGTGGGGAACAAAATAGGCAGACTGACCGAAATACACTGCTGAGGGTAGCAGCGGGCATGACAGGAGAGGTCTGCTGCACCATGTGGGTAACTCCCTGGCTGGCCAGGCATTGAACCTGTGCTGCAGAGGCTGAGGATAGTTTCACAGCGCTCTGCTCAACCTGCTGCACCACCAGGGAGGCCCCCCTATGAACTCTTAACATCACCCAGATCTATGACTAAAAATAGTCTTTCCATTTTAAGCAAATGAAAAACTTAACCCTCCAATGGCCCATTTCCCCGGTAATTTTTTTTTTTTAATATTTTCAACCTCTGTGTTGATCTATAGATTAGTCATGTTCAAATAAAAACATGGAATAAGAATCAGTTGGTCTCACTAAGTACATGAACTGCGATCTACACTTCACAAATGCATCTTCATCATTCGTGGTCATTAGCGAAATCTTCTGTTTTTATCTCACTGATGGCTTCGTGTCTTAATTTGGTCTTCTACACATAACAAAGCATAGCGTAGATGACAAATACATGATTCCACCTATATAAAAGTGTGTCTTACACAACACACTGAAATTATAAAAAGGTAAATGAGAGAACAATGACTGTTTTTCAGTCTTTTTTGATCAAACTAGGACTTCTCTAAATCTGCAATCAAAATGAACTACATTATCCTATAAGAATTTGAAGTTATTCATCATTGTGAACTGTTCAAATATTAAATTATTCATCTAACATCAGCTTTCATAAGGTATGCACGTCTGTATGCATGCCTTTCAACAAACATTTCCAAACACTGAATTCAATCCCCACAAACTCACTGCAACAAATATAAGACATTTGAAAGATTCATAGTGGTAACCAGATGTTATTAGCATTCACAGAACCCTTCATCTATGAAAGCTCTATAGCTTTAAGCTTTCGATCCAAAATATCAGAATATCATTTGCTAGACTTCACAGAATGGTCAAGTAGGATGCCAGAAAAGGTTAACATTCCATGAAGTCCTTGGGTCCTCCCTTCCCTACCTGATGAATGTGGATATTACAGCCTTTTGTAATAGTTCAGATCTTAGAGATATAAATACAAAGTAGAGAACTCCCCCCACACCCCAACTAAATATAACTCTTCTTTCCAACACCAGCTCCTTGCACCGTGGCTGACATGTAACAAGCACTCCACACATGTTAAGTGGACGAACAACTACACCAAAAATGAACGAGTAAATAAGTGAGATGACTATTCTCACAACCTGTTAAGAATCATACTATTAATTCTTTTAAGCTACAAATCACTCCTTTAAATTGTCCTTAATGTCATTTTACAGGCATCAATTTGTAACATTCATATGCGCATTTTCAAACTGCTTCAAGTAGGTTAGCAATTGTGAAATAGAGACACTTCCAAATTAATGCATTACTATTTTTTAAGAGTCAGTAGGGAGGGAAGAGGGAAAACAAGCATCACTGTAACTCATAATGAAAAAGTTACTAAAACGATTGTACTGAGGGTCAAGAATTTGTGTAGTCATTTAAAAGTCAGTCAAGAATAATCATCTTGGGTGAAATTCAATGAAACAGAAAACCAGAGAGGCTATTACAATGAGCAAATGCTTATTAAGTGCCCATTATGTATTTGGCAGTACACTAAACACTAAAATCTAATTTTCTTTCAGGAAAAAGAATTCAGTAACTCAACCCTGTACTATAAAATGTGTAAGATATTCTGTCCTTGAAGACAAATGATAAAAGAAAAAAGAAAAGTAACCCAGGAGAGTGAACTACAAATCAAAATAGTACATGAATTTCAACAGAAAGATTTAATATGCTTAGCTTTCAAAACATACATATTGCATAACTAAAGATGCAGCCATAAAAACCAAGTGATACAGCAAATGCATTAAAGGTAAAATTTCACAAGAATAAACATTAAAGACGAATGAATGAGAAATGGCTTGAGGCCATAACAAATAACAACACCTAATATACTGATCTTGCTAAAAAGCAGTACTCAATGTAATTCCATGAATGCAAGAATTTTCTTTGTTTTGTTTTCTTCTAGCATTCAGCATAGTGCCTCACACATAGTAGGTACACAAATATTTGTTGGATGGAAATGGAAACAGCTATACAAGGTCAGCTACACTGCCCTTGGTCTTCACATACCTAACTGGGGAAAAACAAAATTACTCATTTAGTTTAGCATTAACCAGTGCCGTCACAGAGTTCGGGAAAGCACAGAGAGAAAGGGTATACTCAGGAGATGCCTCCATGATGTGAGGGAACTTGAAAGAGAATGGAGGTAACAAAGCAAATGGGGGGAAAGTCAGATTCTTCTTTCATTCCATAAACTTTTTTTTTTTTTTTAAATTTATTTATGCAAGCCCTGGGTACAGTCAGAAGCGCAGGAGGGTGAGAGAATTCACCAGAGCCAGAGCAGGGAGCAGAGCAGGCAGAAGGACCGAAGTACACTGCTGAGGCGAGCAGCGGGCAGCAGGAGAGGTCTGCGTGCCATGTGGGACCCTCCTCTGGTGGCCGGGGAGCAGCCGGGGATCGAACCAGCGCTGCAGAGGCTGCGGGCAGCTTCACAACCCAGCACTCAACCGCTGCGCCACCGGGAAGGCCCACATTCCATAATCTTTTTTAACTGAGATAACGCTGGTTGACAGCACTGTATATGATTGTGAGGTACAGGGTCACACTTCCTCATATGTATGTTACCACAGCACACACACCACCAAGGTACCCCCAGTCCTCCACTACAGTCCACTGAGCCCCCTCCCTGCTTTACTCTCCATCCTCTCCCACCTGACAGCCTCCATTTTATAGTCAGATTTCTAGGTTTTTTTAAATTTGGTTTTGCCTGGCCCTTTATTTTGTTTCTCTATATTCCACATGTGAATGAAACCATCTAATATTTGTCTTCCTCCTTTTGACCATTTAGATTAGCATAATCCCTTCTCCAGTTACATCCAGATTTTCATAAATAGCAAAGGTTAATCCTTTTTCATAGCTCCATAACATTCCATTGTGCATATATACCACCTCTTAATCCACTCATCTGTCCTTGGACACTTAGGTTGCTTTCATAATTTGGCTATTGTAAATGGAGTTGTGATGAACACAGTAAGTCCCTCAAATCAGTGTTTTGGCATTCATCAGGTCATCCCATAAATATTTACAAGGCACACCTGAAAGTGCAGGGGAGCAATCAGAAGAGCATTCAGGTACATGCAACTAGAGCAGTATGCAGAGTTAAACAGCTTATTTGGGAGGGATAGTGAAACATGAGAATTTATTGCCATCAATAGAATATATAGACTCCACAATGGCAGGGAGTTTTTTGTCTGTTTTTTACTACTTAAAGCAGATAGCAGAAATGGCTGTAATGTGTGTCCTCCTTTTATGTGGACCTCTTGAAATGGGATTTTACAGCTCCTCACACTAAACAATATAATCCTTTATGCCACAGGCTGAATTTTGACTGGCCTTCTAACTTGCTATTGCCGATAGAACATAGAGCAGAAGCAACACTGTGCTAATTCTAAATCTAAGCCTCAAAAGTCTTGCAAACTTCTACTCCCTCGCAAACCTGTGGCTGCCAAGGAGCACAGTCCAGTCTATTCAATGATGAGACAGTCTGGTCAATTTCCATCCTTAGATCAGCAATTAGCAAACTTTTCCTGTAAAAGGACAGATAGTAAAACTTTTATCTTTAAGGACCACATGCAATCTCTGCCATGCATTCTTCTTTGATCTTTCACTTTACAACTCTTCACAAATATAAACACCACAGAAAAACAGGAGCCACGGATGTATAATCCCTGCCTTAGATGATAATCAACCAAGCCCCAGAAGCAGAACTATCTCGCTGACCATAAATACGTAACTGAGCACAACCACGACCAAAACAACCACACTTGGAACCCAGAACAAATTGTCAACCCACAGAATCATGGGTTGCTCTAAATGGCTGCTGTTCTCATCACTACATTATAGGTGGTGAGTTAATCACCGAAAGCTTCCAAATACAATACTCTATATTTAGTGCCTAGAACAATGCCTGTCACTTGGTACCCACACTAAACACTTAGCAAACAAAATAATGAATGGGAAGAATAAGAGGAATCAGAACATGAGTTTTTTGGGTTTTGGTTTTTTTTTTTGCCATGGTCTGCGATTTCAAAAATCTACAGGGGTCAGCAGGTAAATTGATTGAGGAAGTATCAGTATAGAGAATAGATTTGGAAAGAATGAAAAAGAATCCACACCAGAAAGTTAGGGAGACACCTGTGAGGCCAGTGACATGAACAGAAAACAAAGAACAAAGTCAAAGGTATCTGAGGTAGAATGAAAGGATTTTAGGCAGAGATCGCCAGACTAGATAGAAGTAAAGATCCAACTACATATTGTCTGTAAGTGACACATTAAAGACATTCTTTTCAATAAATTGTGCTGGGAAAACTGGATATCCATATGCAAAGAGGTGACTTTGGAGCTCTCACACCATACACAAAAAGGAACTCAAAATGGACCACAATCTTAAATGTATGAGTTCGATTATAAAGCTACAGGGAAAAAAATACAGGCGTTAGACCATGGTTTCCTAACTATGATACCAAAAGCACACAATAAAAATAATGATCAACTGAACTTAAAACACTTTTGTGCCATCAAAAGACACCATTCAAGAAAACAAAAAGGCAGACTAGGCAAATCACAGTAATAAATGGGGAGTGACACAGCAAGGAATGGGGAGTGACCGCTAATGGATATTTGGCTTCTTTTGGAGGTGATGAATTTATTCTGGAATTCCACAACAGAGATAACTACACCTTCTTTGGATATACAAAATCTTCTGGACTGTACACTTTAAAAGAGTGAATAATATATCTCAATTCTTAAAAATGAACCTACAGGACCTCCCATGGTGGCGCAGTGGTTGAACGCTGGGCTGCAAAGCTGCCTGCAGCCTCTGCAGCGCCGGTTCAATCCCTGGCCACTGGGCGAGGGTCCCACATGGCGCACAGATCTCTCTTGCCGCCCGCTGCTCCCCTCAGCAGTGTATTTCTCAGTCTGCCTGTTCTGTTTCCCGCTCTGGCTCTGACAAATTCTCTCACCCTCCGTGCTTCTGACTGTACCCAGTGCTTGTACAAATAAATAAATAAATCTTTAAAAAAAAGAACCTACACCTACAGACTAGGAGAATTATTTGCAAATCATATATATCTAATGATAGATTTGTATCTAGAATATATACAGAATTCTTATAGCTCAATAAGAAAAAGACAAATAACTCGAACTACAAAGACCCTACATAAGTGTTTGCAGCAGCATAACTCAAAAAGCTCAAAACTAGTACATCCACATGCCAGTTGTTAGGTGACTGGAATTGAAAAACCTAACCTATCCATACAATGGAATACTACTTGAGCAGTAAAAATGAACAAAGTACTGATATATATGACAACATGAATGAATGTCCAAAGCAATGTCTAAATAAAAGAAGCCAGCTCCCCCAACATATGTAATGTGACATTGTATTATTTAATATATAATGTGCATTATATATTATATTATTATCTATCATATATAATATATAAATATATATTTGATTCCACTCACATGAAATTTTCAAAAGAACAAATATATAAAGATAGTGGATTAGTGGTTACTGAGCAGTGAGTGTGGGAGAGGGAAGTTACTATAAACGGGTATGAGACTGCTTTTCAAGGTAATGGAAATGTTGTAAAATTAGATTGTGGTGATGACTGTACAACTCTATAAATATACTCAATATATTCAAAATGTATCAAATTGTACACTTGAAATGGTAATTTTATGATACGCAAATCCTACTTCAGTAAGTTGTTTAATTACAAAAAAGAATCACAGAGTGGGCCTCCCTGGTGGTGCAGCAGTTGAGCGCTGGGTTGCAAAGCTGCCCACAGCCTCTGCAGCGCCGGTTCGATCCCCGGCCAACGGGCGAGAGTCCCACATGGCATGCAGACCTCTCCTGCCGTACCCGTTGCTCCCCTCAGCAGTGTACTTCATCAGTCTGTCTGTTCTGCTCCCTGCTCTGGCTCTGGTGAATTCTCTCACCCTCCCACACTTCTGACTGTACCCAGTGCTTGTATAAATAAATAAATACTTAAAAAAAAAAAAAAAGAATCACAGAGATTTGGTAACAAATGGAAGAAATTCAAAAACAATACCTAGATTCTTCATTTTAATGACCAGTGTAGATGGGAATACCCTTTACTGAAAAGGCAAGGTGGAAAGGAGAGGATGAATGTTTATTAGGGGAAAAATAAGTTCAGTTTGGAGCATATTAAATAGTACACATTGATATAAAGGCAACCAGCAGAAGAGGACCGAAGAACAGTGTGACGAGCAGATTTAAGATTCATTCATTGAAAATACACGGACTGAGTGACCACATATTTGACCCTACAAAATAGAGTAGGTGTAGCCAGAAAGTCCCAGCCCTTGCTTTCAGGGAGTTTATATCCAGTGTTGATCAAAGTTTAAAAGAAGATGACATCTTGGATAAATACATTATCCAGACATTGAGAAGAATCCACAGAGAGGTGCCAGTTTAGCCACTGGTGTGACTGAATTCACTGACAAAGGATGAGGAGTATAGGAAAGTGAAAGAGGGCCCAAAATATTGATAGAGATGTGATTGTCTATGCTGTTAGTGGGGCCATGAAGAAGACAGAAAACCAACCACAGAGATGAGGAAATAACTGCAGTTTAAGGAGGGAAGAGGTCAAGAAAGAGGGGCAGTAATCAGTGAGTACAAAATATCAACAAGATGGAGGGAACACGGATCTGAATGGGTTGGATTCCAGTGCTGCACTCACTGGACAAATAGTTTATGAGCACCTACTATGTGCCAGGGACTTGGGCTTCATTTTGGGTGAAAGGCAGAAACATTGCAAAGCTCTAAGACAGGAAAAAGAAGGGGGAAACATGATTTAGTATTTTAAAAAGACATAGGGTGCTGGGATGAGAAGATTAAGGATACAAGGGCAGAAGCTAGGATCATTTAGGTGGCTCTTGCAGTAAACTAAGAGATGATGAGGACAGCAGTGGAGGTCATGAGAAGAGGTAAGATTCTGAATACACTAAAGTTAAAGCTAACAGGACTTCCTAAGGGGCTTCCTATGAGGGTTGAGAGAAACAAGGAAGTCAAACTTGTGAGATTTGACCTAAAAACCACAGGAATTGCCCCTGAAAGGGAGCAAAAGATCTGCCACCCCAAAATGTCTTCTTGGAAAGAGGTTTATTTCAATGGGAGTGAGGCTGGGGGGGTCTTGTAGGCCAGGTAGCTGGGGAGAAGTTGCTTTGATATTTACATGTAAACTCTGTGTGAGAACCTCTCCCAGGAAGACTTAAATCTCATTTCAATGGAGACTCTTCAGCCTGCATACCTTCTGTTTACTGTCCTTTCCCATTAAATACCCTGACTGAACTGCCCATTTTTCTACCCACCTTCCTTCTTAGCTAAGCTTATTTAAGATGGTGTCTGAAGCCACATGGGCAAGTCCCTCAGTTACCTTGGGTCTCTCGCATGCATACAGGAGGTATACATATTATTTAACTTCTATGTGACTTTTTCTTTTGTTGACCTATCTGATGTTTACTTGTCAGCCCAGAGGGGCACAGGATGATTTCCTGTGTACCCCGGCAACATCAGATAAAATGAGGACACTGCACATGGAGATGCTGGGGCCAGGCAGAGATAAGGAGCTCGTTTACAGACATATTAAATTTGAGATGTCTATGAGAGATCTGAGTGAAAGTGTCCAATCATCATTTGGATAGATGAGGCTGGAGTTCAGGAGAGATGTGTGAATGAATTCTAAGAGGCCAGGGAGAAAGGAGCCAGCTCAGTGTAAAGGATCAGTAAGTACAAAAGGAAGAAATCCAAGCAAGAGAAGCCATGTCCCTGAAACCAAGAGAAAACGTTATCAAATTAAAAAAGAAAAAAGTTCTACTACAGCAGGGGTGATTTTGTCCCCTCCGGGAACATTTGGCAATGCCTCAGCCACATTTTTAACAGTCATGCCTGGGGGGAGGTGGGTGAGCTACCAACATCTAGCTGAGAGAGACTAGGCATACTGCTAAATAACTCAGAGCACAGAAAGTCTTCACCCCACCCCCGGCTGAAATTCCAATCTCTTTGGAGACAACCGAGCATTAGCCCGCTGGGTGACAGAAGTACTCCAGGTTCTAACTGGCAAGCAAAAAAATCACCCACTGGGGTGCCAACAAAACCAAGAAATTCCCCAGGAGGATACCAAAGAAACTCGCTGCCAGGCTGTCTGAAGGATGCTGCTAAAAATCACTAGAAAGTGAGATTCACTGGGGTGTCCTGCATGCAAGCTGAGTGCCAGAGAGCAAGGAGGAAGAAAGCATGCCAGAACCAGCAAGAAAGGCCCTTCCTCCTGCAGCGTTTGCTCCCTCTAGCACCTTCCAAGGAACTTAATGATATGCCAGCTGCAAAGGGAGAAACATTTTCAGGGTGCATCTCCAGTATCACAAACCAGTGGAGGGAAGAGGGAATTTGGACTTGAGAGGCAACAAACTGGTGACTGGCAAGCTTCCAGTTCATTTCTCAAAAGGATTTGAGTAGTAATACGAAGTTCTGAATTTTAGTGGTAAATTTTAGCAGCCATAACAAGAAAGTCATGCCTGGGAAAAACAGAACAGGAAGATAGATGGTTAACTGGGCCCCGGATTTTGACTCAACTTCTATGTCACTAAATTCTTAATTACATGATTAATTTTGGTGGCATAAAAATTTAAAGCTCTTCATTTAAAGTGGGACTGTTATTCTCAAACATTTACATGCAGATAGAAAAACAAAGGAAAACACTATGTATGAAGTTAATTCCCTAAGTATTTTATTATCATCTACATGTCTGTATTTTCCAACTTTTCTTGCATGAGATTACATTACTTTGAAAATTAGGGAAATTTTTAAGCTTTTTAAAAAAATAATATAACTGGTCATTAAATATCAACGCATGGCATTGAATCTGTATAGCTTTTTATGTCACAGGATTCTGAATTTCTTTGAGAGCACACATTAGAAGGAAATCAGCCTGCAAAGTAAATCCTGAAGTTTTAGATTATGTCCTAATAGCTGTGGATTTAGAGAGAAAAGATCAAATGTCAATCCTTTCAAATGTTATGAACTTTAGCAAATTTGTAGAGTTCTATTAAACGATCTGTGAGTATAGTCCTAAATGAGGATAAACAAAGTAGCTCCTAGAAAACAAAGTCACCAGAGAAGCACAGCTCTGATCAGGAATGCTTCTCTGATAAAATTTATAGACCCAGGAGTACCTGGAGGCAGAATCAAAATCAACTCCCCCAAATGCCAACGGGTCAGTCCCACATCCTCTTTCCGATAGGTTCTTCATTAAAGAAGAAACACAAATGGGCCTCGCCAGTGGCGCAGCGGTTGAGCGCTGGGTTGCGAAGCTGCCCGCAGCCTCTACAGCACTGGTTCAATCCCGAACTGCAGGGTGAGGTGCGCAGACCTCTCCTGCCGCCCGCTGCTCCCCTCAGCAGTGTACTTCAGTCCTTCTGCCTGCTCTGCTCCCCGCTCTGGCTCTGGTGAATTCTCTCACATTCCCGCGCCTCTGACTATACCCAGTGCTTGTATAAATAAATAAATAAATCTTTGGCGGCGGGGGGAGAAGAAACACAAATGGTTGTTAATATAGGCCTTGATGCTCTCCTCACTAAAAAATCAAGCAATGCAAACCAAAGCCAGGGGTATACCATTGTTTATGCCCTATGATGTGGCATAGACTTTTCAGGATCACTGTGAATATCAATTATTCCAGCCGCACATGCTAACCAAGGAACAGACTTTTAGATACAGTAGTAAAACAAAGTTCTTAATTTTAGCAGTAACAACATTGATCTATTTTTAAAAATCAGTTAGCACTTTTCACATACTGCCTTTGTCTAACCCAAAGTAATGAGGATGGTCCCTTTGTTTTCTTCCACCAGCCTTACTGTTTTCACAATCACATGTAGATACACAACCTGCTTTCTCATATTTTACCAGGCCTAAGAAGGTGTTAGGACCAGAGAAGAGGCTGGAGTAGTTGCTAGTTTGGGAAATTATACACTTCCTGCCACTTTTTCTAGTATTTAGCACAGGGCCTGACACTTGCTAGAAATTGAGGTAATTGGCTAAATGGAGATAGCACACTTGGCAGGACTCTCTGATCAGATGTGGAGTTATATTTGTAGTTTGTGATCTAGGTCCTTTGTTACTATAAACAGATTTTTTTTAATTCAAATGACTAATATGCTATAAAGTAATGTGTGGAATTTTGAAAATACGAAGAGATATCAGGGAACCTAACTACAATGTAATTACTATGTAATTTGGTAAATCATGATAACTACAAAGCAAATTGTCCTGGTATGAGTAGAACACAAAGTAAAACATCTCATGCTTTTAAAATAGTTCTCAAATTGTGTTTATACAAGACCAGTTATCTCGTTAATTGTTCAAATACAAAAATTGTCCTGTTTAAATCTGGTTTCCTTACCACCTGACTTCCTTCACCTTAATAAGTGGACTGACTGACTAAATTTTTAATCCAAAGGAATTTTCCTTTTGGAATAGACTATCCTAAAGTAATGTCTACACAGTTCTTTTAAGCTAGAAAATGTTTTAAAGAAAACTTGATATGGGTATGGAATTAGTTGAGAAACCATGCATTTGCTTTCTTGACTGCTCAGCCTGAAATCCTTCATTGGATTTCCTTTATCTGACAGTATGCCTGAGTATTTCCATTTTAAAACATGCTTGATTAAAAAAAAAAGGCATAACAACAGAAAGTCATTTTAAATTAATGGATAACACCACAAAAAAGAAACTAGCAGGATAACAGGAAAGTGAGATAGCTTTGAAGGCACTGATACCCTGGTGACAGACAAACCTTTGTGACCTGTAAATTTAGAGCACAGGATTTGGGTTTCCACAGGTTGCTAGTTGTGGACAAGCAAATCTAAAAGGGGAAAAGGTGTTTACCCTGCAGAAGTAGATAAAGCAGTACATGGAAAATATTAAAATTCACTTTTTAAAAAAGTGATCATTTTGTATCACTAAAATTATGAACTTCTGTTTACCACTATACACCACTAGAGAGTGAAAAGGCAAAACAGAAAGGTTTAAACAAAAAAATCAAAGGAGAGAAAGCGCATGAAAGGAGAGAAGGTAAGACACACACACAAACCATTTCCATGATATATACACTGAGGCTCAATATCAGACTATTGTTCTCCTGTTAATATGTTCTACTTAAGCAAAAAACTTTCAGCAACCAATTTTGATTCATTTTAGGAATACACACACACACACACACACACACATATTCTTGGTCATTAAAGTAAAGATAATCTACACAAAATCAATCTTTACACAACTATATAAGGTCTCTCTTCAAGTCTGAATGTAAATTAAATGAGAAAAGATAATCAAATGTCATCAACACAAAAATGGATCTGACGTTGGAATTATCTGGTAGGGACATAAAGCAGTGGTCATAAAAATGTTCCAACAATCAATTTTACATTCTCTTGAAACAAATGAACAAAAGCTTCAGCCAAAAAATGAAAGTGATAAAAAAGGAATCAAATGGAAGTCACAGATCTGAAAATTACATTTAGAGAGGAAAAAATGCTTTCTGGAAGTATATGATAGTACAGTGAAGATATCATGATAAAATTAATAAACTTGACCAAAAAAACCCACCAGAGTTTACCTATTCTTAACAAAAAAACAGAGTGAACAAAAATGAATAAACCTAAGGGATTAATTGGACTTGAATAAAAGACCCAACATCTATATCTGAGTCCCCATGAAAGAGAGGAGAAGAGAGAATGGTGCTGAAAGAACACTCAAAATAATGGCTAAAAGCTCTCCAAATCTGGCCAGATAAACATCAAATTGGATAAAACCAAAGAAATGCACGGCAGGACACATCACAAAAATTGGAAGCAGCCAGAGGGGGGGAATGCAGTCTCTACAGAGGAATACCAGTTTCAATAACAGGGGATTTCCCATCAAAGACCATGTTGGTGAGAAGGAAGTAAAACATATCATTTTTCAAACAAGCAAACAAAATTCTGGAGAATGACTTCTAAGGAAGCACACAGTCCAGCATCCAGGTCATGAAATCCTGTATCAGATAAGTAGTAATCAAGGTTATATCCCAACACAACTAGATTTAAAAAAAAAAAAAAAAGTAAAGGCAGTTATAGATCATGGAGTATAAGAAGACAAGAGTAGACCACAAAGGTAAAGACCAGAAGTAATTGCAGAACCAGTGCCTCATGTGTCTGGTTGATTGCTTGCACCCAGAATCTGTCCACTCCTGAGACTCTTCCTCAAATAATCAGAGCACTCTGTGACCTACTTAACTATGACAATTATTGGCATCCGTTACTGTTACAGCAATAGTTACATATCTGTTTTACAGCTGGTTGCAGATAAAGCAAAAAGTCAAATGTATTCAAAATTATGTTGTATGAAGAGGAAGACCCAAGTGCCTGGTACAAACCTAAAGAACAGAAAGGAGGGAGGGGTAATTCATGAGTTAATTAGTAATTCAATGCGCCCCTGTTCATAAAAAGACCACATTCACAGAAACTTTGCGTGCAGTGTCAGAGGATTCTTGAAGGTCCAAAAGTCCAAATTTTATGAGACATTGGTTTAGATGCTACATCTTGAAGAATACACTCTGGCGATGTTGATCATTTGACTCTTTAAAACAGAAGTTGGCTTATTTCGCTGA
This sequence comes from Talpa occidentalis, assembly GCF_014898055.3. Classification (NCBI taxonomy): domain Eukaryota; kingdom Metazoa; phylum Chordata; class Mammalia; order Eulipotyphla; family Talpidae; genus Talpa; species Talpa occidentalis. The sequence continues at coordinate 109,175,520 of NW_023605305.1, read as the reverse complement.
GCATGATCTCTTCCAGCTCCATCCATATTGCTGCAAATGGCATGAGTTTATCATTTTTGACTGCTGAGTAATACTCCATTGTGTATGTGTGTATGTGTGTGTGTGTGTGTGTGTGTGTGTGTATATACACACACACACCCCACATCTTCTTGATCCAGTCATCTATTTTTGGGCATTTGGGTTGTTTTCATAGCTTACCTATTATAAATAGTGCTGCAATAAACATAGGAGTGCAGGTGTCCTTTTGAATTAATGTTTTTGTGTCCTTTGGGTAGATCCCTAGGAGTGGAATTGTTGGATCATATAGCCAGAACGAAAAAGGAAAATATCAGATGGTTTTACTTATAGGCGGAATGTAGAGGAACCAAATAAGAGATGAGAAAAAAATATATAATAAAGTAAAAATCAAAATCAACAGGCAACCAGAGACTAGAGACATTCTATAGGGGAGCAGGGGAGAGAGGGATCACAACAGGGGTAGGAAGAGCACAAGGAACTACGGTGATGATGCACGGGTGAACTGGTGGTGGGAATTTCATGGGGAAATCATACATTGTACAAAAATGAAGGATGATGTAATAAACATATTTTTTTTTAAAAAGCAGCAAGTTGGATAAGACAGTTTCTCAAAGCCCTTCCCAGTGCTATTATTTTATGCCTTACATCCTAGTCAAGCTCTCTAATGGGATTATTTCTCTTTCACTGTCAAATGTATCTCACAGAATTTTTACCTGAACATTTGGCTAATCTAACAGGATCCTTAAGCATATTTACTATGCGGAACAGGTTTAAAATACAAGAAGGAAGCTAGAGAAACCAGAGAGAGCTTTTCGTAAAGTCGAAAGATGTTAAGTGGAAAACACGAGGCATAAAAGCCACAGGAAAAAATAAGGGAAATGCCACAACACTGCACTATGTCAGGCTGGTTAAAAGTAGGCTCAATTTAAGCTTGGTTTCAGCAAAAATGTTTCTCAACGCAATTGCAGTAAATGGCTCACCCCCCAAAAAGGCTTACCCTATAAAACTCATTAAAAATGTATAGAGGGAATGCTTTCGGTACACAATTCATAATGAGATGTCTAAAAGTAGCCAACTTTTTTTAGGCCTCCCAATGCAATTTCACTGCATACCCGCATAAATGTCACTCCCCAGTGTATGGCCTGGGCCTTGGTGTCCCCGAGCTGCAGGCAGCTTTCTCGGTCTGTCAGAAAGTGAAGAAAGACTAGATCTTCCAACTGACACCATAAAATATTCAGCACAGACACACTGACTACATTCTCCACCTGAACTCTTCACTTCAGTCTACTGAACTCCAAAAATGTTTTATCTCCTAGTTGGAAAACTGCAGGATTAAATTCTCAAGCTCCTTTCTACATAATTTTGAAAGACTATCATCTATTTTTAAAACGTTTCTTTAAAAAAAAACAAACAAACAACAACTGGTGTTTCCACCTGATGGAAGAGTCAATTATTAGAAATAAGTGAAAAGATTTAATGCACAAGAATTTTACCAAGCAGAATTGGGTCACGGCCTTAGTGACGAGTTCCTAAATCTACAGCCTTTGTTTGCAATCTCTCTTGTAAGTCTTGTTTGCTGTGGTATTGAAGGGGTGACAATAAGTCAGTAAACTACTAATGGAGTCAAAGTGGAATTCCTTAAGGCAGGGGCCATGTTTCATACCCAAATACTCATAGCTGGGCTTTAGCTAAAGAACCACTTGGTCTCCCAGCTAGCAAGAGTTCAAGACTGGCCTAGCTCCAGCCACCGCTTAGATTCCATCTGCCACAAAGCCAGTAAGAGAGGTTGTTCAGCCTCTGCTCGAACTGCAAAGTGTCGGGGACACACTGCTACCCTGAGACTGCCCACTCCAAGTTCACACCTCTGTTAGAAAGTTCTCTGTGAGTACAAATCTGTCTCTGTAATTTCCACCCACCAGTTCTAATTCTATCCCTTGGGACCATACAGAAAATTGAATCCTTCATCCACCTTCCACAACGCAGCTCTTCAAATGTCTGAAGATAGTTGTCGTGTCCTGACCTCTGTGGTAGGCTGAATAATGGTGCCTCAGAGATGGCCACATCCTAATCCCCAGAACCTATGAGTATATTTTATAACACCAAATGGGCTTTATAGATGTAATTAAGGATTAAGCAGAGATAGAGAGGGTAGTCTGGTTGATCCTGGTGGGCCCAGTGTCATCACAGGAGTCTTCACAAGGAGGGAGGTAAGAGAGTCAGAGTGAGAAGATGTGACAGAAGCAGAGACTGAAGCAATCAACCTTGAAGATGGAGGAAGGTACCCCAAGATAAGGAACACAAGCAGGTAAGCTCCAGACACAGAAAAAGGCAAGAAGACAGATTGTTCCCTAGGTCCTACAGAAGGCAGGCAGCCCTGCATCCCCATTTACACTTCGGGCCTCCAGAACTGAAAGATAAGAAGTCTGTGTTCATTTAAGCCACTACATTTGCAATAATTTGTTACAGGAGTAACAGGAAACTAATGCACTCATTCTCTTTCCAAACTAAAAGATCTCTTCACACTTTAAATGACTGCATCTTCCTTAGGATGCTCCCCATTTTTCTCATGTCGAAACCCCATGTGTTTCTTTCCACCTATCCCTGCGCTCTTGGCCAAAATAGCATTAGCCTTTCACTCCAGCAATGACATTTCAAGTTGTAGTTATTTGGTCCATTTGCCTTTACCCCAAGCACATTCTCAGAATAGCCAGCCACTCAATAAATACTAAGTTGAAATAAAACGAATGTTCAGAATGCCCAACAGTGTCGATTTTCTGAAAGGTTAAAAGGCCTTATTCTTTCTCTTCCCCCAAACTGCGTGATAATATAATTTAACCTCATGTACTCAAGTTCCTCCCCATCTATAAGGATTTAAGAGTATAAAATGTAGATTAGAGGGATGATTGCTCAACTAACATTTTCAGAACATGACTCCCTGATTAGTAAAACTACCATGGAAATTGAAGATAAAACTAAAAGTGTATTATGTATATGACTAATGTTTCCTAATACTGTCCCCCTAAACTCTAATTTTATTTTTAATTATCATGCAAATTATAGAATTTTAAAAATCAATTAAGCAAAAGTGGAGCATTAGTTAAGCCAACTGTTTTTACAAAATATTTAAATGGTTATAAAACAGCTTAATCTGCCAAGATGCATTTCTTCTAGCAAAAATAATGCAGCAAAAAATATGTGACAAATGCACTATAATGTACATTGTGCCTACAGTGCAGTTCACTTTAGAATCTTAAAGCTTTATCTGTCACACATCTGTCCATGGATGCTAAAGTTTAATATACTGATCATATTTCAAAATTTTATTAGATATTAAATGATCAACTATAATATTTTCACTGAGCCTCTGCATAAGAGCAAACTGGTCTCTAGTCTACACTTGATCTTAGCTCAAACACGTTTACTGAGCCCCATGCCCTACTTTAAAGACAGTAGGAAGTTCAAGTGTGCCTAAGATAGGGTCCCCAAATTCAACTTGCTTTCAACTTTGCACAAGAAGATAGCATACTGGTAAAGAAAACGGGGAATAGTATAAAGCAATGTAACAAATGAGTAGCATAATCAGGTACCACAGAAGAGTTCAGAGGAGAGGGTGCTCTATGGAAGAGGAGGGGCAAGGAGGCTGAGAGCAGGACTTGACTGGGGGAGGACTCAATGCACTGGAGTCGAGTGCATCTTAGTGGTGAGTAGCCTAAGTGAAAGGCAAGAGGACAAAAGACATGTTCAAAGAACTCTAAGCAGCCAAATTAGACATTACAGAGAACCTGATGTAGGCAAGCAGAGACAGATGACAGGAAAGCAGGCTGTGGACAAACTGCAGAGTCTAACCCAGCACAGTGTAACACATGTACCAGGTACTCAAACTTTTGAAATAAATTCTAAATAAAGGTCTTAAATAGGTCCACATTTTCTCTGGTAATAATGAGGAACCACTGAGTTTTCTGGATAAGAAAATGACCAGTAAGCAGTTAACACTAATAGAAAAAAGCCAAAAATTGAAATCCAGGAACCCCAGATGTGTGGTGGGAAAAACCTAGACAAAGTAGATACAGTAAGAATGGGAGCATTTAAACGCATTACAAAGAAAGAACTGACAAAACTTGGTAATTTGTTTTGTTGGGATAGGGGGTTTAAATAGATTAATATAATTGTAAAGTATTGAAGTCTGGTATAACAAGGAAAATTCATTCAGAAATTGTTGAGTGCCTACTATGCCAGTTACTAAGACAGGTGGCAGGGATAAAATAATAATCATGACAAACTACCTCAGTGAGGCTTAAGGACTAAGGGACAGAGCTGAGCAACTCCCAGTGAGAACAGTGTGGTCAACACAACGATGGGGAAAGAAAGAGAGAGAGGAAACGGGTACAGTCCTAAACTGAGATCAGAAAAGGAAACTAATTTGCAGAAGTCATTTTGGGGTAATGGCTGGAGAAAAAGAGAAAAATGAAAATACACCGATACATTAAATCCCCTTCCTAAATCACTCAAATATAAGCGATTCAAATTAAGCTATCAGAAATCAATAAATGTGGTCTCCAGTTTTAAGACTGCCAAATATTTACTTCCATAATTTGATGGATTGAAGCTTCAAATTTTTATTTTGAGGACATATATTACAAGGTGAAATTACATTCTCAAACTATCACCAAACTACAAAAGGGCACTAAAAGTTTTATGAGTGATGGAAATATTCTGAATTTTTATTGTGACAATGATTGCATGACTATTCATCAAATCCTAGTGTATATCTAAAGGTAAATTTTACCACATGTAAATTAGATTTTAATAAATCTGACATTTGGAAAGGACCAATGAGTTATTAATTGCTAAATTCAAAGGAAATTACTCAAAGATGATCCCAAAGTTACTTAATGTTATTTCAGAAACAAAGAGTTGGGCAGTATGATCCGATTACCCATTTATAATACTGTATTTATAACTACTCTCTCAGCAACACATTTTCTTAATAAGTGTACAATTTAATAATTTTTATGTGAGTGGAACTTGATGTTTTTCATCCTGAATTTGAGGAGTCAGTCTTAATGCTTAGGCCCACAACCTAAGCTGGGGTCCCAGTTTATATCCCAGCACCATATTAACAAACTAAAAAAGTTCAATCGTTTACTCTTAGCCAGTCCCCTTCATATTCTCCCTCCTCCCCCCTTCCTCAGTATTTGAAGACTTGTTACTTTGATACATGGTACCTCTCCCTTACTCCAGTATCAGTTCTACCTATTCTGGGAAATAAGGCCCTTTCTTTAAAGATTTCCATACTAACCTGTCCTACACACCAGTGTCAGATTAGCCATATGATCTTTTATTAATTATCTAAGTCCTTGCTCAAAAAATATTTGGCTAGTCTCACTGGCTTTAGAATAAAATGCCAGCATCTGACAGACTTTCAAATTGTCCATAATATGTCCTAATACTACATATAACTTCATCTAGACAATATAAAATGAACTGATTATAAAATTAGAGAAGAGGAAGATATTGAGAGATAGGGTACAAAGATACACTAAAAGTTCTAAAACATAAAAGAAGAATAAGGTACATTCTGAAGTAAAGAATGGGTCAATTTTTAATGGGCTGGCAGGGAATAGCTGGAGGTAAAGCTAGAAAAGTAGACTGGGTATACACTGGTTAAGGCTTATGTGCTAAACAGTATTTTAAGAGGCAACAAGAGAGATCATCATAGGATTATTTTTAACATAGGAATGATGCAGCAAAAATGATGCACAAGGAAAATTATTCTGGAAGTGGAGTACAGGATGTCATGTTAGGGAGATAACATGGGAAAATGAGGCAAAAGATGACCAGGCCAGTCATAGGAACAGTCTAAGCATAAAGTGAAAGGATTTGAACAGTGGCAAGAATGTTCAGGAACAAGGAGAAACTATTCATCCTATTCTCAACTACTGTGGTATACACAAACCTTCCCTTTCCACCCCCCAAAACCAATCAATGTTAGGTATCTCATCACTGGGTTGTGGGGTAAGGCTATAAAATTCACCCACAAATTATATGAATAATTTCTGTTAATTTCAATCAATCTGGAAAGCAACAGCATGGATCATTCAAAAAAGACACTCAAAATTCCTCTCAATTTAAATGAACCTTTAACAGAAAGACTGCTTGAATTATAATTGCTTACTTTGGTTATTAATATTACTTGCTTTCCAAAAAAAAAAAAAAATCCCTACTAGCTAAGCATTTAGAAGAATGCTACCAAAAACATGGTGGGGAAGAGGATCTGAGATTAAAATTTGCTCTTGTTTCTGCAAACACAAAGATTTGCTTTGGAGTTTCACTATTTAATCCAGTGAACACATTTACACAAATATTGCACAACTTGCAATAGTAATGTCATCTCATTAAGATGGCATACCAAATTTTACTGACAATTGGAATTAGTGTTCAAAGTGTGAAAGAACTCTTGTCTTGATTATTGCATCTAGCAGTACCATACATCTGTTTTAGTAATATCATTAACCTGAACTGAAAAACATTAATTCATAGGACTGTTTTATTACAAAGTGGTAATTATTTTTATAAATATTAAATAGAACAGAAAATTCAACTTCATTCTTTAAAAATTAAATTTTGCTCAAAAGTGAGAGGAAGTGAAGGAATAAATCAATTCCCTTTCAAGGAAGCCAATTTTAATTTCCAATGAAATTTATAAGTCATTTAATTCATCAGTTTTTCAAGAATCATTGTAACTTAAAACATCATTTTCAGATACCTGAGGTTGGACTAGATTACATGAGCATAATCAGAGGCAGTAATTCACAAATGTACTGGGACACACATTAAAACCTGCCATTACTTACAACTGCACTTTCTGACAAAAGATAAAACAAAAAGTCTAAACATACTATCAGAAGTAGTTAGTGAAAGCATACATTTTAAAAACAATAATTTTAAAATAAAGCATTTCATGAATACTAAAATGGGAGTGAGTATGTGTCAATATAAAACCTACCGCTTTCTATTAGATTAAGGTCAACATGTCCAAACAGCTCAGCTCTAACATGGAAACATCACCACTCAGCAAAGAGGAGATTAAGTTTCTGAGACTATGTTATATATTAGGGCTTTATATTTGTCAAGTTCATGTTTTCAAACACTTTGGTAATTTATTAGTAGCTTATCCAAGGTTTAGGGTTTTGCTGCTGTTGTTTTTTGGTTTTACAGAGTGTTTACTTGTGTTCTGTTTTGTTTTATTTTTGAACACAATTTTTGGCTTGCAAATACTTTGTTTTTGTTTTTAATTTACAATGCCCCCACAATTTACATTTGATTCAGTTTTTTTAAAGTGGAAATATCAACAGTTCTGGCTGCATAGCAGAATTACTTTTGCTTTTACATAAAATCCATCCATCTAAAGGAGAAAGGAAACCTGGAAGTAAGGATTAAGTTCTAGCAATCCAAATGAGAAAATGTGTACATACAGAATAAAAGACGTACCTTGTGTTGACCAAAGCATTTACCCAGGGAAAAATTTTAGTTGTAAAAGATAGAATATAGCCAAGAGCCAGGAGGCATCCTCGCTGAGTCTTTTACCAGGGCCCGTAAATCTGGTAATTCAGGATCATTAATCAACATGACAATTACTGCTGTGAGGTCAGTGCAGTTTTCCTTTATAGTTAACAATTTACCAAATAATCCAAAATAATGAATGGCTTTTGGAACCTAAAGCGGAAATAATCTTTTTGGGAAAAAGATCTGATATTGTCTTAAAAAAGGAAACTGAAACTCCAAAGATGGAGATAATATAGTGTAACAGAGGCATCTCCATAAAAGGGAGACACCACATTCCGGTTCCCATTCACATCCATCAGCCGCCTCGGACTAGTTGATGGGAACAAGGGAGCAGAGTTCAGACGCCGGGTAAACTATGTAACATGGAAGGCAGGTGGGCTCAAAGAGACATGGAGAAGGGCTCATTTGAGTCTCAGTTCTGGACTTGCAAAGGGACTTGGGGGGCTTGGAGGACAGACTTGTAGGAACACCTGACAGACACATGGGTGAGAGACCCGTGAGGAGGCCAACAATGGCAGCTGTGAACTTGACGTGGACTTTGATTTTGTTCCCTTCCTTCCAGACTTGCCTATCCCCTTTCACCCTTTCCTATGCTTCCTCACTAGAAGGTGCCTTAGACCTGTGGCAAGCTTTCGGGCCTCAGTGACCCTACTCCAAACCCTGTCTGGCTGGACATTTACCCACAGGGGATGGGTAACTTTGGGTGGGGGGCAGCATTCAGAGTTTTCTTTCTTTTTCTCTCTGTACACTAATCCTATTAAAGATCTGATACATTGTGCTCTCCTTTGTCTTTGTGCACACAGATGGCTACATGCCTTTAGAGCATGCAAGTTTGGGGGTCCTGGGGTGTCCCTCAATCTGCCTGTTAACAATAGTGTAAGAAAAAGTATTAGCTCTAAAACCAAAAGCATAAAACAGTTATCAAGAGCTCCAAAAACTGTTCATATTTTTTGACCAAGTAATCCCTGGTCTAGGTATGTCCTAACCAAGGTAATTTAAAATAGTAAGAGAAAAACTTTATGATTCTTTCTGGATGGTCAATGATCAGTAATTTTTTGTCCTGATTCCAAACACTCTGGAGCTTTTGAACACAGAATTATGGCAGGGCTGGGATTCAAATTTAGGTCTAATAACTAAAACCTTTGTAATCTAGGGAGGTTTGCCAACCCCACCAAAAGATTGTCACTTGGAAAAGATGAAGCTGACTTACATTTCAGCCCTTACAAAGAACCTCAAAATAACAGGGCACTCCCTCAGTTAATTCATTTTTTGAACAACAAAATATTGTTACAGAAAGCAATCTGGTAAGAACACAGACAGGGAAAGTAACCCTCAGGCAGAAGTAGAGGAATTGCCTGCAGAAAAGTGATGACAAAGAGGGGGTTAGGAAGCAGACACCTTCCTTACACTTCCCTAAACAGTTAAAATAAGCAGACTAAACTTGATGGGATCATTTGAGGAAAAGTTTTTATAGCAAGGGGTGGAATCCTGTTGAGTCACAGAAGATTCAGAGGAAAACAGCCCTGTATTTTACAGCATAGGGACTAGAGTTTATAATACTGTCTTGTATATTTGAAAGCCGCTGAGAAAGTAGATCTCCTAAGTCTTCACCACAAGGAAAAAAATCATAACCATGTGAGGTGGTGGCTGTTTACTGAACTTTCTCTGTTTAGCCATAATAGGTCATTCCACAATACATACATATACTGAATCATTATGTTGCATACTTGAAACTAATGTTATATATCAGTTACATCTCAATCAAAAATAATAAATCAAAATAAAACAATATCCAGAACCAAAAAAAAAAAGGGGGGGGGGCTCCCTGGTGGCACAGCGGGTTGAGCACCACACTGTGATCTGTCCTCAGCCTCTGCAGCACAGGTTCAATTCCCAGCCGACCAGGGAGAAAACCACATGATATGACAGACCTCTCCTGTCTCGCCCGCTGCTCCTCTCAGCAGTGTATTTCAGTCCTTCTGCCTGTTCTGCTCCCTGCTCTGTCTCTGGTGAATCCTCTCACCCTCCTGTGCCTCTGACCTGTACCCTGGTTCTTGTATAAATAAAATCTAAAAATAAAATGGTCTTTTTTTTTTTTTTTTTTTTGAAAAAAAAAAGGGGAGGCCTCCCCTGGTGTTGCAGCGGTTGAGCGCTGGGCTGCAGAGCTGCCCGCAGCCTCTGCAGTGCCGGTTTGATCCCCGGCCACCGGTGAGGGTCCCACATGGTGCACAAACCTCTCCTGCCGTGCCTGCTGCTCCTCTGAGCAGTATATTTCGTCAGTCTGCCTGTTCTGCTCCCCACTCTGGCTCTGGTGAATTCTCTCACCCTCCCACGCTTCTGACCGTACCCAGTGCTTGTATAAATAAATAAATCTTAAAAAAAAAAAAAAAAGGGTGGGGGAATCCAAGTTGGCTTAGAAGTGCTAATTCCTCACATCAGTTTACTATGACTTAATACAGAATAGTTCAAAGATAACTCTGCTGATACTTACCTGTTAAATAATGGGGAAATGCCAAGTGGTGGGGATGCCACCAGGGACAGGATGCTAAGGCTAGTCAATAGATAAATATTCTGATACAAAAAATACTACCAAGACACAAAAATGAGGATTATGAGGTAAAGGAGAGGCAAAGGCACCAAACGCTACTTTCACTTTATAAGCTTACCTGTGCCTACCTCTCCCTACTGCTAATACCGTTAGACTGAAATGACAGGTTCAGTCTTATCCCAGACATCCTACATGATTGTGACCAAACTAGTATTAATTCTGACCAAACCAGTCAGTTATTCTTGTGCTGAATGTAAAAATTTCAGGAATATTTCACAGGAGTAGATCAGAAATAAAAAACTATATGATCATTTTATACTTTATGAAAATTACATATATGCTCATTTTATGGGTAAATGTATAAGTAACAAAGCAATACTTCACTCTCACTTACTGAACTTTGTTTCCAAAGCTTAAGTTTTTAGAAAGTACATGTAACTTTTTTAATTCATCTGGGTCAAGTCATGTGTTTATGTAACTTTTTTAAAGAAATTTTTTTAAAAAGTCAGCTTCTAGTTGAAACATAAACCAGATACCTTCAAATGGTCAACTTTAGCTTCTTCTCTATATATACCTTTTTAATTTTTAAGAACTAAAACCCATTCATTTACCTTTTTCCTTGTCAAATTTGGGAAAATATACTGTGTGGTCCCCTTGAAACTTTCCATCAAGGTAAAGTTCTTCCTTCTGTCAAAGTAGAGTCACCTTCCAGTATAGAAAGTATTTTACTGGTGAATGTAAAATTAATCATTTTTCAGCACTGGTAAGAGGCCAATTCTTTCACCATAGCCCACTGGTGGAGTCTTAATTACTAGGCTAATGAGTTATAAAATTTGTCATTTATAATTATAAAATTAATAATGTATGATGGCAAAATACAAATGTAGAAATAAAAGCTAACAGATTAAACCTAGAAAGTTTTCCAAAGGAAGTAAGTTTAGAACTGGATTTTGAAAAAGTCTTGTCAGTTTGGCTATAACAGGCCATCCATATTGCATACCAGTGAGAAATGAGTTAAGATGAGAGCTGAGACAGTCAGACGATATTAAATGGTAGAACACAGAACAACCATAACAAGAGAGAACACAAAGTTCTACTGGATGAGTCTCTTTAAAATCCAAATTTTCAGCAATCAGTAAATAAGGAAAGTCTATTTTTCTAAGAAAGCATAAAATATTAGCAACATGAGAATCAGTTTGACTTTTAAAGACAAACATGATGTGTATTTTTGTACCAAATGAAATTATTACTAACTTCCAGGTTATACTGAATTAACTGATAACTGGCTGGTTAATCCCAACAAAAACAAATGCAAGTGGTTTATTTTCACTCCTTAAAATATAAGGTGCTCACACAAAACAAACAAAAATTCTGTAGCCTATGTCCAAATGTATATAATTTCACCACAGAGGCTGGAGTAGTACCTTGATTGAGTTTCTCTACCTTTTTGAACTTCAGGTTTTATTACATTTTCATGTAAACATAGAGCAGAAGACAGAGAGAGATTTTAGAAAATTGAAGCCAAAGTCGAAGGTTAAATTCCTTGAAAGAAAGCAAGCCTCACTGGAGCTTAGTGCATAGTAGGCATGCAAGAAACATTTGTTAATTAAATGCAAATGCCTTGCCAATAAGAGGATTAAATCTTGGAAGACTCCCAAGCTACATTCCTGGGCCAAATATCTGAAAATGTTCTCATTTTTACATTATATTGTACTGTCCAACAAGTCCCAAGCATTATGCTAACTTTGTAATCCAATCAAAAGCTATAGCATCCCAACAGCCTTTGCATTCTGTCTTTGAAATGTGGGTCCAATAGATTTTGAACCAGTTGGCTGCAAAACTTGTCCAGTTTCAAAAATTCACCTTTATTCTTACTTAGAAGTGAAAATATCGTATTAGAGTACTAGCCTAATGACAACTTGCATGCGATTCCCAAATCCATCAATAACACTTTCCTTCAACCCTTAGTTTTCTCATCTGTAAGATCAAACACAATGGGCATTTAAAAGCCTTACTTTGAAATGCATAAAAAACAGGATAGACTGACTGACTGATGGAGAGATGGATTAAATAAAGTAGAATAGAAAGCTGAGAAAATTATCCAGCCAGTGGATATACCTCCACTAGAGAAAAACCCTGATGACTCCTCCCAACCTCCCATCATGTCTGTTCCTGAAAACAGTGCCTCCACTCACCCAGGGGCTCAAAGCAAAAATGGAGACATTATCCTAAAGTCTCCACTCATCTGCACTCAATCAGCAAGTCCTGCTGGTCCCTCTCTCAAAACATCTCCTATCCACCCACTTGACTTCACTGCTAGGACTCATTCCCAGTCCAGGCCATCTTTCACCTCACCACCCACCCTCACCTTCTTGTCCCCTCCCAAATCATAAAGGACATTCTGAGACATAAGATGATCATTCTCCAACTTGACACTTGTTACTCACACTAAGACCCAACCCCTTTCCTGTGCTCTCTTTTCCCACTGGCCTGTGTCCACTTCAGCCCCATCCTATCACATTCACCCCTCAATTCCTAGGTGACAGCCTGTAACACACAAGTTCTCACAGATTACATTCTGTGTTTTACAATTCTAACTGGGGTTTTTTCCCCCTCAAAAATATCGTGACAGACTCTTTCTTCTACACATTCAACAAGCAGCTCCCCTGTCCCCTTCCCCAGGGAGGTCCTCCCAACCACTCGGTGTCAACCTCATCACCCCCATCTATTCATTTCAAAGAGTATCTCTTCTGAGCACAGGCTGTGTGGTCACATTGCCCAGATTCAGAGTCCAGCTCTTGAACTTTTCTGACTGTGTAAATTTGAGTAAGTCACCTAGCTTCTCTTTACCTGGGGTTCTCATATGTAAAATGGAGACAAAACTACTTCATAGGGTCATTGTGAGACCGAATAAATATAAAGAAGACTCAAGACCAGTTTCTGGCCTGTAAGAGTATTTAAGTCCTTTAAGTCCATCTTTATTATTCAGGCTTTAATTTACATGTTCTTATTACCTATCTTCCCAACTACAGTAAGCCGTAAGATCTTGTTTACCTTGTTTGTTGACATAGCCCCAATGCCAGGAACACTATGAAGCACTTAGCTCAATTAATATCTGCTGAATGAAAAAATTATTAGGTTCTTAATATTTGATGATGATGCTATTTCATTTACCTTCAGAAAACATTTACTTGCAATGTAGTATTTTTTCTTCTGCTTAAATTTCAGAAATTGTTTGGAAGCAATAAAGCCAGGAAGCAGTATAAACACTGTGCCTAAAGATGGTTAATTTCTCAATTTGTAATTTTAAAAATTCCTTTCTCCAGCCTCCTTCCCTTTCTTATACCTTAGCTAAGCATTAATAAGCAGGCTTGGCTTTCACCTGTTCATTTCCTACTAAAAGTATACCATGTATATGTCACATAATTTTTCTTAGAATACTTAGCAAGAGAGATACTTTTTGAAGGACTGGGGTTGGAGCATGCCAAGTCCACTTCTTTAATGTTTATCTACCTCTCCAGCTGTGAAAGGTCCCACAGCTCTCTGAAAGCACACAAAAGGCCCAAGTGAAGCTGAAGTGTTGTTGTCAGGAGGGGCAATGAGCAGAGAAACTACTAGAAGGCAGAGATATCACCTATTCTGACATGTAGCCTTTGAATATTGGGGGTTCTGTGTGATAATAAACTTTGTTACCTGTCATATTAATTGTTGAAAGAATAAAAAACATTTGGTTATCCATAGCCTATTACTCCACTGTTTAAATGCTAAAGTAATCATTGTAATGTCCTGAGAGATTTCATAAATAAGTAACCATGGACATCTTTAACATTATAAAATATATATTCATTTCCTAGGCCTCTGAACAAAGTCCCACCAGTTAGAGGGCTGAAGGCAGCTCTGGGCACTGAAGTCTAAAACCAACATGTCAGGAGGTGCTGCTCAGAGACTCTGTGCGGAGACCACTGGTTTTTCCTGGCTGCTGGCCCTCAGTGACCCAGCTCGTCAACCTGCCTGCCATCTCACAGCACCCCCCCATATGTGTGTCCTGTTCTTCATAAGGTCAACTCCATTCCAGTAGGGCATTACCTTCACTAATTATGCTACAATAACTATTTCCAAACTGGGTAGCTGGGGTTAGGGGTTAAGGACTTTGTTGGGACATGAAGAAAATCATCCCGTACCCTTCTGGGTTCTTCTAGGTGGCAAATAATCAAACAAGTACTAGGTAGATTAGTAAGAGAAGTCAAAAGAAGTTTAATAATGACATGGACACCTCCTGTACACATGGGAGAGACCCAGCATGACTAAGGAACTTGCCCATGCAGCTTCAGAAGCCGTCTTAAATTGCTGAGCTAAGACAGAAAGGCTTGGGTGGGTAGGCAGGGAAGGTTAGAAAATTTACCTGGGAAGGCACAGCAAGCAAAAAAAAAAGAAAAGAAAAAAGGCTATGCATGCAGATTAAGTTGTTTTCCCCACTGAAAAGATGAAAACACAGAGATTTGGCTTCCAGGTACATGCCCTTACAGAACTTTCTATGCAAATATCTTTTTCAAGAGCAAACTTCACTAAGCTTTCAGAGGTGATCGGGCAATCAACCTTTTGCCAAAGACAGTCTTTTGGAGGTGGCAGCCTTTAGCTACCCTACAACTTCAACACATCTTTTGGAGGCAGACAATTCCCACCATAAAGCGTATCTAGGTATTATGAGCATACTGTAAAATTTTCCGGGCGCCCCACCCCTGGTCTAGCAGGCAGAGAGAGCTCTGCAGTCTTCACAGGCTCCATCCTGTTTGCAGGAATCTGCTGCCTGCAGGTAAAGACAGTCTTTTCACACCCACTTAGGTCCCAGAAGCCAGACCTTTAACTATAGCTACCCAGCCTGTGTGTCTCTGCAGGGCATTCTTTGAAAGGAAGAGATTAAATCCAGTATTACCTTCCCCTAGAAAGCTTAGAACTAGAAGCCCCTCCAGGCCTTCCATGTCAATGGCTGACTGTTCCTACCTATTGGAACTGAATTCAAACTTGTGTTTATTGGAACTGCTCTCACAGAGTAAATTTTTGGATATGCTTCCTAAGTTCAAATCTTCATTATGTTTATCGAGTCAACTTTAACCACTGTTGAGACTTTATTTTTCTGCTAGCAATATATAATGTGTTCTCTGAAGTTACAAACTTGTCAACTCATCAAAATATTATTTATCTTTATGGTAGAAACAAGTATATGTTTCTCGAGTCTGATAATACCAAGAAACATTCATTCCTGGTCCCAGTTTTCTAGGACTATGCTATCTTTATAGCATAGCTCTGCAATTAGGAAATATAATGAAATAAATATATATTTCATATTTGATATGAAATAGCAAATATTCTAAGCCTATTACAACCATTATGAATAAAATGATGGGGGGAGTGTTTAAAGCAGTCGGGGGAAACATCCCACCTAAATGCATCTGACAGTTTCTTTCAGCAACTCTATGAGACATGTGGTATTACACTCACTTTACAGATGAGAAAACAGACTTAAGATTAAGCACTTTTTCCAAGGTTAAATAAGTGGTGTCACCAGGTTGATTTAAAATGGGAGTTTGGGATCAGACCATAAAGCTACCTATAATTTGCCACACTTTTATGTAAAATTCCATTAAACTTCACTAAAAACTATTTAGATTTATTTGACCAAAAGATGGGTTGCAGGCTAGAAATTTTACCTGCATGTATTAGCATAATAAAGACAATTCCTTCCTTCCTTCCCTCCCTCTTTCTTTCTTCAAGCACTGGGTAGTCAGAGGCACGGGAGTGTGAGAGAATTCACCAGAGCGGAGAGTAGAACAGGCAGACTGACAAAGCACACTGCTGAGGGGAGCAGCGGGTGGCAGGAGGGGTCTGCGCGCCATGTGGGACCCTCGCCCTGCGGCCGGGAATCGAACTGGAGCTGCAGAGGCTGCGAGCAGCTTCGCAACCCAGTGCTCAACCGCTACGCCAGGGGGGAGGCCCTTATAAAGATAATTCTGAAAGGTGACATACCACGTAAAATTGCAGGTATCAAATCCTGTGTCTATATGAAGGCACATTATTTTAAAAAGCAAATAAACAAGAAGAGAGACTCATTTCCTGCAATGAAAAGATTCTACAACAACTTGACGTAAAATCTCTTGAAGAGGAGAGGAACCTGGCCAGATGGAATGTGTGTACTCCAGCTCTCCAGCACAACTGTCTTTTCAGGAATTATGTTTCGAGCAGTAAACTCACAAATAACTCAGGAAGTTTGGACCATTGCTAAAAAGGGATCCCCGGCCAGGGAGCTGACCCACAGGGCACAGCAGACCTCTCCGCGTAAGCACAAAGATGAAATTCTAATCATATCCCCTCACCTAGTCGATCCCTGTAACTAAAGCACACGATATAGAGCTGTGAACTTTTAATATGCTCGCCTGCTTGCTCGATCCCCTGTAGCGATGACGGAGAAAATATCTTAGAAAGTGAAAAGTTTGCAAACTGCAGGCAATAAGACAAATTAGACCTATTCCCATTTAGCACGCTTTTGTAATGATAAAATGTCTCGATGTTATTTATTTGTAAGAAGTTCCTTAATACAAGTGCTGATGACATTTTCACCTGCCTTGTAACACTTTCACAGTCAATTAACATGCTACAATTATACAATTTTTATTCTTTCACTTAGGAAAAAATTATCCCAAGAGATTATCTACAGGCCTTTCAAAGAACCATTTTTAATGATAACTTTCTAAAAGGGCAGTATGGCTTACTCAATGCAGTTCAGACTGAACCTCTAAAACAAGGATAGGAAATAAACAATAAAGCATTACCTATCTTGAAACCAGGCTTCTGGGATATTTCCAAATCCAGAAATAGAAAAACATATACCCACGTTTTGATGGTAAAGATCAAATCCCGATATCTAAGCGAGGACAAACACAACAGAATGAAGGATGCCACCCTCATCACCAAGCACCTCACACTGGACAATGCATCAGGGAGTTGTTAAGGAGCACTGCAAGGCTGACAGATCTACATTCGGTCAGTTTTTTCTCTGGAAAGCAGAAAAGCGTGGGAGAAGCCATCAGTGTAAAAAGAAAACAAAACTGGAGGAGCAGAGAGAGAGAAAGCGCATGCACACACACAGGGGAGAGCAGCTGATCAAGGCGGCTGAGGCTGTGAGTTACAGACACCAGTCCAGATCCACCTGGCACTTCCTAAAGGCGCAGGCAGCTACAGGAGTAAAGAGAGAGACATGCCCTGTGCCCAGGATTCCAGCCTTTGAGGATTAGGGCATGTAGACAGTCACGAGGTACTCTGAGGATATGTAACTGCAACTGTGTGTGCAATGGTTACACATGAAAAATAACCACGTGCATTTAGTCAACCCTCAGTAGAGATTCTGATCTTATTTCAATGTACAATGTAGCAGGGGGAAGGGTGCAGTTCAAATACTACAAGCTACAAGCCACCCCTCCACACACTCATACACATACCTTGAAATTCTCGCCTATCAGACCTCTCCTTTGCTTGACTTTTTTTTTTTTAAGATTTATTTATGCATACAAGAACTGTGTACAGGCCCGAGGTGTGGGGGTTGAGGGGGGATTCTCGAGACAGAGTGGGGAACAGACCAGGCAGACTGACTGAAATACACTGCTGAGGGGAGCAGCGGGTGAGTCAGGAGAGGTCTGCTGCGCCATGTGGGTAGCTCCCTGGCCAGGGATGGAACTTGTGCTCCAGTGGCTGCGGTTAGCTTCATAGGTTGTGTCTTAACCCCTTGAGCCACCAGGGAGGCCCTTCTTTGCCTTCTTTACCTCCACTTCCACCCCAGAAAATCTGGACTGAAACTTTCAACATATTGTCTCCTTTTCATGAGAAAAAGGCACATAAGCGGAAATAAAACTCCAGAGTGCTGTAGTATGGTAACACAGAGAAACTCACAATTTCACATAATTCCAAGAGCAAGGGCTGAAACAGAGTTTGTCTTGGAGACCAAAACTGTACGATGATTCAGAAACGATTCTGGACCTTGGGAAGAGAAGCCTGGCCTCTATTCCAGGGCTCTATTCCCACCACCCAGCCCTACATCAACATTAGTTTTTTCCTGCCTACTCAAGTTTCTACTCCCATCACTTAAGTTTGTACATGGGTTAACATGGCCTTTCTGACCGTGACTCTCTGTCCCCACCCCCAGTCAGCAATGTGTTTGGTAAATGCTAACAACTCCCGGCATAGTCATGACAACAGTGAGAACAGCAGGGTAGACGAGAATCATTAGGTGGTACTTTCATGATCTGGTACAGATATAGAATGGTGGTTGCCAAGGGCTGGGAGCGGTGGGAAATAGAGAGAGGCTGGTAAAAGGATACAAAACTTTCAGTTATAAATAAGGTCTGAGGATCTAATCTATGAGATAGTTAAGCATGGGCTGTAGCTGGTAATACTTTATTGTATAACTGAAATTGCTAAGACTTTAATTGCTCTCACCAAAAAATAAACAGGGAGACACAGGGGGTGACAAGTTAGTGACTCACATGCAAATCTTCACAATGTACATGCATCAAACCAGCATGTTAGGCATGAAATATATAATTGACAAACTTTTAATCTCAGTAACGCTGAAAATAAGAAAATGATTTATTCCTATCAAGTACCTTTGTTCTTAATATACTTAAATATAGTTTTACGCAAGTTAATTTTTTAATGGCTGTGTTAGACAACTACCGTGCAAAATTGCAGAAAATTTAAGTCTGGAGAAAGAGCAGCCAATTCCAGTGCATCAATGCAAAACTTCTCGGCTGAAGCTCCTACTCTTAATTGGAAATTCTTTTTGTCTAAGCTCAAATCCTCAGGAAAGATTCTTACTGACCCCGTTCATCTTTTTAAGCCACTGACATCACAGGTTGCTGACCAGCCTGTCAATCGTTTGCTTCTGTGGCAGTGCCCTCCCTGCCCAGGATGCCCAAGGCTTGCAGAGGAGGTTGAGATCAAGTGACATAAAACATAGATGTCTCAGTAGCAGAGACAGCAGGTAGGCCAGATACAAGCGAACCTAGAACAAAAGGTCACTGCAGATGTTAAAAATCCATCAGCCCTATGATCACTCCCACTACAGGCTATTTCAAAAAGAGAAACTCACAGAAATGACAATGAGTTATCAAGGAAAGGCTAAGTTGTATTAAAATGCAATATTTCAGAAGCTGAGAGCATGGAAAAGGTCAGCTGGCCCTCGGTATTCGCCTTCTTATAGTATGCCTTCCTGAAATGCAGAAGCTGGGAAATTATAAAGTGTACTTTCCAGATTCCTTTATAGTTAGCATTCAGGATGCAAATTTGATTCCACCATTAAGATGCAGCACACCAAGTATGAAAGGCAGGAGAGAAGCTGAGCTCCATCAGCCTGTAGCTATTTTCAGCTGGCAAAGAAGGTCACAGACAAGTCAGTGTCCAGTCTCCGGCTTCAAGGGTGGTGAGGGACAGTGGCGGAAGCAGCAGTGCCAGGTTCAGCATTCCAACGTCTAGCCACTAATTCACGAGCATCAAGGAAAAAAGCCGTCACAGCAGTGGCCAGACACTACGGTCCCGATGGCATGCAGTTGTGATGACAAGAGCAGTGGCAGCTGTGATGCCCTTGATGACAGCTCCGGTGGCCTTTTCTTGCTACAGATTTGGTGGCCAATTCCTGATTGTCACTTTCCTGACTGGCAGAGGTAGCAGGGCCCATAGCAAGTTATTCCAATGTGTCCTGGAAGTCACTCAGAGGTCTGGTCTAAATCCCAGGTCCCCCCAGCCCTGTCAAAGATTCCCCAAGCTACCAATAAAGCTATCCCTTTATTTTTCCTAGACTGAAACCTGACTGACAGTGCAAAGGAATACATGGCCGACTGCAGAAGGATTTCTTTCATGTCTACACTCAGCTAGCTATTCTTTCATAGACACAAAAGGGCCAACAAGATGAGCAGTTTCCCAGAAGTGTCGCTTCAGACCCCTTTCTTGGGCAGAGCACCTTCTCCTCTGTGTGGTCAGCGCTCTGTGGCCTGACACAATATCTGCCCCAGCCCCCGGCAGGAGCAGAGCCAGGAGCAGCTTCCGAGTCAGCCCATCATGACAGATAGACAAGCTCAAGTCCTTAGCCCAAGGTACCTTTGATGGTTCACCTACCGCCTCCCTGAGCAGTCCCAGCCCTAAAACTCATCTTCCCCAATACATCCCATAGTCGCCAGGGGAGCAATAATACGAGTGTAGCTGCTGCTAATTCAGACTTGGGCGACAACCCTCCAAAGGCTGGGACAGCAGCGCCGCTCACAGGAGAAAGTATTCTGATAGGAAGTATTTTTTTCAAAGCCAAAACAAGAACAAATGCTTAAATATTCAGCTGTTATACCAGTTAACATTTTCTGACTATATAAATCTTCACCATAAGCTATGCCATTTATCTAAGGTGGCATATAATGATAAAAAATTCTTTTTTATGGAGACTGGCCTGCGAATTCTCAACTTCATCAATGCAGGCTAAGGGTACTGGTTGGATTGCTGTGGTTCCTTCCTTAAGATCAAATAGAAAACACAGCAGGATATAAACAGGGAAAGAGTGAGAGGTGCCACTATTTACAAAATAGCCAATTATGGAAACAACTTAAATGCCCATGGAAAGCGCAGTGGGTTAAAAGATGTGGTGTATATACACAATGGAATACTACTCAGCTATGAAAAATATGAACTCTTGCAATTTGTAACACATGGATGGAACTGGAGAGGATTCTGCCAAGTGAAATAAGTCAGAAGGAGCAAGACAAGTACTGGATGATTTTATTCATGTAAGGAACACAGAGGGACTGAAACCTAAACCAAAACCAACCCTGGAAATATGACAGCAAAATTTCATAGGGGGAGGAATAACAGGGGTGGAAACTAAGGGAGGGAGGGAACCCAGCACCCTCCTGTTGCTTTGGAGGTGGGGATGGTGTGGTTACAAACATCTGAGGAGGTGCCAGCCTATTCTCCTAAATCATATACAGCGTGTAACCAAAGTTACCTTGGAGGGAGGGAGGAAAGGAGGGAAGGATGGAGGGAGGCAGTACCCTCCAATCTACTTTAACTTCTCGCCTGCCTCTGCCTCTAACACCCAGCCAGGCTGATGCCTAACAGTCAGCACCTAATACCCTAACAAGTCAGAACATTACTCTGAACTCAATGCAGAATTCAGAAGGTGAAAGAATCATTTTAACAGACAAATTCTTTTTTCATTGATTTCCTCCAGAAATTCTTATGCCAGAAACCAAGATGAAAGCCAAGCTCCAGTCCCCACTCTGCCAGCGGCTCTCAGCCTGGGCAGAGCAGCCTGCCATGGCCACACCTCTCCATCCTCACTCATGTGGACCGAGGGCTGAATTGCTGTCGTTCCTTCCAGTTGAGTGTTTAAGCTCAAATAGAAAACAGAGCAGGATAAACACTCAGAGAACAAGAGCTGCCGCTACTCCACAACCTGCTTTAACTGCCTCTTCAAAGGAGCCACCTTACTGGCAGCACTTGAAGTCCTGGAAGAAAGTGCTACCGAATACAATGAGTTGTTCTTCCACCCAGCTCAGCAAACTTTTATTTAAGCAGAGCATACTTTGAAAAGATGCTTCATACTGCCAAATATTCCTAATTCCAAAATACATTCATTACTATATGCATCAGAACATTCTCCAGGCTGCCATCTCAAGATAAGTGTGCTAACCAAACACCATCCTGGTGAGTGAATTAGAGTAAGTGGACAGGAAACATTAAAAAAATGACATTATTTCCAATATCGCGTATACAACTGCATCAGTCTTTTTTATCCTCAGTATCCAGGTTTTCACATATAACTACTGCAAATATTATCTTACAAATGAAACAATTAATGCGAACTTGTTTGATTAGCGATTCTTGGGAGTAAGTCCTTGATCATGCAGTTTAGTGCTACAGATTAAACTGTGTTTAGAAACAGAACCAAGCAATGAAGCTTTTAAGTGCTTGCCCAACGTTTTACCGCATTTAACACCCACTCAAACAATTCAAAATTGTGGAGCTTTTTTCCTTTTAATAGAGAAAGAGGAAGTAAGACAGATTTTTCAGACATAATAAAATAATTGTCTATCTGAAAAGTGAAGGAGGTTTCAGAAGTGTTTCAGTTCCTAGCGCTGTGCGATCGTGTGACCTTACGCAGGTTCATTTTTCCAAACCTTCGCTTTATCGTGCAAAAATGAGAGGTGGTGATATCTGGCTCATGGCGAATAACAATATGTACATTTCTTCCCAGGAAAGCATGACTGCCGACATGCACATCCTTACAGACCAAGCGAGATGGGTGGAGTTATAACGCCCTGACACATGGTTGCTGCCGGCAAGGGACAGCTGGTGTGATCACAGTCTCCAAGTCAGATTATTTCCATTAGATGTAGAGCAAGGTTGCCAACTTAAGAGTGGCCACCAAACTGGAGCTGGAGTGTCACTTCCCTCATCAGCCCTCTGACGTTGTAAGGTAGCTCTAGTCAGGCAATATTCAAAGGACATTACATTTTTTCATTAGCATGTACAGTCCAACTTAAATCAAACACAAATTAGCTAAAGTTAATAGCATTTTCACAGTGTTCTTTTGCCAAAAGCTACGAAGGTGGGTTAAGATACAGTTCTGTGAGCAGAGGCGAGACTATTATTTTAGCAGATTTTATGGCTTAACTGATCAATATGTAGAAATGCTATTGGAGAACTCTAGTAACAACAGGATTCTACAGAAGTGATTCTGCAACTACGGTCTAAAGACACCCCAAGGGGCACATACCTAATTTAAAATACACAAGGTCCCTGCTCTGATTCTTTCTGACAAGTCACACCCAATTCCCTGATATTCGTTCTTATGTAAAATAAGTGTTAAGTATAATAACTCACCAACATTTAACTTTCACTAAACAGTCAACAGCCAGACAACACTTGGCAAAACTCCCACTGTACACGCCATATGTAAGCTGAAGACTGATATTATTAAAAGGGCTGTTTTTATGGCACCAAACTTGGGGACATTAATTCAGTAATTAGAGCACACAAGCAGTGTGAAAACATATTCAGAATACCGGTCCCTTTCTTTTAGCCCTCCAGTCCCTATTCTTAAGTTCCTGGTTCCCTGGTTGTTACAAGGAAAAAGCAAAAGTGGTCAGATTTTATCCTGCAATGTCTGCCCAAAAACTTTTGGTGATTAAACATGATAAAACAGATACCACATTATACACATAAGTAGTGTTTCAAGGTTGAATCAGTGAACTAGAGCCTTTATGTGTAACTTCTATGAGGTCATGCTTAAAAGGTATTATTAGGGTGTTCTTAGAAATCATATAATAATGCAGTCTCAATTTATGTTTAAAAAGACCATTGTTTTAAAAGGAAAACATCTTGGAGGGGAATTAGTTTATTATTTCATTTTCCAAATGGCACAATAATATTAAGTTTAAAAAACTGTATTACCTAGACTAATAATCATTTTCAAAGATAATCAAATGAGCATCCAAAATATTCCATCTACCTAAGAACAAGCAGCAATGATTTAGAGTAACTTATTCGATATTTAAAAAAAAAACAAAGAAAATTGGAAGAAATACAAGCACTACTTTTATTTTTTATTTTTTTTTTTAAAATAGATTTATTTTATTTATGCGTGCAAGAACTGGGGTACAGACCAGAGGTGCGGGGGGCGGGTAAGAGCGTTCCCCAGAGACAGAGTGGGGAACGGAACAGGCAGACTGACTGAATTACACTGCTAAGGGGAGCAGCAGGTGAGACAGGAGAGGTCTGCTGCACCATGTGGGTATCTCCCTAGCCGGCAGGGGATCGAATTCATGATGCAGAGGCTGCGAATAGCTTCACAGAGTTGTGCTTAACCCCTTGTGCCACCAGGGACTCCACAAGAGACTCCAATCTTTTTTTTTTTTTTTTTTAATTTTTTGTTTAAGATTTATTTTTTTATTTATTTATACAAGCACTGGGTACAGTCAGAAGCGCGGGAGGGTGAGAGAATTCACCAGAGCCAGAGCGGGGAGCAGAGCAGGCAGAAGGACCGAAGTACACTGCTGAGGGTAGCAGCGGGCGGCAGGAGAGGTCTGCGCGCCATGTGGGACCCTCCTCTGGTGGCCGGGGAGCAGCCGGGGATCGAACCGGCACCGCAGAGGCTGCGGGCAGCTTCGCAACCCAACGCTCAACAGCTGCGCCACCGGGGAGGCCCACAAGCACTACTTTTAAATTGCATGCATTAACGTATCAGCATTTCAATTTTGTAAAAAAAAAAAACAGCTTTTAGATGCAAAGTTTTTAGGTAAAAAACAACAAAATGATAATATTTGAAATACTTAAGCAAAATCAGCACCTCAGTTTTGGCCTACAGACAATATCTGGTTTTTAAAAAATGATAGTTTTATGATAACGGTACTGCTGTTGGCGTCAAAGTAGGAGAGATTAAATGTTTTGAAAGAGGCTATTTCCTGCAGTCTTGTATACCCAACATCCCATCTTTTTGAGGAACTATGCACCCCCTTGTCTCCTGGGGTTCTGATAGTTATTAATCACATCATGCCTTCTATATTTGGGTTTGAGAGTGGACACATCATGCAGGCCTGGCCCATGATGGTACCCCACTGTCCTCCCTCCACAATCGGTCCAAGAGATGGGCACCAGGCCAACCAGAGTCCCTGCATGGGGTGTGTTATTGGCATCCAGGAAAAAAAAAAAAAAAAAAAGACAAGCTTTATGGATTCTGTATGATTCAAGGTTCAGAGACACTTTTCCTACTACACATAAAGATAGACTCTCAAGAAAGAAGCCACGTCAGAAGAAGAAAACCAAGCAATAGTTCTGATGGGCATCACT
The DNA here is from genome assembly GCF_014898055.3 of Talpa occidentalis. Taxonomy (NCBI): domain Eukaryota; kingdom Metazoa; phylum Chordata; class Mammalia; order Eulipotyphla; family Talpidae; genus Talpa; species Talpa occidentalis. The sequence continues at coordinate 109,150,508 of NW_023605305.1, read as the reverse complement.
GATGCATGCAAATTTAGTTGCTACTGTCCTACACCAGGATTTTCACGGACATGAGCCAGTAAGTTTTTTATGAGCCTAAACTCACCCTAGTAGTTTGTCACTTGCTATAGAATCCTTATAAATATAGAAACTGACATGTGAATTAGGAAGTTTTTTCCCTTACTGTTAAAAAGCTAAGCTACACATCACAAAACACATGTTGTAAGCTGGATCAACATATCCATATAGTAATATATCTCCCTCCAGGACCACATCATAAAGTGGATATTTATTAGATAATAAACCAAAGCTAATTTAGCTTGATTCTATTTGATAGACTTCAAAAATACTGTATTTATTAATAAACACTTTTTTTCTCCCTTTGAAGTATTTCCATTTCATAAAACTCCTTCTGTTAAATGTCAGCATGCACAGTACAATCCCATTGTTCAGTTACGCAATTCCCAGTCGGAAGAACACAGGACAGCCTCTCACAAACTTACCTGAGCAAGAAAAATAATAGTATTTAAAATTCTCTGCAAGACAGTAGCAGAGTTTGAAATGCCAGAAAGTTTTAATTAAGTAGATAAGTTACTACCCATTTGCATACCCAAGATGAAAAGGGGAGGATCTAGGCAGAATACATCCCACTTATTAACAAATTCAAAGCAAAATTTCTTTCCAATTCCCATTTCATAATATAAAGAACCCTAAACGCCAAATAAATTATAGCAGAAAAGTTTAACCTTCCTTTCTGTTTCACTGAGTCTCTAAAGCAGTATCTTTTAGTATAGTATCAAAAGGAAATACCACATCATTCAATCTGTGAGCACAATATGTCCTTTCTCAGGTATTTACATATGTCGCAGGTCAAATGATGGTCCTCCAGGCACAGTCCTTGCTCCCCTGGCCTGGCCAGTATGACTGAAATGGGGAGGGGGTGGCCCCTGGGAACCGCTGCTGTACAGCTGCATCAGGATAAAAGTGTTGGAGTTGGGGGGAAATGGAGATAGAACCCTTCTCACTGGAAGTCAGTCAACTGTGACGATAACAAAAGAGAAGGCACAGTTAGGGTGGAAATATATTTTCCGTTCCCTTTTTCACTACACTAGCAAATTGCGTTTTCCCTTAAAATCGACTTCCAAAGCAACCCAAGAAAGCCTACAACCATAAAGCTTGGTACTAAAGGTGATATTTCTGCTACATTATGCATTAAATAAAAATACTCACAGTATTACATTATGAGTTAAATAAAGCTGAAGGTAGAAATAGCATTAAGCACTTAGGAGCATTATTTCTAGAGAAAGAATATTTCAAGTTCCAATATTTTAAAAAACTTATAGAATACAATTCATACTGGAACTAGATACACATTTAGGCAATGACTAACAGTCACATTCTTTGATGTGGACTTTGTGTTTTAATAACAAAATTCTACACATACTACTAAGAAAGACTATACTGCTGACCTTTCTGTATTGAACATTCTGGCCCTTTGTTTCTCTCCACCTCTGCTTCTTGCCTTCTCACCTCCTCCTCCTCCTGCTAGTACTCAGCCTCAGGATCCTAATTCCATTCAGCCAAAACCTAACCACCTTTCAAAGCCAGGTTAAGTTCATAATTCTCCACAATTGCCTCCCCTGCCTGCCAAAACAGAAAATAAGGGCAGGTGGGTAAAGGTTCTAAATTAGACATAAAAAAGAAACCTTTCTTCAACCTCACATGTATATTTAACTTCTACAAATTCACTTTGTATACCCAGATGAGGATAATTTTTTAGAGTCAAAAGATATGTTTCACCAAATAGTTTGAAAGCAAACTATTTCATCGGGTATCCAATCAAATTCTAGCAATTGGCTTAACGCTAGTAGAAAAGTGTCAAGTAGAACTCATCATAAAAGTGGAATGATACAAATAAAATACATTGTTAAATAAAATTCAAATACAATATATTTTAAGGGCTAAAATTTAAGGGCTTCTCAAAAGATAATTTTGTTTATTGCCCTGTTTTTTTACGTAATGACTTTAGAACCCAAATCCTCTCTACGATACAATACCACACAACTTTCTAGAACAGCATGCCTAGGTAGCCCATTAGTTTAGCTTCTGTGAAAATTCATACCAAACTTACCTAGAGAATTTTATTTAAGCACCGGGAGAAAGGTAGAAAAGGTAACACCCTTGCTGCAGGTACTCCTTACCCATGAGTCACTCAGCTCCCACTAAATTATGAGCTACTTGACAAGAGACCATTTCTGATTTATATTTTTGTATCCCAAGTGCTAGCTCTCAAGAAGGGCGCACCATTAGATGTTTGTTGAGGAAATGAATGTGTACCAGTAACAGAACATTTTATTTTCTCTTTATGAAGTAAAATAAGCACCTTTTGGGGGTAAACATTCTGAGTAACATTTGCCCAAGACGGAACAATAATATGTTCGCACCACTTCCCCCACAAACCAGCCCCACAACACCAGCAGCTGCCCAACTACTGAAAATATTACCTCAGGAAGGGTTTTAATTAAAGGATTTTTGTTCTCTTCACCAAAATGTAGGAAATTCTCAAAATGTAAGAAAGAAAAAATAATTAAAGAGGACATAGTTCTAGTCTTCAATTCCAAACTAAGTAGCCTGTGTCAAATCACAACCAACCAAAAGTGGACTGGGAAACTGGCAGAGTGTGAAAATGGTAGGTGACATCGAAGTGGTTCATAAAAATGAGATTATCCTACCACATGCTCCCCAAACACCAGGTACCCATAAAACTTAGAAAGCACTTAGTAAAGACATTATATCAAACTATTCACCTGAGAAGATTATGCCCGACTTCCTAAGTCAGATACTTGAATAAATACAGATTTGTTTTACCACCAATTTACCTAAATTAGAGACCAGGGAGGGGGAAAAAAAAAAAATCACTGGTACCGGTCTCTCATAACAAGAGGTTTTATGAAGATCTCAGATGAAGAACAATGTGTTCTCCAGAACATAGCTCCATGAGCATCAGTTTTGACATTAAACAAAGTAAAATAAAAATGAGCAGAAAACTTAAAGGCCAAATGTGAAGGATTTGTTGGCTCTGTCACTCCAGCACAAGCCACTACTCTTTAGGAACCAAAGGTGTCACTAAACAGTTTGGAACCTCAACCTTGAGTTACCAAGACCAACTTGAAACCCAACATTTTGTTATTCAAATTTGAAAATGCAGGAAAATTTCAAGTTTAAGGCTTATCAAAATTTGATGCTATTTTCCCTAATGAGTGGACTTCCCCACCCAACTTCTACTCTATTGTTTAAAGACAGGTAATGAGACATTTACTGCATTGCAACCTAGGAAACTAGCAATTAAATCTAATCTCATTCAACCTTCTCTTCTTCAAATATTACAACCATCCAAATGAAACCTACTGGCAGTCCCAAATAACCCACAAAACAAATTTTTAAAACACTATCAAAAAGATCCAAGAGTTAAGAGAACAAAGGGACAGACGTATTCAATATTTGCAAAACATAAACATCCTTACTTAAAAGCTTCTATGATGTTTCTTCACCAAAGGGAAATGTTATTTCTGGTAATGTGCTCATTTTAACAAATTCCCTTATAAATCAGAGGTCTACAAGTCTGGTGAGGACTTCAATTAACATTAAACAAGATCTCTCCAAGTAGTTTTTGTTTAAACAACCTGTAAGATTATTCCTCATGATTTTCATCTCTAGATATAGTCCCAGACTTAGGGTAGTTAAATGCAGAATGCACATAATAAAACAGTAGACAGTGATTCCATATACTTACTGTATCAATACTTATATCTGTAATAAAATCTATGTAATTTATAATCACTATTTAAAAATATAGGAAGTAACTACTCCATAAAATTCTGAACACTCGCAGTCTGGGGCACTTTGGTAGAACAAAAGTAACTACTATCATTAATCAGAACAGAAATTGTTTTAAAATAAACTCTGATGTAGGGCCTCCCCGGTGGCGCAGCGGTTGAGCGCTGGGTTGCGAAGCTGCCCGCAGCCTCTGCAGCGCCGGTTCGATCCCCGGCTGCTCCCCGGCCACCGGAGGAGGGTCCCACATGGCGCGCAGACCTCTCCTGCCGCCCGCTGCTCCCCTCAGCAGTGTCCTTCGGTCCTTCTGCCTGCTCTGCTCCCCGCTCTGGCTCTGGTGAATTCTCTCACCCTCCCGCGCTTCTGACTGTACCCAGTGCTTGTACAAATAAATAAATAATAAATCTAAAAAAAAAAAGTTAAATTTCTGATAGTATTAAATAAATAAATAAATAAATAAAATAAACTCTGATGTAAATAAAAGTAACTCATCCTGGTGACAGGACTGTATCATAAAACAATTTCACCAGAGCTCTAAAGTTCACCTTCCTTTCCTACTAGGAAACTACAAAGTTCAAGTGAAAAATTCTGTGCAAAAAAACGACAAGCTGCAAGTAAGAAACAGGTGACTAGTTGGGTCAAGCAATAAGCAGAACTAAAGATCCTCCTAGAAGCAAGAAAGTTCTGACTGCTAAGTACATTTATACTAAAGCAATAAGAAATTGTCAGATTCTCTCAGGAAAAGCCCTGGATTAGGAGCCATATGAAAAGAGTTACTTTCAAATCTCCATAAAGGTTATTTTAAAAAACCCACATCAAAGTTAGAGATGGTTACTGGCAGAAAGAACCTTCCTTCCTTCATGTACCTGATTGACAGTGCTGGCTTTGGCTGGGCTTCCCTTAGTCCCTACCAGCTGAAAAGAAGAAAGCTAAGGAAGAACCTGTGCAGCCTCAGCCTTATCTTTACGGCCCAGCTAATACTACATGGTATAGAAATGGTTCAACTTTACTTTTGCGTTGTGCTACTTTCCAAATGACAAGTTATGAATATATTTAATAGTTACTCATCAAAACAAGAGACAGTGCTAAATACACTTTACAATGCCTTAATATATCAAGAATTCATTTCTCACAGAGAATTTATTTCTCACAGAGTTCAGATAATTTAAAACATATGTACAGAGTAAGTACCTTTAGAAACTTCCTTACCCCGTATATTTTCAAAATTAACCCCGAGAGTATAGTCTTTTTCTCCTCTAGGGATGTTATGTTGTTTTTAATCACACCTAAAGTTCTATGAATAACCTCTGTCCAGATTCTTAATTTCTAATTTTTAAAGTCTCGTGCTTAAAGAGCAAAACTTTTGCTATTTTATAAGTTGTTTAAGGAGTCATTAAGTAATTTAATGTCTAACAAGAAGCTATGAAGAAGGTAATATAAGTTAGCCTTTAGTTTAACCAAATAGTTAACAGAACAGTATCTGAGATTATCCAAATGACTAAACTTTATAAAATATGTCAACTACATTATGGGACATTTGATGCTTATTCAACAGTTAAATAACATTACTAAATACACTCTAAACTTGGAGTTATTAAGTTTGATATAAAGATTAGGAAAATGTCTAACATGCAGAACACACTGAGATTAAAGATTCATCTCCTCAGGCTTCCAAAAGATCACAAGAAGAATATATCAACTTCCTCATCAATTTTTCAACTTTTTGAAAACAAAAGTTATAGTCTCACCTGTGTCTCGCTAATCAAAACAAAACACAAAAGCAATGATGCAGATGTTTTCAGGAGTCTCTGACTCATGGGATTTGAACTAAAGGGCATCTAGACCAGTAGGTACCATGTATTTTGCATATGACAGTGCCTTAGCTGAATTACAACCTAAAGCCTTTCAACCTCCCTCCACATGACCCTAAAAGTTTTGAGAAATTCTGAATTCACAAAACTAATACAAAAGATGTTTGAAGGCTGCCAAAAAGTTTTTGAAATTAGCAATAAGAAAATCTCACACAAATCCATAAGCCTAAAATGAATATGATGGAACAGACCATATAAAATAACGATTTAAGATTACAGAGACGTGTGTGTGTGAGAGTACACACCTATGCATACTGCACCACAAACCATCAGTTCTGATTAAGCCCAAAGACTATTAAAAAGATATCTCCAAAGCGAGCTGCCAAGAAAGAGGTTAAATTTTCTCCAGAATTTTCTAGCCTTTTTTGGTGGAGGGATGGATGGCTTCCTCTAGCCCAAGTCACAGACAAGCAGGACACTGTATTTTAATACAGTATGTATTCAGCGAAAATAGTTTGATTTCTAATAACGTAATCCTAATACTCCCTCCTCCTTCGAACGTCTCCGAAAACAGAAACCACATCCTACCCTTGCTGAAATGACCAATGACCGGTGTTGTCAGCAACAAACACACTAAAGACCATCCCATACGATCAGATTTCGCCGGACGCAGTCGGATCAATGCCCTGGAACTGACAAGCAGGCTACAAACGCAACGTGCTTCGCTTTGCTGCAGATCGTACTAGCAGAAAAGGCACCACGGCAACCGGGCCCTCTCACCCACCACTTCCACAAAATCCTGCAAAACCAAAGACTTACAAAAGCTCGCACTCCGCGAGGCACCCCAAGTCCTCTTTCGCACCCCAGACTGCTCAACAGCTCCCGGCCCCCGACCCCAGACCGACCCCAGACCGTGCACCCTCAGCACCCAGACACCTGAGCCACCTGGCCCGGGAGGGAGTTCGGCTGCGTGCACGAGACAGGGCGCTGCGAGGTGGCCAGTGCGCAAGCGACAGGCAGCCGAGCCCGGGCACACCAGGTGGTGGGTAACCTTGGCTCCAGGTGCCCCCACGGTGAAAACCCTGCTCCTCATTAGAAAACGCGTGACCGCTCCAAAGCACCTTTCCACAAAGGCGCACAGGCTAGTCCAAAACTCCGCCCGGGGCTGGGGGCGGAGGGCGGGGGGGGGGGAATCGAGCTATAAATTTGGGGAGCCCGCCCCTGGGCGCAGGTCCCCGACAGCCGCAGAGCAGGCGGCCGGGGCAGAGGTCAGCGCTCCCGCCCGCGCCGCGGGCATCGCCAAGGCCCCCCTCCCGGCCGGCGAGCCCGGCCCCCCGAGCCGCCTCGCCTCGCCCCCGGCCGGGGCGGGGAGGAGCGGCCGCTCCCAGGGCGCCCCGGGCCCCCCGACCCCCCGACCGCGCGCGGGGCGCCCACCTGGCTTGACCGTCTTGAGGCGCAGGGGCTCGCGGAAGTGGCGGAGGACGGCCAGCGTGTCCCGGTGGGTGAGCCCGCTGACGGGCGTCCCGTTCACCTCCAGCAGCACGTCCCCGGGGCCGGGCGCCCGGCCCGAGACGACGCAGCAGGTGCCCCCGCCGGGCTCCTCGCGGAGCCGCCCCAGGTAGGGGAACTCGCCGCGCTCCGCGCCGCCCCGGATCTCGGCGCCCAGGTCGCCGGGGGGCCCGGGCCAGGACACGGCGCACTCCTGCACCTTGCTGAGCCAGTGCTTCTTCTTCTTCAGCGTCTTCGACATCCCGGCCCCCGCTGCACCATGGGGGGCCCCGCGCGGGCGGCGGGGGCGCCGCTCCGGCCCCCGGTCAGCCCGGGCGCCCCGGCGAGGGGCGCCCCCCACCAGGGCCGCGGGAGCCGAGCGCCCCCCGGACGCCCCTCCGGCGGCGCGCCGGGGCTGGCCGGCGCCGCGAGGGCCGCCCCGGGGCCGGCCGCGGCGCGCGGGGAGCCGGCCCGGCGGCGCGGGGGGCTCGGGCGGGGTCGCAGCCGACGGCGGGTCCCGGCCCCGCGCGCGGCGGCGGGAAGGGCTGAGGCGGGGCGCGGGCAGGGGGCGCGGGGCGAGCCGGGGCGGGAACGGCCCGTCGGGGGCGCGCAGACGCGCGCGGAGACCTGCCGCCGGATCGATCGGCGCCGCGGCGGGGCCGGAGCGCGGAGACCGACGCCCGCCCGAGCCGCCAGGAAACTGGCGCTTTCAAACCCGCCGCAACCTCCTCCCCCGCCCGCGCCCTTCCCCCCGCCCGCGCCCATCGCTCGCGCGCGCCCCGCCCCCTCCCGCCGCGCGGCGCCCGGCGCGCTGCCGTCACAGGCCCGGCGCCTGGGAATGAGCCCCGGCGCACCACCCCCTCGCCAGGGATTGGCTCCCGGCGGGCAGGGGGCGGACGCTCGGCGAGGAGCAGCAGCGCCGATTGGCTGGCGGGAATTCAGGAGGCGGGCACTCGGATGACTGAAGTTTTAAGAGGGAGGAAAAAAGAAGTTTGAAGAGTGAGGGAGAGGGAGGGCGCCGGGAGGGGCAGGGCCGGGGAGCCGGCTGGGCTCTGAGCCGCGGGGCCGAGGGCGGCCCTCCGAGCCGAAGCCGAGATAAAACTGGCTGTGAAGAGCCGCCGAAGTCCCCGAGGTGGGGGCGTGGCAGGCGGGCGGGCGGGGCTGTGCCCGGCGCCCGGAGGAGCGGGCGGACTTGGCGGGGCGCGAGGACGCGCGGGGTCCCCTGCCCCGTGGTGGGGCCTCGGGGTGGCCTGCTGCGCCCGTCACTTACTGTTAGTCCCCGGTTCTTGCTCTTTCAGCAGATGTTCGCCACGCCCACTGAAGCGGGGCCTCCGGCGTCCAGCTGCTGGAAGGTGATGGAGTCCTGCCACCGGGCTGTTACCCAGGCAAATTCAACTCAGCTGCAGCATCCTGGCCTGAAAAGAGATAATTATACTCCTTCAAGCTGTGAAGATTACATGAGGTGCCTATAAAATATCTGCAGAGTACCTGACACTTAACATTTGGTACCTGGAGATGATGAAATTGTTATAGGGCAGCCCCGATATTGAACGGGTTGCCTGGCTGTGGGTCCTCACCCGCGCGCTTACAAGGGACTTATGAATACTCCACTACAGGCACACACAAAAGGTTAATAAAAGGTTCATTTACAAGGGAAAAGGAAAGAAGGAAAATGGACAACTCAGGGAGAAAATAGGGAAATAATCTTTAATGCGTCCTACCCGATCCCCCGACCTGGAAACCCAAAGGCACTCTCCGAGCTCGCTGGACGGAGCTCGCTGGACGCTGCGAGATGGCGGAGAGCCAAAATGGGGGACCCTCCCCCCAAAGCCCACGTGTCTGGCTTTATCCCAACCTGGCTGCTTAACCCCACCCTCAGGTCCCAGCCACCTTCCCTTTGGTGCTGATGGGATTTGGAGTTCCCAGTGTCTTTGGCTTTGGCCTGGGGTGGGGGTGGAGTCCACAAAGCCTGTATGGAATTAGCTTTAGGACACCCTTTTCCCCCTAACAAAATGACTGAGCACAGACTGAGGGGTACCTCTGAGCCCCCGCTAACTTGCACACTCCAAAGGGTTCCAGCCATCGGTGCGCAGAGTATACTCTTTAGAGTCAAAGAACTTTAATAGGATTAGTGCGTAGAAAGTGAAATATTGCAAAGTCTTGAAGGATGGACACGGTTAATGGGTTCGCACCCTTGTGCTCACAATTGCAACGCCTGGCTCAATGTCAAGGTACAACACAACAGGGGTTATTTACAAAGGTAATTAAGAAAAGGAAAGAGGCCCCAAATGGCCGACTGTCCTACCCCAGATAGTGTCCAGTAGTCCAAACCAGAAGCTGCTTGTTCAAGATGGTGGTATCCCTTCAAGAGCCTGGAGACACCTGGGAAAGCCAAGCTGGTGGACCAGGATCCACCTAATCTGTGGCAGCTGGGGTGTAGTCATAGGTTGGGTAGTGCCAGACCCGACCATTTTACAGGTCTGTGTAGATGCCAAGCATAGACGAATGACACTGAAGAGGTTTCTGTGAGGGTCTGCATAGAAGGCGTTCTGAGGAGAGTCAAGCTAAGTGTCTCTTCTAAAGCCTCTCCAAAGCTGAGTGGCGCCTTCTTATTAAAACCTTTCCGGCTCCGCTTATATCCACCATCAAGGTAGCCGCCTTTCAAACCTGATTGGACCGTTTTCCAAACCAGCTGTTTCCAAGAATTAATTGGTGCTGGTGCAAGCTTGAAGTTGACTGGTTCTTTTTCAAAGCCAGCTCAGAATTCAAAACCAAAACCCACTAGGGCATCCAACCTGCCCAGAACCGTCTCTTGCTGGAGCTGGACAGGTGAGCTTTGCTGTGCCTGAATGGCACCAGCCAGGTTTAAACCTAACTGTGCATTTTCAAAACTACCAAGTATCTCTTCTCTTTTTTTCTAAAACCCAAACCCAACTGCATGGGGCGGGTTGGGGGTGGGGGGGGGTCGACCATCAAACCCAGCTGCTGTGGCTCAGCCCAGGCTGATGCCATTCAGCTGGGGCCACATGCCTCCAGGGAGCACAGACTGGAGCCGCGAGGGTTTCAGTTATAAGAGGAAAAGAAAGGATACTCATTTTCCAGTTAAACACCCTAAGTTCCTCATCCCCTTGTGAGTTAATGCCCAGCCAAACGGGGTCAGTCTGAGGCTGCACCACTGAGGCCCAAAAGCTTGCCACAAGTCTAAGACGCCTTCTGCCATGGAACCAAGGGAAAGGAGTTCTGAAGCAGGTCCCAGAAAGCTGGGCCAAAAGGAGCAAAATCAAAGTGCAAATCAAGAAAAACAAGTGCCATTGTCAGCCTCCCCACATATCTCTTACCCACATGTCTCTTCCGAGTGTCTCTGCACGTCTCTCTTCCACATACCGCCTTCCCTGTCCCCCAAGACAGTGGCGCAAGTCCAGAGCCAAGAAGCAAACACCCTTCTCAAAGTGTCTCTTGCTGAGCCCACCTACTTACTGTGTAAAATAGCTTCACCTGGCCACTCAGCTGTGCCCCTTAAGTGGTGTAGGGAACATGGTACCTCGCCTAGCTAGAAACTGCTGGGAAGTGGGACTCAAAGATAAAGAAAACAGGCCCTGCTTTCCAGAAGGCCACATTCTGATGGGAGACTGATTGCAGATGCCTTAGGTTAGGTTAGAAGTAGGTGAGTTAGGAACTAGCCAAGCAGCTAACAGAGTTGCAGTTCTGGCCTGCTACATACTTGCTCTTTGACTTTGGCCAAATCTCAGCTTCAGGTTTCCTACTAGTAAAGGAGGTGGAGGGAGAGCTGACATTGAATAAAGGACATCTTGGGTCCTTTTAACACTAATTTTTCCAAAGTTCTTGAGCCTTCTCTACTTCCTAGCTTGACTTCCATCCACTCTTCTTTGTCATTTAAAAAGGCTATCTATCATCAGCCCAAATGCCAACTCTTCCAGGTTGCCTTCTCTGATTTCATATCCTCAGACGTAGAGTGCTTTACGTATTAGAGTTAGTTTCACTTTTGAAACCTGATGTTTACTTCATCTCCTATCTCCCTTAACTGGCTGGGGAAAGCCCTTGTGCACGCTATGAATAACCGCATAGAGTCTCACTACGTCTCAGACAGGACCAAACTTCAACAGCTGCAGTGATTTGGGTCACATGATATCAGCTGGGGCATAGCAGGAAACAAATGGTACTTTACAAAGATGTGGGAAACCACAAGGGAAGTGTGAGACTCTGGGGCTAAAGCTCCTGGATCTGTAGAAGGAAGGAAAGGGAATGGTTACCAAAATTCAGCACAGAAAGAGCAATGTAACCCAAGTCTGTGACCTTCAGTCAAGGGATGCAGTCAGCCTAAGTAATCAGCCAAGGAGAAAGCTGGAGGATTTCTATCTCCTCAACTCTCTCCTTCAGTCTCTTGCTGGTATTCCCAATGGTCAATTCCAAGAAGTCAGGGGGAAAAAGAGCCTTTCGACTTCCCATAACACAGTGCATCTGGGGAGAAAAAAGGAAAAATCCAGCAGAAGTGGATTTCTAAATTTACCCAGATCTGAGACAAGGCTGGAGTATTTTTCTTTTTTCTGAACTACTACCTACACGAATGGACACCTGGATGAAACGTGATAACCTCCTCATCATATACTTGGGCAGCAACTTTGGAAAAACAATTTTTCCTGTCTAGATTGTATCCATTAGGATGCTTTTGGCCACAAGAACAGAATATCTGACTAACAGTAACTTAAAGCATGAGGTCATTTATTACATCATCAACATCAAGATCTGTTGTAGTCAGAAGTAGGCTCAGTTCAGCAGCTCAGTTCACGTCATTAGGGACCCAAACTCTTTTTGTTTGTCCTCTACCATCATATACATCTTGTTTTTTTTTTCTCCAAGGGGTCCCATTATAAACTTCGATCTCTAAAATGGCACCTAACCAGGGCCTCCCCGGTGGCGCAGCGGTTGAGCGCTGGGTTGCGAAGCTGCCCACAGCCTCTGCAGCGCCGGTTCGATCCCCGGCTGCTCCCCGGCCACCGGAGGAGGGTCCCACATGGCGCGCAGACCTCTCCTGCCGCCCGCTGCTCCCCTCAGCAGTGTACTTCGGTCCTTCTGCCTGCTCTGCTCTCTGCTCTGGCTCTGGTGAATTCTCTCACCCTCCCGTGCTTCTGACTGTACCCAGTGCATGTATAAACAAAAACAAAGAAAGAAAACATGCCTCTATAAAAAAAATAAATAAATAAATAAATAAAAAAAAAATAAAATGGCACCTAACCAAATAATCAGATTGTACCTGGATTTATTACTGCTTCCCTAACAGTTGGCTTAACAGTGATGGTTTCCATTGGAGAATATTTGTAAACTAAATCTCAAGCCTGGTTTAATGACAATAAATGAGAATTGAATTGGATGATCTGCCAGTTTCCCTAGGCTACCTCTATCTAATCTGTAGAAATAAACATGGCTATGTTTCAGTTATGCCTCCACACGAGCTAGATCCAAAGACAGCTGCAGTGGCGTCAAGTTCCATAAGTATCACAATGTTGGAAGACTGAACTGAGGCTAGAGGGAGTTTCTTTCCTCATTTCCTTTTTGTAGATCAAGGAAACCTTACCCCAAAGGCCCCCAGGAAGACTTTCCCTCCAGCTTATTGCCTGGATCATCCAAGTGTCCTTACCTAAACTAGAGGTGTGAAGGATGATGAAATAGCCTAATGCACTTCCACCCTCTGGTGCTCAGAAGGGGATCCAGTGACTTGTAAACCACATGACTGTACAAAATCTGAATAATAGGTAGGGGGGGGAGCGGTCTCTTAGCAACTGTGAAAAGGGGAGACTGGCTTTTAGGTATGCATTCCATGGTGTCTTCCACAAATATACTGCATTTATTTGCTTCATACATACATACGTAACTTGACGCCACTGCAGCCAGCTTGGCACCTAGCTCCTGTGGAAGCATAACTGAAACATAGCCATGTATATATATATTTGGCAAGATTGAAGTTTGTTTTGTCTTACAATATTGTGCTGAGTATTCTTAATGAAAGTTATATAAGCCCTTTAATTAGAAAACTTCAGAGTGGCAAATATTAAGTTTCCAATTTTTCTGAAACAGCTAGGCTGAGTTGCTCTTAGATATGCCTCATCTGGTGTGTAGTTTGTGCACTGCCCAACTCCAAAGGCATCAGTCAGGTTTCACATTAGAGTCTGGCCCTGGAGTTGGGTGCAGCTCAGTGCCAAGGTAAGACCAGTGTAGGGGAAAATGTTAAATTTCATTTGTTTTGTTATCTTCTCACAAAAATCTGAATCTGTAGCAATAGCAAATCTAATCACCACTGAGATGAAGTCATTGTCAAGAAGGCAAAAGATGGGGGAGAAATGGAGAAGACAAATAAAACAAATATTTGCCCGCCATGCCAAAATACAAGAACGTTTAACCTATTTTTATTCCCATAGATTATAGTAAAATCACTTTGAATTTTGAAAATTCTGACCCACAGAATCTTTCACTGGTTTAGAAAATGCTCACATTTACCTGTATTATGGAAATGATATGTGTAATACAATATAACATTAATAGTCTAACGGAATTCAGTATTAATGTTCTATTGTATCTTTACATTTTATTAGCATTTTTATTTGCCTAGGTCTATGGTCTAATTTGTATGCTAATGCTAAAATATGCTCAATTACAGAAGCAATAACATGGAAAATTTTATTTCAGTTAAACAAGGAATTTACTGTCTAAAATTTGCATTACTATGTTTCACGCATAAATGTGCATTTTTGCCCATAGGTGCACTTACCTACAAATGACCAAATGAATCCAACCCAAATTCATGGAACAATAGGAACATTCAAAACCAAGTGCAGTGCCAGCCTGCTTACAAAGGGGGTTTAGTCAAGCAGTCAGATGTCAAGTTTGTCTAACAAAGCAGAACAAAGAGAACATTGAACAAAATAGAAAATACCCATCTTTTATCTCTCAGCTTAAATGCAGCCTCCTACTCGACCTTGGTTTTCTACAGCTGGATGTCATCCCTTCCTTTTCCAGAACCAATACTATGGCATCCCTGTGTGCTTTCTTTTCAGATTTGGGGGCAGGGTCCCTTTTATTAAGTGTCTCCCACTGGACTGGATGCTTTGTCTATGTATAGTTAACATGTTCCTTCATTGATTCAAATAGAGAGAGTAGTTGTTAGATTTAAGTGCTGGTTTACACAACAGACTTACAAGGTCCCTCTTTTCAGAAAGAAGAAAACAGTGTAGGGAAGGAAAATATTTTCCTCTACCCTCTTAGGATGGCAGAGTCTGAAAATTAACTGACAGAGAATGAAAGGGGAAAAAAGCACAAAGATGTATCTAATATAGGTTTAATGTGCTTCAGGAGCCTGCAGAAGGAAATGAAGACCCGAAGAAATGATGTTTTTTATGCTACTGATGAAGAGTTGAAAGGCATAGGAACATGTGATGGGGTGAGGCCTATAAGCTAAGTGCAGTAAAGGTGGAAACTTACAAGACCTTTCCACCCATATCCTGATTGCTCCTTTTCCCTGGGTATGGTGGGGCCCCTCTCCCATCGGGGTCATATGCCCTGCTTTAGGGGAAGACAGGAGGAAATAAGAGACCTTCCTGCTTCTGCCCTTTTCTTAAACTTCTTCAGCTCAAAATAGTCAGGAATCCATGGTGCCATGTGTTAGGATGGCATATCCTGACCACCGTCAAAAGTAAACTCAAAACAAGGAAATGATCATGATAATTTCTAGTAGCAACACTACAGGAATTAAAATAGAGGATGAGACAGAATGGTACAATGGAATGGTTAGGAGTGGACAAGAACTGCATTAGCAACTTAGAGAGGGTCTCACTGAGAAGGTGACAGTTTTGTGAGACCCAATGGCCAGGAAGAGGAGCTAAGTGGACACCCAAGACCCAAAACATTACGTAGACCTGTGCCTGAATTTGAGGAACAGAAGAGTGTTGACATGACTGGAATATAGTTAGGCAGGGCAGAAAGGTAGAGAGTGAAGTGTTAGACCTTTCTCTCTCCAGTTTTAAACTGCTGAACACCTGCTTTATTTGCTTCCAAAGTTGCACTAGCAGCTGTAATTGGCTGACAGCACATGCTCTGTTTCAAGGTATGGGTGAGGACCTTCACTGGTATTTTAGAGTTCACTTCACATTCTCTAGCGAAGCAGATGTAGAAGCCCCTAATCTTTTCCCTTGGGTAAGGATGGGAGTGGATATATGGGGATGGGGAAGAGGCTGGAGAAATGGGAGGGTGAATTCGAGTGTGTGTCTGCAATTCACTATCATCCCCACCTGTGTCTAGCAAGGAGCAGGTATTTAATGTGTTTTGTTCATGACTGCAGTGTGCAGGTACTTCTTTTCTCTATTTTCCAAGCTTACACTAAAAGGATACATTAAATCATCTTGTTCAGATGGATCAAGATTGTATTTCTTCTGTCTAGCCTGTGTTCTTGTGTTTTATAATACACCTATAATTATTAACAAGAATACTGTTGCACTGGAATCTATCATATAGAATTATCTGTATGGAAATTTGTGATCCGTTTTTTAAGAAATACATTTTCTTTGCAAAGGCAAAAGAAAGTTGAATCTTGTTATAAAGGCAATACAGCTAACAATAAATCTTATTTAACACAAACCATAATCTCTGTTCATTTGATTTTGGGAAAAATTCACTTGTTTTAGGGATTTCATTTGAACTTAAAAAATGTGATGCAGGGCCTCCCAGGTGGCGCAGCGGTAGAGCGCTGGGTTGCGAAGCTGCCCGCGGCCTCTGAACTTAAAAAATGTGATGCATTTAATTTATAACTTAGAAAATAGAATTTTGGGAAACAATAAGAAATGCTTCGTTAATATGTACATTCCCATCTAAAAATACATGGTTTCTTCTATGTATGTTTTTTAAGAATTAAAGAAATGCATATTTTAAAGTAAAAAAAAAGAAAAAGAAAATGGAGAGAGGTAAGCTGGAGGCCAGATCAAATACAGGCCTTCAGGCCAAGAAAGGAACTTGAATTTGATTCAGGGTACCACAAGATGTTTTAAGAAGAGTGGCAGAACCTGATTGTAACAAGGCCTATGGTTCTGACTGTCTCTGGAGGGGTAGGGGAGAAGGGGTAGGGGAGTGGTCAGCAGAAGTCTAGCAGCCAGGTAAGTACCTCTTGAGATGACAGTGGCTTGGACCAGGGTAGAAACAATGAATTTGAAAATTTGTGAAATGCACAATGGAAATCAGAAATTATAGTTTTAATTTCCTAGACTGATCATAGTTAAAGAAATGTTACAATTGTATTTAATAAGAGGCTTTATGGAATATAATTGCTTTGTTGAAGTGTCCCTTCACAGTAAGATAAGAAGGAGGTAGTTAGAAAAGAAAAAGTGGGGAAATTCTTAATTAAGTTTAAATTTATACAGGTTCTTTCTTTTATTATGTTTGTTAAGAAGAGCAGCCATAGAGCTGGAATGTTAATTTCAAGGTTTTTGTTTAATGTCTTAGAAAGGTAACATCCATTGCAAAGCATATGACCTTAAAATTTGTGAAGCAACTTAAATTGTTCTTTAAATCTACAGAATGAGTTGTTATAAGAAGTAGAATTTGTTTCTTGACTTATAAAGAACTCAGAATCTTTTAAAAGAGCTCTACCACCATAGAAAGTCTTTTACATTTTTTTACCAGCTAGGAAACTTCAGGCCCTTGAATCTTACTTTTTCATTGCAGCCTGGCAGCAAATTAACAGCGGATTCCAATACAAAGCACCACATGAAGCTCCCTTTCTTCAACAGAAGGAAAATTCTCATTTACTTGGCGAAGTTTAGGTGAAGTGTTTCCAAACATACTCTCCCAAATTTCACAGTAAGAATGATTGGAAACATACAAGAGCTTAAAACAAACAAACCCCATTCAAAGACAGGGTACTATGGCATTTTTGTAATTAACAAAAGTATCCAAGTAGAGCCTGTATTTTTTTTTTTTTTTCCATTCAAAAAGACAGTGATCTTCTTGGATTTGGAGTGAGGGAGAAGGAGTTTAATTTCAGTCTGTAAGTAGGACAACAGGCTAGATAATATGGGTGGATTCTGATGAGGTACTTCTGTGCTTCAAACCTAAAGTTAAGAGCGGCTTATTTAAATACATAATAACCATCCACTCACAGTTTGATAGGTACAACTAACAGAGAGCAATTGGATATATTCACAACAAACCTCAGAACAGACAATACAGGTTAATTTTAGGTTTACCTTTACAGACTTGGTGTGTTTAAGAATATTAAGAAATTGACATTTTCAGTTGCAAGCCGCTATGAACTGGATTGTTTCCCATCCCTCCCTAAACCCTAACCCCTAATGTGACTAAAATTAGAGGCAGAACCTATCAGGCAATAAAGATGAGGTCATAAGGGTGGGGTCCTAATTAGGATTAGTGACCTACTGAGAAAGAGGAGATAGATCTCCTGAGCCTCCTGGGCCTCTCCCCACAGCAAGAGGAGACAGTCTACAAGACAAGAGTTGTTAAAATGAAAAGGAGTAACCTTATTGTCAACCCAAAAAAAAAAAAAAAATGCAGACATGCTGTGCCACTTGTACACTGCTAATTAGAATGTAAATTGGTTCAACCACTTTGTTAAACTGGCATCATTGCCATATTGATGGATCCATCAGTTCTCCTCCTGGCTATATACACTAACAAGAATGAATACAAATGCCCTTCAAAACAAATTTTTATAATATTTATTGACAAAGGCAAATTTCCTTTTTATACAAAATTTTTTATAAATTAATAAACAAGCAAAGCAAAACTAAACAAATAGCCTGTGGTAAGACATGCTAAGTTAGATTATAGAAAAAATAATTAACTTAGACATATGCAAAGAGATGAAGTTAATTTTTCAACAACAATAAAATTCCATTTTTCATCTAACCGATTGGCAACGATCAGAAAGTTAGGTGACATATTATGTTGTTGAGATGGGATTATAAATTGGTATATTTCTTTGGTGATTAATACACCACCATCAAAATTTTTAAATTTTCAAGGTACTTCCACTGCTAGGAATTTTCAAACTTATGTACTAGCTAGTAGATTGTAACACTGTATGTAGAAAAAGTCTCTAAAATGGAGACTGGTTAAATGAAGTGTGATATGTACACTCAGTAGAGTATTGTGCAGAATGCAGAAGCACTTTAGTGGCTAATGTGTAAAGATCTGAGATGCATTTTTCAAGATACAGATGTGTTTGCTCCTATTTGGATTTTAAAAACAGAGGTAAAGGGAGATGGGCATTTGCATACACATATAAGCCTGTGTGTGTCCGGTGGGCAGTGTGAAGGAGGCATGCTTGTCATTAAGCTTCTGCGTTGTGAATTATTGTTTTTTAAAAAGTGTGCATGTGTGTGTGTACACTGCTTTAGAAAAAAGAAATAAAAACAATAACACTATGTTCGAGAGGAGGAAATGGAGTGAAATAGAGGGTGTGGGAGGGTGAAAGGAAAGAGGAGGAAGTGACTGAAGAGAAAGAAAAATAATCAAGACTCCATTTCTGCTCCAAGAGGCCTAGCCAAGTGTCTTACACAGAGACTGCTGAATAAATATCTGATTCGTTGCTCAATCTTATGCAAGTACCAGTTCAATATTTTCAACTCAGATTAAACTTTGAAAACCAGACTACTTGGGACATGAGATTTTTAAAATTTTTTAAAAAATATTTATTTATTCATGCATACAAGAATTGTGGTACAGGTCAGAGATGTGGGGAGTGAGAGGACCCACCAGAGACAGAGTGGGGAGCAGAACAGGTGGATCCACTGAAATACACTGCTGAGGGGAGCAGTGGGCAAGTCTGGAGAGGTCTGCTGCACCATGTGGGTCAGCTCCCTGGCCAGGGGATCGAACTCATGCTGCAGAGGCTGCAGATTGCCTCACAGGCTGCGTCTCAACCCCTTGCGCCACCAGGGAGGCCCCGGGCATGAGATATTTGGAACAGAGAATTTTCTGGAGAAATTAAACTTTACCTAACACTCGAGATGAGAAGAGAGAAGATGAGATGAAGGAAAAATAAACATTTGGGAAAAAAACCACAATACTACTACACCAAACCACAAGTCACCTACCATTCACTAGAAGAATTCAACAATCATGTATATGTGCCAATTTTGTGCTTCTAGTTATTTTAGATGAAAGTGAACAGCTTTGCTTTCTGTTTATATTTTAATTAAAAGCTGAAATTAAGAAATAAGTTACTAGGATCAGACCTAGTGGTGAAAATTTAATAAATATTTCCTCAAAATATTTGGAGATATTTAGGGCACAGCTGATTTCTAGATTTGGCCAGAGTGTCTAACCCATGTTTATCTTGATCTAGAGGATTAATTTGACCAAAATGTATTTTAAAGTGAATTTAAACAAAGTTTTATAGACTATTAAGAGAGTAACAGCCAGTATAAACAGCCAGTAAAATATGAGAAATTCTCAGGGACTCAGTTTTGAGCATATCAAATTGGTTGAGAATAGTGAAAAAAGTCAGACAGAAAAAGACAAATATTGTATGATCATACTTATATGTGGAATCTAAACAATTAAACTCATAGAGACAGAGAACAGACTAGAAGTTACCAGAAGCAGGGGTGGAGGGTTGGGGGAATGGATGAAGGTGGTCAAATGGTTCAAACTTCCAGTTATAAGATAAATAAGTTCTGGGTAATATCCAGCATGGTGACTGTCGCTAGAAAGACTGTGTTGCATCCTGAAAGTTGTTCAGAGTGTAGATCTCATCACAAGATAAAAATGTGTAACTAGATGGGAGTGATCGGTATTAGCTAAATTTATATATATATATATCACCTACATGTACCATGTATCATGCGTCACCATGTGGGTCAGCTCCCTGGCCGGGATGGAACTCAAGGCGCAGTGGCTGGCAATAGCTTGGTAGCACTGAGACTTGAACCCCTGTGCATCAGGGAGGCCTGGCTCATAGAATTTTAAATCTGGAAGAGTTAAAATCACCTCTTATCTAGTAATCAGGGAAATGGAATTGTGCCATTTTCAGCAGTAGAAATCGAAATGCATGCTTTGGATATATTGTTCAAAAACAATGGTTTTCCAGCCTCTCTGCTGACTAAGGCTTTCCACTACAAGGGACTTTTACATTGGTGGCCTTTCTTAGGTCTTGGAAAACACAGAAACTTAACAATCCCTAATTCTTTCTCTTCAACCTATAACTCCTCTGAAAGGATACTTTTCTAATTTTCAAAGTAATAATTGAAGGCTGTCATACCTTTTGACTCAAATTATGAAGAGGTATGTGGAGTAGAAAATGGAAGAAATTTAGAGTTAGCAGATTTTCATTTGGATCCTAGCCCTGTCCATCCATACCTGTGCAAGATAAAGAAGAAAAAAGATTGGTTTTCATAGATTTGGTAAAAATAAGCAATATTTATCTACCACAAATAAGAATCTTTTCAGATGTAAAAAATGCCTACAAAAAGTAATTGACAAGCAGAATGGTTGAAGTTTACAGAGGTATACTTTTTATCAGGAAAATTAAAAACTGTCTCAGTTGCAGAAGCACCGAGCAGTGAATACAACAGAGGTGAACGAGGGCAAGCTATTCTGGAGACCAAAATTCCCAATTCAAGAAGAGTGTGATGCCCAGGACCTCTGAGAACCGCATGGCCCCTGGACTCAGCTAAACAAGAACATTGTGTGTTCCTTCCCTCAGCGTCGGAACAGAAGTAAACACTGCAGAAGCCCTGTGACCTGTGGGGGCAGATCACCTCCTTTTTTCAGTTTCAAGTCATCCCTTCCAGGCTGAAATGCAGTCTCTTGATTTCTTTTCATGTATCTCAACAAAATGCTTAGGTAACAGCTTGACCTTTTCAAAAAAAAAAATAAGCTGGGTGCTGGGACAAGTTGGTAGTTGTATCAAGAGTATTACATTTTTCTTTTAGTTTTTTAAAAATTTATTTATTTATGCATGCAAGAACTGGGGTACAGGCCAGAGGTACCTCACCAGAGACAGAATGGGGAGCAGAACAGGCAGACTAATTGAAATACACTGCTGAGGGCAGTAGCTGGCGAGACAGGAGAGGTCTGCTGTGCCATGTGGGTATCTCCCTGGCCAGCTGAGTATCGAACTTGTGCTGCAGTGGCTGTGGATAGCTTCACAGTGCTGTGCTTTAATCCCCTGCGCGACCAAGGAGGCCCAGTACTACATTTTTCTTTTTTTTTAAAGATTTATTTTTATTATTTTTAAAGATTCTATTTATTTATGCATACAAGAACTGGGGTGTAGGTCAGAGGTGCAGGATGTGGGGTGTGTGTGAGAGGATTCATCAGAGACAGAGTGGGGAGCAGAACAGGTGGACCAACTGAAATATATTGCTGAGGGGAGCAGCAGGCGAGACAAGAGAGGTCTGCTGTGCCACGTGGGTCAGCTCCCTGGCCAGGATTGAACTCAAGCCGCAGTGGCAAGTGATAGTGGATAGCGCTGAGACTTTCACCCTGTGCCACCAGGGAGGCCCAAGAGTAAGTACTACATTTTGAAATCTAAAAATAAAATTTAAAGGTCTTGAGTTTTCATTCAGGTTATAAATTATGACATTTTTACAATGTGGACAGAAGCATGAGATACTCGGTATGACTTGAGCATGGGGACCTGGGGAGACAAGGTAGTAGATAAAATTCTGTAAAGAATTTTACAGCCTATATTCAGCAAGCACAAAAAGCCCCTGTGGATTAGAAAAACACAGTAATAATGTAATCAAAGTGGTGCTTTTAGGCTATGGTAAACCTGAAAGTTGAAAGGGAAGAAATTGGTTTAAAAATTTTGCATATGCAATGAAGAATGTCTAAAAAGCATTCACATTAATAGCCCAGTATCTCTCAGTGATAGAATTATCAAAACCTTTCATTTTATTAATCTATGTTGTCCATTTTTATTTTATGTTTATTTTATAATGATCAATTCCAACAAATACAAGAAGAAATAGTAAAATGAGCCCCATCTACCTGTTACCCAGATTAAACAGTTCCCAAAATTTTGCCATATTTGCTCCATCTCTCCCTTTTTCCTTTCTTTCTTTTCAGTACTTTACAAGTCTCACCCTCACTGTTTCCTGTGTCTTCCTGACCTGGCCCATCAGTCCTCAATGGCTTCCTCGCTCTCCAGCACAGCTGGGTATCCAGACTCTTCTTAATTTCCTGCCACGGGCTTGGAACCAGCCAATATTTCTTGGGAGTCTGTTTCTTTTCAGTGGGTTAAAATTTGTTCTCAGAAAGAGAGGCATAAACTAACAGCCAATTTTATGCAGAGGTGATTCCTGGACAACTGGGGGTGGTATCCTGAGGTTGTGAATTAAAAAATGAGACTCTGCAAACATTCTGAAATCAATGTCAGCATTAAAAATCCTCTGTCCAATAACAAGGGAATCAAACCATCTTGAAGGTCTACTATGTAGAAAATGTGATATATTAGGGCATGGGGACAAAGACAAAATAGAAAAGTGTGTGTGTGTTGTGTGTGTGTGCACATGCACATGCACATGCAACACGGTTGTCCAGGAGAAGCTCATGAAGGACATATTTGGCTTCCTTGTGGTCTTTCAAGTAAAAATTTAAGCCAGCTCTTTCTGGATAGAATTAGCAGCCTCATTTTGCATTCATAAATCTTAGCAAAATGCTAAGTAACCTCTTAATGTCTTCTTTTTTGTGCATTAGGGGAATTTTCATCCTCTGGTCTAGCCTGAACAGATAAAGTACCATTGCTCTGTTCACACCAGGGGGGGACAAAGATTTTTTTTTTTAACCTTTAAGGCAGCAGTTCTTAATTTCTTTCTCCTCCCCACAAGGAGGAACATGATCACTGTGTGCATGTGGCGTGTGTGTTGAAATTGTACCAGCTACGGCCTAGGGAATGCTGCTCTTTTATCCCCACAACCACTCTAGGAAGCAGACCCCATGACCTTCATTTTCACAGATTCAGAAAACCAAGGCCACTCATTTATGGCAAAATGGAGCCAGAATTTGAATCTGGGCAACCTGGCAACAAACTCTCTCAGGGCTTTTTCCCTCCAGAGAGTAGTGATTGTCTTTAACACATTCCCAGAACCCTTCACTTTAGAAACGAGAAAGTAAGGTGCCCACTATGGCTGTTAAATTTTTCTGGCTAACTCAACAGTAACAAATCCAGTTGACAAATGTGTTTCTATTGTTTGGGAACAAACTAAAAATGTGCTTATTGTACTTTAAACTCTCTTTATAGGGACATTTTTCACATATAATACAAACTCCAAGTGGACAAAGGCAATACCTGCATTTTGTATCAAGGAAGATCATTTAATTTTTGAATGAATTAAAGTTGATAAAGGGCCTCCCTGGTGGCACAAGAGGTTAAGACGCAGCACTATGAAGATATCCGCAACCACTGCAGCCTGAGTTTGATCCCTGGTTAGGGAGCTACCCACATGGCACAGCAGACCTTTCCTGACTCACCTGCTGCTCCCCTCAGCAGTGTATTTAAGTCAATCCACCTGTTCTGTTCCCCACTCTGTCTCTGATGAATCCTCTCACCCCCTGCACCTCTGGCCTGTACCCCAGTTCTTGTATACATAAATAAATCTTTGTTAGGACTGTTGTCTGGTTTTTTTTAAATGCATATGGCACAGTGACACCCATGTACCGTGACTGTATTCTGCTCAAATCCAGACATTTTGGGAAGGAAAAGAGGAATCCAGTGCGAATCACAACAAGGCAGTAAAGAATCTTTGAGTTCTGCTGCATAAAGCAACACAACTAACCAAATCTACTGAGTCCCAAGGCAAGCTGATTTATGAAGGTGTCATATTTTTGAAGAATAAAGGCTATTTTATAGTATAAATTTACTTGACAGACCTGCAGCGACTTTCTCTTTACCTATTTTTATGACCCATTAGTGCAAACTTGTCCTGCCTTCTTTTAAGTCTCCTTTTTATTATGCAGTTCTATTCTAAACAACATTAAGTATCTGCATATACAGTTAGTCTTTGTTCTTAGCTGATGTTTTAAAATAAACTATGAATACAGTGTAATATTTTTATAGTCACTAATGCATAATTCCAGTTTTAAAGGTGTTCTCAAACTTTGGGGACTATTTACAGATTTTAGGGGTTGAAAAACTCTAGGCAATTCTGAGAACTGGAAAAAAAAAAACCCAGTGTTTACTCTTTCCATCTTTGTCTCTACGACCAGAAAATCAGTATTTATGATTTCTAGAATTCCCTTCGCAGTTTGCATTTGGGGGATAGTGGTGGTAAAACTCTGCTTGTTTACATCCTTATAAATGATTTAGCTTTCCTGTTTTGCCAACTCAGCCTTTTGAATCTCCTATGAGCTAGAGCAAGGATATAATATCACTTGCAGTGTTATTTGCAAACATAAAAGGAAATGACTGTGTGTGGCTCACAGACACCACTTACATTCCACTGTAGACAAGGAGGGAGGAGACATAAGCATAGTAGTTATAGATTTAAATGGTTTGCCTGTTGTTCCATAAAACACTTGTTTCATTTACTTCTCCAAGTCTGTGCAATTCAGCTCAGCTACTGTGAAGCAGAAAAAATTATCAATTAAGCCGCAGTATGTTAGTCCTGAATCACAGGGCTTCAATACCCTGGTGTGTTATGATACCCAAAGCTAAACCCTTTTTCCCGCCCCAGCACACACTTCACAGCAGGACTGAATGCATTCAGAGGATAGATGTGTACTGAAAATTAATAGCGAGCAAAACCACAAAGGCGCAAAGTTAAGAAACAAAAGTTTCTTACAAAGTGGAAGTCGGCAAAGTCCTAACAATAGGAATAAAGGATGGACACAGGAGCCATAGTTCTTGCTCCTCTTAGTACAGTAAGACCAGATCTCCAAATGGGCAAAATTGGCAGCGCCCAACAAGTCAATCAGGCCCCCACAGCAAACTCAATTGTCTAAAAATGTCCTTGTTTTCTCTCTTTCTCCTATGTCCAACTCCAACTTCTTGGTCAGAGGCAAGACCCCTGGTCAAGGTAAAACTGAAGTCAAGTCTCTTTCATCTACATAGTGATCAGTCAGCAAGTGCTGTGGATGGTTTTTGTTAAATATTTCTTGTATCCTCTCTAGTCCTGGCCTTCGCTGGTTCTTGGGGACCCCTAGCACAGCTTTCCAGATAGTCCCTCTGGCAGCACTTGATCCTCCATTTTTAATCCATTCAACACACTCTGTAAATGGCAAATTAATCTTTGCAAAACACCACTTTTCATTTTCTTCTGAAGACTCAGCAGCTCTATCAGGCTCAGGACCTGCACAGTTTAGGGTCCCTCTGACCTCAGCCGTATCACACTGGTCTGGTTGCCAAGTCCTTCTCAACACAAGCCACAAATTACAGTCCCCTCTGCTGTTCCTTGGCCTCCTTGGCCTCTTTGGCTCACAAACCCTCCTTTTCTCCTCTGTGCACTGACATTGAGCACCAGGCTCAAGCCCTGGCTCCAACCTTTTCCTTTTCTGAATTATACAGGGTGGTCCCCAGAGGAAGGGGAGGTTCCAGCTTCCCTGCCCCACCCAGGGTAGGGTGGAGCTGAGCCGGGAGGAGAAGAGGCTGGAGAAGAGACCGAGGAAGGAAGGGAAAAAGATGGAGAGCCAGAAGGAGACCTGGAGGGGGGCACATGGAGCAGAGACATGTGAAAAAAACTATGCTTGCTTCTTGGTCCTGGACTGGTTGAAACAGACATGGTGAGAGACCTGTTGGCAACTTTCATCTTGGTTTTGATTTTGCTCTTTTCCTGGTGGACTTTTCTGGCTGTTTCTGACCCTTTTCCATGGGTCCCCACTGGAACGTGCCTTATTCTTGTGGCAGGCTTTTGGGCCTCAGCTGCCCTGCTTTGGGTCATTACAGTTTGGCTAGATATTTACCCATCGGGGGATGGGTAACTTTGGGCGCTGGATTTGGAAACTATATTCTTCCCTTTTCTGTGTTACACACTAATAGCATTAAAGTTCCTTTCCATTGAAGGTCCTAAGCACAAGTATGTTTCATCTTGATGCGGCGGATGGCAGAACCTATTTAGAACAGGCAGGATTGGAGGTTCTGGGGTGCCCCTCACCCTGCCCTGTAACACAACTATTTGACCAACATTTGACTCTCTTCAGCAGGTAAAGCACCCCACTACCACTGCAGGAAGCTCATTCAACCCGACCAGGGGCAGCCAAGAGAAGGTCATAGCGTTTGAGGATGGGATCCCACTCT